>NC_091284.1:551738077-552441782 GCF_032444005.1 Ranitomeya imitator
TATATATGCACATCTATGTATATCTCTTATGTAACTAATATATATATTAGCTAGATAAGAAATAGATGTGCATATATATATATAGACACGCGCATACACACAAATATATGTATATATTTAGATATTTCTGCATACCTATATGCAGAAATGACAATGAGTTATACGATGTGTCCTTATTACACAGCCGATAATTAAGAGCGTCTTTATCTACACTTATTGATTGATTGAAGGGCCTCATCATTTTACTTAATTAGTCAGAATGAGAATATCATGTCACACCAAGGGTGTAGTCTAACCTATATTACAGCACTATCACTAAATATCGGCACCGACTGCTGTAATGAAATACGAGCAGTTCGCACCACAACAGGTATCTGTGTAATTCCAATGTATATATATATATATATATATATATGTATATATATATATATATATATATATATACATATATATATATATATATATATATATATATACACATTATATAAATATAACATATATTAATTATATAAATATCTACATCGTGTATATATATATATATATATATATATATATATATATATATATATATATATATATATATATATATATAATGTGTATGCAAATGGAATTAGTGAGTTGCCCAGTTCTATGCATCCAATCTACTAACATGGTTGGAGTAAGCTGCCCCCATAGCAGAGGCTGGAGAATAAGCTGAGGATTCGACCCCACCATTAGGAGCTGGTTGACACCTCCCCTTATGCCCCCCTCTATGTAGCCTCCAAAGCCTCCCTTCACCCCACAGCTCCCCCTATACCCCAATGTGCACATACAGAGCTCCACAAACATGACCAGAAACAGCTGACAATCCGCACCCCCAAAGGGTAAGAAATGGGAGACTTACAGTGCACCTCCTCCTGCAGGCCTTCTTCCCCAGCCAGCCCTGGGCGCCATCATGTGAGGTGTGCTGGGTGACAGCCCTACAGCAGTATATATGTATACACACAGTGGTCTGCCGCTAGCCCCGGGCTCCCCAAGCGCAGCGCCGGCTACACACATACACTGCAAGGCAGGGAGACAAGAAAATGAAATTTATTATTGATAGTAAAGACTTTGAAGACAATTTCAAGTTATTGTTTCTCTCTCTGGAAAAAGGAGGCCTTTTCTCCTAACATAATGAAACGTCTTTTGTGTGGCGGGGAACAATACCAAACAAGTAGTCTAATAAATAGCCACTTTTTTGTTCAGCCTCGACAGTGAATAGAATGGAGCAGTTGGTTTGAGAGCAGCTGGGACGCTGTAAGCTGGAGGTGGAGCCCCGGCCTCTCCTCTATTCTCCCCCTCCTCCTCTCCTCCTCTCCTCCTCTCCTCCTCCTCCCTCCTTCCTTCCTCTCCTCCTCTCCTCATTCCCTGCTCTTCCATAAGCAGCGCTGCCATCTCTCATCCTATCTGTCGCTGCTATCTTCTTCTCCTTGCTCTTCATCACCTGCTCCATTCTCACTGCTCTCCTCTTTCTTCCTCTTTCTTCCTCCTTTCCTTCCTTCTCTCCTGCCTATCTCTCTGTTCATTGCTTTCTCTCCATTTTCCTCTTTTTCTCATTTTATTAACCCTTGCCTATACATTTTCTCCCCCACGTTCCCCTACATAGGATTCTCCTCTCCATTATTTCCAGCCCCCTTTGACTTTAGTCTCTTTCCATCTCTTCACCCTTCTTCCTTCTCGCCGTTTTTTTCTTCTTTCTTTCCTGACACTTTTTCTTTCCTTCTATCTCCTTCTTCTCTTCCACCTAGTATTCCAGCTAACCCAGCTGTTATATCTCTGTCGGTCCATGTCCCAGCCGGCCCATCACTAGAACAATATTATTCTTTTTCTCTTGATCGCTCCATTCCAGGATTTTTCAATCCTTCAGAGTTCCAGACGTCTCATGCCTCCTAATGCCCAGTGGCAGCCATATATAAGAAGCATTCTGCTGTGGGGCTGACTGAGGACGATCTGTCCCTGCAGTATATTAGCCCCCTGTGCTAGGAGGTCTCTGTTCACACAAGCAGCGATACAGGTGCGGATCCACACAGAGCATCTGCAAGGAAAACCAGCCTGAGCCATGAACAATAAGGAACCGCCAACAGCTAGTTGGATGGAGGCATGGAAGGCAGCCCCTGAGAACGGCCAAATACACGGTGGTAGCTGCTAACGGGCAGACCCCGGTAACGTTCTACGGAAGGCTCCTAGCCCCCGTATCCGGACAGGGCAGGGACATCTGCAGAGAAATGAGGGGGAACTACACGAGTCACTGATGCCATTAACTGCCACTGACATTGATTGAAATCGCAATTTTTAATAGAACATTTAATACAATAAAGTATCCAATATAATATACAAGAAACAAATGTATACATTAGAAATAATCTATGTAATATCTATCTATCTATCTCATATCTCTCACAAATATGTCTAATATCTATCTATCTATCTATCTATCTATCTATCTATCTATCTATCTATCTATCTATCTATCTATCCATCCATCTATCTATCTATCCATCCATCCATCTATCTATCTATCTATCTATCTATCTATCTATCTATCTATCTATACACATACTGTATATATCACAGACACACGCTGAATAGGCATTTATCCAGTATTATTCTTACAGAAAAACGTGTAAACCTCTGCAGAGTGGAATATTCCTAAACCTATAATATTCCTCACCTGAGTTAGGTTATTGTTTTCAGAGACCCTATAGCATTGCGATGGTGCTCGGGGGTATGAGGGGTGCCATGTGCCATGCTCTGCACTGTGAGCTGGAGGCAGCTGCCAGTAAAGCTGGCTCTGACAGTCTCCTCTAATAGTAGGTGTTTGGCTAAGTGCACAACGTTTTGCAGATGCCAGCCTTTCACACACACATGCCCAGTGCAGATGCCAGCCTTTCACACACACACATGCCCAGTGCAGATGCCAGCCTTTCACACACACATGCCCAGTGCAGATGCCAGCCTTTCACACACACATGCCCAGTGCAGATGCCAGCCTTTCACACACACATGCCCAGTGCAGATGCCAGCCTTTCACACACACACATGCCCAGTGCAGATGCCAGCCTTTCACACACACATGCCCAGTGCAGATGCCAGCCTTTCACACACACATGCCCAGTGCAGATGCCAGCCTTTCACACACACACATGCACAGTGCAGATGCCAGCCTTTCACACACACACATGCCCAGTGCAGATGCCAGCCTTTCACACACACACATGCCCAGTGCAGATGCCAGCCTTTCACACACACACATGCCCAGACAATGAATCGAATCTGACGCTTCCGGGGTAAGCATGGTCCGGGCAGTTTCACAGGAGGGTATTTTCCCCCTATATTAATAAGGTCCACCTTGCAGAATCAATATTACTCCATAGATTTCTCACCAGGACACATATAATGACATATGCATTGTGCGATTTCTTGTTTGTTCTTCATGCCTTATTGAAGTCTAGAGAACTGATTCTCCATTCAGTACTTTGCATCAGTATATGTTGGAGTCATGTATCTGATCTATTTCAGAGCTATATCACATTGACTGTACTGGGAGAAATTCGGCACAGATATGCCCCCCTCCCAGAACATGTGGCCGACAGAGCAGCACACTATATGGGTCAGCATTGTCCACGATATTAGGGGCCAAAATATGTGTTTGAGACCTTTGTAGATTAGTTGGATTTTTTGGGAGTCGAATTTCTGCATGAAAGTAATCTGCCCCAAATGATATTTCAATGCATGGCAATATAGCATAATAAAGATAATAAAGCACCTAGTCCTGACCTGTTGTGGAGACATCTGCTGCAGAGATTGGACATGCTACAGACAGATTATGACATGTGATCAGATCCCAGACTTTTGTGTAGACTCTTCAATGAAAATACAGTATGTATGATGCGTGTGCTCTGAGCTATGTGGTTCATGCAAATTAAATGGAGCATGCCTGTCTCCCCCAATAAGGAGATTTTATCACATAGATTCTGCAATTATTACTACCCATAATGCACAGGCATCACTAGAAGCAAAGCAGTGTTTACACTAAAATTGTGCCAGTATGTTGTTTTACATACGTTTTGTACAAAACATCAATAACAGATTCCGTTCTCTTCCATGAGATAATAAAAGAAAAAAATATATACATTAGTTTCATGCCAGGTCTGGGTCACCTTTTTGTCTCTCTCACACAACCTTCTATTCTGTCTGGGCGCTGTCCATGGAAAAAAAGGACATCACAGCATTAATAGCAATGTCCCTCAATTAGACTGTTCAGATGACATTTTTTTTTGTTAAAATAATATTCGGCTTCATGGAGAAAACTCCAATAATTTTCTTTCTCAGTCCATTTTTTTTCCCCAGCAGCAGCTTTTAATATAATTTACAAGATTATTTCCAGTTACAGAATTGCAACGTGTCTGTAAAGATCAGAAGCTACACTGTGGTTCCATATGGCATTTGATTTTTTTTTTCCACACTCATAGACCAGAATGGGCATCCCTCATCCGTTTTACGTATGATAACCGCCTGCTCTGATTTTTTTTTTACGCACAGATTTGGTCAGTTAAGAAAAAAAAAAACCGCTTATCTGCGCTGTCCCATTAAATAACTTTGGACCGAATGCAATCTGTTCTTTTTTTTTTTAAATATGGACAGTATTCGGAACGAAAATACCGTAGTGTGAACAACCCCCGGATTTTCCGCATGGATAAAATTGCAGCATGCACTGGTCTCTTCCATTCAAGCCGGTGCACAAAAAAAAAGTCAAGTCCCATACAGATAAACTGCATGTATGGCATCTGATTGTTACAGATAAATTGTAATTATTACCAAAGCAAACTGTTTTTGGTCTTGAAAATGTTAATTATTCTTAATATAAAAAAATATGGCACACAGATGGCATATGGATGGTATGCGGATGACAATACAGACAAAAAAAAAAAATAATCACCCGTTATTTTCTGGATGATTTTTTACACGGTTGTTTGAACACTTACATGCATCTTTTATGTTGTTTTTTTTTGTCTAGTGATTCCTGGATTATTTTGCATTCAGCATCCCACCAAAGACAACATCTGTAAGGCGTTTTTATGTTCTCCCTGTGTTTGCGAGGGTTTCCTCCGGGTTCTCCAGTTTCCTCCCACATTACAAAGACATACTGATAGGGAATTTAGATTGTGAGCCCCAATGGGGACAGAGATAATAATGTGTGCAAAACACTGTAGAATATGATGGTGCTCTACAAGAAAAGCATAATAAATAGTAAATGAATAACCTATATTTCATCAAACCAAGCTACCCAAATTAGAGCCTTCAAATACACGCACAAAGAAACACTCTGCGCAATGTACATATTACAGTGCTAAACTCCTACATATAATGCATACCATATAACAGGAAACATAAAATAGATAATTAATTATTATAATACATATAAAAATAACATTTCATAAAACTGACAGGCATTTTATTAGACCCTCGCACTGGCACGAAGGTGATAGCCACGAGAGCCATTGTTAGGATCCGGGCTACAAATACCCACCAGTTGGCTTCCCCGAGATGGGGTAGCAGAAAGTGCCCCCTCTCTCCATATAACCACATGATAGTTATGATGGTCTGATTTTCTCAATAATAGAAAAGCAAAATGTGCAATAAGAAAATGCATACGGAAAATACATAGATTGGAACGGGATTTAGTGTTGCTAAGTTTAGATTTTTTCTCTAAAAATTCAGATCTTTGGTCTATGTGTATTTTGTATTTTCGGGGTGTATTCAGGCAAAAGGCTCCCAATGTACAAAGTAATATTGCAAGATGAACCCTGAGGGTCAACCACCAAAAACACAAGAAACTTCCAAAGCATAAAACTTCAGCAATCTGGACTTTGAATGGTAAATATATTTAATAAACTAATACAAAAGTAAATGGATAAATATAAAAACAATTGTTAATCACAAAATAAATGTCTAAAAACACAAAGGAGGAATTCATTTCAGGGACACTAGTCTCTTTTTTATAAGTTGACTGAAGAAACAAATATCTCCATCAGTTTCCTACCAAGCTATGAATACCTATAGAGCGCCAATTGGTGATGGCCGGGCAAAACAGTTTCCTTTTTGACAATATTGGACTAGTGTTTATTGGTTATAGACATTACTACAATGAATTTTAAACAAAACAATTCAGATGCAGTTGAAGTTCAGACTTTCAGCTTTCATTTGAGGGTATCCACATTAAAATTGGATGAAGGGTTTAGGAGTTATATCCTAAGTCATATTGCTAGACTTGTTAAAGGGTTGATAATGACTTGTAGGATTGCTGCTTCCAACAGGTGGTGCTATAGAATTCAAGTCCTCTCTGAAGAGGCAATTTATCTAAACGATACTTCTTGGATATCGGTCGGACGCCTCTCACACAGCCAAACCAGATCTCCGCTTTGCACTGACGAGGGGCAGTACCCCGAAACACAGTGTCTGCAAATTGAGATTCTGGTTTGGCTATTATCCTAAGTCATGTGACAAGGCTTGTTAAAGGGTCAACATTGACTTGTAGGATTGCTACCTTCCAATAGGTGGCACTAGAGTTCTAGTTCTCTTCCTCTCTGAAGAGACAATTTGCATAATTAGCATATTTCCCAAAAGAGCATTGCGGCTTTAAGTCTCCTCATCTCAGCATGCTTAGCATGTCAATCTCTGCAAGGAGAAACTATATTTCTTGGATATCGGTCAGACGCCTCTCACACAGCCAAACCAGATCTCCACTTTGTACTGACGAGGGGCAGTACCCCCAAACACAGTGTCTGCAAATTGAGATTCTGGTTTGGCTATTATCCTAAGTCATGTGACAAGGCTCGTTACAGGGTCAACATTGACTTGTAGGATTGCTACCTTCTGATAGGTGGCACTAGAGTTCTAGTTCTCTTCCTCTCTGAAGAGACAATTTGCATAATTAGCATATTTCCCAGAGGAGCATTGCAGCTTTAAGTCTCCTCATCTCAGCATGCTTAGCATGTCAATCTCCGCAAGGAGAAACGATACTTCTTGGATACCAGAGGAGCATTGCAAGGTGAATAAGCCTCCTTACACTTGTATGCCAGTCGGTATGTCACTCTCCACAAGGAGAAATGTTACCTATTAGACCTCAGTCCAGAGCCTCTCACCTAGCCAAATCAGTTCTCATACTTTGCACTGATGAGGGGCAATACCCTGAAACATCATGTCTGCAATTTTAAATTCCGATTTGGCTTATATCTCGAGTCACATTGAAAGAATCGTTAAAGAGTTGATAGTAACTTGCAGCATTGCTGCTTCCAACAGGTGGTGCTATAGAGTTCGAGTCCCCTTTCTCTTTGAAGAGGCAATTTGTATATTCACAGCAAATACATTTTCGCAAGTTTCAATACTCAAAAGCTTCTAACTACTTGTAAAAATACACATGGGGAGAAGAGAGAAAACCTTACAGACCATAGTAGCTTACAATTTACAGGCAAGATAGAGTGGACCAGTCTGATCATAAGAACCTGCTCTTTACAGAAGAGCGATGCTTACCCAATGACTTTGGACATGGGTAATGGCCGATCTCTGATGGCCCAGGTATTGACCACCACTGTACAAGGTATGATATCCCATAAGATGTTATAGCAGCAGTACATTATATGAAAGTCTGTGCAGCAATGCAAAATTACATCTACCTGCTCTCTGATGCTTCAGCAGTGTGGCAAATGGTGCCAGGGATTTAATTTCTTTGCAAACAGCAAACTGAATCTCAAAATGTTCAAATTCATGTGAAATTTAAGGAAATTTAAATCAAACTTGATCCTCTGTGAATAGATCCGCTCATCTGTATAAGTAAGTAAAATTAGCTATACATATTAATAAGTATTTATTACACTGCCATATTTGCAAGTGTTCTCACCTGCAAAGAATGGAGAGGTCTGTAATTTTTTTTCACAGGTACACTTCAACTGTGAGAGACAGAATCTTAAAAAAACTCAAGAAAATTACATTGTATGATTTTTACATAATCAATTTGCATTTTATTGCATGAAATAAGTATTTGATACAATAGAAAAACAATGTAATATTTGTTTCAGAAACCTTTGTTTGTAATTACAGAGGTCAGATGTTTCCTGTAAATCTTGATCAAGTTTGCACACAATGCAGCAGGGATTTTGGCCCACTCCTCCATACAGAGCTTGTTCAGATCTTTCAGGTTTCGGGGTTGTCCCTGGACAACATTGAGTTTCCACTCCCTCCAAAGATTTTCTATTGGGTTAAGGTCTGGAGACTGGTTAGGCCACCCCATGACCTTGAAATGCTTCTCACAAAGCCACTCCTTAGTTGCCCTGGCTGTTTGTTTCGGGTCATTGTCATACTGGAGACCCAGCCACGACCCATCTTCAGTGCTCTTACTGAGGGAAGGAGGTTGGCCAAAATCTTGAGATACATGGCCCCATCCATCTTCCCTTCAATACGGTGCAGTTGTCCTGTTCACTTTGCAGAAAAGCACCCCCAAAGTATGATGTTTCCCCCACCATGCTTCATGGTTGGAATGGTGTTCTTGGGGTTGTACTAATCTTTTTCCTCCAAACACAGCGAGTTCTATTTTGGTATCATCTGAAGCCATGACCTTCTCCCATTTCTCCTCTGGATCATCCAGATGGTAATTGGTGAATTTCAAATGGGCCAGAGCATGTTGGCATGCCTTGCAGGATTTTAATCCATGACAGTGTAGCGTGATACTAAATGTAATGTTTGAGACTGTGGTCACAGCTCGCTTCAGGTCATTGACCAGGTCCTCCCATGTAGTTCTGGGCTGATTTCTGATCTTTCTCAGAATCATCCCTACCCCACAAGGCTAAATCTTGCATGGAGCCCCAAACCATGACAGAATGACAGTCATCTTGTGTTTCTTCCATTTTCTAAGAATTGCGCTAACAGTTGTTGCCTTTGCACCAAGCTAGTTGCCTATTGTCCTGAAGCCCATCCCAGCCTTGTGCAGGTCTACAATTTTGTTTCTGGTGTCTGTAGACAGCTCTCTGGTCTTGGCCATGGTAGAGAGGTTGGGTGAGATTGAGTGAGTGTGTGGACGGGTGTCTTTTATACAAGTAACGAGTTGAAATAGGTGCAATTAATTTGTAGCTGAAATTTCAAGACTAGTGTTAATGCTTTATCAACTCAAATATGCTACCAGAAACAGATTTTGCCCATGCCGCTATGCTTAACAGTCATAACCGCAATGGAATATTTACTTTTTTGTTCATTTCAGACAGTTTTATTCAATTACAGCTTACACAGTATACTGTATGTTAGAGGCAAACTAAAGGTGGATAAATTAGAACCAATCTCACACAGTCAGTTACTGATGAGGTTATACTATGTATCAATGAATTTGTCACTGTACATTGTGAAATAGCATATGAATTATATAACAAAAATACAAGACAATTGTAGTATTAAATAAATATTCTAGAAACATTTAAACCAAACAAAACATGTGGTTCCATCTTTTCATGCAGATCTAGTGTTAACCTTTTATAACAGTTCCCCAACATCTCTCTCAGTGCCCACATTGTAGTTTTTCATCCTGATGAAGGACTTTGTTCAATTCTGATACGCGTAGATTAATAAAACTGTTCTTTGTTCAACACCATCATCTCCATTGGATTTCTTCTTAACCAACAGCTCAGCAGATTTATTTGTATATCACTTTTTACTATTGTAACCTTTTATAACAGGTCATTCATGTAAGGCACACTTCCTACATCCGACTCCCAATAACACGTGAATGGAAGCTTTGTGGAAAGAGAGGTATCGTTTAAACAGGTATAAATATATGATAGGTTACTCAGTTATTTAACTAAAAATAATTAAAGAGACTCTATTGGAGCTAACTGCAATTTGGCAATTCGCTCTATTAATTTACCCAAAAAACTAAATATCTATTGCTTTTTCAAATATTCAGAAAGGAAGAATTTGTAAGTAATGCTGAAAAGCGCCATATTCATCAACCTGCCATGCCAACGAATTTCTTTAAGCACCAGGAATTTCTAAGATATTCACCAGGTAAAGAATTGAGAATGCAATGTGGGGAAGAGGCAGTGGGCGAACGTTGGGCTTATGGATCAAATACGTCAACAACGATGGCGGTCCTTGGAGAGCAAATCCAAATCTCACATTTTTCCACAGAATTAGATTATGATAGGTAGGGAGAAATAGATCAGAGAGACCTGTGGGGTATTTACTGGGTGTCCACAGAAGTGTACCCAGGTCATAGGATTGTACATGGGTGTCTCACTCCTGTCCATAAAGGTGCCTGAGATCCTGCACCGATATTAGCTAACTGTGAGTGTCTGGCAACCCTATGTTATTTCAAAATAATAGGCACTGGAAACCTGCTGGGAAATTTATGAATGTACATAGTAGATCTTTTAGACTTGCTTTATCACCCTTTTACAGGGAACAAGCTTTCCCTACAGAGGCCCCCAGGTTGCGTCATTGGAATAGCTGTTGGCTGGTAGCATAAACTGAGAGACAAGGTGTTAGTCAGCCAGCCCAAAACAGGGAGTCATGGACAATGACAGAATAGAATATTAAAGCCAGCTTCAAGTCTAAGGTAGTCAGGGACAGAATCTAGGCAGCAGAGTAATCAGACAGTCCAGGGGTCAAATTCAGAGAGATATCCAAGGGGTTAAAAAGCAGGGAATAGGAAAGCTTAAGGCCCCGTCACACATAGCGACGCTGCAGCGATACCGACAACGATCCGGATCGCTGCAGCGTCGCTGTTTGGTCGCTGGAGAGCTGTCACACAGACAGCTCTCCAGCGACCAACGATCCCGAGGTCCCCGGTAACCAGGGTAAACATCGGGTAACTAAGCGCAAGGCCGCGCTTAGTAACCCGATGTTTACCCTGGTTACCATCGTTAAAGTAAAAAAAAACAAACGCTACATACTTACCTACCGCTGTCTGTCCTCGGCGCTCAGCTTCTCTGGTCTGGCTGTGAGCACAGCGGCCGGAAAGCAGAGCGGTGACGTCACCGCTCTGCTTTCCGGCTGCCCGGCGCTCACAGCTAGAGCAGAGAAGCTGAGCGCCGAGGACAGACAGCGGTAGGTAAGTATGTAGCGTTTGTTTTTTTTACTTTTAGGATGGTAACCAGGGTAAACATCGGGTTACTAAGCGCGGCCCTGCGCTTAGTTACCCGATGTTTACCCTGGTTATCAGCGAAGACATCGCTGAATCGGCGTCACACACGCCGATTCAGCGATGTCAGCGGGACCTCAACGATCAAAAAATGGCCCAGGCCATTCCGACACGACCAGCGATCTCACAGCAGGGGCCTGATCGCTGGTACGTGTCACACATAGCGAGATCGCTAATGAGATCGCTGTTGCGTCACAAAACTTGTGACTCAGCAGCGATCTCGCTAGCGATCTCGCTATGTGTGACGGGGCCTTTAGTCATATAGCAAAGTATTAATCCAATATAAGCTCTCCAGGATCCTAGAAAACAATGAAATAACTTGCAAGGGTCAGGTGGAGCGTGGCTTTTACCGGAAAGGGAAATTCTCCCTTCCACAGAAGTCACACTAGAGCATGCTGGGTAATGAGCCTTCTCTTCCTGTCAGTGTTGCTATTGAAAAGAACTGTAGGGCCTGATAGGACCATAAACAGGTTTGTTACACATAGGATTTATTTTCCCATAGTTATATGTGATACAAGCTGTAAATGTTTGAAGTTCTTGTAACAAGCACTGAAGCATTATTATTCAGCATCAGTTAAACCAAATACATCTGAACACCGAATTTTCAAAGGGGTTGTTGATGACCTATCCTTAGGATAGAAGCAACATTTACCAGAAGATCACAGAGTTTGGAGCCAGAACACTACAGTTTTATATACTTTGTCAGGGACTGCAGCTTAGGCCAGACTCGCACGACGCTGGCATTTGGGGCAGGAGCGTGCCGCAGGATGTATTTCTATGCAGCTGAGTGCTAGGGTCCCGAGTGACGGCGGCAGTGGCGGGTATTGGGATGCGAGACTCTTGCAAGTTTCTCACACATGTGATTCCAGCCTTAGTAGGCAACTACACAGTGTACAGATCTGTTCTTTGTGGCTGTGTACCTTGTGGACAGCTCCTGGTTACAGCTGAGCAATGAGGGTGCTGGGCGTTGGATCCTCACTTATCTAATAGCGATAAGAAGGTCATCAATATCTTAGTCCTGGATAACGTTAAGTCTGCATGGTGTCCTTCAGTGATGATGGAGAGGTTGTGACTAAAAATTATCGTAAACCCACTGCAACAAATGCTCTCCTAAGGTTGGAAAGCAACCACCCTAGACCTCTTAAACGAGGTATTCCAAAAGGACAATAGCTAAGACTCTGCCGTAATTGCTCCGACATCAGCAATTTTAAGGAGCAAGCGGATGATCTTAGAGGAAGGTTCCGTGAAAGAGGGTACCCCGATCGTGTAATAAATGAGGCATATAGATCATCACTTGAGAAAGATCGTAAGGACCTTCTAGTACAGCAACCCCCGAAATTGGAAGAAGGGACTACACGGTTTATAACATGATTTTCAAACGGAGTGAATAAGATCCGTAAAATTTTGCAGACGCACTAGCAAGTCCTGTGCATGGACTCGGGCATCAAGGACACCATCCACATCACACCCCAAATTACGTTCCGGAGAGGAAGATCCATAAAAGACAGACTCGTCCATAGTCACTACCAAAGTCCAAACAGTCATTCGTGGCTCGGCTCACAACCAGCGGGGTGCTATAAGTGTGGCAGATGCAGAGCATGTGCCTTTATACAGACAAGTAAAACATTTGTTAGCAATAACACAGGCAGGAGATATGAGATTAGGCAATTCATCAACTGCCAAACCAAGGGAGTAGTGTACAAGGCTACATGTGAATGTGGATTGGAGTATGTGGGGAAAACGAGGAGAAATTTCTGTAGGAGAGTAGGAGAGCACATACGTGACATCAAAAATAAGAGAGACACTTCTGTAGCTAATCACGTTAATAGACATCATCAAGGGAACATGAATAAGGTCACATTTATAGGCATAGATAGAATAAAACCCCCAAGTAGAGGAGGTAACTGGGATCAGATTATACTCCAGAGAGAATGTAAATGGATTTTTTGGCTACGTACAGTCCACCCCCAGGGTCTAAATGACCAGCTCTCTTTTCCTTCCTTCCTCTAATGTAGGGTGAATTAGGGAGTATAGTTAGGGACAGCCGCCGACGAGTGGGGGCGCCACTGCGTAGGTCCTAGGGTGCCAACCTCCGCGGTAGGTAGGGGAGAGTGAGAATAGGGTACCCTAGGGGACCAGTAGGCTTTCCTTTTTGGGGTTCTATTTTTCTAATCTTTGTCTTTCATTTCTATGCCTCCCATTCTCCTGAGGATTTCTCCATTGATATCCACAACACACTAACAATGACTACAGTGTGCGTATTTACACTGAAAATTTTACTGTCTTTCCTATGATCGGGTTCCCAGTACAGTGAGTGCACTAAATCTGTACTTCTTGCATTTCTGTCATAATTAGTCCTTCCCTAATATGTTAGTGTCTTACCAAAAATAGTGTAAACCTGCACAGAAAAATGATGGTAAACTGAGGGTTATGTGTACGTAGATGTTCTTGAATTAGTAGCATTGAAGACATATGCCCCATAGAAGAATAGACGCATTGCATTCTATATCAGCATTCTGCATGATGGATAATATAAGGCACTGCGTTTGAGCCTACCAAGGAGCGCAGGCGCATTATAGATCACTGTGCTCCAAAGGAGGTGCGGCATACAGCCGGCCGAAGGTTCGGTCAGCTGATGTGTTTCAATGACCTCACATCCGACCGGATGCCGGCACACAAGGCGCGTTTTTAAAAAGGCTGACTTACAAATCAATGACTACGCACACGGATGTCAGCGTCGGCTAGACAGCAGTCATGAGATAACCGCCAACGCTACCCCCTGATGAGGAATACCGAAACGCGTCGGGAGAGGAGGGGAAGAGGTCCACTGCCATGAGGGGAACTGAATGATAGCGTGATACACGGTTCCGGGCGGGTGAGACCGTTCTTTATTTGTTGCAGTCAGATTGATGGATATACACACACGCTAAGCAATACGCAATTTGTATGGTTTATATGCAGGTATATGCTGTAACAGAATATTCATTGATTTAACCCCTAGTCCTGAGTACCCAAGATAGGGGTCTTTAGTGTTATTCAAGGATATGATAACCCTTTAGAGAACGGACACAGATGGCGATTATAGGCCCGTTGTTGGAAGTTAATCATACTTTCTAGTTTGTATCTACGGATGCCTGGATTGTGAGTGAGGCTTCAGTGGTTTTTGAGCTGTACTTTGGAGATGCTATGAGTAGTAATGAATCCACAGCACTATCCACATTTGTTTGTTTGTTTTTGGTCTGCACCTTGCACTTTCTTGGATACTATTTTAATTATATCTAGTAAAAGTTACATTTTAGTCCTTTATGTGTTGATATTATTATTTTTTGGGGGACTATACCACGGCTGAATATATGGTGTCCTTCAGGCAGAATTGAAAGGCTTGTCAGCTTTGTTTCTTCCAGTTACACTGTCATTCTTTCCCATAGACTGAATGAGATTTTGCTGCTCAGGCAATTCCAGGAGCCACCAATGGACAACAGTAGCGCTGTTCCTGGAAACAAGTAGGCCAATTTTTAAGATCTTGGAGAAGTTCTTTAAAAAGAATGTGGCAGTGACCTCTCAGCTTTCATACTGCGGCTCCATCATAATTTGCACAGATGTTAATTCTTGACTGCACTGCATAATCAAAACCAATCTTTGGCCATCAATTTAGAAGTGTTTTTTATTGAGCATTAAAATGAATACATTATAGAGTACAAGGCATGCATCATGACTATATATCTAGCTTAATGTTAATTTGGCTACTAGTATAATATAAACTTTGCTGACACTTTGCAGCTAATTTTTAATTTAACAAAATAGTTTTCTTCCATTGTTCCTTATCGCTCAGCATATTTTTCACCAAGTGTATTTCTGTTAAAATATATGAACATGTTTTTAGTTCAACTCCAATACACTAATTCATTGTCTTCAGTTTATTCACACTGGGAAATTGTCAACATAATAGCTATGTTTTGTAAGGTAGCAGCGGAAAGCTGCGATATTCTGGTAGATGCTGTTAGCGCTACATATGCATCTCTCGCTTTGTAATTCTACACTAGCTAGTTAGCTTATTACAAATTCAAGGAAATACAGGAGCAGACCATTTCATTCATTTACCTTTCTAGAAAATCGAAAGCATATCTATTAAAAAGAAGCTGTATTGTAATATTTCCATTTGTGGGCCTCTAACGTATGACAAATATTTAAAGACCAGACCTATAGTTAATATATTCCCATAATAAGGATTTCTGGTTCGGTATGACCTGGCAGTGTGCAATTCCCTGTGAAGACATACTTCCTGATTGAATTGTATATATTATTCATTTACAATAGGTCTATAGGCCGTCTACCAAATGGACTCATATTGCTAAACACAATGCCCCTTTGTTATTGTATCAGACTGTACAGGATTCTATTTTGCTGTTTATGTTCATATTCAGGTGGAAGACAAGGAATATTATCTAGAAAGCTTAATTTTTAGCTCAATGTGGAATTATTTCACATTTAGTGGTTCATTGAAATGCTGACGAGTAGGGATGAGCGATACCGTCCGATACTTGAAAGTATCGGTATCGGATAGTATCGGCCGATACCCGAAAAATATCGGATATCGCCGATACCGATATCCGATACCAATACAAGTCAATGGGACATCAAGTATCGGAATGTATCCTGATGGTTCCCAGGGTCTGAAGGAGAGGAAACTCTCCTTCAGGCCCTGGGATCCATAGGGAGGTGTAAAATAAAGAATTAAAATAAAAAATATTGATATGCTCACCTCTCCGGCGGCCCCTGGACATCACGCGGCTAACCGGCTTCAGGACCTGCGAATGACGTCGCGGCTTCTGATTGGTCGCGTGCCGCTCATGTGACCGCCACGCGACCAATCACAAGCCGCGACGTCATCGAAAGCTATTATTTTAAAAAATGAGCGCCTTTAGGACCTGCGGAATGACGTCGCGGCTTCTGATTGGTCGCGTGCCGCCCATGTGACCGCCACGCGACCAATCAGAAGCCGCGACGTCATTCCTCAGGTCCTAAAGGCGCTCATTTTAAACAAAGAAGCCTGCCGGACGCCGGTGACTCGCGGTGATGTTCCAGGGGCCGCCGGAGAGGTGAATATAACAATATTTTTTATTTTAATTCTTAATTTTACACCTCCGATACCGATACCCGATACCACAAAAATATCGGATCTCGGTATCGGAATTCCGATACCGCAAGTATCGGCCGATACCCGATACTTGCGGTATCGGAATGCTCAACACTACTGACGAGAAAATTTCTGATCAAAATCTCATAATATCCTTGTCTTAGAGAAACGCATCACATCAATATCAATAATTATGGAATATGCATGACTATTGAAATCAATTAAAATTAAGCAAATTGCACAAAAGTTATTAAAACTTTGTTAAAATGGATAACATATATTTGGTACAACTCTAAGGCATATTAGACATATTGCTCATCCTTATGCCACCTCTTGTCTGACATAACCGCACACCAGTGCCACAAAAATCAATGAATCTTTACAAACTTACTCATTTTCACAACTCTTCATCTTGCTACTTTCTCTTCACACTTTTAAAATGTAGCGATAAAATGTTTATTCTAGTGCTTTCTGCTTAGAAAATTGCACCCATTATATTGGTATTGGAAAATGCTAGATAAATATGATCTTTACAGACCCGGTCAAATTCTATTATTACAAGTTATTACAAAACCCAACATATTTCAGTTTTCAACATTGAAATTGCAACACCAAGAATGAAAAGTCATGAAATTATGAACATCACAGGTTAGATTGGCATGTAAATGATATGCAAACGGTGAAAAATAGAAATAATACTTTCAAAATATCGCAATTTATTCTTCATCAAGTTTAAGCACCACATGCAAAAATATACACAGCTTGGCAAACTAGTAATGAAGTTATTAGTGGTTGTGTGAGGATTGTTCTGCCCCACTGAAGGCACTTGGGTACACGAATTATTAAGATCCACTGCTGACATCCTACTTTGCAATTGCCAACCAATGACATCCCAGATGTGCTTCATGGGAGACTAATCTGGTGTCCCTTCAGACCATGGTAGCATGTTTAGGTCACATATTCTGCTCACATTAGCATCAGCAACTTGTGATCTGGTGTTCTTGTGTTGAATGATGGCTCCAGGGACACTTTTAAAAATGTCTATACCACAGGTTCCATGACAAAATGTAAGGCCAAGCTGTTAGTGTACCAGCAAAGAAGATTGGAGGGGTCCAGTCCATGATACATTATGACCCCACACACTATAATCCTGGGAGTAGATCCAGTGTAACGTTCACTTATAAAGGCCTTTTCATGGTGCTGACCACATTGACTTGTCACATTCCAAAATGGTGTGTAGTGATCCATTCTGTACTGCAAGTGAAATTATGTCCACAGAAAAATTGATGAATGCAGCAGGAATGTAGTAAAATCAGTAAATTTATTTCTTCATGGCAGTGTTCTTCCTACGAGTTTCGACTAATGTCTTAATCATGGTGAGTCCATAATGAGACTATACCGTTCTTATAAAAAAAAAATGTACCTGCTTGTCTACCAGCTGTGCCCGCCAGCAGCTGCTGCTCCTGGCTTCCTGCTGTGCCTGCCTGCACCAGCTGAACTTCCTTTCTTGTTCTAGTGACCTGTCCCTTGGAGGTCAGCTGCCGTGCATGCAAGGGCAGTTTTTGTGTGGCGCCTAGATACACCCCTCCAGGATGTCTTCAGATAGAAGTATGACCATGCTAGACTGCAAATTACTCTTGCTTCTGTGAGCATCCCACATTGCCTAAATGTACTGCTATTTAAGGCAGCACACTGCAGCGCTAAAACATGCAAACATGAAATACGAAAATTGAACTGCATTACTGCACTAGAAATATGAAAAATGAGAGCGTTTAGCGCATAAAAATGGCCAATTTTATGTGTACCTGGTAGCCACATTAGGGCATCTCTCTTATACCAGGTCCTAAACTTGCCTTTCCTCGCTGAGAATAAACGTCTCCATCTGAATGGGTACATGTGAAACCTCTTCTTAGACTAAAATTCTCTCTCTCTGTGGAGGTGTATTGGACCTGCTGTAATTAAAACACATGTGGCTAGGAGGCGGGAGTGCTCAATCAGAAGGCATGTTTGCATGTTTTAGCGCTGCAGTGTGCTGCCTTATTTACTTAACTATATACGAGTTGGCAACTTTAGGTTCAGCACCTGTTCACACTTAGTCTATGTTTGGATGTGACGGTCAGGTTTTTGAAATGTATTCTTTAGCCTTCTGATTGAGCACTCCCGCCTCCTAGCCACATGTGTTTTAATTACAGCAGGTCCAATACCCCTTCACAGAGAGAGAGAATTTTAGTCTAAGAAGAGGTTTCACATGTACCCATTCAGATGGAGACGTTTATTCTCAGCGAGGAAAGGCAAGTTTAGGACCTGGCATAAGAGAGATGCCCTAATGTGGCTACCAGGTACACATAAAATTGGCCATTTTTATGCGCTAAACGCTCTCATTTTTCATATTTCTAGTGCAGTAATGCAGTTCAATTTTCGTATTTCATGTTTGCATGTTTTAGCGCTGCAGTGTGCTGCCTTATTTACTTAACTATATACGAGTTGGCAACTTTAGGTTCAGCACCTGTTCACACTTAGTCTATGTTTGGATGTGACGGTCAGGTTTTTGAAATGTATTCTTTAGCCTTCTGATTGAGCACTCCCACCTCCTAGCCACATGTGTTTTAATTACAGCAGGTCCAATACTCCTCCACAGAGAGAGAGAATTTTAGTCTAAGAAGAGGTTTCACATGTACCCATTCAGATGGAGACGTTTATTCTCAGCGAGGAATGGCAAGTTTAGGACCTGGTATAAGAGAGATGCCCTAATGTGGCTACCAGGTACACATAAAATTGGCAATTTTTATGCGCTAAACGCTCTCATTTTTCATATTTCTAGTGCAGTAATGCAGTTCAATTTTCGTATTTCATGTTTGCATGTTTTAGCGCTGCAGTGTGCTGCCTTATTTACTTAACTATATACGAGTTGGCAACTTTAGGTTCAGCACCTGTTCACACTTAGTCTATGTTTGGATGTGACAGTCAGGTTTTTGAAATATAAATATACTGCTATGGCATGTGCAGCACCCCAGGTGACCGGTTGCTGCAGTGATGTTGCTTTTCCTTCGGAGAGGGTAATGTCATGTTCAGAGGCAATAGAGTTCTCTTCACAGGAAAGGCACACACATGCAACACATTCTGAATTCAGGCCAGGAGGGGGAGCTCAAGACCCGGATTCAAGGGAGCTTCCCTAAGCTATATGTATCCTGACCTGGAGGAGGAGCGAGAGTAGTTGGTCCTGGGAGACCAAGCAGAGCTGATATCTAGGAGAGACACAGTTCAGACAGAGAGGCCTGGCAGCCACGAGGGAGCTGCAGCCTCTGGAAGGAGGAAAACCTGAGGGATTGAATGTGCAGGAGCCAGAAGGGAAAAAGCAAAGGACAGGAACAGGGCTCAGATGGGAACTGTGACCGGGCACCCTGAGAGCCATAGCGCAGAAGCTGGGTACCGGAAGCCGGAGGCCTTAGTGGAACTGTACGACACTTGGCAGAACCGGAGGACTAAGAACTTTATGTGATTGGCCCACACCACACCTGAGACAAAGCAGCACCTAAGGAGCCCTGGGCATGATAGAGTCCCTGTAAAAAGGCTCAAGCTGCCTATCATGCAGGTACCTGTCTTAGGACAGGGGGAATAGAGGACTCTGCAGGAAGCTTCAGGCAGCAGGGACCTCACCTTTAACGGCGCTAGTTGGAAAGGCTCACGGACCTCTACTGGAAAAGGGAACCCTCCATTGCCTCTGAGCTGGCTGGACCACCTCATCCGTGCCTGGTACCCTGGACTGTGGCCCGCCAACTACAGTAAACCAGGTAAAGACTTACAACTTGTCTCCTCCATTTATTCATCGGCACATACCATCATCTTGGCCACACACCATAGGACCCCGCTTCACCTGTGGGAAGTGTAACACCCGTGCTGCCACATGATCCCCCAGGGGACCCTTCAATGCAGTGTCGGTCCCACTGCTGACCGAACACCACAGGTAGCATCACGACAGACTCATAAACATTTTCCCCTTTAAAGACCGTTCCCCTTTAACGATGAGTCCCAGGGCAACAGACCGGGTCACAGCCACCATGACATTCCCCTTTGATACCAAACTCAGTACCGAGTACCCCCACTGCCCTGGCTGGGCGACTCAACTTTGGTGCCACGAACAGGACTTCGTGCCCTGGCATTGCTGGATACTGTGTGTCATGGATTACAATGGACTGTGTTATACTGTGTGAAATTGAAATATGGCTGCCATTGCTGTACCACGAGGCACACAGAGAACAGGAAAAGATGTGTTGCCATGGGTGGAGTTCAAGAATCGTCGCGAAGGCTGGATCAACCCCTTTCAGAGACACTAATGCTAAACAAAGATGTCCGTCACCAGGACGGGTCTGCCCCCAGAGGGATCTGGTGGAAAAGTGTGGGTGGCACTGCAGAAGAAAGAGCCCGAGAAGCGTGAGAGAGAAGCATGTGGTCCGCAGAGGCAAGAAACCTCAGACCTGCAACCTACCCTGGACCCCGAGCTCCTCTCCGCAGAGATGGAGGAGCTGGCCCAGCAACTTCTAAAGGCCCAGATGACAGCGGTGGCAGCCTGGAAAGAATCCCTGGTCCAGAGAATGATGACTGCCCAGCCACAACAACAGTACTCATCGGCCGCACTCCCAACCCCAGCGAAGCCTGCACCTTCGACCCCGTTGGAGCGGAAAGACGACGCGCTGCTGAAGAAGGAAACGCCACCAATGGGAGATCCGGACCTCGCGACTGCAACCTTGACAAAGCCAGAAAGTAAGACCCTGCCAGAACGTGAGACGACACCGCCGACGGAAAACCTGGACTTCGCGACTCCTGGAAAGTGAGGCCCAGCCAGAAAGCGAGACGCTGAGCACCGAAACGACAACACTGCAGCACCAGGCCCTGCAGCCCAGGAGCAGCAACAAGTGATCCAGACCCCAGCGGAGACGGAACAAGACACTGGCACCGGCGAGACCGGTATGTTCACTGCCCGGTAGCTGAAGTCACCTTAGTGGGACCACTAGCACCCCCATCAACTTTAGTGCTTAAACAAATTACAACCGCCATAACCTGGGATCGCATGACTGATGTATATGACTCATAAACTGAGCCAATGATCCCAGTCTTATCGCCCCTGAAGGCATGTAGGCCCAAAGAGACAGTTCATTGGAAACACCCCAGTACAAATCTTATGGGATTCCCAGTGGAGGTACTATCAGCTGCAAGTGGTGTGCAATTGACTGACAAGGAGGACTATTGTAAACAGCAGATCCTTAAACTAGCAGCAGAGGAAAGGCAACGCCAAACTAAATAGGAGGCAATGGAGCAAAAGAACGTGCTAGCCCAAGCCCAATCCCGCACCATTAAACCTGCCAGTAGAGGACCTATTAGATCTGGAACTGTAGTCTCCTTCAATTTGGACAGAAGATGGGGATTCATAAGAGAACAAATCGGACATAGAGAACTGTTTGTCAACCGCAGGGATGTGGAATCGTACCTTTTAAGAGGACACCCTTACCGTGATCTATACCCTGGTGATAGAGTGACTTATACCCGGCACCATGGAGAAAGGGGATTTTACGCCCTACATGTAAAAAGGTGCCCAATCAACATACCTATGACCATGTAGCCACTATGAGTGAACAGCAAACCTGGGCTACACAAACTTTGGAACTCGAACATTCTTCTAAGAAGTCACCTGCTGACCCCTGTGTTAATGAACTTCCCCAGTCAGGAAACTGTACACGCCAGGACCTGCCCTGGAAGAAGCAGAAGTAAAGGACATTCACCTGCGTGAACTAACTGCTGTATATATGTTGTTTTGATGTTTTTCTTTGCAGTTTAAATGGACAAATTTTCACTGGAAACTGTTATATAAATAGTTTGACACCTGTTCCGGTGCCCTTTCACTTTGATATAGCCACGCGTGAGCAGGACTGAATATATACAGTATGTGTACCTGTTTTGCTTTTCAGGACTGGAGCAAAACTACCAGGACTGGTCAATGTGCCTTGCTTACTACAATGTTTGCACTTTTAACCTTGTGCACTTATGTTTAATGTTATTTTTGCAACATTCAAGAATTGTACCTCCCATAAAGGGATTCTTAAGTTGACCTGTTTCACCTGTTGACATGCATGTCACAAAAATTATGTTTTTCTTTTCCTAGTCCAGGAGTACTGGTGTTAACGGGAAGGGGGGGGGGGGGTGCAGCACCCCAGGTGACCGGTTGCTGCAGTGATGTTGCTTTTCCTTCAGGGAGGGTAATGTCATGCTCAGAGGCAATGGAGTTCTCTTCACCAGGTAAGGCGCACACACATGCAACACAATCTGAATTCAGGCCAGGAGGGGGAGCTCAAGACCCGGATTCAAGGGAGCTTCCCTAAGCTATATGTATCCTGAAGACACAAAAAGAGCACAACAAGGTCAAAGATACTTTGTTGTAAAGAAGTCACAGTAAATGAGCAAGTGCTAGTCAAAAATGAAAAAAATACAGGGTATTTAGTTAATACTTTTTTTGCAAAAAAAAAAATGTATATTAAGCTGCTCCACGAATCGCCAAGGTATACCCATATTAGAGCAGTCCTATCTAATGTATATAATCCCTATCTGATGTATTAAAAACCTGATCATCTGTATAGTACCTGTATAAGCAGGGTTCAGAGAGAAAATATCCATGTGGACATGCAGGATGGAACAGCTTTAGTGCAAGTGGCCCACAGAGAAGTGGAGGACTCCCCAGTCTTGTAGAAACAAGAGAACAATTATAGAACCAAAAACACATGGGCTACTTGCACAATGAACAAGTCTGTAGAAACCTGTTCACACCACCAAGAAACTTGAAGACACAAAAAGCGCACAGCGAGGTCAAAAATACTCTGATGTAAAGAAGTCACAGTAAATGAGCAAGTGCTAGTCAAAAAATGAAAAAAATATAGGGTATTTAGTTAATACTTTTTTTGCAAATAAATGTATATTAAGCTGCTCCAAAAAATCGCCAAGGTATACCCTTAATAGAGCAGTCCTATCTAATGTATATAATCCCTATCTGATGTATTAAAAACCTGATCATCTGTATAGTACCTGTATAAGCAGGGTTCAGAGAGAAAATATCCATGTGGACATGCAGGATGTATCCTGACCTGGAGGAGGAGCGAGAGTAGTTGGTCCTGGGAGACCAAGCAGTGCAGATGTCTAGGAGAGACGCAGAGAAGACAGAGAGGCCTGGCAGCCACGAGGGAGCTGCAGCCTCTGGAAGGAGGAAAACCTGAGGGGTTGAATGTGGAGGAGCTGGAAGGGAAGGAGCAAAGGAGAGGAACAGGGCTCAGAGGGGAACTGTGACCGGGCACCCTGAGAGCCATAGCGCAGAAGCTGGGTATCGGGAGCCCAAGGCCTTAGTGGAACTGTACGACATTTGGCAGAACCAGAAGACTAAGAACTTTATGTGATTGGCCCACACCACACCTGAGATGCAGCAGCACCTAAGGAGCCCGGGGCATGATAAAGTCCCTGTAAAAAGGCTCAAACTGCCCGTCATGCAGGTACCTGTCATAGGACAGGGGGAATAGAGGACTCTGCAGGAAGTTTCAGGCAGCAGGGACCTCACCTTTAATGGTGTTAGTTGGAAAGGCTCACGGGCCTCTACTGGAAAAGGGAACCCTCCATTGCCTCTGAGCCAGCCGGACCACCATCATCCGTGCCTGGTACCCTGGACTGTGGCCCGCCAACTACAGTAAACCAGGTAAAGAGTTGCAACTTATCTTCTCCATATATTCATCGGCACATACCATCATCTTGGCCACACACCATAGGATCACTGGGGACCCCGCTTCACCTGTGGGAAGTGTAACACTCGTGCTGCCACAACATCCTCCACGGGACCCCTTCAATGCAGCGTCGGTCCCACTGCTGACCGAACACCACAGGTGGCGTCACGATAGAATTTGAACATTTTCCCTTTTAAAGACCTTCCCCTTTAACTTTGAGCCCCAGGACCACGGACCGAGTCGCAGCCACTGTGACATTCCCCTTTGAGACCGGACCCGTTACCGAGTACCCCACTGCCCTGACTGGGCGACTCACATGCAGCCTCTCCAGACTTATCTCTTCTTGAGCACGTCTGAGACATCATTGGTCAGCAATTGCAAAGGGAGCTGCCAGCACTGGATCATGATGATTTCAGTGACTATAAGCATTCAGTATGTCAGAACATTGATACTTTTCAAAGCTTTTGCCACAGAATTCTGGTGTAAAAGCATTGATGAATCAGGCCCATAAATCCAAAAAATATCACAGAAAAACAGCAGCCATATTTACCAATTCATGGTGACAATACTAATATTCTACAGGTTGCAGCAAACACCATGATAAAAGGCAGAAACAATACAAATGCAATATACTGATGAACAACCACTTTCATACCTGAATCCATATGGGGTTGGTTTCTTCGTATTATAGATGCAGACACATAAGGGTTGTATAAGATGCCAGTCACGCAGAAACGTATAATGCACCATGTCAGCTTACAGCCTCTTAGCGATGCCCATATTATTAGAGACATTGGGGTGCCCACAACTATATACAGAATCCCCACAAAGACAGACATCCCATTTCCCTTATCCACCTGCATTTATTATACAACCCCTACTTCCCTGTGGACGGGAGGTGTATAAGTGGTTGTTCATTAGTGTTCTTCACCAGTGCTGCCTTTACCTTTAATCATGGGGTCTGCTGAATCCTGCAGTACATTAGTATTTGTTCTGCCCATCTTATTGTGCAGAAATTATTAATTATTAATTATCTTGTAATTCAAATTGTGGCCACTGGAGGTCATCAGTTGCCTACTTTTCATGTTTACCAACCTTTCACTCAGAACAGCAATGTCTTCTGGGTAAGTTCCGCCCTCATTCTTTTTGTGGAAGACAAGCTTCAGTAGCCATTTTCCTCTGGTCTGAAGAGAGGCACACGTGCTCCTGTCTCGCTTACTTTCTTACCCCTGTCCTAATGGATCTCGGTACGTTTATAAAGGTTTAATGCATCTTATGTTTGTGTTAGTATTTAAGCCTTATGCAGCTCCTATAGTCAAATATAGTTAGGCAGATTGTGCTTTGCAGCTTGCAGTTAGGTTAATGTGTACTCTGCATTTAGATAGATGCATCTTGTATAGAATAGGGCAGTGCTGCAGAATTACTGTGTAATGCACTCTGTATAATTTCTGCTGTAATGTCCCAGTTATTTATGTGATTGCACCCTGTATGTGCTTATACTGAAATGCTGTTATTCTTTACAGTTTTTCACCAGTCATCCACTATGATCAGCCATCCACTATGATCAGTCATCCACTATGATCAGTCATTCACTATGATTATTCACTGAACATCCACCTTGTACATCAACATCATTCACTATTCGATCATCTACTATGAATACTGTCCACCATTGTTGTTCAACGTTATAGTTTTGGTTATCATCACCCTAATAAATAAGACTTAAGCATCAACACAGTCTGTTTACTGGGATGTGGATGAAGGTTTAGCCGTATGTTGGAATCCACACAGCATCCTACGTGGAGGAAGACAGAACAGTATTGTGATCAGTAGTGTTGAGCATTCCGATACCGCAAGTATCGGGTATCGGCCGATACTTGCGGTATCGGAATTCCGATACCGAATTCCGATACTTCCCGCGTATCGGATACCGGAATCGGAAGTTCCCAGAATTCAAACTGAACGCAGCAGCCAATGAGGAATGAATGGAAGTGTGGGCACATCCTGTTTAGCATGGTGGGCATGTAAGTACTGGCAAGGCTGTGATTGGCTGCTGAAATGATGTCACTCTGCACTATAAAAAACGCTGCTGCCATTTTGTGCTCACTCTGCTGTGATTTCAGTTAGGGACAGGACGCTGTGTTCTAACTGAGCGCCAGTTGAGATAGCTAATTGCTTTATTTTGCTTTTCCAAGGCTAATTTAGCAAACGCTGTGTTCACTGTTCAGTTCACCTTGCTCTTGCCTTGCAGCGCTGTTTTAACAGCGTTCTGCAAGGTCTCAGTGTGTGTGTGTGTGCAGCTCACTGTGTAGTCTGTGTGCAGCCATATACCAGGTTGTATTCAGCTCAGGGGGGGTTCACACTGCCTCACACAGTTCTATCCATTGTCCTTTTTTGCTCATAGTGCAGCCTGCTGCACATTTTTTCTAAAATTTCCTATTAGTGTCTTTCCACCCGTCTCCAGCCAAATAGTGGAAAAACACTAGATAGGATAACCTAGAGGGGGGTTTTTGGGCCTTGCAGCGCCGTTTACGGCTGTCTGCACGGTCTCCATGTGAGCGTAGCTCGCCCTGTAGTCTATGTGCAGCCACAGCCGGTTGTATTCAGCTCAGGGTTTTGTCACTGCCTCATACTGTAAAATAACTTGTCCTTTTTTTAAATAGTGCAGCCTGCTGAAAATTTTTTTTTAAATTTCCTATTAGTGTCTTTCCACCCGTCTCCAGCAAAATAGTGGAAAAACACCAGATAGGATAACCTAGAGGAGGGTTTTTGGGCCTTGTAGCGCCGTTTACGGCTGTCTGCACGGTCTCCTTGTGAGCGCAGCTCGCCCTGTAGTCTGTGTGCAGCGACAGCCCGTTGTATTCAGCTCAGGGTTTGTCACTGCCTCATACCGTTAAATAACTTTTCATTTTTTTCAACTAGTGCAGCCTGTTTAAAAATTATTTAAAAAATTCCTATTAGTGTCTTTCCACCCGTCTCCAGCTAAATAGTGGAAAAACACTAGATAGGATAACCTAGAGGAGGGTTTTTGGGCCTTGCAGCGCCGTTTACGGCTGTCTGCCCAGTCTCCGGGTGAGCGCAGCTCGCCCTGTAGTCTGTATGCAGCCACAGCCCGTTGTATTCAGCTCAGGGTTTGTCACTGCCTCATACCATTAAAAAACTTTTCCTTTTTTTCAACTAGTGCAGCCTGTTTAAAAATTATTTACAAAATTGCTATTAGTGTCTTTCCACCCGTCTCCAGCTAAATAGTGGAAAAACACTAGATAGGATAACCTAGAGGAGGGTTTTTGGGCCTTGCAGCGCCGTTTACGGCTGTCTGCACGGTCTCCGTGTGAGCGCAGCTCGCCCTGTAGTCTGTGTGCAGCGACAGCCCGTTGTATTCAGCTCAGGGTTTGTCACTGCCTCATACCGTTAAATAACTTTTCCTTTTTTTTCAACTAGTGCAGCCTGTTGAAAATTTTGTAAACAATTTCCTATTAGTGCATTTCCACCCGTCTCCAGCAAAATAGTGTAAAAACACTAGATAGGATAACCTAGAGGAGGGTTCTTGGGCCTTGCAGCGCCGTTTACGGCTGTCTGCACGGTCTCCGTGTGAGTTAAACTCGCTCTGTAGCCCGATTTGCCCCCCCAAAAAAGTAAAGTTCACCAAACACCACTTAACACTTGTGTAGGCCACATTTTATCAATAATAAAGTCTAGTCCACACTTTACAACATTAGTGTTTCTTACACCTGTTAGGAGGAGCATTTCAGGAATAAGCACACTAAGGCCTTAGTACTTTTCTGCTTATCTTTATCTGTCAACCAAGATGAAGAGGGCAGGAAGTAAGGCACGTGGGCGTGGGCGCGGAGCAGGGAGAGGAGCAGGGAGAGGACGTGGTGATTCTGTGCCTGCTGCGGGCACCGGTGACTCGTCGTCACTCAGTTTCAGCAGGGAACAGTCCTTCATGCGCAGCTTTGTCGGAGAGCGCCGTGCACCACTGCTGCGTGAAGATCAAATTGAAGCCGTTGTCGGATGGATGGCAGCTAACGCATCGACTTCAATTAGTGCCACATCCTCTCAGGCACAGACCACTGGAGAGCAGCCATCTGTCTCTTCACCACCTGCCAAATTGGCCAGGCAGTCAGAGAGCCCAGGACAGGAGCCGTCTCTACTTCTGTTCTCTGAATCTCTTGGCTTGGAAACAGGGGGCCAGCCAAGCAGTATTGGAGAAATGGAAGAAGAGGCATTGTGCAGTGATGCCCAACAGCTTTGTCTCTCTGACTCTGAAGAGGCGGGTGGGTCAGTGCCTGCGGTGACCACAGCGCAGTACGCATCTGATGATGAAACTCAGGTGCCGCTTTCTGGTGCATACTGTGCTGCCGAGACTACCCAGGAGGAGCAGTTGGTGGCAGAGGGTAGTGGAGATGATGAGGTCCTTGACCCATCGTGGCGTGAGGAACAGGAAGGTAGTGGGAGCAGCTCAGAGGAAGAGATTCCCCTAACGGGCCAAAGAGGGAGAGGGAGGGGGAAGACTGCGGAGCCTGTAGCCTCCACTTTGGCACCAGTTAGGAGCCTGTCTCTTTCAAAAGCCAAAAAGGGCACTCCCAAGACTTGCAGTGCCTGGTCCTTTTTTGACACAGTTGCAGATGACATTTGTTTTGTCAAATGCAAGCTGTGTCATCAGAAAGTAAAAAGAGGTAAAAGTGTCAGCAACCTCAATACCACAAATATGTGGAAACATGTGCAGACCAGGCACGCGGTGGAGTTCCAAAAACACACTGAAGACCTAGGCCAACCAACAGCGGCAGCTACCACCTCTTCAGCTCGTGTTGCTTCTTCCTCCAGCTCACGCACAGCTGGTTCGGCTTCCTCCTTGGATCGCCATGGAAGAACCTCTGGCACTGTTGTCCAGAGACCTAGTGTAATTCTACCCACAGCACCACGTTCCCAGTCATCCTCACACTCCCAGCCTAGTCTACAGCCATCGGTAGTACAGGCATGGGAGAAAAGGCGGGCATTCTCGGCAAACCACCCCCGAGCACAGGCTCTGAATGCAGGCATTGCCAAACTTCTGTCCCTGGAAATGCTCTCATTCAGGCTGGTGGAGACTGACAGCTTCCGTGACTTGATGGCATTGGCAGTCCCACAGTACCAGGTGCCCAGCCGCTTTTACTTCAGCAGGCAAGCTGTCCCTGCCCTGCACAAGCATGTAGAGGGACAAATAAAACATGCGCTACTGAACGCCGTCAGTAGCAAGGTCCACCTCACCACCGATGTGTGGACCAGTCAACATGGACAGGGGCGATACCTTTCCATCACTGCCCATTGGGTTAATGTTGTTGAGCCGGGTACAGACCGTGCGAGTGGCGCAGGACGTGTCCTGCCCACTCCAAGGATTGCAGGAATCCAGTCTGTACGCATTGACTCCTCCTCTTACGCCAGTTCCTCAGATTCCTCACTGCAGGATCCGTCACAGTCCACCTCCACATGGACCCGTGAACGTTTACCTGTTACGACTGACATGAGCACAGCCGTGGCCAAACGTCAGCAGGCCGTCTTTAAATTAGTTTCTTTGGGGAATCGAAGCCACACAGCGCAGGAGCTCTGGAATGCCCTAAAGCAGGAGAGCGATGTGTGGTTTGTGCCAGCGAATCTCCAGCCAGGCATGGTAGTGTGTGACAATGGCCGAAATCTGGTGGCAGCTTTAGGCCTTGGCAACCTCACTCACATCCCATGTCTGGCACATGTGCTCAATTTGGTTGTGCAGAGTTTTTTGAGGGACTATCTGGATCTTGATGCACTTCTGCACAAGGCCCGCCTAGAGTGTGCTCACTTGCGGCGTTCCAGCTTGGCAAGATCCCGCATTGCTGCTCTGCAGCGTCGGTTTCGCCTTCCTGAACATCGCATCATATGTGACCTACCTACCAGGTGGAATTCCACGTTACATATGTTGGAGCGGTTGTGTGAGCAGCAGCAAGCAGTAATGGAGTACCAGCTGCATCAGGAGCAAAAAAGTCGCAGTCAGCGCCGCTCAGACTTCACAACCACAGAGTGGGCCACTATGAAGGACGTCTGCCAGGTTTTGCGTCCTTTTGATTATTCCATGCGGATGGCAAGTGCAGATCATGCACTAGTCAGCATGACTGTCCCCCTTATCTGCTTGCTTCAAGAAACCCTGCAAGGGATAAGGGATGATGTGGAAGAGGTGGAGGATGAGGAGTCACCTTTTCCATCAGGTTCTGGACAGTCAGCGCCACATGGTTCCTCACAAAGGGGTCGGCAGGGGACCCTTTGTGAGGAGGATGAGGAGGAGTCAATGGACGAGGAAGAGCTACGTCCAGAGGAGGGAGTTCCACCATTGTCCAGTGGTCAGTGTGTACAGTGAGGGTGGGGTGATGAAGAGCGGGTAGAGATCATGTCTCAAGCAGGGGACAGCGTTTTTGGGCCAGTTGGCAGTCTGCAGCACATGGTTGAGTTCATGTTGCAGTGCCTGACGACCGCCGTATCGACCACATTCTCAACGTGCCTGATTATTGGGTGTACGCCCTCCTCGATCCTCGCTACCGTGACAATGTCCAAATCCTCATCCCGGCGTTGACACGGGAGCGTAAAATTCGGGAGTACCATGACACACTGGTTAATTCCATCATCTTCTCCAGTCCAACTGAGAGGAGTGCTGCTAGTGCTTTACAAAGCAGCTCAATGCGTCGAGGCAGTGGAGGAGGAGGCTCTGCTCAAAGAGGGAGCAGAAGCAGTGCCTCTGCCCAAGGCAAGCCAAGTATGGCACAACTGTGGAAAACTTTTGTGTGCCCGCCCCAAATGTCTACACCATCACCGGCGGCTCCAGTCAGCAGGAGGCAACGGTTCCGTCAGATGGTGACAGACTACATGGCTTGCCCTCTTAGTGTACTCCCAGACGGCTCTTCCCTGTTCAAGTTTTGGGTCTCTAAGCTGGATACATGGCCAGAGCTAAGCCAGTATGCATTGGAAGTGCTGGCTTGCCCTGCGGCTAGTGTCTTATCGGAACGTGTCTTTAGTGCCGCAGGTGGTGTACTAACAGACCGTCGCATGCGACTATCCTCCGATAACGTTGACCGGCTTACTTTCCTGAAAATGAACCAGGCCTGGATCTCGCAGGAATTTGCCACTCCTCTGCCTGATTAAGTAATTGGGTGTCATCCAGGTCTCCTGATGTGTTCATCTTTCTACCACCTGAACTGCTATTCCTGGGCTCCAACACCACCAGTTGCAGCTCAGAAGTGCAGGCTGCACAGTCTAAACATACGACCCATTGGGTTTCAGTAACGTCAGCTGATCTCCAGCTGTGTAGCCGGCAATGTGTCCTGTGTTGTGAATTCTGTGATCAAGCTCCCTCCTGTGGTCACGAGTGGTACTGCGGCTTCTGAGTTTCCTTCCTCAGGTGATGAGGTTAAGTCGTTAGGTGCTGCTCTATTTAACTCCACCTAGTGCTTTGATCCTGGCCTCCAGTCAATGTTCTAGTATTGGTCTTGCTTCCTCCTGGATCGTTCCTGTGGCCTGTCTGCTCAGCATAAGCTAAGTTCTGCTTGTGTTACTTTTGTTGCTATATTTTCTGTCCAGCTTGCTTTTTTGGTTTTGCTTGCTTGCTGGAAGCTCTGAGACGCAGAGGGAGCACCTCCGTACCGTTAGTCGGTGCGGAGGGTCTTTTTGCCCCTCTGCGTGGTTGTTTGTAGGTTTTTGTGTTGACCGCAAAGCTATCTTTCCTATCCTCGGTCTATTCAGTAAGTCGGGCCTCACTTTGCTAAATCTATTTCATCTCTGTGTTTGTATTTTCATCTTAACTCACAGTCATTATATGTGGGGGGCTGCCTTTTCCTTTGGGGAATTTCTCTGAGGCAAGGTAGGCTTATTTTTCTATCTTCAGGACTAGCTAGTTTCTCAGGCTGTGCCGAGTTGCATAGGGAGCGTTAGGCGCAATCCACGGCTACCTCTAGTGTGGTATGATAGGTTTAGGGATTGCGGTCAGCAGAGTTTCCACGTCTCAGAGCTCGTCCTATGTTTTGTGGTTTTTGTCAGGTCACTTGTGTGCGCTGAACTTCAAGGTCCATTGTGGTTCTGAATTACCTATTCATAACAGTCCTGCGACCGCCACGCTGGCACAACAACCTAAATGTAAGGGAACCTGTCCCCCCCCCCCTCGGCGTTTGTTACTGAAAGAGCCATCTTGTGCAGCAGTAATGTTGCAGAAGGAAAAGGTAGCTCTTTTATTTTAGCTCCTTGCACACGCAGAACTTAACACTTATAAAGTGTGTTCACTGATACCGTTATACCGTCCCGGAGCTGGGACTTTCCTTCATAATGTGACGCAGCACAGCCGTCATTCCTACCCACTTGGTGCCATGCACTGCCTCCTCAGCGTTGTTTTAAGCTGTCACGAAGCCTGCGCTGTTCTGTTATCCCTTGGCCATGGCCAGTTTGCGCTGCCTGTCTTCTGACATAATTTGGTGTCAGGATGGCTGCGCCTGTGCGCCCACGCTGCCCGAGAACCCGCCTCGCAGTGTCTTCTGATTGAATCACACTGCGAGCCTGGGATCCATGGGCATGCGCAGTGCATATCTTCACCTCGGGCTCTCGCCCATCTCCCTCCGCCTTCTTTAGACTGTGAGCCGTCAGCTGATCCCTAATAGCATGCCACGGCCGTGACGCCGCACAGTCTGAAGAAGAGGGAAGTAGGGGAGTGAGAGTCGAGGATATGCACTGTGCATGTCCATGGATCCAAGGCCCGCAGTGGGATTACAATAGACGACACTGCGAGGTGAGATCTGGAGCAGCGTGGACGCACAGGCACTGACAGCCTGACACCAAATTATGTCAGAAGACAGGCAGCGCTAATTGGGCATGGCGAAGGGATAACAGAACAGCGCAGGCTCCGTGACAGCTTAAAACAACGCTGAGGAGGCAGCGCACGGCACCAAGGGGATAGGAATGACAGCTGTGCTGCGTCCCATTACGAAGGAAATTCCCACCTCCGGGACGGTTTTACGGCATAAGGGGACACATTTTTAGTGTTTACTTCTGTGTTTGCAAGGAGCATAATTAAAAGAGCAACCTTTTCCTTTTGCATCCTTAGTGCTGCACAAGATGGCTCTTTCAGCTACAAACGTCTTGGGGGGGGGGGTTAAAGGTTCCCTTTCAACTTGCTCCAATCAGGCTTCGGCCTACACTCTGTTCCTCTGCTCTTCCTGCTGTCCCTGGGCTCTAACACCACTAGTTTTTGCCCGGAAGTGCTAGCTGCACAGTCAACAGTCGCTCCTCTGTTATTGGGGTTCAGTAACATCAGCTGATCCCCAGCTGTGTGTGCGGCAATACCTCCAATCTGCTCCTCCTGCTGTCCCTGGGCTCTAACACCACCAGTTGGTGCCTGGAAGTGCTGTCTGCACAGTCAACAGTCGCTCCTCTGTTACTGGGGTTCAGTAACGTCAGCTGATCCCCAGCTGTGTGTGCGGCAATACCTCCAATCTGCCCCTCCTGCTGTCCCTGGGCTCTAACACCGCCAGTTGGTGCCTGGAAGTGCTGTCTGCACAGTCAACAGTCGCTCCTCTGTTATTGGGGTCCAGTAACGTCAGCTGATCCCCAGCTGTGTATCCGGCAACGTGTCATGCGACCGCCACGCTGGCACAACTAAAATGTAAGGGGACCTGTCCCCCCCCCTAGGCGTTTGTTACTGAAAGAGCCATCTTGTGCAGCACTAATACTGCACAAGGAAAAGGTCGCTCTTGAAATTATGCTCCTTGCAAACGCTGAACTACACACTCATGTTATGTGTCCCCTCACACCGTCCAACCGTCCCGGAGGTGGGACTTTCCTTTGTAATGTGACGCAGCACAGCCGTCATTGCTACCCCCTTGGCACCGTGTGCTGCCTCCTTAGTGTTGTTTGATTCCGTCATGGACCCTGCGCTGTTATGTTATCCCTTGGCCATGCACAGTTTGCGCTGCCCGTCCTCTGACATCATTTGTTGTCGTCCTGGCTGCGCCTGTGTCAAGGTGAAAATATATGTCTTTATACACTTTTGTACTTTTATATATTCTTATGCTGTGAAACAATAAGTTTTTCCCTTTGCTTGCCAAATGCAAATTTAACTGTATTTAAGATGGCTGCCAGTATTCACCTTTGCCCTACTTTTTGTTCTTGCCAAGAATCTACTTTCGTTTCTGAAGCTAAAGTGCCATTTCTCTGGAAATCGAAACTTAACAAGATGTGGACAAAGGAAGATTCATCAGATGATGTCAGGCCAATCAGAGGGACTGAATACTAGATACATTGCTTAAACCCCGCCTAACCCCGCCCTCTGCACACCTTCCCCCAATGGATCACATAATGTTGTGTATATGAAATAAAGAGTTCAGTTGCTGTGAGGTTACCACTACGTGTGGAAGCATAAGCAGACTCTGAGTTTGAACCAGCTTTTGTCTCACTCATTCTTCACTCCGGTACCACTGCTTTTAATCTGATTTGGAATGACTGGTGGATGAAGGGTATTGTCGTGACGACCCCGACAATTTGGCGCAACCAACGTGGGGCGTGGCCGGCGATCCGAGACCCCCTGGACCCATGCCTGGACGTCCGTGGACGACACCCGTAGTGGCTGACCTCGAGGACTGATCACCCTCCAAACACGGTAAGTGGAGATCACATACTATGTATGTGTCACACTTGCTAGTGTTTCAGCCATTATTGGTTAGTCTGTGGTCTCCTTGGGTCTGGGGAGTGACCGGTCGAGTGGTGAGACCGAGCGCGATCCCGTGCCACGCTTCGAACCAGCAACTGAGAGACGTTGCACTCTGCGCGTCCTCGTGTACACCACACCTCCTCCACCGGTCATTGTACTCCATTCAACCACCCTACCCGTGACTATTGCCTAGTAGTGATAGAGTGAAAGATTGAGGAAGTTTGTGGATTGGGGGCGGCTGTGAGAAAGGGACAGGAGACGCAGCCTCTGTGATATTGTACATATTGGTAATTAAGACGTCCCAAGAGGGGGACCACCAGAATCACTTACTTGCACACATTGGTAATTAAGACGTCCCAAGTGGGGGGACCACCAGAATCACATTGGTAATTAAGACGTCCCAAGTGGGGGGACCACCAGAATCACATTGGTAATTAAGACGTCCCAAGTGGGGGGACCACCAGATTCACATTGGTAATTAAGACGTCCCAAGAGGGGGACCACCAGAATCACTTACTTGCACACCTTGGTAATTAAGACGTCCCAAGTGGGGGGACCACCAGAATCACATTGGTAATTAAGACGTCCCAAGTGGGGGGACCACCAGAATCACATTGGTAATTAAGATGTCCCAAGTGGGGGGACCACCAGAATCACATTGTTAATTAAGACGTCCCAAGTGGGGGGACCACCAGAATCTCAGTGGAGGGGTCTCACTAGGAGACCGCCTCCCAATGTTTAAAATATCGTGACAGGGCAGACTGTAATCACTGGTGTTCAGGTTAGGGAAAAATATTGAGCGCGAGGCTCTTTATTCATAACACGTGGAGCGCGAGGCTCCGTGTTAGGACACAAGTGTTGCTGTCGCTGTCAGCGGCCTACTGCAAAAGGGCGTAGTATTCTGTGAGTCATGTTGCGTCTCTTGAAGAACAAGTCCGTGCCCCACAGGTTAGATGAGGATGCTGTGGAAGTCAAGACAATAGTAGAGTCACGGGAGGGCAAGAAGGCAGTCAAGAATATTGAAAGATAAAGGACTGTTAGAACAAGCGCAAGCTCATCTGCGAGTTGCGCGAGGTTTAAAGAACGAGTAATGGAGAAAGGTTGATGGAGAGGAAAGATGAAAGGATGCAGAGCCCGTGTTTGGTTATAAAATACCTCAATCATTGGTTTTTCTAAGGTGTTTTGGTATATGAATTGTGTGAAGGTTTTGTAGAAATTAATTGAGTCTGAGAATTGCTGTATTCCGTTACTGTGGTTTTCCAAAACACCCCATGGGAGGGGGGAGTCAAATAGCTGCGTTATTGTTTCCTTTTGTGTTGAGGAATGCTGTAAATTCTTATTTCTGTGTTTAAAGCTGATGGGAGGGGTGAACCCCTGCGCGAATTGTTTTTTTTTTTACTTCTCCTCTTTGTGCTGCGGGCCAGAGAAAGGGGGGCCAAAGTTTTCAGAAGAACTTAACCCAGTCTGTATCAGCAGCTGCAGCGATCTTTACTCGCTCTCTAGTCCCCCTCCCCCCGCAGCTTCAAGGACACAACTCGCAGCTCGCTTCCTTATCAGTGGCCCAAGAAGCAGAAGACTTCAGCTCCAGCTCCCCCTCCCTTACACAAATCTAGTCTCATATTCCAATATTCATTTTAACCCTGTGTCTGGAAATCTCTCTCGCCATGTTAATTTTCAGACCAAGACAAGACAGATGGATTTGTAAATATTGCGGTCAGACAAACCCAGACTGGAGAAATACTTGTATAATCTGTGTTGCAACCCAATCTAAGTGAATTACACTGATTCCTGTCCAGATAAGATCACATGTAGTGACATAAGAAGCAGACACAGGATAGTTGGTAGTGGGGACATTAATTTTGGGAGTAGGCTGACAGTAATCCTTTTGGGAAGGAGCTGTAGACCAGCATGTCATGTCACCCCCAACCGGTCATCTAGTCACCCCCACCACCAGAGAACCAACCACATCAGGTGGTGTAAGACAGATACAGGAGTATTATCCCTGAAAGCCCTCTGACTAGCTAGCTACGCTAAAATAATTGGCTGACCCTGAGAACAAACCTTTCCCATTATACAGACAAAGACAATATGATGGATGTATAAGTGCACCTGAGCAGACCTAGAGAGTTGGTGAGCCAAGATGATGGTCAGATGGTATTTATGTTATATAACCCCTATGTAGATGAGTATAATGAGATGTGTTATAAAAAAAAAAAATAGGGGGGATAGTGTCTCTAACCCTGGCAGTTAGAATATCCTTATGTTATGCTGCTTCAGTATGTGGGTAATTTTTTTTTTTTTTGTTGTTGTGTGCACAGACAGAGCAGGAAGCCATTGTTGCCACTGTTAGTTTTCGCAAGTATCTGGCAGATCTGAACTGTCGGGTTTCAGCCTGGAGACTTCGGTTCTGCCTTGGTCAAGTGATATTTTTGGGTCACTGTCTCCTTCAGGGTGCCAGACACCTCACAGAAGAAAGAAAAAAAGCCGTCAGCTACAAAGGATGAGACTGAGCTCCAGCGTTTCCTTGGACTATGTACTTATTGTTGTCAGTGGATACCGGACGCACCCCGCATAATGCTACCTCTCTACAAGGCCCTGAAAGACTGTTCAAGATATGGTGATGATTTTGGCAGATTTCACACCGGAAATGCTGTTACTACGGAAGACACTGTAGTGCACGGAGCTGCACTCCCTCCCTCCCTGTCAGCACAAGAAGCAGAATGTCAGGATCTGTCTACTGCATGTGTTCTGGCCAAAGACAGGCGGGCTGATATATACACGGACTCACTGTAAGCATTTGGTATTGCTCATGATTTCAGAGCCCTATGAGCCAATCGAGGATTTGTTACTACTGCCGGGACTCAGTGAAGAATGCTGAATCTATTAAAACCCTTATGGACTCAATCGAATTACCTACCCAGGTGGCCATTATCAAAGTTAAGGAGCATGGTACTATGGAACAGTCCACAGACTGGTGGTAACGCCTGTGCGGATATGCAAGCAAAAGCCGCTGCTCTTCTGCCCGTTGAACAGACCATACCAGCTATGGTGACCACACGCTCTCAGCATAAACAGTTACAAGAAACACTGACTCTACAAGAACCTGATGATCTATGACAGACTGAGGTTTTCTGCCGGACCCCGCAAGACCGCTTAATGACGATGCAGAGAATGTCTCCAAAGGAAGAAGTGAAGCAGTGGAAAGCTGATGGAGCACGTATGGACAATGGTCACTGGAAAAAGGGCCAACTTGTGTGTCTCCCTAAGCGGATGTACCCTGCTATTGTCACGTGGGCGCATGGGCCGACACATCAAGGTATCTGTCAGACCTGCAATCCCGGTCAACTTCAACATGTAACCCCGAAGCATCTTGCTAAGCCCGACTATCCTTTCCAAAGGCTCCAGGTGGACGACAGGACCACATCACGTTGCCTAAGTCTGGAAGGTATGAATATTGTCTGGTGGTTGTCGACATGTTCTCCAGTTGGCCAGAAGCATTCCCCGTTACCAACGTGACTGCAAAGACCACAGCAAAGAAACTGGTGATGGAAGTTATATGCAGATATGGTGTTCCAGAAGTTGCTGAAAGTGACCAGGGCCCGGACTTTTCTTCTCATGTGTGTCAGGAGGTTCTGACAATGCTTGGATCCACTGTAGCCCTCCATACTCCGTACCATCCACAATCTAGTGGGAAAGTTAAGAGGCTGAATGGCACACTGAAGGGACAATTGACCAAAATGATGCAGGAGACTACGGCTCCATGGCCAGGGCTCTTACACATTCATACTACCCCTATTGCAAAACATGGCCTGTCCCCATATGAGATATTGTTTGGTGCTAGGTTCTCAGTTGCAAATTTTCAGTCTCAGTAGTTGTCAGAAGAAACTGACCGTGCTGTTCAATATGTTATTCAGCTTAGTAAAAAAAAAAAATGTTGCTAACACCCATGTTCTAGTTTCTTCTTCCCTTCCAGATTCAGCAGAAACCGATATTTGTCACAATTTGAAGCCTGGTGGTTTTATGGTCGTGAAAAGCTATGTCAGTAAAACTTGAAGGAAAGAGCACCTGGATCCACGCTTCACACTGCAAAAGAGACCGGACCAGCGCTTAGTCACAGTGATGATCGAAGGAAAATGTTGCTGTTGTTTTTGGTCCTGAGGCTGGGGGCCATCCTCGCCCCTACCTTTCCGGCCCCTATTGTAAATAAGAATTCCGGTGCCAGTATTCTCTGGGTAAACCTAACGGCCCTGGTAAATATCTGGAGATTTGATTTCTGCGATGTAGTCAAGTGCCCCGAGACTCAGCGGGTGTTAGAGGGAATTATCCAGTATTATATATGTGTTACCAGAGATAACAATTGTGCTGGGAAGATATTTTCATAATGTGTTTAATAGTGGATACTATGGGAATTTAGGCCATATACAGCTCCAGGATATTAGCTTCAGACCAACCAAGGCCCCTGTTACCAGTACAGTTAAAACAGGCCCAGGTGAACGTTTGCAAAATATAGTTAACGAAGCAATCCCCATTCCAGACCTCAGTTGGCAAGAAACACAAACAGCCCCAAGGACAAATTTATGGTTAGAATGGGTAAGATATAATGTACAAGTCCAGAATATCTCTGTAGGATGTGTTGCTTGTGCTGCAGCGAATACACATCTATACACACATGCATTGTTTTTTCCTGATGACAATACCACTGCCTGTGTTATGAATCTGTTGAAGGATTTAAAGCCCACTGATTGCTCAGATTATGTCCCACTAATTCATGAAGCACCTAAACTAAAGGTCCCAGGGGGAATAACCGTATTAGCTGATAATTATACCTGCTATAATTCCCACGACACTACAGGTACACCAGTAGGGGTCTTCGAGACAGGTTTCTGCAAAGAGAACAGTTCCCTGGATACTGACTTGCTAGCTAATCATACACAGTATATGTACGACATTTATTGGTTATGTGGAGATGGTAAGGTCCGTCCTAGGTTGCCTAATGCCTGGATAGGTCAATGCACCCTTGTTAAACTAGCCATGCAGTTCAAGATTTTACCTTGGGATCCAGAGACACCTGATGAATATACCAGAAAGAGGAGAAGTCTCGATCAGCTCCACATGAGTTACGAAGAAAATCCATTAGTATATGTCGATGGCATTGGAGTGCCAAGGGGGGTGCCTGACCAGTTTAAAGCCCAGAACCAGATCTATGCTGGTTTTGCTTCTTTAATCCACAAGTGCAGATTAATAAAAATGTTGATTGGATCAATTACATGTATTACAGTGAACAAAGGTTTGTCAATTTTACCTGTGATGCTTTCCAGGGTATAGTTGAAGAATTGAGCCCTAACACTAGAATGACCCTCCAAAACCGACTAGCCCTTGATATGATCTTAGCTGAGAAAGGAGGAGTCTGTGGGATGGTGGGAGAGGAATGTTGTACCTATATCCCTCAGTACTCTGGGGTAAATGGAAAGACCATGATAGCCCTTAAAAAGATAAATGGGTTAGCAGCAGAATTAAAATGCTGGAGTAGACACATCTTTCTTTTCCGGTTGGTTGGGTGGGCTCAAAGGATTCCTTCAACAAGCTTGTCTAGTACTGATTGCCCTTCTTGTAGTTAGATCGATAATCCTCTGTTGTGTTATTCCCCTGTATAAAAAAGGTTATCACTGAGGCAACTCCGACTGGCACCTTCCTCAACCAAGAAGTAGACTCACCAGAGTACGATGGTACTGATCCAGGGGAAATCCCTAAGTACGTCCCCCTCAAGAAATTAGACAAAACCCACTATTTTCAGATGATGTAAAAAGATTTAGTTTAGGGACAGTAGGAGAACTCCATGTGAAGCTAGTGAAGGGTTCAGCTGCCTGGAGGCCTCTCACAAGGGGAGAGCTTCTGAGGTGTCTGGATGAAGAAATCCACCTCCCCTTTCCCCATCACATGGACAGTCTCGTAGGAACTTTCTTTTTAGCGAAAAACTTAGTGTTTAGGGGGGATTGTCAAGGTGAAAATATATGTATTTATACACTTTTGTACTTTTATATATTCTTATGCTGTGAAACAATAAGTTTTTCCCTTTGCTTGCCAAATGCAAATTTAACTGTATTTAAGATGGCTGCCAGTATTCACCTTTGCCCTACTTTTTGTTCTTGCCAAGAATCTACTTTCGTTTCTGAAGCTAAAGTGCCATTTCTCTGGAAATCGAAACTTAACAAGATGTGGACAAAGGAAGATTCATCAGATGATGTCAGGCCAATCAGAGGGACTGAATACTAGATACATTGCTTAAACCCCGCCTAACCCCGCCCTCTGCACACCTTCCCCCAATGGATCATATAATGTTGTGTATATGAAATAAAGAGTTCAGTTGCTGTGATGTTACCACTACGTGTGGAAGCATAAGCAGACTCTGAGTTTGAACCAGCTTTTGTCTGACTCATTCTTCACTCCGGTACCACTGCTTTTAATCTGATTTGGAATGACTGGTGGATGAAGGGTATTGTCGTGACGACCCCGACACCTGTGCGTCCACGCTGCCCGAAATCCCACCTCGCAGTGTCGTCTAATGTGATCCCACAGTGGGCCTGGTATCCATGGCCATGCGCAGTGCATATACTAGCCTCTCACTTCCCTTCTTCACGCTTCTTCAGACTAGGCGGCGTCAGCTGATCCCTAATAGCATGCCACGGCCGTGACGCCGCACAGTCTGAAGAAGCAGGAAGGAGGTGAGTGAGAGGCGATGATATGCACTGCGCATGCCCATGGATCCCTGGCCCGCAGTGGGATTACATTAGATGACACTGCGAGGTTGGATCTCGGGCAGCTTGGACGCACAGGCACTGCCAGCCTGACACCTAAATGATGTCAGAAGACGGGCACCGCTAACTGTGCATGGCCAAGGGATAACATTACAGCGCAGGCTCCGTGACAGAACCAAACAACGTTGAGGAGGTGGCGCACGGCACCAAGGGGGTTGGAATGAGGGCTGTGCTGTGTCACATTACAAAGGAAAGTCCCATTTCCGGGACGGTTTGACGGTGTGAGGGGACACATTATATGAGTGTGTACTTCAGCGTTTGCAAGGAGCATAATTTTAGGAGCCACCATTTTCCATGTGCAGTATTACTGCTGTACAAGATGGCTCTTTCAGCAACAAATGACTGGGGGGGGGGGGGATTAAAGGTTCCCTTTCAACTTGCTCCACTGCAGGCTTCGGCCTACACTCTGCTCCTCTTTGATTCCCTGGGTTTCAACACTGTCAGTTGCCACCTGGAAGTGTTGTCTACACAGAAAAAACACTAGCTGATGTGTCAGTGGGGTTCAGCACCGCCAGCTGTTCCCCTGCTGTGTAGTCGGCAACGTGTCCAGCACAAGCCACGCTGGCACAACAGACCAAAAGCTGCCACCAGTGCAGGCTTCGGCCTACACTCTGCTCCTCTCCTCCTCCTGCTGACCCTGGGCTCAAACACCGCTAGTTTTTGCCCGGAAGTGCTAGCTGCACAGAGAAAAACACCAGCCAATGTGTTAGTGGGGTTCAGCACCGCCAGCTGTTCCCCTGCTGTGTAGCCGGCAACGTGACCTGCAAACGCCATGCAGGCACATGAACTGAAATTAAAGGGACCCTGCCACCCACCCCAAGGTGTTTCTATGTATAACAGCTACCTTGTACAGCAGTAATGCTGCATTTGTACAAGGTGGCTGACTTTTTCTCCTTGCCAACGTGGAACTCAACACGTACAAAATGTGTCTCATTGAGACCATTCCACTGTCCCTGAGGTGTGACTTTCCTTTCTAATGGTACGCAGCACCACCCTTGGTAGCGCTGCACGTCTTCTGACATCATTGGTTGGCTGCCTGTGCCTGTGCGTCCGCCCTGCCCGACACAACCCCCCTCGTTGTCTCATATTTTTTGGCTGCGAGGGTGTGAATGATGGGCATGTGCAGTGCATATGTTCGCCTGTCTTAACTCATCTCCTTCCGCCTTCTTCAGACTCTGTGGCCTCATGGCCGTGGCAGGCGATAAGGGATCAGCTGAGGCCGCCCAGTCTGAAGCAGGTGTAAGGACATGTGTGAGCGGCAAACATATTTACTGCACAAGGCCACGAATCCCAGCCACGCAGTGTGATTTTTTGAAAACACACTGCGGGTCTGGGATTCATGGCCATTGCTAACCGCACCGGCCAACATGAAATGAGGTGAGAAGACAGGCAGCGCTCACAACGCATGGCCAAGGGATCACAATAGCGCAGACTCCTGTACAGCAAATAACAACGCTCAGGAATCTGCGCCCAGCACCTAGGTGTAAATTTTGACACCTGTGCTGCGTCTCCTTAAAAAGACAAGTCACGCCTCCACTACTGTTTGACAGTATAATGGGCTAAATAGTGTACGTGTTTCATTCAGCGTGTGCAAGGAGCAAAATTAATAGAGCAACCTTTGACTTGTGCAGCATTAATGCTGCACAAGGTGTGGCTCTTGTACCTTGCAACACCTGAGGGGGGGTTAAAGGTAACTTTTGAAATTGGTTCAACTAGGCTTCGGCCTACACTCTGCTCCTCTCCTCCTCCTGCTGACCCTGGGCTCTAACACCGCTAGTTTTTGCCCGGAAGTGCTAGCTGCACAGAGAAAAACACCAGCCAATGTGTTAGTGGGGTTCAGCACCGCCAGCTGTTCCCCTGCTGTGTAGCCGGCATCGTGTCCAGTACAAGCCACGCTGGCACAACAGACCAAAAGCTGCCACCAGTGCAGGCTTCGGCCTACACTCTGCTCCCCTCCTCCTCCTGCTGCCCCTGGGCTATAACACCACCAGTTGTAGCCTGGAAGTGCTAGCTGCACAGAGAAAAACACCAGCCAATGTGTTAGTGGGGTTCCTATATATTTTCCGGTTGAGTGTACACTATCGTCATTTTTACCATCCGACTTGTACTGATTGTTCTAATTGCATGCAGTCCTGTGTGAGATTATACACTGGCGCGCGCGGGCGCTGCTAGTGTACCAGTGTGCCGTTACCATTGCGCATGACCGGGTTCTCCCTGTTTGGGACACCGAGCGTGCGCAAGGAGATGTTGTATTTCTTGGAGCGCAGGACTAGTGCGCGTGCGTACTTACTTCTAAATAGCACATCTCCTATTGGCGCTCTGGTCCCTCTGCATTATTGTATGGTACATGGGAACCGATTGGTTGCCACGCTGCAGGTCATGGGTTGCGCTTGAAGGGCGCATGTCCGGTAGTGTTTACCCAGCAACATGCTACCGCCGGTCTCTGGGACATCGCCAGCAGCCGCTCAGGTGATTATGATTATTGGTATTACACACCACACATAAAAGGCCTGTTTGGGGGCCAGGTTCAGTATCTTCCCCTGACGAAGACGCCTTAGCAGCGTCGACATGCGTTGGGTTCCTATCCTCCTCCCCCTCCCCCCACTTATATATCATCTGGATTCCTTTGACCCCAGCTCCATTCTCTGGCTCACCCAACTTTATTTGACAGGACCAGCTATTATATGACTGCCGTGCCCATACTATTTTTTTGGGGCACGCTTATTCCTTTTTCTCCCCCTGGATACCTATGAGGGACTGACTCGGTAGCAGGTTCTGCTTTATTTGGTAATGTATTGGATGGGGTGCCAGATTAAGGATATTGCACTTATGGGTCATACCAGTGAGCTTCTCTGGTCTAGTGTTTGACGTCCTATTTTGGACAATATTACACATCTATCACAGACCAGTAGTGCGATTGGGGTATATTGGTCACATGTAGGATCGAATTAACATATTCTCTTTAGTCAGACCTCTTTTAGTGGGCAGTATCGGATATTAGACAATTATATGTGTTGATGTTATTCCGTTCTAATCCTGTAATGTCTGCTATATGATTTATATGTTATTATGTGGATCCCTGTGACTGCTTTTGGGGGGGATGTGGATAGGTTGTTTTTGTTTTAATTGTTTTTAAATGTGTGCTTTTCCTTACTGTGCCTTTTGTGCGGGGTGAGGTGTTTTGGATAAATAAAATTTGTTATATGCAGCTGATCCCACTGTGTGCATAGTCTTTCTCTTTTTTTGTTCTGTGTACCTTATATATGCACGTGGTTGATCTTCTTTAACATATTTTTAGTGCGGTGCCTGCCTCTCTGTTCTTTGGAAATTGTTTGTGCTATACCTGGTGTAAAGTGTTTGACCAGGGTTTCTTGGCGGTGGCACGCCTATAATTTAAAAATATATATGGATTTGGAAACTCGTGAGGCTGCTTGGCGGGACCAGGCTTCGGATGTTTTTGGCGCTGGGGAGGATATAGCTGGTGGTGCTGTGGAACGTGATGAGGGCTTTTCCAAATTGTGCAATGAGATTACATATCTACATAAATCTTTAACCAAGGTTTGGTGGAACACAAAAAGCCTGGAAGAGTATAAAAGGCTGGGCCTTATTCCCAGGGGATTGCGTGTACAGATCTTCCCGGCCTGGGAAGTGGATTCTACATTTAAAAAGACTTGGGAGGATGGCTTATCCAGGTATTCCAGCATACTTATCAACATGTTGCTGGAACATGACTGCTTTACTAGCCCGACTGAGGGATGAAATTAAGTTAAAAGAGGGGAAGCTCCAGGCTTTTGACCTGTAGAGTCAAGTTACCCCTTTTAAGCTATGTTTAAAAACGTCTATTGATACCTTTGAGAAAGACGTGATTAAGGGTAAAAAACATAAGTTCCAACGGGATAAGCAGGACTTTGATAATTCAAGAGCCTATAGATGGTCACATCGTGGCAACAACAGAAGAGTGGCCCCGATCACGCAGGGTGATAAAGCACAGATTGAGCAGATTGAACCTGTCTCCAGTGATTTTTTATCTTCGGATATAAGCGATCAGGAAGGAGGAGCAGGAGGGGGAGACGTAGGCGCCCCCAATCTAAGATCGAGGAGGGGACCCCTCCGGGACTGGACAGTGGGCCGCAAGAGGAAACGGACCGGGTAAGTTGCAAATTATCAACTTGTCAACATACTCCCTGTCATCGGGAGAGATTTCGTTACTGTCTAAGGGATTGTCCTTCTCCCCCACAAATTCATTAAACAAATTTGAACTCATTAAAGATCTGTACCTATTTTGTAGGCAACTTGTGTTTAAATTACTCTATCACAAACCATCGGTGATTGACACCATGCCGGATGAGGACAGACGAGTATTCCGTGACTTGCTGGAGCTTCTTGATGAAAACGAAGGGGATGGTGGTAAGTCTCGCAGGTTTGCGGGGCGTATTCCGTCCCAGGCCTCACCTCCCTTTTCCCTCTTCCCTGTAATACAGATTTTCTTTGAAACTGTTAGTAGGGATATTCATGACCTTAAAGTAAGGGATTGGGGGACTAAGAACCTTACTCGGGAGGAGGCGCAGTCTTTGAAAAATCTGAAAAAACAAGACTCATTCGTGATCAAGGAGGCCGACAAAGGGGGCAATATTGTCATCTGGCCCAAGGATATGTACATGGCTGAGGCCAAAAGGCAGTTATTAAATACCTTTCATTATCAGGTCTTACCATCGGACCCCACGGAGACTTTCAAAAAACACCTCGACGGATTGATCTTGACCGCCTATGGCTTGGGAATTATTAACAAGAGAGAGAAGGACTTCTTGACCTTGGAGACGCCCAGAGTACCAACCTACTATATGCTCCCCAAGGTGCATAAGAGCTTGGACAACCCTCCAGGTAGGCCCATTATATCGGGGATCGGGGGGTTGTTCGAGAAACCCTGTATATACCTGGACTACTTCTTGCAGCCCCTAGTCTTTGCCCTGAAGTCGTATATTCGTGACTCTATGCACCTAATAGAAAGGATTGGTGGGTTGGAGACTCCAAAAGACACTCTTATTGTTACGCTTGACGTAGAGTCATTATATACCAGCATTGACCATGGGCTGGGACTGGAGGCTGTTGCATATTTCTTGGATGGGAAGTCAAGTAGGGACAGGGACCATGACCGCTTTGTACTGGATTTGCTCAGAATGGTTCTGGGGAAGAACTATTTTATTTTTGATCGTGTCTTCTATAGACAGGCGTCTGGCACCGCTATGGGTGCCAGATGCGCTCCATCTTATGCAAACCTCTACATGGGGTGGTGGGAAGAGACATATGTGTATGAGCTCCAACAGTATCGTGAACATGTGCTGGAATGGCACAGGTTCATTGATGATGTTCTCTTCTTTTGGGTTGGGACCCTGGAGACATGTAATGACTTTATTGATCTGCTCAACAGGAATCCATGGAACATCAGACTTACATCCAAAATATCCCCTGTTAGGGTGGACTTCCTGGACTTGAACATCATTATGAAGGACAACCATATTATTACAAATTTACATAGGAAGGAGACGGCCACCAACAGTTTACTTCATTACGACAGTGCACACTCGATCCATCTTCGCAACAGTATACCCAAGGGACAGTTTCTGAGGGTGAAAAGGAATTGCTCAATGGAGGACAACTTTCGGGCAGAATCCAAGAAACTTACTGACAGGTTTCAAGCCAGGGGGTATCCGCGAAAAGTGATCTCGCGAGCATTCCAGCACTCTCAGCAGTGCGAACGGGAGGATATACTTAAACCCAAACCGAAGAAGGATGCACAGACAATAGATCTGATTACTGTGTACCATAATCAATGGGGGGATGTATATGGGATCCTTAAGAAAAATTGGAATATCTTACTCACAGAACCAAAACTACACCCTTGGCTTGCTCCTGCACCGAGAATGGTGGCCAGAAGGTCACGGAACCTCAAGGATGAACTGGTACCTAGCCATTTTAAACGGGCATCCGTGAGGAGTGGTAGCTGTGGTCGCATCTTTGGCTCTTATCCATGTGGTGGATGCAGTGTATGCGGTTTCATGATATCGGACACGGGTATAACGCTTCCACACTTACCAAAAAGAATTGAACCGCCAGCTTATTTCAACTGCCGTACCAGGAATCTGGTGTATGCACTGGTGTGTGGGTGCCCAAAACTATATGTGGGGTACACAACACAGGAGCTTAGGCGCCGTGTGCAACAGCATTTGTCTAACATTAACACCGCTAAAAGGGACCGGGAGAAGGGCAAACAGCTTACATCTGTGGCAGGACATTTCCTGCAGATACATGGTGGTTCTGCGGTGAGCTTGAAGGTCATGGGGCTGGAGGGGGTGAAAGCGGATTTCCGGGGTGGTAACACTGTGTTGGACCTACTTAGGAGAGAGTCCAAGTGGATTTACAATCTTGATAGTCGGGCTCCCATAGGGATCAACGAGGAATTGCTGTTTACCGGCTTTTATAAGCAAGTTTAGTTCCGGGAATAAAGCTTTGGGACTGGTTAAGCTGATGTCACCAGTTTTAGTGGGGACGTATTTACCCAATAAGGGGCATTATGCTGCTGGTCTGGCCTGATCACTAACACCCGTACATGGACCAGTTCACCCCATATGGGCCTTTACTTGTGCCCGCTTTGGATTATCTTTATCCCTATGTGTTTGTGTACATGTGTACAGTGTAACATCTACGAACTTCTTCCTTCCTTCTAGGGTTTGCTAATGCTTTCAGGGGTAGTTGGGGGTTAATATACGAGATGTGAGATCTCTTGCAATTATGACCAGTATGCATGGTATGACTGTGGTACCAGACTGCCTGTGTAATAAATGTGATTCCACACTCTGTACACCTTGCATGGGCATGTATGTGCACCTTTTGCTTACATTCCTCTCAACGAAGAGCAGTGCGGTTAACATGCTTGCACACAAGGAATACTACTGCCATGTTCAAACTAGTATATAGGTTTCATAGTACCTCTCTGCGGTTTTTGCACTTACATCTTTCTGCCAACTGATGTTTATGCACAAATTTCCATATAGATGTTTCTGATGGGTATTGAGTAAGTGCCATCATTCTATTTTTGTTTTTTCCTTAGTGCGGGCTATATATTTTCCGGTTGAGTGTACACTATCGTCATTTTTACCATCCGACTTGTACTGATTGTTCTAAGTACGGCGCACTCCTTTTTGATTGCAGGGCACTTTTTGCATGCAGTCCTGTGTGAGATTATACACTGGCGCGCGCGCGCGCTGCTAGTGTACCAGTGTGCCGTTACCATTGCGCATGACCGGGTCCCCCCTGTTTGGGACACCGAGCGTGCGCAAGGAGATGTTGTATTTCTTGGAGCGCAGGACTAGTGCGCGTGCGTACTTACTTCTAAATAGCACATCCCCTATTGGCGCTCTGGTCCCTCTGCATTATTGTATGGTACGTGGGAACCGATTGGTTGCCACGCTGCAGGTCATGGGTTGCGCTTGAAGGGCGCATGTCCGGTAGTGTTTACCCAGCAACATGCTACCGCCGGTCTCTGGGACATCGCCAGCAGCCGCTCAGGTGATTATGATTATTGGTATTACACACCACACATAAAAGGCCTGTTTGGGGGCCAGGTTCAGTATCTTCCCCTGACGAAGACGCCTTAGCAGCGTCGACACGCGTTGGGTTCCTATCCTCCTCCCCCTCCCCCAACTTATATATCATCTGGATTCCTTTGACCCCAGCTCCATTCTCTGGATCACCCAACTTTATTTGACAGGACCAGCTATTATATGACTGCCGTGCCCATACTATTTTTTTGGGTCACGCTTATTCCTTTTTCTCCCCCTGGATACCTATGAGGGACTGACTCGGTAGTAGGTTCTGCTTTATTTGGTAATGTATTGGATGGGGTGCCAGATTAAGGATATTGCACTTATGGGTCATACCAGTGAGCTTCTCTGGTCTAGTGTTTGACGTCCTATTTTGGACAATATTACACATCTATCACAGACCAGTGGTGCGATTGGGGTATATTGGTCACATGTAGGATCGAATTAACATATTCTCTTTAGTCAGACCTCTTTTAGTGGGCAGTATCGGATATTAGACAATTATATGTGTTGATGTTATTCCGTTCTAATCCTGTAATGTCTGCTATATGATTTATATGTTATTATGTGGATCCCTGTGACTGCTTTTGGGGGGGATGTGGATAGGTTGTTTTTGTTTTAATTGTTTTTAAATGTGTGCTTTTCCTTACTGTGCCTTTTGTGCGGGGTGAGGTGTTTTGGATAAATAAAATTTGTTATATGCAGCTGATCCCACTGTGTGCATAGTCTTTCTCTTTTTTTGTTCTGTGTTAGTGGGGTTCAGCACCACCAGCTGTTCCCCTGCTGTGTAGCCGGCATCGTGTCCAGCACAAGCCACGCTGGCACAACAGACCAAAAGCTGCCACCAGTGCAGGCCTCGGCCTACACTTTGCTCCTCTCCTCCTCCTGCTGACCCTGGGCTCTAATACCGCCAGTTTTTGCCCGGACGTGCTAGCTGCACAGAGAAAAACACCAGTCAATGTGTCAGTGGGGTTCAGCACCGCCAGCTGTTCCCCTGCTGTGTAGCTGGCAATGTGTCCTGCAAACGCCATGCAGGCACCTGAACTGAAATTAAAGGTAACCAGCCCCCACCCCCCCAGGTGTTTCTATGTATAACAGCCACCTTGTACAGCAGTACTGCTGCTTTTGTACAAGGTGGCTGACTTTTTCTCCTTGCTCACGTTTAATTAAACACGTACTAAATGTGTCTCATTGAGACCATTCCACTGTCCCTGAGGTGTGACTTTCCTTTCTAATGATACGCAGCACCACCCTTGGTAGCGCTGCCCGTCTTTTGACATCATTGGTTAGCTGGCTGCGCCTGTGCGTCTGCCCTGCTCGAAACAACGCTCCTCGGTGTCTTATTTTTTTGGACAGCGAGGGTGTGATTGATGGGCATGTGCAGTGCATATGTTTGCCTGTGTTCACTCTTCTCCTTCCGCCTTCTTCAGACTGGGTGGCCTCATAGCCGCGGCATGCGATAAGGGATCAGATGAGGCCGCACAGTCTGAAGCAGGTGTAAGGACATGTGTGAGCGGCAAACATATTTACTGCACAAGGCCACTAATCCCAGCCACGCAGTGTGAATTTTTGAAAACACACTGTGGGTCTGGGATTCATGTCCATCGCTAACCGCAACGGCCGGCATGAAATGAGGTCAGAAGACAGGAAGCGCTCACAGCGCTTGGCCAAGGGATAACAAGAGTGCAGACTCCTGTACAGCAAATAACAACGCTCAGGAAGCTGCGCCCATGCACCAAGGTGTTATTTTAGACACCTGTGCAGCTTTTCTTTAAAAAGACAAGTCACGCCTCCACTACTGTTTGACAGTATAATGGGCTAAATAGTGTACGTGTTTGATTCAGCGTGTGCAAGGAGCAAAATTAATAGAGCAACCTTTTACTTGTGCAGCATTAATGCTGCACAAGGTGTGGCTCTTGTACCTTGCAACACCTGAGGGGGGTTAAAGGTTACCTTTGAAATTGGTTCAACTAGGCTTCGGCCTACACTCTGCTCTTCTCCTCCTCCTGCTGACCCTGGGCTCTAACACCGCTAGTTTTTGCCCGGAAGTGCTAGCTGCACAGAGAAAAACACCAGCCAATGTGTTAGTGGGGTTCAGCACCGCCAGCTGTTCCCCTGCTGTGTAGCCGGCATCGTGTCCAGCACAAGCCACGCTGGCACAACTGACCAAAAGCTGCCACCAGTGCAGGCTTCGGCCTACACTCTGCTCATCTCCTCCTCCTGCTGACCCTGGGCTCAAACACCGCCAGTTTTTGCCCGGACATGCTAGCTGCACAGAGAAGAACACCAGCCAATGTGTTAGTGGGGTTCAGCACCGCCAGCTGTTCCCCTGCTGTGTAGCCGGCAACGTGACCTGCAAACGCCACGCAGGCATATGAACTGAAATTGAAGGGAGCCTGCCCCCCACCCCCAGGTGTTTCTATGTATAACAGCCACCTTGTACAGCAGTAATGCTGCATTTGTACAAGGTGGCTGATTTTTTTTCCTTGCCCACGTGGAACTCAACACGTACAAAATGTGTCTCATTGAGACCATTCCACTGTCCCTGAGGTGTGACTTTCCTTTCTTATGATACGCAGCACCCCCCTTGGTAGCGCTTCCCGTCTTCTGACATCATTGGTTGGCTGGCTGCGCCTGTGCGTCCGCCCTGCCTGAAACAATGCTCCTCCTTGTCTTACTTATTTTGACTGCGAGGGTGTGATTGATGGGCATGAGCAGTGCATATCTTCGCCTGTCTTTACTCATCTCCTTCCGCCTTCTTCAGACTGTGCGGCCTCATGGCCGCGGCATGCAAGAAGGGATCAGCTGAGGCCGCCCTGTCTGATGCAGGTGTAAGGACATGAGCGACAGGCGAAAAAATTTACTGCGCAAGGTCACGAATCCCAGCCCCGTAGTGTGACTTAAAGAAAAGACACTGCGGGTCTGGGTTTCATGGCCATCGCTAACCGCACCGGCCAACATGAAATGAGGTCAGAAGACAGGCAGCGCTAACAGCGCATGGCCAAGGGATAACAAGAGCACAGACTCCTGTACGGCAAATAACAACGCTCAGGAAGCTGCGCCCATGCACCAAGGTGTTATTTTAGACACCTGTGCTGCTTTTCTTTAAAAAGACAAGTCACGCCTCCACTACTGTTTGACAGTATAATGGGCTAAATAGTGTATGTGTTTGATTCAGCGTGTGCAAGGAGCAAAATTAATAGAGCAACCTTTTACTTGTGCAGCATTAATGCTGCACAAGGTGTGGCTCTTGTACCTTGCAACACCTGAGGGGGGGTTAAAGGTTTCCTTTGAAATTGGTTCAACTAGGCTTCGGCCTACACTCTGCTCCTCTCCTCCTCCTGCTGCCCCTGGGCTCTAACACCGCTAGTTTTTGCCCGGAAGTGCTAGCTGCACAGAGAAAAACACCCGCCATTGTGTCAGTGGGGTTCAGCACCGCCAGCTGTTACCCCACTGTGTAGCCGGCAAAGTGTCCTGCAAACGCAACGCAGACACAAAGCTGCCACCAGTGCAGGCTTCGGCCTACACTCTGCTCCCCCTGCTTACCCTTTGCTCCAACACCGCTAGTTGGGGCTCTAGGAAGACAATCTTTAATAGGCAACGCATCCGGGTTCCAGCACCGCCAGCTGGTTCCCGGCAGTGTTTTTGTCACGGGTACTCCCTCGTGCCCAGCCTGGTTCCAGCACTGTCAGCTGTTTCCGGGTACTGTCAAACTCACTGAGACACCTATGCGTTGCCCCGTCGTGTTGCGGTCGAGTTAGCCAACTCCAGGGTGCCTCCAGTTTAGGAGCTTCCTATGTGGGCTGCATGAATTGGTAGTCAAGGCTGGTTCTGTAGTGCCAGTAGGCCAAGCTCCCCCTGTAGGACTGTTGGGGTTCGGTAACTGCGGCTGCCTCGCGGCCTAGCTGTTCTCTCCTCTCCTGTGGACCTTCGGGTCCACCACCTGGTTCCAGCACCGTCAGCTGGTTCCGGGCCGAGCCTTTGGCTTAGGTGCCTCCTCTTGGGTATCCGAGTTCCGCCAACGTCAGGCGGTCCTTGGTAGTGCTTTTAAGCGCGGGCACCTACAGCTTAGTAACCGTGTTCCAGCACCGTCAGCTGGTCCTCGGTGCCATTGGCTCTTGCACACTGGGGCAACGCATCCGGGTTCCAGCACCGCCACCTGGTTCCCGGCAGTGTTTTTGTCACAGGTACTCCCTCGTGCCCAGCCTGGTTCCAGCACCGTCAGCTGTTTCCGGGTACTGTCAAACTCACTGAGACACCTATGCGTTGCCCCGTCGTGTTGCGGTCGAGTTAGCCAACTCCAGGGTGCCTCCAGTTTAGGAGCTTCCTATGTGGGCTGCATGAATTGGTAGTCAAGGCTGGTTCTGTAGTGCCAGTAGGCCAAGCTCCCCCTGTAGGACTGTTGGGGTTCGGTAACTGCGGCTGCCTCGCGGCCTAGCTGTTCTCTCCTCTCCTGTGGACCTTCAGGTCCACCACCTGGTTCCAGCACCGTCAGCTGGTTCCGGGCCGAGCCTTTGGCTTAGGTGCCTCCTCCTGGGTATCCGAGTTCCGCCAACGTCAGGCGGTCCTTGGTAGTGCTTTTAAGCGCGGGGACCTACAGCTTAGTAATCGTATTCTAGCACCGTCAGCTGCTCCTCGGTGCCATTGGCTCTTGCACACTGGGGCAACGCATGCGGGTTCCAGCACCTCCAGCTGGTTCCCGGCAGTGTTTTTGTCATGGGTACTCCCTCGTGCCCAGCCTGGTTCCAGCACCGTCAGCTGTTTCCGGGTAGTGTCAAGCTCACTGAGACGCCTATTCTTGCCCCGTCGTGTTGCGGTCGGGTTAGCCAACTCCAGGGTGCCTCCAGTTTAGGAGCTTCCTATGTGGGCTGCATGAATCGGTAGTCAAGGCTGGTTCTGTAGTGCCAGTAGGCCAAGCTTCCCCTGTAGGACTGTTGGGGTTCGGTAACTGCGGCTGCCTCGCGGCCTAGCTGTTCTCTCCTCTCCTGTGAACCTTCGGGTCCACCACCTGGTTCCAGCGCCATCAGCTGGTTCCGGGCCAAGCCTTTGGCTTAGGTGCCTCCTCCTGGGTATCCGAGTTCCGCCAACATCAGGCGGTCCTTGGTAGTGCTTTTAAGCGCAGGCACCTACAGCTTAGTAACCGGGTTCCAGCACCGTCAGCTGGTCCTCGGTCGTGCCATTGGCTCTTGCACACTGGGGCGACGCATCCGGGTTCCAGCACCGCCAGCTGGTTCTCGGCAGTGTTTTTGTCACGGGTACTCCCTCGTGCAAAGCCTGGTTCCAGCACCGTCAGCTGTTTCCGGTAGTGTCAAGCTCACTGAGACGCCTATGCTTGCCCCGTCGTGTTGTGGTCGGGTTAGCCAACTCCAGGGTGCCTCCAGTTTAGGAGTTTCCTATGTGGGCTGCATGAATTGGTAGTCAAGGCTGGTTCTGTAGTGCCAGTAGGCCAAGCTCCCCCTGTAGGACTGTTATGGTTCGGTAAGTGTGGCTGCCTCGCGGCCTAGCTGTTCTCTCCTCTCCTGTGGACCTTCGGGTCCACCACCTGGTTCCAGCACCGTCAGCTGGTTCCGGGCCGAGCCTTTGGCTTAGGTGCCTCCTCCTGGGTATCCGAGTTCCGCCAACGTCAGGCGGTCCTTGGTAGTGCTTTTAAGCGCAGGCACCTACAGCTTAGTAACCGGGTTCCAGCACCGTCAGCTGGTCCTCGGTCGTGCCATTGGCTCTTGCACACTGGGGCAACGCATCCGGGTTCCAGCACCGCCAGCTGGTTCTCGGCAGTGTTTTTGTCACGGGCACTCCCTCGTGCCCAGCCTGGTTCCAGCACCGTCAGCTGTTTCCAGGTAGTGTCAAGCTCACTGAGACGCCTATGCTTGCCCCGTCGTGTTGTGGTCGGGTTAGCCAACTCCAGGGTGCCTCCAGTTTAGGAGCTTCCAATGTGGGCTGCATGAATTGGTGGTCAAGGCTGGTTCTGTAGTGCCAGTAGGCCAAGCTCCCCCTGTAGGACTGTTGGGGTTTGGTAACTGCGGCTGCCTCGCGGCCTACCTGTTCTCTCCTCTCCTGTGGACCTTCGGGTCCACCACCTGGTTCCAGCACCGTCAGCTGGTTCCGGGCCAAGCCTTTGGCTTAGGTGCCTCCTCCTGGGTATCCGAGTTCCGCCAACGTCAGGCGGTCCTTGGTAGTGCTTTTTAGTGCGGGCACCTACAGCTTAGTAACCGTGTTCCAGCACCGTCAGCTGCTCCTCGGTGCCATTGGCTCTTGCACATTGGGGCAACGCATCCGGGTTCCAGCATCGCCAGCTGGTTCCCGGCAGTGTTTTTGTCACGGGTACTCCCTCGTGCCCAGCCTGGTTCCAGCACCGTCAGCTGTTTCTGGGTAGTGTCAAGCTCACTGAGAGGCCTATGCTTGCCCCGTCGTGTTGCGGTCGGGTTAGCCAACTCCAGGGTGCCTCCAGTTTAGGAGCTTCCTATGTGGGCTGCATGAATTGGTAGTCAAGGCTGGTTCTGTAGTGCCAGTAGGCCAAGCTCCCCCTGTAGGACTGTTGGGGTTCGGTAACTGCGGCTGCCTCGCGGCCTAGCTGTTCTCTCCTCTCCTGTGGACCTTCGGGTCCACCACCTGGTTCCAGCACCGTCAGCTGGTTCCGGGCCGAGCCTTTGGCTTAGGTGCCTCCTCCTGGGTATCCGAGTTCCGCCAACGTCAGGCGGTCCTTGGTAGTGCTTTTAAGCGCGGGCACCTACAGCTTAGTAACCGTGTTCCAGCACCGTCAGCTGGTCCTCGGTGCCATTGGCTCTTGCACACTGGGGCAACGCATCCGGGTTCCAGCACCGCCAGCTGGTTCCCGGCAGTGTTTTTGTCACGGGTACTCCCTCGTGCCCAGCCTGGTTCCAGCACCGTCAGCTGTTTCCGGGTACTGTCAAACTCACTGAGACACCTATGCGTTGCCCCGTCGTGTTGCGGTCAAGTTAGCCAACTCCAGGGTGCCTCTAGTTTAGGAGCTTCCTATGTGGGCTGCATGAATTGGTAGTCAAGGCTGGTTCTGTAGTGCCAGTAGGCCAAGCTCCCCCTGTAGGACTGTTGGGGTTCGGTAACTGCGGCTGCCTCGCGGCCTAGCTGTTCTCTCCTCTCCTGTGGACCTTCGGGTCCACCACCTGGTTCCAGCACCGTCAGCTGGTTCCGGGCCGAGCCTTTGGCTTAGGTGCCTCCTCCTGGGTATCCGAGTTCCGCCAACGTCAGGCGGTCCTTGGTAGTGCTTTTAAGCGCAGGCACCTACAGCTTAGTAACCGGGTTCCAGCACCGTCAGCTGGTCCTCGGTCGTGCCATTGGCTCTTGCACACTGGGGCGACGCATCCGGGTTCCAGCACCGCCAGCTGGTTCTCGGCAGTGTTTTTGTCACGGGTACTCCCTCGTGCCCAGCCTGGTTCCAGCACCGTCAGCTGTTTCCGGGTAGTGTCAAGCTCACTGAGATGCCTATGCTTGCCCCGTCGTGTTGTGGTCGGGTTAGCCAACTCCAGGGTGCCTCCAGTTTAGGAGCTTCCTATGTGGGCTGCATGAATTGGTAGTCAAGGCTGGTTCTGTAGTGCCAGTAGGCCAAGCTCCCCCTGTAGGACTGTTGGGGTTCAGTAACTGCGGCTGCCTCGCGGCCTAGCTGTTCTCTCCTCTCCTGTGGACCTTCGGGTCCACCACCTGGTTCCAGCACCGTCAGCTGGTTCTCGGCAGTGTCTTTTGCTCTTGTACCTTCTGCTCCCCATCCTGGTTCCAGTACCGTCAGCTGGTTCCGGGCAGAGCCTTTGGCTTAGGTGCCTCCTTCTGGGTATCCAAGTTCCACCAACGTCAGGTGGTCCCTGGTAGTGCTTTCAGGCACGGGTACCTCCTGCTTGGTAACCGGGTTCCAGTAACGTCAGCTGGTCCTCGGTAGTTCCATTGGCTCTTGGACCTTCGGCTACCCATCTTGGTTCCAGTACCGTCAGCTGGTTCTCAGCAGTGTCTTTTGCTCTTGTACCTTCTGCTCCCCATCCTGGTTTCATTAACGTCAGCTGGTTCCGGGCAGAGCCTTTGGCTTAGGTGCCTCCTTCTGGGTATCTGAGTTCCGCCAACGTCAGGCGGTCCTTGGTAGTGCTTTTTAGCACGGGTACCTCCTGCTTAGTAACCGGGTTCCAGTAACGTCAGCTGGTCCTCGGTAGTTCCGTAGGCTCTTGAACCTTCGGGTAGCCATCCGAGTTCCAGTTCCATCAGCTGGTTTTTGGCATTTTCTCAGCCTTCTTGTACCTTCTGCTACATTTCCAAGTTGAAGACCCTAAAGTCGACGACCCGGAAGACCACCCCGATGACGACGACGACGGCGGAGACGACGGCGGCGGAGACGACGACGGCGGAGACGACGACGGCGGAGAAGAACAAGAGGCTGCAGAACAAAGAGCAGAAGAACATTAAGCATAACACTTAATATCAGAGCAAAAGATATTATCTAAATTATATGCAGAAGAAGACTAAGCAGTGTATGGGGGTGAGTCCATTCCTCCTCGTGGTGCCCCTGGATAAAGCCTGATGCTGCAGGCCAAACTGAACGCGGACAAATGTAACTTTTGTGACTGGCAGAACGGAAGGTGTAATCTTCAAACTTTTATAGATAACAACTACGGGAATGCCTGTCACAAATGAGAATATGATGAAGAAGTAGAATAGGAAGAATAATAATAGTTGAATAAAATGAATATGTTGAATAGGAAGAATAATAATAGTTGAATAAAATGAATATGAAGAATGTAATAAAATAAAAATAGGTAGAAGATGAAGAAGAAGATGAATAAGGTGAAGAAGAAGTTGATGTCAAAGATGCTGATGATGATGAAGATGAAAGTGTGGGAAAAGTAAAAAAAAAAGAAGGGGAAGGGTGTGGAATAGTGAAACATCAATATCTGACAAAAAAAAAATAAATATTCACATAGTCAATATCTTTGTCACTCCGAACGTCTTTAAAAAAAAAAAAAGAACATGCTATTCTATTTGATTGGGCTAAACCTCTATGACTTTAATGTCTCCGCCACCTCCCCAAATACATCCTGCATTATTCTTTGTTGTTTTCCTTCATGTAGAATGAACCTACAAGGAAAGAAAGGGTTTATTTTAATTCCGATATTTTGGTCCCATTGACTTGCATTGGGATCGGGTATCGGTATCGGCGATATCCGATATTTTTTGAATATCGGCCGATCCAATCCGATACCGATACTTTCCGATATCGGAAGGTATCGCTCAACACTAGTGATCAGGCTTTGGTAAGTGTGATTTACATTTTCTGTGATTTTTTTTAACACTCATTTTGCCCAGCAAGATTTCCAAGAATTACTACATCCCAAACATTGTCAATTTTTGTTTTTGCGCTTTCATTTTCACAGTATTTACTTTGCTGTAAAAATTACCTGGAAAATGTATTTTGCAGATTGGTGCATTTACAGTTTTGTTTTTATAATAATAATAATCTTTATTTTTATATAGCGCTAACATATTCCGCAGCGCTTTACAGTTTGCACACATTATCATCGCTGTCCCCGTTGGGGCTCACAATCTAAATTCCCTATCAGGATGTCTTTGGAATGTGGGAGGAAACCCGAGTACCTGGAGGAAACCCACGCAAACACAGGGAGAACATACAAACTCTTTGCAGATGTTGTCCAGAGTGGGATTTGAACCCAGGACCCCGGCGCTGAAAGGCTGCAGTGCTAACCACTACGACGCCGTGCCGCCCAATGTTTCACTGCTTTTAAAAATATCAGAACTTTAAAAAAAATGGTTTATGTTGCCATAGTCTAAGACCTAAGACAGCTGGAGCTGTGACACCAAATATTTTCTTCATTATTTTTTTTAATTTTCAGAATGGAAAAAGGAGGCTGAATTGATTTGTCAGTTTTTTTTAGTTTTTAAATATCTATTATATATTTTAATATATAATATTTCTGCATACTTTTTTAGTTCCCTTAGGGAACGTTAAACTTTGATCTTTTGATCGCTTGTACTGTGCACTGAAATATTTAAGCAATGCAGTATATTACCAACTTTCAAACCCCCTATGGAGCGTAGCCATGAACTGCGCTTCATACAAGTACATACAAGTACGTGGGACTTCAAAAGGTTACTGGCTCCAAAAGAAAAACCATCAGCATACTGCAATCATGTTGTGGGGGAATTGATGGGCTAGTAAATCTTCTGATCAAACCTCTTAAATGCAACTGTAAGCAATAGATCGTAGCATCTAAATGATTAAATAAGAACAATTGCAGCTAGATTGTAAATAATCTTTTTATGCAGTAATTATTTTTTTATTGATAACATCTTTTAATTAGGTTTTACAAAGGTGCTACATTTGAATTTTTGTCATTAATGATTGATTTCGTAATATGGCAGTACAATTTTGATCTGTCTGGGATTTGGGTCCATTTGTCAAAAAATAACTAAAAAGGAGTCTAGCACTCTTGATTGGGTGTATCATAAGAATCTTTGTCAGAAATCTTTCTAAGGGCAGTTTCACACGTCCAGATAATTCCGGTACCGGAAAAATCGGTACCGGAATTATCTGTGTCCGTGTGCCCGTGCATTTCTATGGCACATCAGTGTGGCACACGTGTGCCGTCCGTGTGCCCACTGGGTACCACACGCACCGTGCAGGAGACAGCGCTAAAGTTTAGCGCTGTCCCCTGCATCTGGTGCTGAAGCCGCGATTCATATCTTCCCTGCAGCAGCATTTGCTGTAAAGAAGATATGAATAATCGTGTTTAAAAAAAAAACCATGACCCCACCCCCCTCCCACCCCCTGTGCGCCCCCTCGCTGTTATTAAAATACTCACCCAACTCCCTCGCTGGCTGGCGCTGCTTCCTGTCCTGGCCGCACCTTCTACTGTATGAGCGGTCACGTGGGGCTGCACATTACAATCATGAATATGCGGCTCCACCTCCCATAGGGGTGGAGCCGCATATTAATTACTGTAAATGAGCGGCCCCACGTGACCGCTGATACAGTAGAAGGTGCGGGAAGATATGAATCGCGTCTTCAGCACCAGTGGGGGGGACAGCGCTTACAGTATCGCTGTCTCCTGCACGGCACACAGACTGCACACGGACAATGTCCGTGTGCGGTACGTGTTTTACATGGACCCATTGACTTTAATGGGTCCGTGTAATCCGTGCGCTCCCACGAACACTGACATGTCTCCGTGTTTGGCACACGGAGACACGGTCCGCAAAAAATCAATGACATCTGCACAGATGCATTGATTTTAATGTATCTACGTGTGTCAGTGTCTCCGGTACGTGAGGAAACTGTCACCTCACGTACCGGAGACACTGACGTGTGAAACCGGCCTAAAGCCATCAGAATCTTTAGTAGAAGAATGTCAAATTGATTCCCATGACTGCTGACCAAATGCAAAGTGATTGCTTACAAATTACATAATCGTTACCTGCATAGCATCACTACCAGCTTAAGGTTATGTTCACATGTTGCATTTTTGCAGTGTGTTTTCTGCTGCATTTTTTAATGCAAATTTTAAGCTGCATTTCACAGCACCAACAAAAGCTATGAGATTTCAGAATTGGACTGAATTGGAAAACTGCTGCGTTTTTGAAAACTTAAGCATGTCATTTCTTTCAGTGTCTTTTTCACCCATAGAAAGAATTCAATAAGTCAAAAAATGAAGCAAAATTACAGCAAAAATAGCAGATATCAGTGTTCGGTGCAGAAAACTCAGGAAGTTGCATCATGTTTTTGGGGATTTCTGAACTTTATCGGCATGCACAAGAGACAAATGTACCTGAAAAAAACAAAACAAAGCAAAAATGCAGCAAAAAATGCAGCAAAACCTGCTTTTTGTAAGCAGCTTCTTTACTTCCAAGAGAGCAGGTTTTGCCTGCAGAAAAAAAATGCAGCAAAATTGTAACGTGTGAATATAGCCTAACAGAGAATTTTTGCAATGTGATGTATTAAACAAGTGGAAAATGTAATTAACTTCTTGTCATGCATTGCTACAAATCCAGCGCAGGCTGGGCAAGTCTACATCCCAAAGAACAAAACCAGTTCTAGGTGTTTGTGGCATCTTCATAATGTATTTTATGAAACATGTTTAGCCGCTCTGTAATTATCTCAACAATTAAATTCAGATTACAATGCGCTTGTGAACTGCGAGAGAAGTAAGATTTCATCATTGTCGTTGTTTTGGTGCCAAATTATGGTGCAATGTTACAAAGAAATTATATGAAATTATAGTAATAACCAGCAGCGCGGTCTGCATCTAGAGAACATAGGTAAACAAATGAATGCGATAGCGACTCCGACACAAGCAAATATACAGAAGTAATGCTGGTGGTGCCTATCCGGAAACACTGGCAATAGCCGTGCCACTTTAGAAGAGATAGATGGCACAAATGTCTAGTCTATCTGAAGCATGGATGCAAAAGTCAGTCATTTTTTAAAACTTTGTAGTTGGTTAGATAGTGGGGTGATTGCTTAAAAGATGCATAATTTAAATACGAGAAGCTTAAAGGGACACTGTCACCTGAATTTGGAGGGAACAATCTTCAGCCATGGAGGCGGGTTTTTGGGGTTTTTGATTCACCCTTTCCTTACCCGCTGGCTGCATGCTGGCTGCAATATTGGATTGAAGTTCATTCTCTGTCCTCCGTAGTACATGCCTGCACAAGGTGCAATCTTGCCTTGCGCAGGCGTGTACTACGGAGGACAGAGAATGAACTTCAATCCAATATTGCAGCCAGCATGCAGCCAGCGGGTAAGGAAAGGGTGAATCAAAAACCCCAAAACCCCGCCTCCATGGCTGAAGATTGTTCCCTCCAAATTCAGGTGACAGTGTCCCTTTAAAGGTTACCTACTATTAAAACCTATTTTTAATATTTTTTACATGTTACCCTCACTGATTGCTCAAAACACCACTATGATGCATTCACTTTTGCATAAGTGTGTGCTTAAAAGCAGTGTACTGCCTCAATACAAAGTCTATGAGCTGGTACGTAGAGTGGAGAACTGGCTCATATGCTTTCTACTGAGCCCATAAACCACTCTGTGCATGTGCTAATGCAATAGCTGAAGGCTTCTGCTTGAAAAAGTGAAAGCATCAGAGCAGTGTTTTGTGTGATTGGTGGGGGTCTCAGACAGGGCCGTCTCCAGGTATTCATGGGTCCCAGGCGAAAGAATCTCAGTGGGCCCCTTTAACACATAATATGATTCATGATGCATAGATATGGCAGAGAAATATAGAAATAGTACAATTCCAAGGATTTCACCTACTTCTTACTCTACATTAGTGATATCTATTGTAAATTCTTCAACAGCTCAGAAACCGGTGCGTGCCCTGGGGGGAGTCAAAAGTATTCATTTTAGACAGGACAGTATAGTTCTCCATACAGTATTATGGGCACCACATAGTCCTCCATACAGAATAACGGTCCCCATTTAATGCTCCATACAGATTGGGCCCATATATTACTCCATACAGAATGGGGTCCATATAATGCTCCATATGGAATAATGGACCCCATATAATGGTCCATACAGAATAATGGACCCCATATAATGCTCCATACAGAAGAAAGGGCCCCATATATTGATCCATACAGAATGGACCCATATATTGCTCCATAAAGAATAATGAGCCCCATATAATGCTCCATACAGAATGGGCCTCATATCATGGTCCATACAGAGTGGGCCCCATATAATGCTCCATACAGATTGGGCCTTATATATTGCTCCATGCAGAGGGGGCCCCATAAAATACTCCATACAGAATGGGCACCATATATTTCTCCATATAGAATGGGCCCCATATAATGCTCCATACATAAAAAAATCAAATACTCCCCTCTCCTCGGTGGTCGCAGGTCCGGGTTCCTCAGTGTCGCCATCTTCCGGCTCTCTGCATGGTGACTGGTAACTGTTTTGAACAGCTGACATGTGCCCGCAGTAGGTGCGGGGAGAATCGCGATCCACCCGCCCCTATTAACTAGTTAAATGCCGCTGTCAAAATCTGACAGCGGCATTTAAAGTGCGCTTCCGGCCATCATGCCTGAAATACGCGCACCGCTGACTCACGTGATCGGAGGTCATCAGTACATCACCATAACAGCCAGAGGTCTCCTTGAGACCTCTATGGTTGTTGATTCTGGATTGCTATGAGCGCCACCCTGTGGTCGGCACTCATAGCATTGTAGTAATTCTGCTACATAGAGGCGATCCTAGCATCGCCTCTATGTTACAGAGCCGATCCAGTTGTGGCAGCTTCTAGCCTCCCATGGAGGCTATTGAAGCATGCCAAAACTTAAAGAAAAATAGTTTTAAAAATGTATAAAAAAATAAATAAAAGTTTAAATCACCCCCCTTTCGTTCATTCAAAATAAAAAAATAAAAAATTCAAATATACACATATTTGGTATCACTGTGTTCATAATCGCCTGATCTAACAATAAAAAAGATTAACCTGATTGCTAAATGGCGTAGCGATAAAAAAAATCGAAATGACAGAATTATGTTTTTTTGTCGGTGCGACATTGCATTAAAATGCAATAACGGGCGAACAAAAGAACGTATTTGCACAAATTTGGCATCAATAAAATCGTCAGCTTGGCGCGCAAAAAATAAGCCCTCACCCAACCCACGATCACGAAAAATGGAGACGCTACGGGTATCAAAAAATGGCGCTTTTTTTTTTTTTAACAAACTTTGGACTTTTTTTCACCACTTAAATAAAAAAGAACCTATACATGTTTGGTGTATATGAATTCATACTAACCTGGAGAATCATAATGTCAGGTCAGTTTTAGCATTTAGTGAACATGGTTAAACCCCCCCCCCAAAAAAAACCAACCGTGGGATTGCACTTTTTTTTAATTTCACCACACTTGGAATTTTTTCCCCATTTTCTAGTACAAGATATGTTAAAACCAATGATGTTGTTCAAAAGTACAACTCGTCCCACAAAAATCAAGCCCTCACATGGCCATTTTGACCCAAAAATAAAAAGTTATGGCTCTGGGAAGAAGAGGAGCAAAAAATGAAAATGCAAAACCAAAATACCTCTAGTCGTTAAGAGATTAACACATGCTAAATAAAAGGAAATGATAAGTAGCCTTCCTAAAGTTTTTTCTATAGTACATTTTTCATTATTAATTCTCGCAGAGTGATTGGTTATAGAGGTCATATGCTAAAGTCATGAGTCTTCACAGCAACTTTTCAAAGAAGACCAGCGGCAGCGGTAGACAACTGGCACTGGATCAATGGCCGGTGAGTAAGTTTGTTTTTAACCTCTGTAAGCTTTATCAGATAAAAAATGGAAAACAACTTTAAGTTTAGTTTGGCAAGGGACTACATTCTCATATGTAAACTACAACCCCTGGCAATAATTATGGAAGCACCGGCCTTGGAGGATGTTCATTCAGTTGTTTAATTTTGTAGAAAAAAGCCGATCACAGACATGGCGCAAAACTAAAGTCATTTCAAATGGTAACTTTCTGGCTTTAAGAAACACTAAAAGAAATCAAGAACAAAAAATGTGGTAGTCAGTAAGCCAGAAAGTTGCCATTTGAAATGACTTTAGTTTTGTGACATGTGTGTGATCTGCTTTTTTTTCTACAAAATTAAACAACTGATTGAACATCCTCCAAGGCCGATGATTCCATAATTTTTACCAGGGGTTGTAGAATTTAACCCCTTAACGACCTCCGATACGCCTTTTAACGGCGGCCGCTTAGGGTACTTAAACCACAGCGCCATTAATTAACGGCGCTGTGGAAAAAGTAAATAGCGCCCCCCAGAGTTGGATTTTCTCCGGGGTCTCGGCTGCTGGGGGTAGCTGAGACCCCAGAGAACATGATTTGGGTTTTTTTTTACCGACCCCGCATTTGCGATCGCCGGTAATTAACCAATTACCGGCGATCGCAAAAAAAACCCCAAAAACGCAATTTATTTTTAATTTCTCTGTCCTCCGATGTGATCGCACATCAGAGGACAGAGAAATGGGGTCCCAGGTAGCCCTGCAATACATACCTGTCTCCCCCGGTGCTCCTCGTGGCTCCCGATGGGCGCCGCCATCTTCAAAATGGCGGGCGCATGCGCAGTGCGCCTGCCGGCCGGCATCGGAAGAGTCTTTGGGGTCTCGGCTGCCGGGGGTAGCCGAGTCCCCAAAGAACATGATCGGGGTCGGTTTTACCGACCCCTGTTTTGCGATCGCCGGTAATTAACTGTTTACCCGCGGCAGCAAAAAAATAAAAGCAAAGTGTAATTCTCTGTCCTCTGATGTGATCGCACATCAGAGGACAGAGAAATAGGGGGATTCGGGGACCCTATTATACTCACCAGTGTCCCTGGGTCCTCCTGCTGCTCCTCCTGGCCGCCGGCATCTTCTTGGCAAAAGAAAATGGCGGGCGCATGCGCAGTGCGCACGCCATCTGTCGCCATCTGCCGGCCAGCAGAAGAGCAGTTGGGGCTAAAATTAGGGTTAGGGCTAGGGTTAGGGCTAGGGTTAGGTTTAGGGCTAGGGCTAGGGTTAGGGTTAGGGCTAGGGTTAGGGTTAGGGTTAGGGCTAGGGTTAGGGTTAGGGCTAGGGTTAGGGCTAGGGCTTGGGTTAGGGTTAGGGCTAGGGTTAGGGCTAGGGTTAGGGTTAGGGTTGGGGTTAAATTTAGGGTTAGGGCTAAATTTAGGGTTAGGGTTCGGGCTAAATTTAGGGTTAGGCTTCTTTCACACTTACGTCGGTACAGGGCCGTCGCAATGCCTTGGCCCGACATACCGACGCACGTTGTGAAAATTGTGCACAACGTGGGCAACGGATGTAGTTTTTCAACGCATCCGCTGCCCAATCTATGTCCTGGGGAGGAGAGGGCGGAGTTACGGCCACGCGTGCACGGTCAGAAATGGCGGACGAGACGTACAAAAAACGTTACATTGAACGTTTTTTGTGCCGACGGTCTGCCAAAACAAAACTGATCCAGTGCACGACGGACGCGACGTGTGGCCATCCGTCACGATCCGTAGGCAATACAAGTCTATGGGCAAAAAACGCATCCTGCGGGCACATTTGCAGGATCCGTTTTTTGTCCAAAACGACGGATTGCGACGGATGCCAAATGACGCAAGTGTGAAAGTAGCCTTAGGGCTAGGGTTAGGGTTGGGGCTAAAGTTAGGGCTAGGGTTGGGGCTAAAGTTAGGGTTAGAGTTGGGATTAGGGTTAGGGTTTGGATTAGGGTTGGTATTAGGGTTAGGGTTGGCATTAGGGTTACGCTTGGTATTAGGGTTAGGTTTGGGATTAGGGTTAAGGTTACGGTTGTGATTAGGGGTGTATTGGGATTAGGTTTGAGGTTAGGGTTGAGATTAGGATTAGGGGTGTGTTGGATTTAGGGTTTTTATTAGGGTTATGGTTAGGTTTGACATTAGGGTTGTTTTGGGGTTAGGGTTTTGATTATCGTTAGGGTTAGTGATTAGAATTATGAATCGGGTTGGGATTAGGGTTAGGGGTGTGTTGGGGTTAGGGTTGGAGCTAGAATTGGGGGGTTTCCACTGTTTAGGTACATCAGGGGGTCTCCAAACACGACAGCCAATTTTGCGCTCAAAAGGTCAAATGGTGCTCCCTCCCTTCTGAGCTCTGCCGTGCGCCCAAACAGTGGGTTACTCCCACATTTGGAGCATCAACGTACTCGGGATAAATTGGACAACAACTTTTGAGGTCCAATTTCTCCTGTTACCCTTGTGAAAATAAAAACTTGGGGGCTACAATATCTTTTTTGTGGACAAAAAAATATTTTTTATTTTCACAATTCTGCATTCTAAATTTCTGTGAAGCACTTGGGCATTCAAAGTTCTCACCACACATCTAGGTAAGTTCCTTGGGGGGTCTAGTTTCCAAAATGCGGTCACTTGTGGGGGGTTTCCACTGTTTAGGCACATCAGGGGCTCTCCAAATGCGACATGGCGTCCGATCTCAATTCCAGACAATTCTACATTGAAAAAGTAAAACGGCACTCCTCCTCTTCCAAGCTCTGCCGTGCGCCCAAACAGTGGTTTACCCCCACATATTGGGTATCGACGCATTCAAGAGAAATTGCACTACAACTTTTGTGGTCTAATTTCTCCTGTTACCCTTGTGAAAATAAAAATTTGGGGGCAAAAAATCATTTTTGTAGAAAAAATGTGATTTTTTTTATTTTCACGGCTCAACGTTATAAACTTCTGTGAAGCACATGGGGGTTCAAAGTGCTCACCACACATCTAGATAAGTTCCTTAAGGGGTCTAGTTTCCAAAATGGTGTCACTTGTGGGGGGTTTCCACTGTTTAGGCACATCAGGGGCTCTCCAAACGCGACATGGCGTCCAATCTCAATTCCTGCCAATTCTACATAGAAAAAGTTAAACGGCGCTCCTTCTCTTCCAAGCCCTACCGTGCACCCAAACAGTGGTTTACCCCCACATATGGAGTATTGCCGTATTCAGGAGAAATCGCACTACAACTTTTGTGGTCTAATTTCTCCTGTTACCCTTGTGAAAATCAGAATTTGTGGGCGAAAAAATCATTTTTGTGTAAACAAATGCGATTTTTTATTTTCACGGCTCTACATTACTTTTGTGAAGCTCTTGGGGGTTCAAAGTGCTCACCACACATCTAGATAAGTTCCTTAAGGAGTCTAGTTTACAAAATGGTGTCACTTGTGGGGGGTTTCCACTGTTTAGGCACATCAGGGGCTCTCTAAACGTGACATGGCGTCCGATCTCAATTCCAGCCAATTCTGTATTGAAAAAGTCAAACGGCGCTCCTTCACTTCCAAGTTCTGCGGTGCACCCAAACAGTGGTTTACCCCCACATATGGGGTATTGGCGTATTCAGGAGAAATTGCATAACAAAATTTATGGTTACATTTCTGTTTTTACACTTGTGAAAATAAAAAAATGGTTCTGAATTAAAATGTTTGTAAAAAAAGTTTAATGTTCATTTTTTCCTTCCACATTGTTTCAGTTCCTGTGAAGCACGTAAAGGGTTAATAAACTTCTTGAATGTGGTTTTGAGAACTTTGAGGGGTGTAGTTTTTAGAATGGTGTCACACTTCATTATTTTCTATCATATAGACCCCTCAAAATGACTTCAAATGTGATGTGGTCTCTAAAAAAATGGTGTTGTAAAAATGAGAAATTGCTGGTCAACTTTTAACCCTTATAACTCCCTAACAAAAAAAAATTTTGTTTCCAAAATTGTGCTGATGTAAAGTAGACATGTGGTAAATGTTATTTATTAACTATTTTCATGACATATCTCTCTGATTTAAAAATACAAAGTTTGAAAATTGCAAAATTTTAAAAATTTTCACCATATTTCCATTTTTTTCAGAAATAATCGCAAGTAATATCGAAGAAATGTTACCACTAACATGAAGTACAATATGTGCCGAAAAAAATTCTCAGAATCAGCGGGATTCGTTGAAGCGTTCCAGAGTTATAACCTCATAAATTGACAGTGGTCAGAATTGCAAAAATTGGCTCGGTCATTAAGTACCAAATTAGCTCTGTCACTAAGGGGTTAAAAGACAAATTTAAATGTAAACAAAAATAAAGGGGTTATCTAGGCTTATTCCTTGGATAGGCCATCAATATGAAATTGGTATGGCTCTAATTAGTGAAATCTCCTCTGATCAACTGTTGGTTAAGCATCACAGCCTCTTCATTATTTTTATAGAAACTTACAGACTGATTTTTACTTGCCTGAGTTACCGTATATCTTTCCTAGTTGTGAGGCAAGTTATTGTACTGTCATATTCACATCAATGGAAAAATGCTGCATTAATTTACATGGAGTTAGAAAAAGAAAAGCAAAGACAAGTACAAACCATCCACAAGCAGTTGTAAAAAAGCACTGCAGAATCTTCAAACTCTTGATCGAAGAATGTGTCATTAGTTGGACCCCCACAGATTTCCAAGGCATGTTTAGAGATTTGTCAGGGGTGGACTAGATTAAATTAGAGATTTTTAGGAGATTACAGTCTACAGTCAAAAGTGGCACTAAGCACATTTGATAACTATTTGCCAAACAACTGTTCGACCAACAGCTGACTCTCCATGATCCCCTATATGCAGGAATGTTCGGCTGAAAGGTTATGTGTTCTCTATGAGATAGTTGCTTCCAGACTCCTCTGGCAACAGCTTATCTGCCTGCTGAACCAAAGGATACCCCATTGAAATTTAACAGTTGGAATCTTTCTCTCCCTTGACATCATCTGTAAATTAAAAGTTGGAAGGCCCCATGCACATTACTCTGTAAGCCGGTCCTGCAAATATTGGAAGATTCCCAGTATCCTGTAAATCACTTATAACAAAATTAGTTCTTAGCTAAATATAAAGTTTTATACATTGTTACTAGTTACAACTCTTTATAATATGTTTCTAAGGTCTACACAAAGGTAGAGACTACAAACTAGAATCTAATCATCCTGAAAAAGGATCCATTAAATTGTCCTATCCTTTAGTTTGACAGGGACATAAGCTGCTGTTAGAAAAGTCTTGTAGCCAAAGCATTTTATTAAATTTCTCTGGATAAAAGTGACTTGCATTGTGGCTACTAAGTAATGAGACACCGTAGCCTTGTTTCAATTTTCTATGGTATTTGGCCAACTACTTTGAAATGAATATTTATGATGAAAGCATCACACATCCCTGTGCACCCTTGGTCTATTTCCACTGAAACAAACATTTTATGCCTCTGAAGAGTTCCTGTGTTGGCAATCATGTCTATTGGTAACTTACTTTCCCTTGCAGAAGATATATCTTCCTTCCCATCATTGGAGATCTACTAGGGCTGAGAAGAAGAATTTTGGTGCCCTTGGTAGATGAAACTGGTGGAGCCTCCCCAATGAACTCTCAGCCCCCAAGAAAAGAAATGGGTCAGAGACCAAGGTAACAGGACCCCTAACTCACCCCCTTCCCCTCCAATGGGTCAGATAACAAGCTCTAATGATCACTTCCACCAAAAAAGACCAGAAAAAGTTTAAAAAAAAAGTGATGCAGTTTAGGCGTGAAGCTCAACAGTGTTTTCAAAGTTACATATAGAATCATTCATTGCCCTACAGTCCATTTACACAATACCAGGAACAAATAGCAATATTTGTGCCTGACATTCTATATTTTAAACCTCTGACCCAAGGACCATTGTTAGGTTGAACAATTTAATCATAAAATGTTCACTTCACTTAAGTTGCCTACTCCTGGCCTAATGGATATTGATCAGGTGCGCACCAAAGAAATAAACATATAACAACACACAGTCATATGTAAACTCTCCATGATCAATCTATGGCCCAGCTGCAAGGGAAAAAGAGACTTTATTCAGTCAGAACACATGGTTACATATCCCCTGTAAGGGGGCTCGGTTAGCTCTAAAATGGGAGTGATCGGATGCATTCCATTGGTTAGTGGGTTGGGCAATGAGCAAGTCCATGGGTGGATCCATGAGGTCATCAGGGTGGGTTGGTCCATGAGGTCATCAAGGTGGGCGTCACTGTGGGTGGATCCATGAGGTGACCAGAGTGGGCGTCATCTTGGATACCAGCCAGGCAGCCACATGGCTCTCTGATACAGGAAATGGCAGCCATCTTTAGTGTCTTACTTTCATCTAAAAAACTTATGTAAGATCAAACAATACACGTTATGGGTCACTTCTCTCAATCTCTTATGTCTTGGGGTTAATTAAGTATTTGATCTTATGGCTCTCCTCAACAGTCCCCCCTAAATACTTTATTAACCCTTTTTTTATCTTGATCCCACCGTGGTTCCCTAACCCACCAGTGTTAAGTGTCACTATGACATCAGAGGCTTCATGACAATACGGATGCTATAGACACCAGAGAATGTGTGACCAATCATGGATATATCAGGAGGTATCTCGGAGCGCTACCAGCGTCCTCGGGACTTTTCTACCTGCTGGATCTATTACTCTCCAATCTCCCATCTCCTTGGTTACATAAAATACATATGTCACTCACCCTGATGTAACACATCCTATATCTGACCGTCTCGCCCGGGAGGGGGGAATTGGAGTTTTCACCAGTTTGAGACAAGTTTTCCCTTGTGGAAAACCTCCCTTTGTAGCTGGACTTTGACAAGCAGGTCAGATCCTACTCTGTCCCTAACTGTCTAACAAGTTTACAATGTGAGAGATGGATTAAATTGTGCTATAACAATAAATAATAATAATAATAAGATGGATCCAGGAGGCGCTCAGCAATCCTGACTGAAATGGGAGTAGTCAGGAGCACTTGGTAGGAACCCTCAAATCTCGACTCCAGGGATGTCTTTCTGATGAACTTCTTTACCAGCATGTAGTCACCAGGTTGGAAATCATGGGTACCTTCACTGGAATCTGGATCTGGAATGGATGATAAAACTTGTACATGTGTTATTGACAGTTCTTTTAGAAAGGACAATTACATAATTTACAAGAGTATCACTTCCTAAAGCTAGTTGTTGTGGAAAATATTGACCCAACCTTGGAGGCTCCCCCCAAAAAGAATCTCGTGTGGTGTGTTTGGTGGGACCCCTTGGAGTGTTTCTGACTGAGTATAAGGCAATGGGCAAAATGTCTGTCCTAGTCTGACCTCCTAACTGGCTTTCAGTATTTTATTTTTCAAGGTGCCATTCAGTGTTTCTACTTTCCCACTGCTCTGTGGGTGATATGGAGTATGTAAACCCAAATCAGCTCCCACCAATGTCCACAGTTCCTTAGTCAGTGCTGCAGTGAATGCGGGTACTTGGTCACTCTCAATTACCTCTGGGACCCCATATCTGTATACTACTTCAGTCATCAGTCTCTTAACAGTCACTCTGGCAGTCATGTTGGTTACTGGATAGGCTTCGGGCCATCCTGAGAACATGTCAGTCACTACCAGTACATACCCGTACTTCCCTACTTTTGGCATTTGAATGTGATCTATCTGAATTCTCTGAAAGGGATAGAGTGGTTTAGCCAATGTTTCTGAATAACTTTCTGGGGCGGTGCTGGATTGCATGTTGCACACACAAGGCAGGAATTGCAGTATTTTTGGGGTGACAGTAGAGATCCCAAGTGCCATGTAAGTCTTCCAAATCAGGTCAATCATCTGATTCCTGCCTCTGGGCGATACCGTGTGCCCATTCTGTCTCCGAGGAATACAGATTACGGGGTAGACAGAACTTTTTGTTCACCCTCCAGACTCCATCTTCATCCTTTTTTAGCTACTCCTTCTTGCCATGGCTTCTTTTCATCATCCGATGTCTTGATGTAGATGGATAATCCTCATAAGAGAGCCTTTAGTCCCTTCTTCAGTGTTTTGTGACACGTACACCGCTGCTTTCTCTTTCCCAAATGGATCAGCAGCATAGGTTTTTACTGTTTTGTCAGCAAAGAAGTTCCTCCTTGCTTCTGGAGAATCCAATCTTCCGTGAGCTTTGATCTTGATCACTGCAACCTCTGAAAGTAGATCAAGAGCGGCCACAAGTTCTTGTATGGTAGCAGCATGTTTTACAGGAGTTCCACTAGACGTTAGGTATCCTCTGGCTGCCCAGATACTGTCGAAGTCATGAGCCACTCCGAAAGCGTATCTTGAATCCGTGTAGATGTTGACCACCTTCTCCGTCGCTTTCTGACAAGCTAATGTCAAAGCTTTAAGTTCCGCTTCTTGTGCAGACATGTGCGGTGGTAGTGATCCATCTGAGATGACCTGGTCATGTGTAACCATGGCATATCCCGTATGGAACCTTCCCGTTTCATCTGCAAATCTGGAACCATCAGTGAGGAACGTCAGGTCAGCATGTGGGAATGGGTCTTCAGACACGTTTTTCTTGGAGGCTACTTCTTCCTGCATTTGTTCAAGACAGTCATGATCCTCCTTTGAGTGTGTAGAGGCATCTTCTCCGAGAGCATCAGCATCATCATCCACATCCCCCCTGGAAAGAGGAAGCAGCATGGACAGTTTGAGGATGCTGCAGCGGACAAGAGTGAAATTATCTGGAACCAACAGCGAATATTGTAGTCTCATATAACGCTGCACCAACAGATGTTTAGGGTTGCAGGAATAGCAATTATGTCGTGTGGAGCCATTAAGAGAACTGGATATCCTCAGATGATATCAGAATTTGGGATTCCAAAAGCTGGTGCAGACTGTATGGCCTGTTTAAGAGCGTAGAAAGCTTCCACGGATTTGGTACATAGTGGAAACGCTGATGTCTTGAGCCATGTCTTCGTACAATGGCTGCATCAGCTTTGAGGCATCTGGAATCCTTTGGCGACAATAAGTGATAGGTCAGCCAGCTCATCCGAGGCCCATGTCTTGGGGTCTTGGCAGAACTCAACACCAGAGTCCCATGTTTTGTCACTGGCAAGTGAGTCATCATTTAACACGATATCCATAACAGGCCAATATGCATCGACTGCTTTAAGATTTGCCAGGGAAATTAGATCTTGCCACGTAGCTGGGTAAGTACTTTGGATTTGAAGCATGCTTCTGTAGAAAGGCATCGGCTGTTTTTCTGGATCTGGAGCTTGGTACAACAGAGTAGCAGCTTGCAGGGGTGTAAACTTGACGTAGAGGGTGGGCTCCTCAGACATGAGCATTGGCACTGTTGGTGGTGACACCTGAGGCGGGAGTAGAGATGGCACCGGAATTGTCAAGGTCTCAATTTGCTCACTAATATTCGCATACTCTAAAATGCGAGTTATTGCTGCATGAAGTTGTTGAGCACTAACGTCTGGATGAATAGGGTCAAACGTAGGGGGTCACAGCGTGTATGATCATTCTACACGGAAGATTGCCAGCTTTAGTCACCACTATGTCCCCAATAGCTATCTGACCACGTGACTCAACAATGATTTGACTGTCAGCTTGAATAGTCGCCCCTCCTGCTTACACTATAGCTCTAGCTACACCTCCATTATGCTCTAACCGAGAATTGGCAGCTTTAACAATAGCGTCTGTTTCCATTGTCGTTATGTCACCCTTTCCCACCACTAACAAGGGTCCCTCAGGAAGTTCTTTTTCGAAAACAGGTTGCCAACATTCCCTCCCCTTTGTGCTCTGTGCTATTGACATCCCCCTCCCAGATTGAGCCCCCCCCTTGATACAGTTGCCACCATCCCATACATGTGTGCACTTGGCTGCAAGAGAGCCTGTGAGGTACCGGGTATAGGGTTAGGTAGACTGTGTGAGAGTGCTATTGTAGTGGAAGCGTTGGGAGGAGAGGTGTTATGGTCTGGTGATTATGGAGCGACATGAGACTAGCTCTGAGCAGGTGGTATCTATACTGACTGCAGACCCTAAGCTCAACACACAACTAGAAGCAGCCGTGGATTGCTCCTAACGCTCCCTATGCAACTTGTCACAGCCTAAGAGCTAACTACCCCTAAAGATAGAAGCAGGAAAACTATCTTGCCTCAGAGAAAATCCCCAAAAGAAAGACAGCCCCCCACATGTAATGACTGTGAGAGGAGAAGGAAATGACATACGTAGTATGAAACAAGATTGAGCACAGGAGGCCACTTCTAGCTAGAAAGGAAAGTACAGAAAAGAGCTCTGTGCGGTCAGTAGAAAAACACTAGAAAAAGTCCACCGCAGAGAAATGCAAAAATCTCCACACCTAACTAAAGGTGTGGAGGGCAAACCCTGCTGCCCAGAGCTTCCAGTTTAGCTAAATAGATCCATACTGATAAACTGGACCAAAAGAGCAAAAACAAGACAGTACAAAACAACAAGTCCACAATAAGTGAACTGCAAAGGACATGGAAGGACTTAGCTTAGCAGAACTTGGTCCGAGTGTCAGGAAAGTCCAAAGAGCAATGACTCCAGGCAGAGACAATTGATAACTGGCATTGATTGAGGGCTAAGGCCAGACTAATATAGCCGAGCCCAAAAGACAATCAAAGGAAACAGCTGAGAAGCTAAATCCAAGAAGCAGCCATACCACTAAAAACCAAAGGAGGAGCCCAAGAGCAGAACTCACAAAAATACTACTTACAACCAAGAACGGAATTCACAACAGAGAGGCCATTGCTTGGAGCATCTTGTGTGGGTGTGCGGCTAAATTGGCAGTGGAAGTGACAGTAGAAAGGGTTGGTGCCGAGGACGATCCAGGCGGGAGGATTGCTAGATAGGGGAAAGGTTCGGTGCCCCATTGGAAACCACTGAGACAGGATACATGGGTAAAGCTTGTTCACTTCCCAAAGGAAAATAGTATTGGCCGTTAGTGGTCATTACTGGGTAACAGGGATTTGGTGATGTGGTGTGTAGCCTTAGTCTAAGATGTTCACCACCAGGAGCAGCACATTTGCCATCCAGAAAATGGCTACCGTCAGAATTACATTTGCCATCCACAAAAAAATGGCTACTACCAGCATTAACAAATTTACCATCCACAAAATGGCTACTACCAGCATTAACAAATTTACCATCCACAAAATGGCTACTACCAGCATTAACAAATTTACCATTCACAAAATGGCTACTACCAGCATTAACAAATTTACCATTCACAAAATGGCTACTACCAGCATTAACAAATTTACCATTCACAAAATGGCTACTACCAGCATTAACAAATTTACCATTCACAAAATGGCTACTACCAGCATTAACAAATTTACCATTCACAAAATGGCTACTGCCAGCATTAACAAATTTACCATTCACAAAATGGCTGCTACCAGCATTAACAAATTTACCATCCACAAAATGGATGCTACCAGCATTAACAAATTTACCATTCACAAAATGGTTACTACCAGCATTAACAAATTTACCATTCACAAAATGGCTACTACCAGCATTAACAAATTTACCATCCACAAAATGGCCGCTGCCAGGGTTAGCACATGGCTCTGGGCCACCATTATAAGGTGGTCGCCGCTCACAGGATATACTTTTGTAATACACATAATTCAAAACTCTGCCCTTTTTATTCCTTTTCCTCTTCTACCCAATTTTCTCTGTTATGGCTGGCAATCAGGCAACACAGCGTGCAGTAATCAGCGCACATACAGAGATCTGGCAATAACCAAAAACAATAGGACGAGCTCTGAGACGTGGAATCTCTGTAGACTGCAGTACCTGATCTATCCTCACACAACTATAAGCAGCAGTGGATTGCGCCTAACAACTACCTTTGCAACTCGGCACTGCCTGAGGAGCTGACTAGCCTGAAGATAGAAATACAAGCCTGACTTACCTCAGAGAAATACCCCAAAGGAATAGGCAGCCCCCCACATATAATGACTGTTAGCAAGATGAAAAGACAAACGTAGAAATGAAATAGATTCAGCAAAGTGAGGCCCGATATTCTAGACAGAGCGAGGATAGCAAAGAGAACTATGCAGTCTACAAAAAACCCTAAAACGAAAACCACGCAAAGGGGCAAAAAGACCCACCGTGCCGAACTAACAGCACGGCGGTGCACCCCTCTGCTTCTCAGAGCTTCCAGCAAAAGACAATAGCAAGCTGGACAGAAAAAAACAGAAAACAAACTAGAAGCACTTATCTAGCAGAGCAGCAGGCCCAAGGAAAGATGCAGTAGCTCAGATCCAACACTGGAACATTGACAAGGAGCAAGGAAGACAGACTCAGGTGGAGCTAAATAGCAAGGCAGCCAACGAGCTCACCAAAACACCTGAGGGAGGAAGCCCAGAGACTGCAATACCACTTGTGACCACAGAAGTGAACTCAGCCACAGAATTCACAACAGTACCCCCCCCTTGAGGAGGGGTCACCGAACCCTCACCAGAACCCCCAGGCCGACCAGGATGAGCCACATGAAAGGCACGAACAAGATCTGGGGCATGGACATCAGAGGCAAAAACCCAGGAATTATCTTCCTGAGCATAACCCTTCCATTTGACCAGATACTGGAGTTTCCGTCTAGAGACACGAGAATCCAAAATCTTCTCCACAATATACTCCAATTCCCCCTCCACCAAAACAGGGGCAGGAGGCTCCACAGATGGAACCATAGGTGCCACGTATCTCCTCAACAACGACCTATGGAATACATTATGTATGGAAAAGGAGTCTGGGAGGGTCAGACGAAAAGACACCGGATTGAGAATCTCAGAAATCCTATACGGACCAATAAAACGAGGTTTAAATTTAGGAGAGGAAACCTTCATAGGAATATGACGAGAAGATAACCAAACCAAATCCCCAACACGAAGTCGGGGTCCCACACGGCGTCTGCGATTAGCGAAAAGCTGAGCCTTCTCCTGGGACAAGGTCAAATTGTCCACTACCTGAGTCCAGATCTGCTGCAACCTGTCCACCACAGAATCCACACCAGGACAGTCCGAAGACTCAACCTGTCCTGAAGAGAAACGAGGATGGAACCCAGAATTGCAGAAAAATGGAGAGACCAAGGTAGCCGAGCTGGCCCGATTATTAAGGGCGAACTCAGCCAACGGCAAAAATGACACCCAATCATCCTGGTCAGCGGAAACAAAACATCTCAGATATGTTTCCAAGGTCTGATTGGTTCGTTCGGTCTGGCCATTAGTCTGAGGATGGAAGGCCGAGGAGAAAGATAGGTCAATGCCCATCCTACCACAAAAGGCTCGCCAGAACCTCGAGACAAACTGGGAACCTCTGTCAGAAACAATATTCTCAGGAATGCCATGCAACCGAACCACATGCTGAAAGAACAAAGGCACCAAATCAGAGGAGGAAGGCAATTTAACCAAGGGCACCAGATGGACCATTTTAGAAAAGCGATCACAGACCACCCAAATGACCGACATTTTTTGAGAAACGGGAAGGTCAGAAATGAAATCCATCGAAATATGTGTCCAAGGCCTCTTCGGGACCGGCAAGGGCAAAAGCAACCCACTGGCACGTGAACAGCAGGGCTTAGCCCTAGCACAAATTCCACAGGACTGCACAAAAGCACGCACATCCCGTGACAGAGATGGCCACCAGAAGGATCTAGCAACCAACTCCCTGGTACCAAAGATTCCTGGATGACCGGCCAGCACCGAACAATGAAGTTCAGAGATAACTTTACTAGTCCACCTATCAGGGACGAACAGTTTCTCGGCCGGACAACGATCAGGTTTATTAGCCTGAAATTTCTGCAACACTCTCCGCAAATCAGGGGAGATGGCAGACACAATGACTCCTTCCTTGAGGATACTCGCCGGCTCAGATAACCCCGGAGAGTCGGGCACAAAACTCCTAGACAGAGCATCCGCCTTCACATTTTTAGAGCCCGGAAGGTATGAAATCACAAAATCAAAACGAGCAAAAAATAACGACCAACGGGCCTGTCTAGGATTCAAGCGCTTGGCAGACTCGAGATAAGTCAAGTTCTTATGATCAGTCAATACCACCACGCGATGCTTAGCACCCTCAAGCCAATGACGCCACTCCTCGAATGCCCACTTCATGGCCAGCAACTCTCGGTTGCCCACATCATAATTACGCTCAGCAGCAGAAAATTTCCTGGAAAAGAAAGCACATGGTTTGAACACTGAGCAACCAGAACCTCTCTGTGACAAAACCGCCCCTGCACCAATCTCAGAAGCATCAACCTCGACCTGGAACGGAAGAGAAACATCAGGTTGACACAACACAGGGGCACAGCAAAAACGATGCTTCAACTCCTGAAAAGCTTCCACGGCAGCAGAAGACCAATTAACCAAATCAGCACCCTTCTTGGTCAAATCGGTCAATGGTCTGGCAATGCTAGAAAAATTACAGATGAAGCGACGATAAAAATTAGCAAAGCCCAGGAATTTCTGCAGACTTTTTAGAGATGTCGGCTGAGTCCAATCCTGGATGGCCTGAACCTTAACCGGATCCATCTCGATAGTAGAAGGGGAAAAGATGAACCCCAAAAATGAAACTTTCTGCACACCGAAGAGACACTTTGATCCCTTCACGAACAAGGAATTAGCACGCAGTACCTGGAAAACCATTCTGACTTGCTCCACATGAGACTCCCAATCATCTGAGAAGATCAAAATGTCATCCAAGTAAACAATCAAGAATTTATCCAGATACTCACGGAAAATGTCATGCATAACAGACTGAAAAACAGATGGAGCATTGGCAAGTCCGAACGGCATCACCAGATACTCAAAATGACCCTCGGGCGTATTAAATGCCGTTTTCCATTCATCTCCCTGCCTGATTCTCACCAGATTATACGCACCACGAAGATCAATCTTAGTAAACCAACTAGCCCCCTTAATCCGAGCAAACAAGTCAGAAATCAATGGCAAGGGATACTGAAACTTAACAGTGATCTTATTAAGAAGGCGGTAATCAATACACGGTCTTAGCGAACCATCCTTCTTGGCTACAAAAAAGAACCCTGCTCCCAATGGTGACGACGATGGGCGAATATGTCCCTTCTCCAGGGACTCCTTCACATAACTGCGCATAGCGGTGTGTTCAGGTACGGACAAATTAAATAAACGACCCTTAGGGAATTTACTACCAGGAATCAAATCGATAGCACAATCACAATTCCTATGCGGAGGTAGGGCATCAGACTTGGACTCTTCAAATACATCCTGAAAGTCCGACAAGAACTCTGGGATGTCAGAAGGAATGGATGACGAAATAGACAAAAATGGAACATCACCATGTACTCCCTGACAACCCCAGCTGGTTACCGACATAGAGTTCCAATCCAATACTGGATTATGGGTTTGTAGCCATGGCAACCCCAACACGACCACATCATGCAAATTATGCAGTACCAGAAAGCGAATAACTTCCTGATGTGCAGGAGCCATGCACATGGTCAGCTGGGCCCAGTACTGAGGCTTATTCTTGGCCAAAGGTGTAGCATCAATTCCTCTCAACGGAATAGGACACCGCAAAGGCTCCAAGAAAAATCCACAACGTTTAGCATAATCCAAATCCATCAGATTCAGGGCAGCGCCTGAATCCACAAACGCCATGACAGAATACGATGACAAAGAGCACATTAAGGTAATGGACAAAAGGAATTTGGACTGTACAGTACCAATAACGGCAGAGCTATCGAACCGCCTAGTGCGTTTAGGACAATTAGAAATAGCATGAGTAGAATCACCACAATAGAAACACAGTCTGTTCAGACGTCTGTGTTCTTGCCGTTCTACTTTAGTCATAGTCCTGTCGCACTGCATAGGCTCAGGTTTACTCTCAGGCAGTACCGCCAGATGGTGCACAGATTTACGCTCGCGCAAGCGACGACCGATCTGAATGGCCAAGGACATAGACTCATTCAAACCAGCAGGCATAGGAAATCCCACCATTACATCCTTAAGAGCTTCAGAGAGACCCTTTCTGAACAAAGCCGCTAGTGCAGATTCATTCCACAGAGTGAGTACTGACCATTTCCTAAATTTCTGACAATATACTTCTACATCATCCTGACCCTGGCATAAAGCCAGCAGATTTTTCTCAGCCTGATCCACTGAATTAGGCTCATCGTAAAGCAATCCGAGCGCCAGGAAAAATGCATCAACATTACTCAATGCAGAATCTCCTGGTGCAAGAGAAAACGCCCAGTCCTGTGGGTCGCCGCGCAAAAAAGAAATAATAATCAAAACCTGTTGAATAGGATTACCAGAAGAATGAGGTTTCAAGGCCAAAAATAGCTTACAATTATTTCTGAAGCTCAGGAACTTAGTTCTGTCACCAAAAAACAAATCAGGAATCGGAATTCTTGGTTCTAGCATCGATTTCTGATCAATAGTATCTTGAATCTTTTGTACATTTACAACGAGATTATCCATTGAGGAGCACAGAGCCTGAATATCCATGTCCACAGCTGTGTCCTGAAGCACTCTAATGTCTAGGGGAAAAAAAAGACTGAAGACAGAGCTAAGAAAAAAAAATGGTGTCAGGATTTCTTTTTTCCCTCTATTGGGAATCATTGGTGAGGCTCCTTGTACTGTTATGGCTGGCAATCAGGCAACACAGCGTGCAGTAATCAGCGCACATACAGAGATCTGGCAATAACCAAAAACAATAGGACGAGCTCTGAGACGTGGAATCTCTGTAGACTGCAGTACCTGATCTATCCTCACACAACTATAAGCAGCAGTGGATTGCGCCTAACAACTACCTATGCAACTCGGCACTGCCTGAGGAGCTGACTAGCCTGAAGATAGAAATACAAGCCTGACTTACCTCAGAGAAATACCCCAAAGGAATAGGCAGCCCCCCACATATAATGACTGTTAGCAAGATGAAAAGACAAACGTAGAAATGAAATAGATTCAGCAAAGTGAGGCCCGATATTCTAGACAGAGCGAGGATAGCAAAGAGAACTATGCAGTCTACAAAAAACCCTAAAACGAAAACCACGCAAAGGGGCAAAAAGACCCACCGTGCCGAACTAACAGCACGGTGGTGCACCCCTCTGCTTCTCAGAGCTTCCAGCAAAAGACAATAGCAAGCTGGACAGAAAAAAACAGAAAACAAACTGGAAGCACTTATCTAGCAGAGCAGCAGGCCCAAGGAAAGATGCAGTAGCTCAGATCCAACACTGGAACATTGACAAGGAGCAAGGAAGACAGACTCAGGTGGAGCTAAATAGCAAGGCAGCCAACGAGCTCACCAAAACACCTGAGGGAGGAAGCCCAGAGACTGCAATACCACTTGTGACCACAGAAGTGAACTCAGCCACAGAATTCACAACATTTCTCTATACAGACTTTCAGAGACTCTCTCCCATGCCCTAGCAGTAGACAAAAATCCATTATCTTCTAGGATACCCTTTCTTTCTTTCAAGACAATCTTCCACTCCAGGGGCTGTAACCTTCCCCTTCTGGCATTCCACACAACTTCATAAGCTTTTTACATTGTTTAACATGACTCTTCCCTTCACGAGACGCTACTAATCCCTTGTAGATTGTGAGCCCTCGCGGGCAGGGTCCTCTCTCCTCCTGTACCAGTTGTGACTTGTATTGTTCAAGATTATTGTACTTGTTTATTATGTATACCCCTCCTCACATGTAAAGCGCCATGGAATAAATGGCGCTATAATAATAAATAATAATAATAATAATGTGCACGAGTCTATCTTGCCATCTGAATTTGGCTTAGTGCCAATACGGCAGAACTGCATTAATTTCTCCATCTTTCTATAGATATCTATATCTCTATCAAGATAACAAACACCAAACAAACAATAAGACGGGGAAGATGACTCAAACCTGATATTCTAAAGAGAACTGAGTCTGCAGTACTCAGTTCCTACTCTCTCTTGTCACGTGGTCCCTGTCTGACTTCCGTGTTCCGTACTTTACAAACCAATTATTCCCTACTTAGTAAAATTGCTCCCTAACTTACCAGTCCCCGTGCAGAGTCAACTCACTCGATGCCACGGGGCAAAAAAACTGCTCCCTAACTTACCAGTCCCCGTGCAGAGTCAACTCACTCGATGCCACGGGGCAAAAAAACTATAAATTTATTTATTTGGCTCGAACTGAGTCATCTCACTCCAAGTTTTAATGAGCCGCTACACAATTTATTAGGCGCCGAACTGAGTCATCTCACTCCAAGTTTTACCGGGCCCCCCTAGGCCGAGTCAATCACTCAAGGTCCTAGTTTCTCTTATACAGAACTGAAAATCTTATCACAGGCGACAACCATGTACTGTACCACAGACAAAAATATATATATATTTTTTCTTACACTTGCTTGCTTTCCTTTTCTAAAAACTTGCTTTTCCTGTTCTAACACTTGCTTTTCCTTCTCTAAAAAAAAACTTGCTTTTCCTGTTTTAACTACCAGTCATCTCCCCTCCTCACAACACATAACAGGCAGTAGGCAACTAAAACATGTGACGGTTCTTGCAATTAAATGACCAGCAGCGGAGAGACCCTTCTGCCGTCTTACAGATACCATGAAGACCGGACACGGTCAGGCAATCTGCACAGGATACCCCGAAGGACACAGGTAAAGACTACAGATTATAAAAATCAGCAGACTTACCGTGTTCTGATAAAGAGGTGATCAGTCTCCAGCTACGGGGTATTCAGTGCGTCCTGCCGTTCCACTCGCCGGTCCTCAGGGTTCAGGGCTCTTCCTCTGCTGGCCCCACGTTGGGCAGCCAAATTGTTAGGTTGAACAATTTAATAATAAAATGTTCACTTCACTTAAGTTGCCTACTCCTGGCCTAATGGATATTGATCAGGTGCGCACCAAAGAAATAAACATATAACAACACACAGTCATATGTAAACTCTCCATGATCAATCTATGGCCCAGCTGCAAGGGAAAAAGAGACTTTATTCAGTCAGAACACATGGTTACATATCCCCTGTAAGGGGGCTCGGTTAGCTCTAAAATGGGAGTGATCGGATGCATTCCATTGGTTAGTGGGTTGGGCAATGAGCAAGTCCATGGGTGGATCCATGAGGTCATCAGGGTGGGTTGGTCCATGAGGTCATCAAGGTGGGCGTCACTGTGGGTGGATCCATGAGGTGACCAGAGTGGGCGTCATCTTGGATACCAGCCAGGCAGCCACATGGCTCTCTGATACAGGAAATGGCAGCCATCTTTAGTGTCTTACTTTCATCTAAAAAACTTATGTAAGATCAAACAATACACGTTATGGGTCACTTCTCTCAATCTCTTATGTCTTGGGGTTAATTAAGTATTTGATCTTATGGCTCTCCTCAACACCATCATGGAAGCTAATGTAACTTAACTGTAATGGAGTCCATTTGGATTCAAATAACCCCTTTCCGACCTTAGATGTAGTGGAAATAAAAGTGGAGTAAGAAGAAACACAGATTGTGGGTTGGTACAGATGCTCATGTGATCAGCAGAGCTGATGTCCTCATGTCAGTCAGTACAATACAGGATATATAGAGCCCCAAAATGCCACACTAGTAGGTGGCAACATTACCTTGTGACATGATGTATGGGATAACACAGGAGTGCCCCAGAAGATGTGAGTGGAGAGCCAATGGGTGTATTATATATTTTTTCCTTTTTTTTTTTTTAGATATGCTGGCCACCTTTTTTGACCCACAGATCTGTTGCTACTCAGCTGAACGGCATAATTTATATAGTTATTGATGTTGGATTTCTTTATGCAATGGCCAGTCATCTACATCTATTGCACCATTCTCAACAGCTGGATTTTGATATACTAATTTGATTTCCACCTATAATTCTTGATTTATTTTGAGCATAAGTGTTTTCAGTACATTATAGCCCATATAGGTGCCTTAACAATGGAAACCCCCCACAAATGACCCCATTTTGGAAAGTAGACCCCTTATCTAGATGTGTGGTGAGCACCTTGAACCCTTAGGTGCTTCACGGAATTTTAAAATGTTCAGCCGTGAAAATTCGAAAATACATTTTTCCAACAAAAATGTTACTTTAGCCCCAACTTTATTATTTTCACAAGGGTAACAGGAGAAAATAGATGCCAAAATTTGTTGTTAATTTTTTGAAAGTGTGCAAGTACCCCATACTTGTTGGAAAATGACTGCTTGGGCGCATGGTAGGGCTGGAAAGGGAATGAGCGCTATTTTGACTGGAATAGGTTGCAAATGCCAGGTCACATTTGAAGAGCACTTGACATGCCAAAACACCAGAAACCCCCAAAGGTGACTCCATTTTGTAAACTACACCTCTCAGGGAATTCATCTAGTAGAGGAGTAGTGAGGTAGCGAGTATTTCTATCCCTCAGGAGATTCACAAACTTGTATAAAATTGGCTGAATAATTGAAATATTACTATTTTTTCCACTAAAATGTTGCTTTGACTCCCAAGTTTGCAATTTTCAGAAGGGGTAATATGAGAAAATGAACAGTAAAATTTGTTATACAATTTCTCTTGAGTACATAAATACCCCATAAGTGGTTGAAAACTATTTTGAGGTGTAGTGCAAAACTCAAAAGGGAAGGAGCGCCATATTGCAGTGCAGATTTTGCTGCACTGGTTTGAGGGGGCCATGCTACATTGGCAGAGCCCCTTGTCTTACAGAACAGCAATAATCCCCATAAATGACCCCATTTTATAAACTACACCTTTCAATTAATTAATCTAGGGGTGCAATTGTCATATTGACACCACCCGTGAGTCACAGAATTTGATACCATTGGGCAGTAAAGAAAAAATAATTACATTTTTACCACAAGAAAATTATTTTAGTCCCAGATTTTACATTTTCACACAGGGAAATGGGTAAAAATAGTGCAAAATGTGTCACACAATTTCTGCTGAACGTGACAAAACCCCATATGTGGCTGTATGGTACTGCTTAGCTTACACAGTGAGACTCGGGAGGGATGGAGCTCTATTTGGCCCAAAGAGAAAAAATTATTATAGAATAGTTTCCGGACTCCATACACAGAGCCTCTAAATGCCAGAGGAGCAGACCCCACACTCAAGTGACCCCATTTTAGAAATTACACCAGTTTGGGAATTTATCTACGAATGTAGTGACGATTTTAAGTCCATAATTGCTTTCCAGAAACAAGAAGCAGTGGATATTGCTGAGTGAAAATTGCAAACTGCCGTTGAAGTGCAGCTCATGCTTCTGAAATGTGTACCCATAAGTTAGGCGGGCTCTCTTTGCTACAGAAATGGCAAACATGTGGGCACTAAATGTGGATTAAGCACACTGGGGCTCAGATGGGAGGGCGGCATTTGAATTTGGAAGCGCAGAATTTGCAGAATGTTTTTGGGTGGTTGAGGAGCCATAGCGCTTTTCCAGAGCCTTTGTACTACAAATAACATGGAAACCCACTATATTTTCGTTAACAGATGGCAGACCTGAGTGGGGACTTGCTTTTTTTGTGGATTGTGATCATGCTTTTATTGGGAACATTTTAAATAACATTTGGGATCACATTTATCCGGCGCTCTATGCTAAGCACTTACTTTAGGGTTTCCATCTAAATCTCAGAGTGGCATTATTCAGATGAAACCCCCAAGTAGTTATGAGTGAGTATACTCGTTACTCAGGTTTCCCCGAGCATGCTCGGGTGGTCTCTGAGTATTTTGGGCATGCTCAGAGATTTAGTTTTTCGTCGCCGCAGCTGCATGATTTGCGACTGCTAAACAGGCAGAACACATGTGGGAATTCTCTAACAAGTAGGCAATCCCCACATGAATTCTGGAGACTACTAGACTAGATTCAGAGTTACTCGGAGACCACCCGAGTAACGAGTATACTCACTCATCACTACCCCCAAGGGATCCATTCACTGTAATAAGGCAGCAGAGTTACTCTGGACTTCGTCTGGCCTCTGTTCAGTGGTGTCCTTCTTTTCAGAGGTGCACAAAACTGGCATACCATGCTTTCATGTACGACTACAAAGACGGACACTGCCGGATTACAAGTGAGACAGCATCCACATTGCGTTCATCTGCCTCATTATAGTGAATCTTCTGCCTGGGGTTCCATCTGAATCACGCATTTCAGAGATTTACTCAGAAACACCGGTGAAAGTGCACAGCGCAGAGCGCAGGATAAATGTGAGACAAGCTTTACTGCGATCTTTGTGAGACAAGATGAACAAATCAACAGCAGGTGAAGAATTAGTTTCATCAATTTTCTACACCGTTCATTATGCGGTATAAGTGATCAGGCGATTTTATTCTTCAGGTCGGTGCAATACCAAATTTATATCGGGTTTTTATGTTTGGCTGCTGTCACACACTAAAAGAAGCTTATTTTTTTTACAAAAAAAAAGGTTAGCATCATCATATTCCAATAGACTCATATGACGTCTTATTTTTTGTGGGACAAGTTGACGTTTTTATTGGTACCATTTTTGGGCACATGACATTTTTTGATAGCTTGTTATACCGATTTTTGGGAGGCAGAACAAACAAAAACCAGTAATTCAGGAATTGTTTTTTTTGGAGGAGTTTTATTGTCATTCTACTTGTGGTAAAATTGATAAGGCAGCTTTATTCTTCGGGTCAGTACGATTACAACGATACCCCAGTTATTTCTTTTTTTTATATTTTGCCGCTTTTACACAGTAAAAACTATTTTATAGAAAAAATATGTATTTTTTCATCGCTTTATTCTGAGAGCTATAACTTTTTAACTTTTCTGCTGTTGGAGTTGTGTGGCGACTTGAATTTTTTGCGAGACAAAATGACATTTTCATCACTACTATTTTTATTTCGATTTGACTTTTTAGTCGCATTTTATTTTACTTTTGTTAGGTGGCATGATGAATAAGCAAAAGTTTTTGCTCTGTTTTTTATTTTCAGTTTTTATGGTGTGCACTGAAGGAGTTAACTAGTCTGACAATTTTATAGGACGGGTCGTTCCGAAAGTGACGATATCGAATATGTGTCCTTTTTTTGTTTTTACACAAATATACATATTTAAGGGTTTAATATTTTTTCTTTTTTCTTTTTAATTATTTTTTTGATAGTTTTAAAACATTTTTTAACTTTTCTTTTAAACTTTTTTACTTTTCTTTTATTTCTCTGATCTCTGGTCTTATGCAATGCAATACACATGAATTGCATTGTATGAGACCTGACAATTTTACACTGTCAGATTGCTTGTTAGACGCAGCTGCTAGCTGAGTCTAACAAGCCACCATGGCTGACAGACCTGGACATCATCACTTTGACTTCCGGCTGTCATGACAATGCGGGTTCCCCTGTGATGTGATCAGATCTCATCATGGGGCACGTCAGAGAGCTGAATACAATAGTGGTCTACCTCTGCTTTCTTCTAAATGCCGCAATCGAGACATCTTGAAGGGTTAACGTCATTGGGACCTGATCCAATCTCTGCACAGGAATCGCAGCGCTTGCAGGACCCTTGGGGTCCTGAGCACTGCGATACAACTGACCGCTGAAAAACATCGTCGCTGCAAGGAGCCCAGGAAGTGCCAACGTTTATTTATAGTATGCAGTCATTAACCGATTAAGGGACTCCCTCCATTTTTCCATCAGTCCCTACTTTTAGTCGTACGTCTTCCCTTAGTCCATATTATTTATATTGATGCATACTATTGTTGTAATTGTTGTTTAATAAACTTTTTGTATTTCTATTTGAACTTCTTTTGTCTTTGTGTCTCTCTATCCTCACTGGATTATCACAGAACCTATCCACTAGTATTCAGAAATTATTGTGCCCGGGCGGCTACTGATAGAGGCTCCCTCTTTTTGGTACTGGTGTTGAATAATAACAAATTGTATTGTAGTACCGTGTTAGCCAGAAAAATCGATGTGAATACTTTTCTGCCCAATGATGACAGAAGTATTTTAGGAGTGATACTTTTATTGGCTAATCAGAAAATAATATGTTTGCAAGCTTTCAGACCACAGTGGCTCCTTCTGCAGGCAAGATTACAAATAGATTAATAAGAAACAAGCAATGTTGTGCTTGTTTCTTATTAATCTCACAAGACCGCTACGTTATCATCTCGCGAGTCCGCAATGCACTCTTGGGACCGGAGCGTCGCAACGAGCATCGGTAAACGCCTGGGCTGGATCTGGGGGCCGACGGAAGGTGAGTATAAAACTATTTTTTATTTTAATTCTTTTTTTAACGGAATATGGTGCCCACATTGCTATATACTACGTGGGCTGTGTTATATACTACATCTCTGTGCTATATACTATGTGGGCTGTGGTATATATCACGTGGCTGGGCAATATACTACATTGCTGTGCTCTATACTACGTGGCCTGGATTATACACTGCATAGGCAGTGTTATATACTATGTCTCTGAGCTATATACTACGTGGCAATATATTACGTGGCTGAGCAATATACTACGTGCCTGTGCTATACACTACGTGTCTGTGCTATACACTATGTGTCCGTGCTATATACTACGTGGCTGGGCAATATACTACGTGGCTGGGCAATATACTACGTGTCTGTGCTATTTACTATGTGGCTGTGCTATATACTACGCGGCTGTTTTATATACAACGTGGGCTGTGTTATATGCTACTTGGCTGTGCTATATTTCACTGCTGTATCTGTGTATCATGAATCGTGGTATGTGTTAAAGAGGGGGGCCCACTGAGACTCTTTCGCGTGGGGCCCTCAAAAACCTGGAGCCGGCCCTGGCTTCACTGATTGGTCACACCCGGCCGCGAACAATCAGCGACAGTCGCAGTCCACCCGCAAATTGGCGTAGAATTTGAACCACGCTTCGCTAATTGGTCGCTGCCGCACAGCTGAATCCTGTGTATAAATTGCATTATTCTGAAAACTTCATAAATACACTACATACATATTCCAAAAACCTGATGCGTTAGAATCGGGCCACCATCTAGTGCTACATAAAAAAGGTTGTATGACTGCAAATAAAATTTTCCTGAACATTGCTCTCTTGAAATTATGTACAACCTAGTATAACATGGTAAAATCGTCACTAATCTGAGACACTTAAAAATGGGTGCAAAGGAGTCATGTGCCTTCACACTGCTCAGCAGCATATCTGGGGCCTTATAGCAAAAGTCCTAATTAGCATACCCTCCCCCCCCCAAAAAAGTGTAGCAAACTAGACATGGTCACAGCATACAAATACAGTCACGGAAAAGCATACCTCCCAATATTTAAAACCACAGAAAGGGGCATGCATTGCATGTACCTCAATAATTACCTTTACACAATAATTGTGTCCTCTTTTGAAGCCTTTTATTGTTCTTATCCACTATTAATCTCCTTTCATAGCATCATAGTTTATGATGACTCCCCAAAATGCCCCTACACAAATTATTATACCCCCACAGTACCCTCCACATGCGTAATATGATGATCTGACAGTGCTCTAGCAAATTATGAAGCCCCTAAAGTGCCCGTAAAACAGTGTATGCCTCCACAGTGCTCCAAATACAAAATAATGTTCACACAGCGCTCAACATAGTATGGTGCCCTCATAGTCATGTCCCACAGACTGATGCCTGAACAGCTCCCAACACAGAATGACCCCCTCACAGTGTGCTTCTCCCACAGCCACAGACAGCATGATATTGCCAGGAGCCTACCACAGAGTATGATACTTTCAGAGTGCTCCTATACACAGTATGATGGCTCTCACAGCCCCATGACACAGTATGATACCCTTTCAGCCCTCACACAGTATGATCGTAATAAGACCACCCCAACACAGTATGATGGCTTGCCACAGTCTCACCACACAGTATGATGCTCCCGCAGCCACCTTCAAACAGTCCAATTTCTCCACAGCCCCACATCACACTATGTTATCACTACTTTAGCCCACCACACAGTATAAAGCCTCTATAATTTCTCCCACAACAGTGACACAGTCACAGAAGGGCACATCTCCCAACTTCTAAAGACAGGGGGAGGGACATGTATTCTTGTACTTACAAAGTCATTTTACCCCTATTGAAGTCATTTAGAATTTTCATCCACTGATATTTCTTTAATAGAGCATGATGTCCCCCAAAACACCCACACACAGTGTGAAGGTAACCACAGCCCACTATACGCTGTATGATGGCCTGCACAGCCCTCACACATGATGATGCCCCCAGTCACCCCTCACAGTATGATGCCCCCACAACCCACTATAAAGTATGATCCCCCACAGTTTTATAACCCCACACACAGCATGATGTCCCCCACAGCCTTCACACAAAGTGTGATACCCCAACAAACCTAGAAACGTGCACAGTATGATGCCATCACCAATCGCCACACACAACATGACATCTCGCACAGTCCCCATGAGCAATGTGATTCCCCCACAAACTTCTTACACAGAATGATGTCCCCTGCAGCCTCCACATACATTATGAGCCTCCATAGGCTACTAAAAATTTAGGTTGCTAAAATAAAAAAATAAAACTACTCACCCAGCTCTGTTCCCTAGATGTTCTACTCAAGTTTGTGCATTGCAGTGTACAGACTGAGGTTTCATGCCACAGGCGTGATCTAGTGAAGCATGATGCTTGCTGTGCTGACATTTCTAATACAGGCCAACAACTCCATGTTCCACCACACTATTCAAAAGTATCTGCATGTAGTGTTAAAATTGAAACACTGGGTGGAGGTGGGGTGGGGTGGTGCCAATCTGCACCAATTAACCAATGAACGAGACCCATAGCATGTGGTCTGCCGCTATAACACCACTGACACTGCTCTTCATGTAGAACAGATGCTCAAATTGGCGTGATACACCAAACTATTGATTTATTGAGTGTCCCAATGGAAATTAAGATGCTTGCTCTCTGCTTTCTTGAAACTGCAGATAATAGATTCATATGAAAAGTAACAACTGCTCGCATAGACATGCGTGATTTACAAGATAATGAGTAAAGGATTTGTAATTTGTAGAAAATGCAAAAAAACAAACAAACACTAAAATCTTACTACACATTGCAAAAAACTGAATGCAGCTTGAGACCAGTTTCATAACTTAACATGGCATATCTGCGCATAATAATGTCATCTCGTCATAAGCTTTAAGAAGCACTGTAATTGTCATAAAAATGTTGTTCAAAGTTAAATATAAAGTAATCAAGATGTACAAATAAAATGTCTTAGACTGATAATCATTCTTTCTTAAATACAAAACAGGATGCAATACATTAGCAGCAAGTACATTGCATTGAGATAAGTCGGGAATAGAAATCATCTTAACACATGCTGCACATGTTAGAATAAACGTTCAATGTATAACTTGTCATTTCTCAGTAACAGTAACTTATGAGGGATCAAGTATTTAATCTTGCATACAACTTGTGAATTACATGCATGGGTATTTTTCCAGAAATTGCATGGCAACCATGATGCTATGAAATATATAGTCCTCAGTGGTTGATACCTTTTAACCCCTTTACCCCCAAGGGTGGTTTGCACGTTATGGACCGGGCCAATTTTTACAATTCTGACCACTGTCCTTTTATGAGGTTATAACTCTGGAACGCTTCAACGGATCCCGGTGATTATGACACTGTTTTCTCATGACTTATTGTACTTCATGATAGTGGTAAAATTTCTTTGATATTACCTGTGTTTATTTGTGAAAAAAATGGAAATATGGCAAAAATTTTGAAAATTTCGCAATTTTCCAACTTTGAATTTTTATGCAATTAAATCACAGAGATATGTCACACAAAATACTTAATAAGTAACATTTCCCATATGTCTACTTTACATCAGCACAATTTTGGAACCAAATTTTTTTTTGTTAGGGAGTTATAAGGGTTAAAAGTTGACCAGCAATTTCTCATTTTTACAACACCATTTTATTTTAGGGACCACATCTCATTTGAAGTCATTTTGAGGGGTCTATATGATAGAAAATACCCAAGTGTGACACCATTCTAAAAACTGCACCCCTCAAGGTTCTCAAAACCACATTCAAGAAGTTTGTTAACCCTTCAGGTGTTTCACAGGAATTTTTGGAATGTTTAAATAAAAATTAACATTTAACTTTTTTTCACAAAAAATTTACTTCAGCTCCAATTTGTTTTATTTTACCAAGGGTTACAGGAGAAAATGGACCCCAAACCCTGTTGCACAATTTGTCCTGAGTACGCCGATACCCCATATGTGGGGGTAAACCACTGTTTGGGCACATGACAGAGCTTGGAAGCGAAGGAGCGCCGTTTGACCTTTCAATGCAAAATTGACAGGAATAATGCAGAACCGTAAAAATAAAAAATCATTTTTTTTCACAAAAATTATCTTTTCGCCCCCAATTTTTTATTTTCCCAATGGTAAGAGAAGAAACTGGAACCAAAAAGTTGTTGCACAATTTGTCCTGAGTACTCTGATACCCCATATGTGGGGGTAAACCACTGTTTGGGCGCATGGGAGAGCTCAGAAGGGAAGGAGCGCCGTTTGACCTTTCAATGCAAAATTGACAGGAATTGAGATGGGACGCCATGTTGCGTTTGAAGAGCCACTGGTGTGCCTAAACATTGAAACCCCCCACAAGTGACACCATTTTGGAAATAGACCCCCTAAGGAACTTATCTAGAGGTGTGGTGAGCACTTTGACCCACCAAGTGCTTCACAGAAGTTTATAATGCAGAGCCGTAAAAATAAAACAAAAATTTTTTCCCACAAAAATTATTTTTTAGTCCCCAGTTTTGTATTTTTCCAAGGGTAACAGGAGAAATTGGACCCCAAAAGTTGTTGTGCAATTTGTCCTGAGTGCGCTGATACCCCATATGTGGGGGGAACCACCGTTTGGGCGCATGGGAGGGCTCAGAAGGGAAGGAGCGCCATTTGGAATACAGACTTAGATGGAATGGTCTGCAGGCGTCACATTGCGTTTGCAGAGCCCCTAATGTACCTAAACAGTAGAAACTCCCCACAAGTGACCCCATATTGGAAACTAGACCCCCCATGGAACTTATCTAGATGTGTTGTGAGAACTTTGAGCCCCCAAGTGTTTCACTACAGTTTCTAACGCAGAGCCGTGAAATTAATAAAAAAAAATTCCCCCCAAAATTATTTTTTAGCCCCCAGTTTTGTATTTTCTTGAGGGTAGCAGGAGAAATTGGACCACAAAAGATGTTGTCCAATTTGTCCTGAGTGCGCTGATGCCCCATATGTGGGGGGATCCACCGTGTGGGCGCATGGGAGGGCTCGGAAGGGAAGGAGCGCCATTTGGAATGCAGACTTAGATGGAATGGTCTGCAGGCATCACATTGCGTTTGCAGAGCCCCTAATGTACCTAAACAGTAGAAACCCCCCACAAGTAACCCCATATTGGAAACTAGACCTCCCCACGAACTTATCTAGATGTGCTGTGAGAACTTTGAGCCCCCAAGTGTTTCACTACAGTTTATAACGCAGAGCCGTGAAAATAAAAAATCTTATTTTTTCCCATAAAAATTATTTTTTAACCCCCAGTTTTGTATTTTCCCAAGGGTAACAGGAGAAATTGGACCCCAAAAGTTGTTGTCCAATTTGTCCTGAGTACGCTGATACCCCATATGTTGGGGTAAACTCCTGTTTGGACACACGGGAGAGCTCGGAGGGGAAGGAGCACTGTTTTACTTTTTCAACGCAGAATTGGCTGGAATTGAGATCGGACGCCATGTCGCGTTTGGAGAGCCCCTGATGTGTCTAAACAGTGGAAACCCCCCAATTATAACTGAAACCCTAATCCAAACACACCCATAACCCTAATTCCAACGGTAACCCTAACCACACCTCTAACCCAGACACACCCCTAACCCCAATCCCAACCCTATTCCCAACCGCAAATGTAATCCAAACCCTAACCCTAACTTTAGCCCCAACCCTAACTGTAGCCTTAACCCTAACTGTAGCCTTAACCCTAGCCCTAACCCTAGCCCTAACCATAACCCTAGCCCTAGCCCTAGCCCTAACCCTAGCCCTAACCCTAACCCTAACCCTAGCCCAGCCCTAACCCTAGCCCTAACCCTAGCCCTAACCCTAGCCCTAGCCCTAACCCTAACCCTAACCCTAGACCTAACCCTAACCCTAGCCCTAACCCTAATGGGAAAATGGAAATAAATACATTTTTTTAATTTTTTTTATTTTTCCCTAACTAAGGGGTTGATGAAGGGGGGTTTGATTCACTTTTATAGCGGGTTTTTTAGCGGATTTTTATGATTGGCAGCTTAAAAAAAACACAGAAAGACGCTTTTTATTGCAAAAAATATTTTTTGCGTTACCACATTTTGAGAGCTATAATTTTTCCATATTTGAGTCCACAGAATCATGTAAGGTCTTGTTTTTTGCGGGATGAGTTGACGTTTTTATTGGTAACATTCTTGGGCACGTGACATTTTTTGATCGCTTTTTATTACGATTTTTGTGAGGCAGAATTAACAAAAACCAGCTATTCATGAATTTCTTTTGGGGGAGGCGTTTATACCGTTCCGCGTTTGGTAAAATTGATAAAGCAGTTTTATTCTTCGGGTCAGTACGATTACAGCGACACCTCATTTATATCTTTTTTTTATGTTTTGGCGCTTTTATACGATAAAAACTATTTTATAGAAAAAATTATTTTTGCATCGCTTTATTCTGAGGGCTATAACTTTTTTATTTTTTTGATGATGTTGCTGTATGGCGGCTCATTTTTTGCGGGACAAGATGATGCTTTCAGCGGTACCATGGCTATTTATATCTATCTTTTTGATCGCGTGTTATTCCACTTTTTGTTCGGCGGTATGATAATAAAGCGTTGTTTTTTGTCTCGTTTTTTTTTTTTTTTTCTTACGGTGTTTACTGAAGGGGTTAACTAGTGGGACAGTTTTATAGGTCGGGTCGCTACGGACGCGGCGATACTAAATATGTGTACTTTTATTGTTTTTTTTTAATTTAGATAAAGAAATGTATTTATGGGAATAATATATATATATTTCTTTTCATAATTTAGGATTTTTTTTTTTTTTTTACACACTTGTAAAAATTTTTTTTAACTTTTTTACTTTGTCCCAGGGGGGGACAATACAGATCGGTGATCTGCCAGTTTGCACAGCACTCTGACAGATCACCGATGTGTCTGAGAGCAGTGCAGCAATACCAAGTGCCTGCTCTGAGCAGGCACTTGGTAAGACACCTCCCTCCCTGCAGGACCCGGATCAGCGGCCATCTTGGATCCAGGACTTTCTGCAGGGAGGAAGGTAGGAGACCCCCGGAGCAACGCGATCACATCGCGTTGCTGCGGGGGTCTCAGGGAAGTCCGCAGGGAGCCCCCTCCCTGCGCGATGCTTCCCTGCACCGCCGGCACATCGCGATCATGTTTGATCGTGGTGTGCCGGGGGTTAATGTGCCGGGGGGCGGTCCGTGACTGCTCCCGGCACATAGTGCCGGATGTCAGCTGCGATAAGCAGCTGACACCCGGCCGCGATCGGCCGCGCTCCCCCCTTGAGCGCGGCCGATCGCATATGACGTACTATTCCGTCCTTGGGAAGTAGGGCCCACCCCACATGGACGGAATAGTACGTCTAATGGCAGAAAGGGGTTAATGGCTAACTGAAAAGATGGTAGCAAATTGCAAGCTATCTACTGGCTAACACAGTACCAAGATATACGGTATATCTTTCCTGTATGAAATATATAAGAATTCACCTGAAATTTTGAACATTATAATTTATTTTTCCAGAATTATCACCTAGCCTGAAGACCAGCACTCAAAGTAATATTTCACACATCTTTTTCCAGTATATCAACTAAGCCAATTTTATGCATTTGCTATAAAAAGAAAAATTAATCATGTTGGATGCATTAATTTATATAAAATGTATTGTAGAAGAATTCCATTATAATTAACATTTCAAATTACAATATGAACAATAAAAGACCAAATCTTAGAGATGAGAGAATGAATTCAATGAGAATCAAATTTGTGTGTAAATTTTATCAAATTCGCAGGTCATAGTGAATTCACAGAATTCAGGCATTTGTCCTGCTGTATTTCAATTATAATTACACTTTTTTCATTCTTAATTCACAAAAAAGCAAAAGCAAGATGGAACAATACTTTCTTTACAGAAAAAAAAAGTCTGAAATCAGTGACCATCAGAGACAATGTGCTTGTTTGTCACGAACAACTGTACTAAATGTTTACATTTCTTGAGCATTACTTTTTTTTGAAAGGTGGGGAATATTTTTTTTTTAATGCTAAAGAAGACTTCCCACCCAAAATCCAGACATTTCACTATAACTATCTACCTCACAAAGTGTGGTTTTGCAAAATTTTCTTTTGCACAAACTGTTTTACTAGTCAATTTTTACATTTCTGCATGACATACTGTACTTAGGCCTCTTTCACACTTCCTGATAATACTGGTACTAGAAAAACCAGGACTGGTGCTATCTATGTCTGTGTGCAACACATGTGTGGCATCCAATATGTACATTGTGTATACATAAATTAAAAAAAAAAAGGCGTGGGATCCCCCGTAATTAACATAACCATTAGAGGGAAAGCCGGCCACTGTGGGGCTCATGTTAATAATCTGGAAAAGGGGCCAATAGTCCTAAAGGTTCATAAGCTATAATTAACAGCTCACATCTGTTTGGTGAGCCATTGTTGGTTTGTTTATGGGGGGACCCCAGAAAAAAATAACATAAGATCCCCCTATAATTACTAATCATCAAATGCTAAACAAACAGCTGTGGGCCGATACCAATAGCTTTTGGAAGGGGCCAGGGATATTTTCCTCCCTCCCAGATTAAGAACATCAGCCCTCAGCCAACCCAGAAATGGCACATCCATAAAATGCACCAAATCTGGAGCTTAGCCTCCGCTCTTCCCTAGTGCGGTGGCAAGTGGAGTAATAGTTGTGGGGTTAATGTCAGCTGTTTTATGGCTGCTGACATCAAGCCCAGTGATTAGTAATGGATAGCCATCTATAAGACACCCCCATTACTAACCCCATAGTCAAATGTAATAAAAACACAGACAGAGTAAAGTCCTTCAATTGAAATAAAGACACAGACTCCTTGAAAATTAAGGGTGACCCCATGTCGGGGTTTTTTATTTATTTATACACGATGTACACAGCGAGTGCTGAATACAACTCCCATCAGCTTCATCTGTTCGTGCTGGTCTCAGGGTGACCAGGTGACCAGGGAAGCATTTGAAATTACACAGGCCCATGTTGTCCCCATCCCCAAGCACCAAATGGGGATAGACAGGTGCTTCTCACAAAATTAGAATATCATCGAAAAGTTAATTTATTTCAGTTCTTCAATACAAAAAGTGAAACTCGCATATTATATAGTAGACCTGGGCAAAGTGCAGCCCGCAGGCCACATCCAGCCCTCTGGCTGTCTCAGTCTGGCCCACAGACCGAGACAGCCATGGGGCTGAAAACCTGAGGTCTGGGGGCCGCACCATGCCCGCCGCTCACTCGCTGTCTCCCGCAGTCAGCGTTGGTTGAGGAAGGGCCTCCACCAATCAGCGTGTGAAACAGCTGACACGATAACGTCATGTCATCACATCAACTGTGTTCTGCTGGAGAGTCAGCACATTGGAGACAGCAACAGAAGAGTAGCAGGGCGCCTGGGAACGGGACTGAGGTGAATATGTGTTTGTTTGTTTGTTTGTTTTTTCATGTGTATGAAAATGGGGAATCTATGGGGTGAACATGGGGATTCTATGGGAGTGAACATGGGGATCCTATGGGAGTGAACATGGGGATTCTATGGGAGTGAACATGGGGATTCTATGGGAGGGAACATGGGGATCCTATGGGAGTGAACATGGGGATTCTATGGGAGTGAACATGGGGATTCTATGGGAGGGAACATGGGGATTCTATGGGAGGGAACATGGGGATTCTGTGGGGTGAAAATGGTTATTCTATGGGGTGAACATGTGGATTCTATGGGGCTGAACATGGGGATTCTATGGAGGTGACATACTGCACATGGCGAGGCTATGGGGGTGACATGCTGCGCATGGGAAGGCTATGGGGTATCATGCTGCACATGGGGAGACTATGGAGGTGTCATGCTGCACATTGGGAGGCTATGGGGGTGTCATGCTGCACACGGGGAGGCTATGGGGTGTCATGCTGCACATGGGAAAGCTATGGGGGTATCATGTTGCACATGGGGAGGCTATGAGGGTGACATGCTTCACATGGTGAGGCTACGGGAAGGCTTTATACTGTCATGCATTATATGAGGAGGCTATGTGGGGCTCAATCAGTATATGGGCAGGCTGTGGGGGCCTCATGCAGTATATGGGAAGCAATGTGGGGCCTCATTCAGTATGTGGAAAGACTGGGGCTCATGCTGTATATAAGGAGGCTGTGTGGGGCTCATGCAGTTTATGGGGAAACTGGGGCTCATGCAGCACATGGGGAGGCTGTGTGGGGCTCATGCTGTACATGGGGAGGCTTTGTGGGGCTCATGCTCTATATGGGGAGGCTGTGTGGGGGCTCATGCTGTACATGGGGAGGCTGTGTGGAGCTCATGCTGTACATGGGAAGGCTGTGTGGGGCTCATGCTGTACATGGAGAGGCTGTGTGGAGCTCATGCTGTACATGGGGAGGCTGTGTGTGGCTCATGCTCTACATGGGGAGGCTATGTGGAGCTCATGCTGTACATGGGGAGGCTGTGTGGGGCTCATGCTGTACATGGGGAGGCTGTGTGGGGCTCATGCTGTACATGGGGAGGCTGTGTGGAGCTCTTGCTGTACATGGGGAGGCTGTGTGGGGCTCATGCTGTACATGGGGAGGCTGTGTGGAGCTCATGCTGTACATGGGAAGGCTGTGTGGGGCTCATGCTGTACATGGAAAGGCTATGGGAAGGCTTTATACTGTCATGCATTATATGAGGAGGCTATGTGGGGCTCAATCAGTATATGGGCAGGCTGTGGGGTCTCATGCAGTATATGGGAAGCAATGTGGGGCCTCATTCAGTATGTGGAAAGACTGGGGCTCATGCTGTATATAAGGAGGCTGTGTGGGGCTCATGCAGTTTATGGGGAAACTGGGGCTCATGCAGCACATGGGGAGGCTGTGTAGAGCTCATGCTGTACATGGAAAGGCTGTGTGGGGCTCATGCTGTACATGGGGAGGCTGTGTAGAGCTCATGCTGTACATGGGAAGGCTGTGTGGGGCTCATGCTGTACATGGAGAGGCTGTGTGGGGCTCATGCTTTACATGGGGAGGCTGTGTGGGGCTCATGCTTTACATGGGGAGGCTGTGTGGGGCTCATGCTGTACATTGGGAGGCTGTGTGGAGCTCATGCTGTATATGGGGAGGCTGTGTGGGGCTCATGCTGTACATGGGGAGGCTGTGTGAGGCTCATGCTCTACATGGGGAGGCTGTGTGGGGCTCATGCTGTACATGGGGAGGCTGTGTGGGGCTCATGCTGTACATTGGGAGGCTGTGTGGAGCTCATGCTGTATATGGGGAGGCTGTGTGGGGCTCATGCTGTACATGGGAAGGCTATGGGAAGGCTTTATACTGTCATGCATTATATGAGGAGGCTATGTGGGGCTCAATCAGTATATGGGCAGGCTGTGGGGGCCTCATGCAGTATATGGGAAGCAATGTGGGGCCTCATTCAGTATGTGGAAAGACTGGGGCTCATGCTGTATATAAGGAGGCTGTGTGGGGCTCATGCTGTACATTGGGAGGCTGTGTGGAGTTCATGCTGTATATTGGGAGGCTGTGTGGGGCTCATGCTGTACATGGGGAGGCTGTGTGGGGCTCATGCTCTACATGGGGAGGCTGTGTGGGGCTAATGCTGTACATGGGGAGGCTGTGTGGGGCTCATGCTGTACATAGGGAGGCTGTGTAGAGCTCAAGCTGTACATGGGGAGGCTGTGTGGGGCTCATGCTGTATATGGGAAGGCTGTGTGGGGATCATGCTGTACATGGAAAGGCTATGGGAAGGCTTTATATACTGTCATGCATTATATGAGGAGGCTATGTGGGGCTCAATCAGTATATGGGCAGGCTGTGGGGGCCTCATGCAGAATATGGGAAGCAATGTGGGGCCTCATTCAGTATGTGGAGAGACTGTGGGGCTCATGCTGTATATAAGGAGGCTGTGTGGGGCTCATGCAGTTTATGGGGAAACTGGGGCTCATGCAGCACATGGGGAGGCTTTGTGGGGCTCATGCTCTACATGGGGAGGCTGTGTGGGGCTCATGCTGTACATGGGGAGGCTGTGTAGAGCTCATGCTGTACATGGGAAGGCTGTGTGGGGCTCATGCTGTACATGGAGAGGCTGTGTGGGGCTCATGCTTTACATGGGGTGGCTGTGTGGAGCTCATGCTGTACATGGGGAGGCTGTGTGGGGCTCATGCTGTACATGGGGAGGCTGTGTGGGGCTCATGCTCTACATGGGGAGGCTGTGTGGGGCTCATGCTGTACATGGGGAGGCTGTGTAGGGCTCATGCTGTACATGGAGAGGCTGTGTGGGGCTCATGCTCTACATGGGGAGGCTGTGTGGAGCTCATGCTGTACATGGGGAGGCTGTGTGGGGCTCATGCTGTACATGGAGAGGCTGTGTGGGGCTCATGCTCTACATGGGGAGGCTGTGTGAAGTTCATGCTGTACATGGGGAGGCTGTGTGGGGCTCATGCTGTACATGGGGAGGCTGTGTGGGGCTCATGCTGTACATGGGGAGGCTGTGTAGAGCTCATGCTGTACATGAGGAGGCTGTGTGGGGCTCATGCTGTACATGGGGAGGCTGTGTGGGGCTCATGCTGTACATGGGGAGGCTGTGTGGAGCTCATGCTGTACATGGGGAGGCTGTGTGGGGCTCATGCTGAACATGGGCAGGCTGTGTGGGGCTCATGCTCTACATAGGGAGGCTGTGTGGGGCTCATGCTGTACATGGGGAGGCTGTGTGGGGCTCCTGCTGTACATGGGAAGGCTGTGTGGGGCTCATGCTGTACATGGGAAGGCTGTGTGGGGCTCATGCTGTACATGGAAAGGCTGTGTGGGGCTCATGCTGTACATGGGGAGGCTGTGTGAAGCTCATGCTGTACATGAGGCTGTGTGGGGCTCATGCTGTACATAGGGAGGCTGTGTGGGGCTCATGCTGTACATGGGGAGGCTGTGTGGAGCTCATGCTGTACATGGGGAGGCTGTGTGGGGCTCATGCTGTACATGGAAAGGCTGTGTGGGGCTCATGCTGTACATGGGGAGACTGTGTGGGGCTCATGATGTACATGGGGAGGCTGTGTGGGGCTCATGCTGTACATGGGGAGGCTGTGTAGAGCTCATGCTGTACATGGGAAGGCTGTGTGGGGCTCATGCTGTACATGGAGAGGCTGTGTGGGGCTCATGCTTTACATGGGGAGGCTGTGTGGAGCTCATGCTGTACATGGGGAGGCTGTGTGGGGCTCATGCTGTACATGGGGAGGCTGTGTGGGGCTCATGCTGTACATAGGGAGGCTGTGTAGAGCTCAAGCTGTACATGGGGAGGCTGTGTGGGGCTCATGCTGTATATGGGAAGGCTGTGTGGGGATCATGCTGTACATGGAAAGGCTATGGGAAGGCTTTATATACTGTCATGCATTATATGAGGAGGCTATGTGGGGCTCAATCAGTATATGGGCAGGCTGTGGGGGCCTCATGCAGAATATGGGAAGCAATGTGGGGCCTCATTCAGTATGTGGAGAGACTGTGGGGCTCATGCTGTATATAAGGAGGCTGTGTGGGGCTCATGCAGTTTATGGGGAAACTGGGGCTCATGCAGCACATGGGGAGGCTTTGTGGGGCTCATGCTCTACATGGGGAGGCTGTGTGGGGCTCATGCTGTACATGGGGAGGCTGTGTAGAGCTCATGCTGTACATGGGAAGGCTGTGTGGGGCTCATGCTGTACATGGAGAGGCTGTGTGGAGCTCATGCTGTACATGGGGAGGCTGTGTGGAGCTCATGCTGTACATGGGGAGGCTGTGTGGGGCTCATGCTGTACATGGGGAGGCTGTGTGGGGCTCCTGCTGTACATGGGAAGGCTGTGTGGGGCTCATGCTGTACATGGGAAGGCTGTGTGGGGCTCATGCTGTACATGGAGAGGCTGTGTGGGGCTCATGCTCTACATGGGGAGGCTGTGTGGAGCTCATGCTGTACATGGGGAGGCTGTGTGGGGCTCATGCTGTACATGGAGAGGCTGTGTGGGGCTCATGCTCTACATGGGGAGGCTGTGTGAAGTTCATGCTGTACATGGGGAGGCTGTGTGGGGCTCATGCTGTACATGGGGAGGCTGTGTGGGGCTCATGCTGTACATGGGGAGGCTGTGTAGAGCTCATGCTGTACATGAGGAGGCTGTGTGGGGCTCATGCTGTACATGGGGAGGCTGTGTGGGGCTCATGCTGTACATGGGGAGGCTGTGTGGAGCTCATGCTGTACATGGGGAGGCTGTGTGGGGCTCATGCTGAACATGGGCAGGCTGTGTGGGGCTCATGCTCTACATAGGGAGGCTGTGTGGGGCTCATGCTGTACATGGGGAGGCTGTGTGGGGCTCCTGCTGTACATGGGAAGGCTGTGTGGGGCTCATGCTGTACATGGGAAGGCTGTGTGGGGCTCATGCTGTACATGGAAAGGCTGTGTGGGGCTCATGCTGTACATGGGGAGGCTGTGTGAAGCTCATGCTGTACATGGGGAGGCTGTGTGGGGCTCATGCTGTACATAGGGAGGCTGTGTGGGGCTCATGCTGTACATGGGGAGGCTGTGTGGAGCTCATGCTGTACATGGGGAGGCTGTGTGGGGCTCATGCTGTACATGGAAAGGCTGTGTGGGGCTCATGCTGTACATGGGGAGACTGTGTGGGGCTCATGATGTACATGGGGAGGCTGTGTGGGGCTCATGCTGTACATGGGGAGGCTGTGTAGAGCTCATGCTGTACATGGGAAGGCTGTGTGGGGCTCATGCTGTACATGGAGAGGCTGTGTGGGGCTCATGCTTTACATGGGGAGGCTGTGTGGAGCTCATGCTGTACATGGGGAGGCTGTGTGGGGCTCATGCTGTACATGGGGAGGCTGTGTGGGGCTCATGCTGTACATGGGGAGGCTGTGTGGGGCTCATGCTCTACATGGGGAGGCTGTGTGGAGCTCATGCTGTACATGGGGAGGCTGTGTCGGGCTCATGCTGAACATGGGCAGGCTGTGTGGGGCTCATGCTCTACATAGGGAGGCTGTGTGGAGCTCATGCTCTACATGGGGAGGCTGTGTGAAGCTCATGCTGTACATGGGGAGGCTGTGTGGGGCTCATGCTGTACATAGGGAGGCTGTGTGGGGCTCATGCTGTACATGGGGAGGCTGTGTGGAGCTCATGCTGTACATGGGGAGGCTGTGTGGGGCTCATGCTGTACATGGGGAGGCTGTGTGGGGCTCATGCTGTACATGGGGAGGCTGTGTGGAGCTCATGCTGTACATGGGGAGGCTGTGTCGGGCTCATGCTGAACATGGGCAGGCTGTGTGGGGCTCATGCTCTACATAGGGAGGCTGTGTGGAGCTCATGCTGTACATGGGGAGGCTGTGTGGGGCTCATGCTGTACATGGGGAGGCTGTGTGGGGCTCCTGCTGTACATGGGAAGGCTGTGTGGGGCTCATGCTGTACATGGGAAGGCTGTGTGGGGCTCATGCTGTACATGGAAAGGCTGTGTGGGGCTCATGCTGTACATGGGGAGACTGTGTGTGGCTCATGATGTACATGGGGAGGCTGTGTGGGGCTTATGCTGTACTTGGGAAGGCTGTGTGGGGCTCATGCTGCATAAAGGGAGGCTGTGTGGGGCTCATGCTGTATATAGGGAGGTTGTGTGGGGTTCATGCAGTATATAGGGAGGCTGTGTGGGGCTCATTCTGCGTATGTAGTAGGCTGTGTGAGGCTCATGCTGTATATAAGGGGCTGTGGGGGTTTAAAGATATATAGAGGGGTGTCAGTATACTTAATTGTGCTCAATATTAAGTGATACAATTAATATTAATAAATTATTATTGAGTAGAGTTAATTTCAAGCTATTAGTTCGCCCCCCCCCCATAACAGTCATGATCTCTAATCTGGCCCCTCAGGAAAATTAATTGCCCACCCCTGATATATAGTCACTACAAACAGAGTGATCTATTTCACATGTTTATTTCTATTATTGTTGATGATTATGGCTTACAGCAATGAAAACCAAAAGTCATTATCTCAGTAAATTGGAATAATTAACAAAAAACACCTGCAAGGACTTCCTAAGCATTTGAAAATCTCCCTTACTCTGTTTCAGTAGGCTCCACAATCATGGGGAAGACTGCTGACTTGACAGATGTCCAGTAGGCAGTCATTGACACACTCCACAAGCAGGATAAGCCACAATAGGTCATTGCTAAGGAAGATGGCTTTTCACAGAGTGCTGTATCCAAGCATATTAATGGAAAGTTGAGTGGAAGGCAAAAGTGTGGTAGAAAAAGGTGATGGATTGACTGGATATGATCAATTGCACAGCTCCGTCAGCTGACTAGTGACTGTGGCTGGGTACTGCATATCTGAATGTTAGGAGTGCATCTGCAGTACCCCACTGCAGCCTTTATACAGTTGACAGAGCTACACTGTTCCGCTCTGCAATTGATCACATCTGGCCTTTCCCGGAAATGGGAACAACTGATTGGTGGGTGTGCTGGGTGTCGTACCCCCACCGATCTGATTTTTGAATAAATCTATGGAACTGAATGTGCACATATTATTTTATAGGTAAAGGGTTAGTGAAATGTGAGTGCAGGTACACGTGTAATTAATAGAGCAGTGATCTAGTTTAAAACTCTAGGCTGGGTGAGAACATGCAAGTTTGAATCATTTACTGAAATTGCTGATGTATAAACACCTATCGATAAAGCTGGCATTACTCAAACATTGACTTGGGTTAACACTACAATACCGGTATGAGCAAAAGTAACAAATTCTTAAAAAGAATGTGGTGTGCGATACTAGGAGTGATTGTCACTTTTATACTATACTAGTTATTTACATTTCAATTTAATATACAGAACACTTAAAATATTACAGTTATTATATTTATGCCACATTCGTGTCTGTACATATTGCAACAGCTCCTGCTCCCATGGTCGACCTGTGAGATCGCACAGGGCGTCGTCCACCAGACTGCAGTGGGGGTGACAGAATGTCAGGTGAAAATTACCTTTGTAGTGGGGAGAGGAGCCCAGTTGCCCTCCAGAGATAAGGATGTGTTCCGTACATTGTTCTGAGCAGAGCAGTCCAGGTTGCCCCCATTGCTAGACAGCATTGTAGTAATACTGTGGATACTGCTGGTCTACAGCAGTTTATCTTTAAGATTGCTGAACCTAGTTGTCCCTTTCCTGTTCACCTGTGGTTTGCTTGCAACGGGAGTGGTGGTCCAACGAGAACTTGGAGGGCCATGACTAGGTGAGCGCCTGACTTTTCACTAGAGCTCCTGATGGTTGGGTTAGATTTGGCTTCCGATAGACACCAGGTGCTACTCTGGGACAGACCTCGAACACATGGCAGCTGATTTCCCAAAGACAGGTAGCTAGAATGGCTCAGTAGGAGAATACAGGAGAGTACAACTGATAGAAGCAAGCACGGCAGGAACATGGGTACCTCTTATGCATATGGGCACGGATGATTTATAAATAGATACTGGCAATTTCAGACTGGTCCAACTGATATACAGTCTGGCATGGTTGGTGCAGGTGGGTCTGGCTGATATACAGTCTGTCATGGCAGGTGTTGATGGATCTAGCTAATGTACAGACTGGCACAGCAGGTGCAGGCAGGTCTGGCTGATAGGCCAGAGTTACACTCAATGTAACATATATTTGTATTTTAAGTTAATTATTTGTTTGAGTATCACATTACTTTCTGTACGCGACAACACTTTTATCTTGCCCTAACCTTAACTTTAGCCCCAACCCTAACCCTAACTTTGGCCGCAACTCTAACCCTAACTTTAGCCCCAACCCTAACTGTAGCCCTAACCTCAACGCTAACCCTAGCCCTAACCCTAGCCCCAACCCTAACCCTAGCCCCAACCCTAACCCTAGCCATAACCCTAGCCCAAACCCTAACCCTAGCCCTAACCCTAGCTCCAACCCGAACCCTAGCCCTAACCCTAGCTCCAACCCTAACCCTAGCCACAACCCTAACCCTAACCCTAGCCCCCACCCTAACCCTAGCCCCAACCCTAACCCTAGCCCCAACCCTAACATAGCCCTAACCCTAACCCTAGCCCCAACCCTAACCCTAATGGGAAAATGAAAATAAATACATTTTTTATTTTGTTATTTTTCCCTAACTAAGGGGGTCATGAAGGGAGGTTTGATTTACTCTTTATAGCGGGTTTTTTAGCGGATTTTTGTGACTGGCAGCAGTCACATACTAAAAGACTTTTTTTATTGCAAAAAATAGTTTTTGCGCCTTCACATTTTGAGAGCTATAATTTTTCCATATTTTGGTTCACAGAGTCATGTGACATCTTGTTTTTGCGGGATGAGTTGACGTTTTTATTTGTAACATTTTCGGGCACGTGACATTTTTTGATCACTTTTTAGTCCGATTTTTGTGAGGCAGAATGACCAAAAACCAGCTATTCATGAATTTCTTTTTTTGGAGGGTGTTTATACCGTTCCACGCTTGGTAAAATCGATAAAGCAGTCTTATTGTTCGGGATAATACGATTACAGTGATACGTCATTTATATTTTTTTATGTTTTGGCGCTTTTATACGATAAAAAATATTTTATAGAAAAAATAATTATTTTTGCAGCGCTTTATTCTGAGGACTATAACTTTTTAATTTTTTTGCTGATGATGCTGTATGGTGGGTCATTTTTTACTGGAAAAAATGACGTTTTCAGCGGTACCATAATTATTTATATCCGTATTTTTGATCGCGTGTTATTCCACTTTTTGTTCGGTGGTATGATAATAAAGCGTTGTTTTTTGCCTCTTTTTTTTACGGTGATTGTTGAAAGGGTTAACTAGTGGGACAGTTTTATAGGTCGGGTCGTTACGGACGTGGCGATACTAAATATGTGTACTTTTATTGTTTGTTTGTTTTTATAGATAAAGAAATGTATTTATGGAAAAAATATGTATATTATTTTCTTTATTTAGGAAGTTTTATTTTTTTTACATATGTGAATATTTTTGTTTTACTTTGTAACATTGCCTCAGGGGGCATCATGTTAAAGGGTCAGATCGCTGATCTGACACTTTGCAGAGCACTGTGTCAGATCAACGATCTGACAGGCACTGCAGGAATGCTTGCAAGCGCTTGCTCTGAGCAGGCGCTTGCAAGCCACCTCCCTGCAGGACCCGGAAGCAGCCATGCCGCCATATTGGATCCGGGGCCTGCAGGGAGGAGGAGGTAGGAGACCCTCGAAGCAACGCGATCACATTGCATTGCTCCGAGGGTCTCAGGGAAGCACGCAGGGAGCCCCCTCCCTGCGCGATGCTTCCCTATGTCACCAGAACACTGCAATCATGTTTGATCGCAGTGTCCCGGGGGTTAATGTGCCAGGAGAGGTCCGTGACCGCTCCTGTCACATAGTGCAGGGTGTCAGCTGCGATAGACAGCTGACACCCGGCCACGATCGGCCGCGGTCCCCCCCGTGAGTGCGGCCGATCGCATATAACGTATTATCCCGTCACTGGGAAATAAGTCCCAGGTCACCTTGACGGGATAGTACGTCATATGGGATTAAGGGGTTAAGCCAGAAAGGCTCTGATTTTGTTTTTATGAGCCCTGCCTTGATGTATGCTCACTTCAATAAACCAGCAGGTGTTTCACCACCAAAGTGTTCCTATGTCCACCCGAGGAAGCAGCTAAGTGTGGCAACCCTTCACACGTGGTGGAGAATGTGGGCAGTGTTCCAGGAACCCTTATAGAGACTGCGGACAACTGCATGTCCGGGGTGAAATTCACCATTCAGAGCAAGACATCCGGCAGCATGGAGGAGCTTGAGAAACATTTTGTCCAGGTACGGCAACAACAACATCTCGCCAGCCAACAACAGAATTTGGCACATCAGGAAACGAATAAGCTGTTAGCACAGCAGCTTCAGCAGCTGCACCAACAGCAGTGACAGCAGCAGGAGGCGCAAATGCAACAAATGGAGCTCCTTGCAGATGTGGCTCATGTGAGGCTGGCAGTGTCCTCCCCATATCCAGGGGATGACTGATATGCCCGGAAAACGATAGGATGAGCCATGCAGAAAATGACCCCAGGGGATGATGTAGAAGCCTTTTTGACTGTGTTCGAGTGGGTAGCGGAGCGTGAAAAGCTACCATCAGAGCAGTGGGCAGAGGTGCTGGACCCCTATTTGCCTGGTGAACCCCGAAAGGTATTCTATGACTTAGCCCGCCAGGATGCCAAAGAATATGTCAAATTTAAACCTGAAATCCTGGCATGCCTGGGGGTCATGATGTCTGTGAGAGCTCATCGAGTCCACCGCTGGGCGTATGCTGGTAACAAACCCGCACGCTCACAAACGTTCAACTTGCTGCACCTGGTCCAAAATTGGTACAGCCAGAGACTTTCACTCCTGCCCAGATGGTTGAGCATGTGCTGATGACAGGTTCATCCACTGCCTTCCCAGGCCAATACAGACCTGGGTTGCCCAGGGTGACTCTTGAAATGCAGATGACCTGGTTAAGAGATACCAGGTTGTTCAGAAATACCTGAGGAAAGCAGACATTGCCACTTCCCTATACTGGGATACCCAAAAGGGGGCGGGCTGACCACTTTGGGTGGCTAGACCCCCAAATGTGGGGCATCCCAATCCCGCTGAGGGGTCCCCTAAGGTGGTTATGAAGGATATGGTCTGTTGGCGGTGTCACAATCCTGGACACATAGCCACTAGTGATGAGTGAGTATACTCGTTGCTCGAGATCCCCCAAGCATGCTCGGGGGGGGGGGGGGAGGCTCCGAGCATTTGTAAGTGCTCGATTTAGTTTTTGTTGATGCAGCTGCATGATTTACAGATGCTAGCCAGCATAAGTACATATGGGGGTTGCTAGGGAATTCCCACATGTAATCAAGCTGGCTAACAGATGTAAATCATTCAGCTGCGGTGATGAAAACTAAAACTCCGAGCAGTAAAAAATACTCAGAGGACACCCGTGCTCGGGAAATCTCGAGTAATGAGTATACTCGCTCATCACTAATATCCACCAGTGATGAGCGAGTGTACTCGTTACTTGAGATTTCCCGAGCACGCTTGGGTGTCCTCCGAGTATTTTTTAGTACTCGGAGATTTAGTTTTTCTTGCCGCAGCTGAATGATTTACATCTGTTAGCCAGCTTGATTACATGTGGAGATTCTCAAGCAACCAGGCAACCCCCACATGTACTTATGCTGGCTAGCAGCTGTAGATCATGCAGCTGCGTCAACAAAAACTAAATCTCCGAGCACTTACAAATACTCGGAAACCCCCCAAGCATGCTCGGGAAATCTCGAGCAACGAGTATACTCGCTCATCACTAATAGCCACCTGGTGTCATATGTCTCCTGAACCCATGGACTGAAGCCTAGGCAGGCACTGCTCCTATTATGCCTATCCAGCCTGCAGTGTGGACTGTAAACCCGGAGAAAGACCGCAGTCATGTACCGTGTCCATCACTGGGGTAATGGTTCTGGGACTATTGGAAGTCTGGTGAGTGGTGACCCTAATCAGAGCTGCACTACCCCACCAGTTAATCCCTTACAAATTTGTGAGCATCCACTGCATACATGGAGATGCCAAGGACTACCCTGTAGCCAAAGTGACCAATGGAACAGACTGTGGTACCAAGTCCAATGAGGTTGGGGTAGTGAAAAACTTGATACATCCTGTCATTCTGGGGTGGGATTTTTCTCTATTTTGGAACTTGTGGGCCTGTACAGAGTCTCCCGGTCAAAAGCAAGGCCCCTCTGGAGGAGACTCTGACAAAATTAAAGATGGGGGAGTTTCCCCTATGTGTCCTTGCAGGAGAGGAAGACAAGACTGTGACAAAGGAGCCTGGCTTCCCTGACTTAGAGGTACACAAAGAGAACTTTGGAACTGCTCAACTTTGATACCTTACGTTAAAGGGAGCTTTTGATAATGTCACTGTATGTAATGGAATTGCTCAAGAGCCGGGGGCTGACACCAGGTTCCTCATTTTGTGGTCAATGGCGAGTTTATGCATTGAGTGACCAAATTGAAGGGGAAAAGATAGTAGAGCAGCTGTTAGTTCCAGTACCCTACCGACAGAGGGTTTTAGATGGCTCATTTGCATGTTTTGGGGGGACATCCAGGGGTAGAGAAAACCCAGGAGAGAGCGTTACAGAGGTTCTATTGGACAGGGTGTTATCGAGAGATCCTAAATTATTGCAGATCCTGCCCCACCTGTCAGATAAGTGCTCCTACTTATCACTTACAAAGTTCCTTAGTCCCGTTGACTGTAATAGAAATCCCCTGTGAGAGGATTGCCATGGACCTGGTAAGTCCTCTAGTTAAATATGAAAGTGGCCATCAATACTTCCTAGCTGTCATGGACTACGCGACCAGAAATGGTGCCTCTCAGGAACTCTTCGGCTTAGAGTATTGTCCGGGAGCTTGTCCATATCTTTGCCAGGATCTGTTTACCTAAGGAGATTTTGATGGACCAGGGTACTCCTTTATAAGCAAAGAGATGCTGGAGCTGTGTCAACAGATTGGCCAGTTGCGGACCTCAGTCTACCATCCTCAAACTGATGGCCTGGCAGAACACTTCAATAAGACCTTGAAGGCCATGCTCAAGAGGGTCGTTGAGAAGGACCTTCGAGACTGGGACTATGTGCTCCTGTTCCTGTTCTTTTCCATCAGAGAAGTCCCTCAAGTTTCCACCGGGTTCTCACCATTCAAACTCCTGTATGGCTGACATTCACGAGCGCTCCTGGGCATTGCCAAAGAAAACTGGGAGGCCGAGGTTATGCCGCATCGGTGTGTCATTGAGCATGTCTCCCCGCTGCAGGAGAGGATAGCTCATCTAATGCCTAACATAAAGGAACATCTCCAGGCACTGAAGGCCCAAGCAAGGGTATACAAATGGTCAGCAAGGCTAAGACAATTCCATCCTGGGGACCGCGTGCTACTACCTATCCGCACAGTGGAGAGCAAGTTCCTGGCCAAGTGGCAAGGCTCGTATGAGGAGGTGGAAAAGCTCGGCGACTTGAATTGCAAGGTACACCAGCCTGGTTGCAGGAAGCCGCACCAGATATACCATGTGAACTTGCTCAAACAATGGCGGGACCGAGAACCACTGAAAACTTCTTGCCTGAGGGCCTGTCCCAAAACTAAGGTGGACAAAGTCGTGATTTCTGAGATGTTAATGCCGGCCCAAAAGCAACAATGTCGAGAACTGCTGCAGCAGAACCGCAACCTGTTCTTGGAGTTTCCAGGGCACACACAGGTCATTGAACATGATGTGTTAACAGAACCACATGTAAGGGTGAACCTCAAGCCCTATAGAATCCCCAAAGCATGCCAGGAGATAATTTCAAAGGAGGTGAAGAGAATGCTGGACCTTGGGGTAATAGAGGAGTCAAGAAGTGGATGGTCAAGTCTCATTGTCCTCGTGCCAAAGGCCACTGGCAAGTGGAGGTTTTGTATCGACTACCACACGCTCAATGAGGTGTCCAGTTTTGATGCATATCCGATGCTCTGCATGGATGAACTCATTGAGCGACTGGGGTCCGCAAGGTACATCACAACCCTTGACCTGACAAAGGGGTATTTGCAGATCCCCATGTCCCAAAGCGCAAAGGAGAAGACGGCCTCTCGATGCTGGATGGGTGTTTCCATTCCCCCAGAATGCCCTTTGGACTGCAGGGGACCCCCTGCTACCATCCAGAGGGCAATGGATTGAATCTTGGCTCTACACAAGAAGTATGCCAGAGCCTACTTAGATGACATTGTCATTTTCAGTCCTAACTGGAGTTTTCACCTGCCAAAGGTGCAGGTGATACTCAATGCATTTGGGAAAGTGGGATTCACCATAAATCCCAAGAGGTGTGCCATAGGTAAAGAAGTGGCCAGGTACTTAGGATACGTCGTCGGGAGAGGCGAGATCAAGCCCCAGTTAAATAAGATAGAGGCCATTCAGAAGTGGCCGCAACCGTTCTCCAAGAAACAAGTGAGGGCGTTTCTTGGGATTGTGGTGTATTACCGGCGTTTCATCCCGAACTTCGCCAAGATTGCCGCACCAATAAAAGATCTCCTTGTGGGCACCAAGTCAACAATGGTGAAATGGACTCCTGACACAGAGATGACATTTCAAAAGCTGAAGCGGGCTTTGTGCAAGCATCCGGTTCTGGTTGCACCTGACTTTAGTAAAGAATACATGGTCCAGATCGATGCTTCAGAAGTTGGGTTGGGAGCCATGCTGTTACAGGAATTCAATGGTGAAGAGCATCCCTTCCTGTACCTGAGCCAGAAACTCATCTTGCAAGAAGAACTACGCCATAGTTGACAAAGAGTGCTTAGCCATTAAGTGGCACTCTGAAATACTACCTGCTAGGTCATAGGTTTAAGATAGTGCTGGACCATGCCCCTCTGAGATGACGTAGAGCATAGGCCAGACAAGTTGCAGGGCAACGTGGATGCCCTCTCCCGAATTCCATGTTTTGTGTCTGAAGATGCCAAATCCCCAGCTTTGGGCAGAGGGGGGAATATGTGACAGGGAAACTGGCACAGTGTACGAGGGGAGATATGTGTCACTGTGCATGTTGGTGTTATTGGTATGAAACCAGGATATTTTTCCTCCAACACACTAATTGTTGGGAGGGTTAAAGAAAGCTGTATACATGGGCTGGTTTTATGTGAGCACTAGTGATGAGCGAATACACGAGATTTCTCGAGCATGCTCGGGGGTCCTCCGAGTATTTTTTAGTGCTCGGAGATTTAGGTTTCCTTGCTGCAGCTGAATGATTTACATCTGTTAGCCAGCATAAGTACATGTGGGGATTCCCTAGCACCATAAGACCATAAGACCTTTTCTCACTGTGCTAGCAGTGATGTCACCGAGGTCACCGCAGTTCAGGGGTCTAGCTGGGAATGCAGCCTCAGTGACTAGCGGAAACCTCAATGGTGTCCCTGCTAGTCACTGATGTTGCGCTAGCAGGAACTCATTTCTCAGTGTTTCTCAGACTGACTTGCATCTTGGCACCGTCCAAGTTGAAAACTGTTTATCCCTAGAGATGGATTACAGAATGGGACAGAACAACGGACAGGTGAGGGATATGGTTGTTTTTCTTTAGCTTTATTACAGGAGACCATGGTTTCAGTGGAATGGGTGATGACGTGATCATGGTTTAATTTATCATTAAAAGAGTCTGTTTCATTCTTTCCAAGGACTTTATTCTGGTGACATCAACCCCACAAATATGAACCTCACTTGCCACCTCCACAGGGCAGTGGGAAGAGCTGGGCAACGCACCAGAATTGGCATATCTAATAGATGCTCCTTTTTTGGGGTGGCTGCCGGCTGCTATTTTTAGGCAGGAGGGGCCAATATCCATGTTCCATTACCACCCTGAGAATATCAACCCCAAGCTGTCAGCTTTTGCTTGGCTGGTTGTCAAAAATGGGGGGAGGGGAACCATTATTTATCTAAATAATTAAAAAACAGTGCCCTCTATTCTTGATAACCAGCCTTGATAATGCTGACAGCTGAGGATTGCAGCATGCAGTTGTCAGTTTTGCATGGCAAAAATACAGGGGAACCCATGTTATTTTTTTATACTGTATTTATTTATTTAAAGTGCAGGCAGCGCTGATGAATACTCCCATCAGCCACTGCCTGCTCTCGCTTTTAATAGTTGAATATAGCTCTCAACAATTTCCCCTGCTAGCGCTGATCACAGCACAAGTAGGGGACAGTCATGTGAGCTGTCTTCTTCAGCACCCGGTGCCAGGGAATAGCACAAACAATCGCAAACAGAACCGCTGATTAGCAGGTGCAGGTACGTGTCACACTGATGACACAGGGATGTCATCCTTCTGTCATCAGTGTGCATGTGTGCGAAACGTTTTGTGGCCCGTGCTGCTACTGGAAACACTTATGTCTGAAAAAGCCCTTAGTGAAGTTGATCATTCACCGAACTTTGGCTAACTTTTGACGATTTATTTAGGAAAAACATTCGGGAATCCGAACACAAATCTGAATGTGCAATGTTTGTGCCAAATTTGAGATTGGCGAGTGTTTTCCAAACAAGTTCGCTCATCTATAATCATAATAACTTACATAATTCTGCACCAAATATTAAATAGTCTACCCCAGCAATGCTAATTCGTATAACCAAAACAAAATGTCTACCTCATCATAGTGACATTATATGAGATCATATATAATGTAAATATAAATATAGAAAGACAGTAAGGGCGTAGCCAGAATAGTATAAGTCTGTCGAAATATAAAAAAAGACCATAAATCCCCCAGAATTGATCTCATCCACATTTTTCAGTATAGGTAAACATTAGAAATTGCAGCTAGTAATTATTAAGTGAACAGAAGAAAAAAAAAGAAGCCAGCTCACCGTAATGAAACATAGGTGCCCAGAAGTCCGTCCTCGTTGAAAGTGTATAGAACAAAATAAATGAAAGTTCTTCCAGCTCCTTGAATAAAATGATGAAACTTCCTTTATTAAAAACTAGATGGTGGCCCGATTCTAACACATCGGGTATTCTAGAATATGCATGTCCACATAGTATATTGCACAGCCCACGTAGTATATTGCCCAGCCACATAGTATATTGCCCAGCAACGTAGTATATTGCCCAGCCACGTAGAATATTGCCCAGTCACTTAGTATATTGCTCAGTCACGTAGTATATTGCCCAGTCACGTAGTATATTGCCCAGTCGCGTAGTATATTGCCCAGCCACTTAGTATATTGCCCAGCCACATAGTATATTGCCCAGCCACGTAGTATATTGCCCAAATACATAGTATATTGCTCAGCCACGTAGTATATTGCCCAGTCACGTAGTATATTGCCCAGTCACGTAGTATATTTCCCAGTTACGTAGTATATTGCCCAGTCATGTAGTATATTGCCCAGTCACGTAGTATATTGCCCTGTCACGTAGTATATTGCCCAGCCATGTAGTATACTGCACAGCGACGTAGTATACAGCACAGAGCCACGTAGTATACAGCACAGACACGTAGTATACTGCCCAGTCACGTAGTATATTGGGCAGTCACGTAGTATATTGCCCAGCCATGTATGTAACAGGTTAAAAAAGACTTAACCCCTTAGCGACCGCCGATACGCCTTTTAACGGCGGCCGCTAAGGGTACTTAAACCATAGCGCCCCCCAGAGGCCAATTTTCTCCGGGGTCTCGGCTGCCGAGGGTAGCCGAGACCCCAGAGAACATGATTCGGGGGGTTTTTAACCCACCCCGCATTTGCGATCGCCGGTAATTAACCGTTTACCGGCGATCGCAAAAAAAAAAAAAAAAAAGCGATCTCTTTTTAATTTCTCTGTCCTCCGATGTGATCGCACATCGGAGGACAGAGAAAAGGGGTCCCAGGTGGCCCCCCAATACTCACCTAGCTCCCCCGATGCTCCTCGTGCCTCCCGGTGGGCGCCGCCATCTTCAAAATGGCGGACGCATGCGCAGTGCGCAGTGCGCCCGCCGGCCGGCACCGGGAGAATCTTTGGGGTCTCGGCTGCCGGGGGTAGCCGAGACCCCAAAGAGCATGATCGGGGTCGGTATTACCGACCCCTGTTTTGCGATCGCCGGTAATTAACTGTTTACCGGCGACCGCAAAAAAGACAAAAAAAAAAAAAAAAAGTAAAGTGTAATTCTCTGTCCTCTGATGTGATCGCACATCAGAGGACAGAGAAATAGGGGGATTCGGGGACCCTAGCATACTCACCTAGGTCCCTGGATCCTCTTGCTGCTCCTCCTGGCCGCCGGCAGAAGAACATGCCGGACGCATGCCCAGTGCGCCCGCCATCTGTCTCCATCTGCCGGCCGGCAGAAGAACAGCAGTTGGGGCTAAAATTAGGGTTAGGGGTAGGGTTAGGGGTAGGGTTAGGGTTAGGGGTAGGGTTAGGGGTAGGGTTAGGGGTAGGGTTAGGGGTAGGGTTAGGGTTAGGGGTAGGGTTAGGGGTAGGGTTAGGGTTAGGGGTAGGGTTAGGGGTAGGGTTAGGGTTAGGGGTAGGGTTAGGGGTAGGGTTAGGGTTAGGGGTAGGGTTAGGGGTAGGGTTAGGGTTAGGGGTAGGGGTAGGGTTAGGGCTCGGGTTAGGGTTAGGGCTAGGGTTGGGGCTAAATTTAGGGTTAGGGTTGGGGCTAAATTTAGGGTTAGGGTTGGGGCTAAACTTAGGGTTAGGCTTCTTTCACACTTACATCGGTACGGGGCCATCGCAATGCGTCGGCCCGACATACCGACGCACGTTGTGAAAATTGTGCACAACGTGGGCAGCAGCTGTAGTTTTTCAATGCATCCGCTGCCCAATCTATGTCCTGGGGAGGAGGGGGCGGAGTTATGGCCACGCATGCGTGGTCAGAAATGGCGGATGCGACGTACAAAAAAACGTTTCATTGAACGTTTTTTTGTGCCGACGGTCCGCCAAAACACAACTGATCCAGTGCACGACGGACGCGACGTGTGGCCATCCGTCACGATCCGTCGGCAATACAAGTCTATGGGCAAAAAACGCATCCTGCGGGCACATTTGCAGGATCCGTTTCTTGTCCAAAACGACGGATTGCGACGGAATGCCAAACGACGCAAGTGTGAAAGTAGCCTTAGGGCTAGGGTTAGGGTTGGGGCTAAAGTTAGGGCTAGGGTTGGGGCTAAAGTTAGGGTTAGAGCTGGGATTAGGGTTAGGGTTTGGATTAGGGTTGGTATTAGGGTTAGGGTTGGCATTAGGGTTACGCTTGGGATTAGGGTTAGGTTTGGGATTAGGGTTAAGGTTACGGTTGTGATTAGGGGTGTATTGGGATTAGGGTTAGGTTTGAGGTTAGGGTTGAGATTAGGATTAGGGGTGTGTTGGATTTAGGGTTTTGATTAGGGTTCTGGTTAGGGTTGACATTAGGGTTGTTTTGGGGTAAGGGTTGTGATTATGGTTAGGGTTAGTGATTAGGATTATGGATCAGGTTGGGATTAGGTTTAGGGGTGTGTTGGGGTTAGGGTTGGAGCTAGAATTGGGGGGTTTCCACTGTTTAGGTACATCAGGGGGTCTCCAAACACGACAGCCAATTTTGCGCTCAAAAAGTCAAATGGTGCTCCCTCCCTTCTGAGCTCTGCCGTGCGCCCAAACAGTGGGTTACCCCCACATATGGGGCATCAGCATACTCGGGATAAATTGGACAACAACTTCTGGGGTCCAATTTCTCTTGTTACCCTTGTGAAAATAAAAACTTGGGGGCTACAATATCTTTTTTGTGGAAAAAAAAATATTTTTTATTTTCACGACTCTGCATTCTAAACTTCTGTGAAGCACTTGGGCATTCAAAGTTCTCACCACACATCTAGATAAGTTCCTTGGGGGGTCTAGTTTCCAAAATGGGGTCACTTGTGGGGGGTTACTACAGTTTAGGTACATCAGGGGCTCTGCAATCGCAACATAATGCCCACAGACCATTCTATCAAAGTCTGCATTCCAAAAAGGCGCTCCTTCCCTTCCGAGCTCTGCCGTGCGCCCAAACAGTGGTTTACCCCCACATATGGAGCGTCAGCGTACTCAGGATAAATTGGACAACAACGATTGCAGTCCAATTTCTCCTGTTACCCTTGTGAAAATAAAAACTTGGGGGCTACAATATCTTTTTTGTGGAAATAAAAAAAAAAAAATATTTTTTATTTTCACGACTCTGCATTCTAAACTTCTGTGAAGCACTTGGGCATTCAAAGTTCTCACCACACATCTAGATAAGTTCCTTGGGGGGTCTAGTTTCCAAAATGGGGTCACTTGTGGAGGGTTTCTACTGGTTAGGTACATCAGGGGCTCTGCAAACGCAACATAATACCCACAGACCATTCTATCAAAGTCTGCATTCCAAAACGGCGCTCCTTCCTTCCGAGCTCTGCCGTGCGCCCAAACAGTGGTTTACCCCAACATGTGGTGTACCAGCATACTCAGGACAAATTGGACAACAACTTTTGGGGTCCAATTTCTCTTGTTACCCTTGTGAAAATAAAAACTTGGGGGCTAAAAAATCTTTTTTGTGGAAAAAAAAATTTTTTTTATTTTCACGGCTCTGCATAATAAACTTCTGTGAAGCACTTGGGCATTCAAATTCTCACCACACATCTAGATAAGTTCCATGGGGGGTCTAGTTTCCAAAATGGGGTCACTTGTGGGGTATTTCTACTGTTTAGGCACATCAGGGGCTCTCCAAACGCGACATGGCGTCCGATCTCAATTCCAGCCAATTCTACATTGAAAAAGTAAAACGGCACTCTTTCTCTTCCAAGCTCTGCGGTGCGCCCTAACAGTGGTTTACCCTCACATATGGGGTATCGACGTATTCAGGAGAAATCGCACAACAACTTTTGTGGTCTAATTTCTCCTGTTACCCTTGTGAAAATAAGAATTTGTGGGCGAAAAGATCATTTTTGTGTAAACAAAAGCGATTTTTTATTTTCACGGCTCTACGTTATAAACTTCTGTGAAGCACATGGGGGTTCAAAGTGCTCGCCACACATCTAGATAAGTTCCTTAAGGGGTCTAGTTTCCAAAATGGTGTCACTTGTGGGGGGTTTCCACTGTTTAGGCACATCAGGGGCTCTCCAAACGCGACATGGCATCCAATCTCAATTCCAGCCAATTCTACATTCAAAAAGTAAAACGGCGCTCCTTCACTTCCAAGCTCTGCGGTGCGCCCTAACAGTGGTTTACCCTCACATATGGGGTATCGACGTATTCAGGAGAAATCACACAACAACTTTTGTGGTCTAATTTCTCCTGTTACCCTTGTGAAAATAAGAATTTGTGGGCGAAAAGATCATTTTTGTGTAAACAAAAGCGATTTTTTATTTTCACGGCTCTACGTTATAAACTTCTGTGAAGCACTTGGGCGTTCAAAGTGCTCGCCACACATCTAGATATGTTCCTTAAGGGGTCTAGTTTCCAAAATGGTGTCACTTGTGGGGAGTTTCCACTGTTTAGGCACATTAGGGCCTCTCTAAACGTGACATGGCATCCGATCTCAATTCCAGCCAATTCTGCATTGAAAAAGTCAAACGGCGCTCCTTCATTTCTAAGTTCTGCGGTGCGCCCTAACAGTGGTTTACCCCCACATATGGGGTATTGGCGTATTCAGGAGAAATTGCATAACAAAATTTTTGGTTACATTTCTGTTTTTACACTTGTGAAAATAAAAAAATGGTTCTGAATTAAGATGTTTGCAAAAAAAAGTTAAATGTTCATTTTTTCCTTCCACATTGTTTCAGTTCCTGTGAAGCACGTAAAGGGTTAATAAACTTCTTCAATGTGGTTTTGAGAACCTTGAGGGGTGTAGTTTTTAGAATGGTGTCACACTTCATTATTTTCTATCATATAGACCCCTCAAAATGACTTCAAATGTGATGTGGTCCCTAAAAAAAAATGGTGTTGTAAAAATGAGAAATTGCTGGTCAACTTTTAACCCTTATAACTCCCTAACAAAAAAAAATTTTGTTTCCAAAATTGTGCTGATGTAAAGTAGACATGTGGGAAATGTTATTTATTAACTATTTTTCGTGACATATCTCTCTGATTTAAGGGCATAAAAATACAAAGTTTGAAAATTGCAAAATTTTAAAATTTTTTGCCATATTTCCGTTTTTTTCATAAATAATCGCAAGTAATATCGAAGAAATGTTACCACTAACATGAAGTACAATATGTCACGAAAAAACAATCTCAGAATCAGCGGGATCCGTTGAAGCGTTCCAGAGTTATAACCTCATAAAGTGACAGTGGTCAGAATTGCAAAAATTGGCCTGGTCATTAAGTACCAAATTGGCTCTGTCACTAAGGGGTTAAAATAAAAAATAAACATACTCACCTTCTGAAGGACTCTTGTAGTCCTGGCGCCTGTGTGCGGTGCACGCGACAGCTTCTGGTCCCAGGGTTGGTATGAGCGCAGGACCTGTGATGATGTCGCGGTCACATGACCGTGACATCATGGCAGGTACTTCTCGCATAGCATCCTTGGCACCGGAACCTGCCGCTTGCACTGCCGAGGACAGCGCCACGTCGGAGGGTGAGAATAACGTATTTTTTGTAACATTAGATATTTTTACTATTGATGCTGCTTATGCAAGTAAAAACTTGCTCACACAGGGTTAATAGCAGTGGTTACGGAATGCGGTACCCGCAGCCTGTTACCGCTGGCATTAAACCTGTGTGAGCGGAGAGTGGAGGGGAGTATGCGGGCACCGGGCACTGACTGCAGGGGAGTAGGGAGGGACTAATCAGACTGTGCCCGTCACTGATTGGTTGCGGCAGCCATGACAGGCAGCTGGTTAGAGCAATCACCGATGCAGGATTTCCGTTACGGAAGTTGCAGACAGACAGACAGACGGAAGTACCCCTTAGACAATTATATATACACAGTAGAAGCATTAAAATCCATAGAAGATTCTGGGACACAGAATGACAGCTAGACAGAGTGACGCATTTCGATCACTGCCGTGATCTTTGTCAAAGCTCTTATGCTACCATCGCTAACACCAGTATATATATATATATATATATATATATATATATATATATATATAAAGCCACCAATCGTGACATGACTGACAAATAAATCACATGATATACAGTATGTTAACTATACCGAAAAGGCCCTGCCATAGACACTTAAAACAATCAATATATAATATAAAATCACAGATAAGGTGAATCATATAAGATAGTACCAAATATATATGCAAATTTATATCCCCATAAACAAAAAAGAAAGAAAGGGAGAATTAGTAACGAGTAGTATTAGTAGTAATTATTAAGCTTAAATACTTTGACTGAAAATAACAAGGCTGAACTATATTTACCTATAAGTAGCCAGGCATAGAAGATCTATATCAGTACCAATATGTCAGGGCAAGACTATTAGACCTGGAATAATAATATACATAGTAAAAGAATCATACATTCATCAATTCAGTAGAGTAAGCTTACATATACAGTGGTTTACAAAAGTATTCAGCCCCCCTTGGCTTTTTACCTATTTTGTTACATTAGAATCTGTGTTTAAATATTTGTAATAAGGTTTATGTGTGATTTATGAGCACGAAATAGTCCAAGTTGGTGAAGTGAAGTGAGAAAAATATAGGCATAAATTAAATTTATGGGCTTAAATAACTAAAAATTGTCATGTGCATAAGTCTTTGCCCCTTATGCTATGAAGCCCGTAAAAATTTCTGGTGCAACCAATTTTCTTCATAAGTCACATGCTTAGTTAAAGGAATTCCACCTTTGTGCAATTTAAGTGTCACATAGTCGGTAAGTATATACACACCTTTTCTGAAGTGCCACAGAGGTTGCAACATCATTAACCAAGAGGCACCACTAACAAAACAACACCATGATGACAAATGAGATCTCCAAACAAGTCAGGGCCAAAATTGTTGAGAAGTACAAGCCAGAGCTGAGTTATAAAAAAAATCCCAGTCTTTGATGATCCCCCGGAGCATTATCAAATAAAAAGAACATGGTACCACAACAAATCTGCCAAGAGAGGTCTGTCCACAAAATCTCTCAGCCTAGTCAACGAGGACATTAATCAGAGATGCAGTATAGAGACCCTTAAGGTGTTGCAGAGTTACCAAGCAGAGACTGGAGTATCTGTCCATACAGCCCCAATAGGCCATACGCTCCATAAAGGTGGCCTTTATGGAAGAGTGGGCAGAAAAAAGCTATTACTTGCACACAAAAATTGCAAGGTTCATTTTGCGTTTGGAAAAAGATATATGGGAAGCTCCCCAAATGTATCGAGGAAGGTGCTGTGGTCAGATGAGACCAAAATTGAAATTTTTGACCACCAAGGCAAAATGCTATGTCTGGCTCCAAACCAATACAGCTCATCACCCAAGAGCACCATCCCCAAAGTGAAACATGGTGGTAGCTGCATCATGCTGTGGAGATGCTTTTTGGATCAGGGACAGGAAAAATGGTCCAAGTCGAGGGGAAGATGGATATGCAAAATACAGGAATATTCTTGAGCAAAACCTGTTTCAGTCTGTCAGTTATTTGAGATTGGGACAGAAGTTCACCTTTCAACAAGACAATGACCCAAAACATACTCCTAAAGCAACATTAGAGTGGTTTAAGTGGAAACATGTAGATGTTTTGGAGTGGCCTAGTCAAAGCTCTGACCTTAACCCCTTCATGACCCAGCCTATTTTGACCTTAATGACCTGGCCGTTTTTTGCAATTTTGACCAGTGTCCATTTATGAGGTAATAACTCGGGAACGCTTCAACGGATCCTAGCAGTTCTGAGACTTTGCAATTTTGACCAGTGTCCATTTATGAGGTAATAACTCGGGAACGCTTCAACGGATCCTAGCAGTTCTGAGACATATTCGAGACATATTGGGCTTCATGTTAGTGGTAAATTTAGGTAAATAAATTCTGCGTTTATTTGTGATAAAAACGGAAATTTTGAGAAAATTTTGAAAATTTTGCAATTTTCACATTTTGAATTTTTATTCTGTTAAACCAGAGAGTTAAGTGACACAAAATAGTTAATAAATAACATTTGCCACATGTCTACTTTACATCAGCACAATTTTGGAATCAAATTTTTTTTTGCTAGGAAGTTATAAGGGTTAAAATTTGACCAGCGATTTCTCATTTTTACAACGAAATTTACAAAACCATTTTTTTAGGGACCACCTCACATTTGAAGTCAGTTTGAGGGGTCTATATGGGTGAAAATACCCAAAAGTTACACCATTCTAAAAACTGCACCCCTCAAGGTGCTCAAAACCACATTCAAGAAGTTTATTAACCCTTCGGGTGCTTCACAGCAGCAGAAGCAACATGGAAGGAAAAAATGAACATTTAACTTTTTAGTCACAAAAATGATCTTTTAGCAACAATTTTTTTATTTTCCCAATGGTAAAAGGAGAAACTGAACCACGAAAGTTGTTGAACAATTTGTCCTGAGTACGCTCATACCTCATATGTGGGGGTAAACTACTGTTTGGGCGCACGGTAGGGCTTGGAAGGGAAGGAGCGCCATTTGACTTCTTGAATTAAAAATTGGCTCCACTCTTTAGCGGACACCATGTCATGTTTGGAGAGCCCCCGTGTGCCTAAAAATTGGAGCTCCCCCACAAGTGACCCCATTTTGGAAACTAGACGCCCCAAGGAACTTATCTAGATGTATAGTGAGCACTTTAAACCCCCAGGTACTTAAAAAATTGATCCGTAAAAATGAAAAAGTACTTTTTTTTCACAAAAAAATTATTTTAGCCTCAATTTTTTCATTTTCACATGGGCAACAGGATAAAATGGATCCTAAAACTTATTTGGCAATTTCTCCTGAGTACACCGATACCTCACATGTGGGGGTAAACCACTGTTTGGGCACATGGTAAGGCTCGAAAGGGAAGGAGCGCCATCATTTGACTTTTTGAATGAAAAATTATCTCCATCGTTAGCGGACACCATGTCGCGTTTGGAGAGCCCCTGTGTGCCTAAACATTGCAGCTCCCCCACAAGTGACCCCATTTTGGAAACTGGACCCCCCAGGGAACTTATCTAGATGCCTAGTGAGCACTTTAAACCCTCAGGTGCTTCACAAATTGATCCGTAAAAATGAAAAAGTACTTTTTTTTCACAAATAATTTCTTTTCGCCTCAATTTTTTCATTTTCACATGGGCAATAGAATAAAATGGATCCTAAAATTTGTTGGGCAATTTCTCCAGAGTATGCCGATACCTCATATGTGGGGATAAACCACTGTTTGGGCACACGGCGGGGCTCGGAAGGGAAGGCGCGCCATTTGACTTTTTGAATGGAAAATTAGCTCCAATTGTTAGCGGACATCATGTCGCGTTTGGAGAGCCCCTGTGTGCCTAAACATTAGAGCTCCCCCACAAGTGACCCCATTTTGGAAACTAGACCCCCCAAGGAACTTATCTAGATGCATATTGAGCACTTTAAACCCCCAGGTGCTTCACAGAAGTTTATAATACAGAGCCATGAAAATAAAAAAATAATTTTTCTTTCCTCAAAAATGATTTTTTAGCCTGTAATTTCCTATTTTGCAAAGGGTAATAGGAGAAGCTGGACCCCAAATGTTGTTGTCCAGTTTGTCCTGAGTACACTGATACCCCATATGTGGGGGTAAACCACTGTTTGGGTGCACGGCAGGGCTCGGAAGGGAAGGCACGCCATTTGGCTTTTTAAATTGAAAATTAGCTCCAATCATTAGCGGACACCATGTCACGTTTGGAGAGCCCCTGTGTGCCTAAACATTGGAGATCCCCCACAAATGACCCCATTTTGGAAACGAGACCCCAAAGGAACTAATCTAGATGTATGGTGAGCACTTTGAACCCCCAACTGCTTCACAGAAGTTTATAACGCAGAGCAGTGAAAATAAAAGAAAAATATTTTCTCAAAAATGATTTTTTAGCCCGCAATTTTTTATTTTCCCAAGGGTAACAGGAGAAATTTGACCCCAAAAGTTGTTGTCCAGTTTCTCCTAAGTACGCTGATACCCCATATGTGGGGGTAAACCACTGTTTGGGCACATGCCGGGGCTCGGAAGTGAAGTAGTGACGTTTTGAAATGCAGACTTTGATGGAATGGTCTGCGGGCGTCACGTTGCGTTTGCAGAGCCCCTGATGTGGCTAAAGAGTAGAAACCCCCCACAAGTGACCCCATTTTGGAAACTAGACCCCGAAAGGAACTTATCTAGATGTGTGGTGAGCACTTTGAACCCCCAAGTGCTTCACAGAAGTTTATAATGCAGAGCTGTGAAAATAATAAATACGTTTTCTTTCCTCAAAAATAATTATTTAGCCCAGAATGCTTTAATTTTCCCAAGGGTAACAGGAGAAATTTGACCCCAATATTTGTTGACCAGTTTCTAGTGAGTACGGTGATACCCCATATGTGGGGGTAAACTACTGTTTGGGCACATGCCGGGGCTCGGAAGTGAAGTAGTGACGTTTTGAAATGCAGACTTTGATGGAATGCTCTGCGGGCATCACGTTGCGTTTGCAGAGACCCTGATGTGGCTAAACAGTAGAAACCCCACACAAGTGATGCCATTTTGGAAACTAGACCCCGAAAGGAACTTATGTAGATATGTGGTGAGCACATTGAACCCCCAAGTGCTTCACAGAAGTTTATAACGCAGAGCCATGAAAATAATAAATACGTTTTCTTTCCTCAAAAATAATTTTTTAGCCCAGAATGTTTTATTTTCCCAAGGGTTACAGGAGAAATTGGACCCAAAAAGTTGTTGTCCAGTTTCTCCTGAGTACGCTGATACCCCATGTGTGGGGGCAAACCACTGTTTGGGCACACGTCGGGGCTCAGAAGGGAAGTAGTGACTTTTGAAATGCAGACTTTGATGGAATGCTCTGCGGACGTCACGTTGAGTTTGCAGAGCCCCTGGTGTGCCTAAACAGTAGAAACCCCCCACAAGTGACCCCATTATGAAAACTAGACCCCCCAAGGAACTTATCTAGATATGTGGTGAGCACTTTGAACCCCCAAGTGCTTCACAGACGTTTACAACGCAGAGCCGTGAAAATAAAAAATCATTTTTCTTTCCTCAAAAATGATGTTTTAGCAAGCATTTTTTTATTTTCACAAAGGTAACAGGAGAAATTGGACCCCAGTAATTGTTGCGCAGTTTGTCCTGAGTACACTGATACGCCATATGTGGGGGTAAACCTCTGTTTTGGCACACGTCGGGGCTCGGAAGTGAGGGAGCACCATTTGACTTTTTGAATACAAGATTGGCTGCAATCAATGGTGGCGCCATGTTGCGTTTGGAGACCCCTGATGTGCCTACACAGTGGAAACCCCTCAATTCTACCTCCAACACTAACCCCAACACACCCCTAACCCTAATCCCAACTGTAGCCATAACCCTAATCACAACCCTAACCACAACCCTAATTCCAACCCTAACCCTAAGGCTATGCGCCCACGTTGCGGATTCGTGTGAGATTTTTCCGCACCATTTTTGAAAAATCCGCGGGTAAAAGGCACTGCGTTTTACCTGCGGATTTACCGCGGGTTTCCAGTGTTTTTTGTGTGGATTTCACCTGCGGATTCCTATTGAGGAACAGGTGTAAAACGCTGAGGAATCCGCACAAAGAATTAACATGCTGCGGAAAATACAACGCAGCGTTTCTACGCGGTATTTTCCGCACCATGTGCACAGCGGATTTGGTTTTCCATAGGTTTACATGGTACTGTAAGCCTGATGGAACACTGCTGTGAATCCGCAGCGGCCAATCCGCTGCGGATCCGCAGCCAAATCCGCATCGTGTGCATGTATCCTAATACTAAAGGTATGTGCACACGCTGCGGAAAACGCTGTGGATCCGCAGCAGTTTCCCATGAGTTTACAGTTCAATGTAAACCTATGGGAAACAAAAATCGCTGTACACATGCGGCAGAAAAACTGCACGGAAACGCAGCGGTTTACATTCCACAGCATGTCACTTCTTTCTGCGGATTCCGCAGGGGTTTTACAACTGCTCCAATAGAAAACCGCAGTTGTAAAACCGCAGTGAAATGCAGAGAAAAACCACGGTAAATCCAACATACATCCGCAGCGGTTTAGCACTGCGGATTTATCAAATCCGCTGCGGAAAAATCCGCAGTGGACCAGAATACATGTGCACATACCGAAACCCTAACCCTAACCCTAACCCTAGTTCTAACCCCAACCTTAGTGGAAAAAAATAAATTCTTTATTTTATTATTGTCTCTACCTATGGGGGTGACAAAGATTCGGCGGGTGCACTGCGCATGCGCCCGCCATTTTGGAAGATGGCGGCGCCCATGGAGAAGATGGACGGACCGCGGGAGGATCAGTAAGTATGATGGGGTGCAGGGGAGCATGGGGGGTGGATCGGAGCACGGGGGGGTGGATCGGAGCACAGGGGGGTGGATCGGAGCATGGGGGGGTGGATCGGAGCACGGGGGGGTGGATCGGAGTGCAGGGGGGTTGGATCGGAGCACGGGGGGTGGGATTGGAGCACGGGGGGAGCGGACAAGAGCACGGGGGGAGCAGAGCACAGGACGGAGGGGAGCGGGGCAGTGTGCAGGACTGATCGGTGGCTTGGGGGGGCGATCGGTGGGGTGGGGGGATGCACATCAGTGTTTCCAGCCATGGCCGATGATATTGCAGCATCGGCCATGGCTGGATTGTAATATTTCACCAGTTTTAATAGGTGAAATATTACAAATCGCTCTGATTGGCAGTTTCACTTTCAACAGCCAATCAGAGCGATCGTAGCCACGGGGGGGGGGGGGGTGCTGTACTACCACTCCCCCTGTCCCTGCAGATCGGGTGAAATTGGAGTTAACCATTTCACCCGATCTGCAGGGACGTGATCTTTCCGGATTGGCACCGACTTTCATGACGCCTACGTGGCGTCAAAGGTCGGGAAGGGGTTAATCCAATTGATAATCTGTGGTCAGACTTGAAGATTGCTGTTCACCATAAAAAAAAATCCAACTTGACGGAGCTGAAACATTTTAGCCTTGAGGAATGGGCAAAAATCCCATTGGCAATATGTGGAAACTCATAGAGACTTATCCATAGTTCTACAAGGTACTGACTTTAGGGAGTGAATTTTTATGCAGACTGAAGTTTTTAGTTATTTTGTCCTATTTGTTGTTTGCTTTACAATAAAAAGAAAACCAAATGTTCACAGTTGTAGACATGTTCTTTACATGAGCCTTTACATGAGCTGATGCAAACCCTTAACCAAAACGGTGAAATTACAGGTTGTGAGGTAGAAAAACACGGAAAGTGCCAAGGCATTTCTTGAGCCACTGTATATACATAAGTACTATACCTAACATGACCTCATATACAGATTACACTTTATAGTAGCATGAATGGGTCTCTTAACAAAGTTTAAAGTGCATCTAGTGCTTTTAAATAAGTAAGCTATCAGTCTCAGCGGTTATCCACAGACATTTACTCTTCATAACCTCATATATAAATTACACTATATAGTAGTATGAACAGATCTCTACATACAGTATAAAGTGCATATAGTGCTTTAAGTGAGGCTAGGTTCACATTTGCGGTTGAGTCCGCAACTGCCAACGCATGCAAAAACGCATGCAAACACATGATAATGCAATGTTTTTTATCCGCATCAACTTACGTATGATGGCAAAAAATGCAGCGCTTGCATGCGTTTTTGCATGCGTTTGCACTTCTTATGCGCATGTGATCGATATTTCCAGGAGGGCGTGTCTCAATGGGCATGTCTAAATCAGTTCCTGGACATGTACAGTCATATACATTCCTGGACATGTACAGTCCAAAGTACGCAAGCGCATCAAACGCATGCATACACAAAGACATGCGTACGCATGCGTTCCCATTGACAGTAATGCGTTTTTTAATGCACTCATCTGCATGCGCATGCCTGCGCATATTTGATGGAAATTTGCCACCTCACAAATTCCATCATGGTGCGTTAGCTCCGCCGCACACCGCAAAAAGACGCATGCGTAAGCAAAGGCGGGCAAACGCATCCCCCTCCATCTGCAATGTCAAAGACAGTAAATCAAGACGCATGCGGATGTATGCTTCAGAAACGCTGCGGACACAACTGCAAATGTGAAATCAGCCTAAGATAGCTAACAGGATGTTAGGGCTAGCGGAACGCACCAAATACAAAGACAGATAGAGTATGGTGCGTTCGCAGCCCGGGGTCCACCGTGCAGAGATGGAACCTGCTGCCAAGTAATGACGGACTATATGGCGGTACTCATAAGTATACACACGTGGGTTAAACTTCACCCAGCGTGAAGGAAGCGATCCTGTTGCGTCACAGGATCGCGGTACCGCACATAGAGCGCGAGCAAGTAGTCAGCGAACTCAACCCCAACTAGGATTGAAGTCCGATTAGACCCTTGCTGGCACAACACCGCAACTGGGTGTGTAAGGAAGCTGAATAACAATATTAGGGCACAAGAGTGCATGCGGTGCCGCACTGACGAACACCACTAACCACCCAGGCTTGGGTAAGGAAAGCACAGAGGAAGTGCATGGCGCCGTACTGGCGGTCACAGCAACTGGACGCTGTAATGTGTGATTCGTGCTGTAGGATAAGTCGGGCGCTAGATAGCAACCATACACCTTCCGCGAACAGACATTCAATAGGGAAGGGGTATCCAAGGACGACTTGCACTCACAACAAACACACATATGCAAATGTACACTAGCGCATGGCCGTGCGGTCATGCGCAGTTTATATAGTTGCAGCACAGGAAGTTGCCACAGAAACTTTGCCCTTCCAAGACCTGCCAAGAGGACCAATGGAATGTGCTGCAGGGCCTGAGCACATGACCCTCGATCTCCAATGGGAGATCTTGCCCTGGGCATGCTCAGTGTGTGCAGACAAGGACTTAGTCCCAGAGAAGTCCGCTCGCTGCTGACCAGCACTGGCTTTAATGGCAGAAGCTGAAGAAGCAGCAGTAACTCTCTGTACAGAGTGAGACTGAGCAAGACGCTGGGACCGACGTCCATGCTGAGCAGACTCCACTGTGGCTGGATAAGAATGGGAGACCGCAGCGGAGATGGCTCGAGATTCCCCCTGTGCAGAAGCGGGAACTCGAGACCTAACATTACCCCCCCTCCTAGGGCCCCCCCTCCTTGGGCCTCGCTATGCTCGAAGGCAGCAATGAGCTGTGGGGCCTGAATGTTTTCAGCAGGCTCCCATGACCTGTCCTCTGGGCCATAACCCTTCCAATCCACCAGATAGAACTTTTTGCCGCGTACCACCTTGCACCCCAAAATAGCGTTCACCTCGTAATCGTCCGTAGACGAACCCGATGTCCCGGCAGATGACTCGGAAAACCGGGACATGTATACGGGTTTCAAGAGGGACACATGAAAGGTGTCGGTGATACCCAAGCGTGGAGGAAGAGCCAAACGGTAGACCACAGGATTAACCTGTTCGAGAACCTTGAAGGGACCCAAGTAGCGAGGAGCAAACTTAGTGGACTCAACTCGCAGCCTGATGTTACGGGCGGAGAGCCACACCAAGTCGCCAGGAGCAAAGGTCGGAGCGGGGCGCCGATGAACATCGGCGGAGGACCTCATTCTCTCTTTGGAGGCCCGAATGGCATCCTGCGTGCGGTCCCAAATGTCCCGTGCCTCCACAGCCCAGTCTGCCACCCTGGAGTCAGCAGAAGACACAGGCATGGGCACAGGAACACGCGGATGCTGGTCGTAATTTAGGAGGAATGGAGTCTGACCGGTGGAGTCGGCTACGGAATTGTTAAGTGCAAACTCTGCCCACGGTAGCAAGGATGCCCAGTCATCCTGCCTGGCAGAAACAAAATGTCGTAAATATGTGACCAAGGTCTGGTTGGCCCTCTCTACCAACCCATTCGTCTCGGGATGATATGTCGAAGAGAGATTCAACTCAATACTGAGTAGACGACAAAGTTCTCTCCAGAATCGAGACGCAAACTGGGGACCCCGGTCACTAACAATTTTGTCTGGCATACCGTGTAGGCGAAAGATATGCTTGACGAACAAGACAGCCAACGCCCGTGCAGAAGGTAGCCGTGGAAGAGGCACCAAGTGCACCATTTTGGAAAAATGGTCGGTGATCACCCAGATAATGGTGCAGTTACGAGACTTGGGTAAGCCCACCACAAAGTCCATCCCGACCATCTCCCAGGGCCTGTCCGCCACCGGCAGAGGATAAAGCAAACCAGCTGGCCGTTGCCGAGGAGTCTTGTTCTTGGCGCAAGAGACACACGCCCGAACATACTCTGCGACATCACGAGCCATATGCGGCCACCAGTATGTCCTCGCCAGTAACTCAGATGTCCTTTTGGTACCAAAATGTCCACCCACCCTGGACGAGTGTGCCCAAGAGAGAACCTCTGGTCGCAAACTGGATGGTACAAAAGTCTTGCCCGGAGGCACAGACTCTAGCGAAACCGGGGCTACAGTTCTCAAGCTCTCGGTGGGGACGATAAGCCGAGGCTCCTCCTCCTCCTCCGCAGATGACACAACGGAGCGAGAGAGAGCGTCGGCCCGAATGTTCTTCTCCCCAGAAAGAAAATGGAGGGTGAAATGAAACCGGGAGAAGAATAAGGACCATCTGGCCTGGCGAGAATTCAACCGCTGGGCTGTCTGCAGGTACACCAAATTTTTATGGTCTGTGAAGACTTGGAAGGAAAAACGTGCTCCCTCCAAGAGATGTCTCCACTCCGAGAAAGCCAACTTCATGGCTAGCAACTCCCTGTCCCCAATGGAATAATTCCTCTCTGCTGGTGAGAAGGTCTTGGAGAAAAAGAAGCAAGGATGCTTCCGACCTTGAGCATCCTTTTGGAAGAGGACTGCTACAGCACCAACAGAAGAGGCATCCACCTCCATGATAAATGGCTTATCAACATCGGGGCGCTGTAGGATGGGAGCGCTAGCGAAGTGTGACTTTATAGAGTTAAAGGCCTTGGAGACCTCCTCAGACCACAATTTGGGATTCACCCCCTTCTTGGTGAGGGCAACCAAGGGAGCTACCAAAGTTGAGAAGTGCGGAATGAACTGGCGATAATAATTAATGAACCCCATAAAGCGCTGCACCGCTTTAAGAGAATGGGGTTCCTGCCAGTCCATCACAGCCTGTAGTTTGGCAGGATCCATAGCCAATCCCTGGGCAGAGATGATGTAGCCTAGGAAAGGTAAGGACTCCTGCTCAAACATACACTTCTCCAACTTGGCATAGAGGGAGTTTGCCCGTAGGAGGTCGAAGACTTTGCAAACATCTCTCCGGTGGGAGTCAATATCTGGAGAGTAGATGAGAATATCATCCAGATAGACTACGACCGAGGTGGAAAGCATATCCCGGAAGATATCGTTCACAAAGTCTTGGAAAACGGCTGGGGCATTACAGAGCCCGAAGAGCATCACCAGATATTCATAGTGCCCATCCCTGGTGTTAAAAGCCATCTTCCATTCGTCCCACTCATGGATGCGAATCAGGTTGTAAGCACCCCGCAGATCTAGTTTAGTAAATACCCTTGCTCCCTGAAGCCTATCGAAGAGCTCAGATATCAAGGGCAAAGGATACTTATTTTTAACGGTGATGGCATTAAGACCCCTGTAGTCTATGCATGGACGCAATTCCCCATTCTTCTTCTGCACGAAGAAGAACCCTGCCCCAGCAGGTGACACTGACTTCCTAATGAATCCTCTTGCCAGATTTTCCTGGATGTACTGTGACATTGCCTCCGTCTCCGGGAGAGATAACGGATAGACTCGACCCCGGGGAGGCTCAGCACCAGGCAAGAGATCAATAGGACAGTCATAGGGGCGATGGGGCGGAAGGATCTCCGCCGCCTTTTTGGAGAACACGTCTGCATAAGACCAATACTGCTTGGGGAGAGAGGAAAGATCTGCGGGTACCTCTGTAGTAGCAACCTGAACGCACTCCCTCTGACACCTACCCCCACAAGATTCGCCCCATCCCAGGATTCTGCCAGAGGACCACTTAATATGAGGAGAGTGGTACCGTAGCCAAGGTATTCCCAACAGGACCTCATCAATTCCCTCAGGAATGACGAGTAGAGATATAATCTCCTGATGAGATGGCGACATGGACAGAGTAAAAGGGATGGTCTGGTGTGTAATCTGTGAGGGCAGTGTCGACCCATTCACCACTCGTACTGTTACTGGTTGAGCTAGCATAACCAGGGGTATTGCGGGACGTTGGGCGAAGGCAGAAGACATAAAATTGCCCTCCACCCCAGAATCCACGCAGAGCTCTACCGAGTGGGAGAATGAGCCTATAGTAATTGTCCCCTTAAAGAACAATTTAGAGGCAAACGTCGCCGTGTCTAGTGTACCTCCACCTACTACCACTAGACGCTGACGTTTCCTCGACCGCTGAGAACATCTGGTGGCTAGATGTCCTGACTGCTGGCAAACATGACAGACCTTGAGTGCACAAGCGGTCCGGGACTTAGATCCCGCTTGTGACACTTCCCTGGCCTCATGTGACTCAGGAACCAGGACCGGAGATTCCAGAGGTTTGGCGAAGGTAGGAGCCAGCCGAAACCTCTGCCTACACTGGGCTCGCTCTAACCTCCGCTTGTTAAAACGGAGGTCAATTCGAGTGGAGACAGTTATTAACTCCTCCAGTGTGGCAGGAATCTCCCTAGTGGCCAGAGCGTCCTTAACGTGGTCAGCTAGGCCCCTCCAAAATATGGGGATAAGAGCTTTATCCGACCAATCCAGCTCAGAAGCTAAAGTGCGGAATTGGACGGCAAACGGACTGACCAAGGACTCACCCTGAGTTAATGCCAGCAGTTGGAGCGCAGTATCATGGGTGACTTGAGGTCCTAAAAAGACCTGTTTCAGAGTGCTCAGAAACAGCGGAGCACTCTGCACCACATGATCGCCACGCTCCCACAGCGGCGTAGCCCATTCCAACGCCCTGTCCGACAAGAGAGACACTATAAATCCCACCTTAGCCCGCTCTGTGGGAAAACGTGCAGCCAGGAGCTCGAGGTGAATAGAGCACTGACTCACAAATCCCCTACAAAATTTGCTATCACCAGAAAATTTTTCTGGCAGCGGGAGGCGAGAAAATGTCGGAGCAGGGGTGGCAATGGACAGGGTTGCTGCAGCCACGCTAGCAGCCTGTACAGCAACTGCGGTAACATCCACAGCTGAGGTTGCGCTCTCAAGAGCCGCCAACCTACCCTCCAGCTGCTGGATATACTGTAAGGATTGCTGTTTGTCCGTCATTACTAGCCAGACCCTGGCGCTAGTGTAATGTTAGGGCTAGCGGAACGCACCAAATACAAAGACAGATAGAGTATGGTGCGTTCGCAGCCCGGGGTCCACCGTGCAGAGATGGAACCTGCTGCCAAGTAATGACGGACTATATGGCGTTACTCATAAGTATACACATGTGGGTTAAACTTCACCCAGCGTGAAGGAAGCGATCCTGTTGCGTCACAGGATCGCGGTACCGCACATAGAGCGCGAGCAAGTAGTCAGCGAACTCAACCCCAACTAGGATTGAAGTCCGATTAGACCCTTGCTGGCACAACACCGCAACTGGGTGTGTAAGGAAGCTGAATAACAATATTAGGGCACAAGAGTGCATGCGGTGCCGCACTGACGAACGCCACTAACCACCCAGGCTTGGGTAAGGAAAGCACAGAGGAAGTGCACGGCGCCGTACTGGCGGTCAAAGCAACTGGACGCTGTAATGTGTGATTCGTGCTGTAGGATAAGTCGGGCGCTAGATAGCAACCATACACCTTCCGCGAACAGACATTCAATAGGGAAGGGGTATCCAAGGACGACTTGCACTCACAACAAACACACATATGCAAATGTACACTAGCGCATGGCCGTGCGGTCATGCGCAGTTTATATAGTTGCAGCACAGGAAGTGGCCACAGAAACTTTGCCCTTCCAAGACCTGCCAAGAGGACCAATGGAATGTGCTGCAGGGCCTGATCACATGACCCTCGATCTCCAACGGGAGATCTTGCCCTGGGCATGCTCAGTGTGTGCAGACAAGGACTTAGTCCCAGAGAAGTCCGCTCGCTGCTGACCAGCACTGGCTTTAATGGCAGAAGCTGAAGAAGCAGCAGTAACTCTCTGTACAGAGTGAGACTGAGCAAGACGCTGGGACCGACGTCCCTGCTGAGCAGACTCCACTGCGGCTGGATAAGAATGGGAGACCGCAGCGGAGATGGCTCGAGATTCCCCCTGTGCAGAAGCGGGAACTCGAGACCTAACACAGGATCAGTGATTACATGTACATCATTAAGCTGATAAGGGAGAGAGACACAGTGGGGGACACAAGCCACCTCGACATGCATTTCACCGCTCTGGACTTTGTCAGGAGGCGTCAGCTCGCTGACCAGTCTAACAGTGTTCCTTCTAGCTTTGGTCTTCTTGGTAGCCAATGTCTTTTTCAGCATCTTCCTTCAATCACTGCCAAGCTGAGTAGGCCACAGTTGGTGCATGTCCTGACATTGTGATTGGCAGTAGTTTGGTAGATAACTATATATTGCTTTTATATTTAGACAATGCTTTTATGTTTAGACCATGTGAAAGAGAAATGTCACAGGGCCTGAGAAAGAAAATAGCACAAGAAAGGTGAGGGCTACCAGAAGATCAACAAAGGTTTACTTTTCAGTCTGAATACTGCTGCAAAAGTGCTACAAAAATTTAACAAAGTTAACATCTAAACAGGAGTGAATTCTGATGAGAAGGGTTGAAGAGGAGCAACATGCAAGTTCACTGAAGCTAGCTAAAGAAGTGGAAAGCCAAAAAAGAGTGAATGTTTCCCATCGCACAATATGGCATACACTGCAGAGGAATATCATGCATGGGTGTCGTCCACGAAGGAAGCCTCTTGTAAATCCATGACCAAAAAAGCCCACCTACAATTTGCCAAGGTCCATGCTGCTACTGGGACTCTAGAATCTGGAGTGATGAGAACAAGACAAATGTTTTTTTAAACTAATCGCTTCAAAACTGTACGTTGTCTCTAAGGTGAGGAGTACAAAGAAAAATGAATTGTGTGTACAGTGAAACAAGGTGGTGGCAGCATCCTTATGTGGGGCTACATAAGTGCTCTTGGATGCATTTCATTAAGGGTATCATCAAAACACACATCTAAGGCCATTGTTGCTTTTCTGAAGAAAAACAGGGAAAAAGTGATTCAGCGGCCAAAGATGTCTCCTAATCTGAACACAAATTAAAACACCTATGGGAAATTCTGAAGAATCAAGTTGATCATCACTCTCCATCCAGCATCCAGGCTTTAAAAGAGGCCATTCTTGAATAATGGAAAAAGATTGATATTGCGATATCTCCCCATCATATTCATTCTATGCCTAGAAGACTTGGTACTGTCCTTAAAAATCAAGGAGGTCATACAAAACACTAGATGTATCAATTTTGACACTGGTGCATTTATTTTTGCATCAACTCATTTCAGTAAAAGAGGAGATTTTGCAATGAATGTTATATTATTAACTTTACTTTCATGTTATGGGTTAAAAAATCTTTTATGAAACTCAGTCTTATCCCAATTTTTGAAATTGTTTTCTGTTCGGTGAGATATTGATTAAAATGTGTATTTCAAAGGGGTTTACTTATTTATGCTGATCACCTTCTATATAAAAATAATCTCACAACAGACTTTTATTTAAGAAGGATGAAATACATATTACTAATGGGTTGTTATATCGCTCACAAAACAGTGGCACTATCCAGAATTACTTGAATAATTTTAGTAATTAACCTTTTGTTAGGTTCATCAGTATGGGCACTTAAAATGTAATAAAGTAATTGTTCCTTGTAAAGTGTTATCTATGCTCACATTTATGCATGTGTGAGTGTTATTCATAGGAAAATTACAACAGAATTGACATTGAGAATTTTAATTGTACGTGCACTATTGTGGCACAACTGACATGTAATAATTTATGTCAAAAATCTGTTTCACTGTTACCACAAAAGTAGAAAATGCAACCTCCTCACACTCCACCACATTTGTTGTTTGATTTGAAAACTGTAAGTCAGTAGGAAATTATATATACGAAACTAAAGACATGGATATTGTTTTTAATATTGATGACATGCAAAATTTTTACTGTTAATATGCTAGAATACTAAACCTAAACATGAAGCAACTTTTACATGTCTTTCATTTGTGCAGCAAAGATTACACTATGGAAACAAATTATGCTTAAAAGGTGATTAATGACCTTGATAAAAGAGGACAAAATACTATCAAAGTATTAAGTTGAAGGGGTCGAATAATATTGCTCGCCCCACTTTTCAGTTTTTTAATTTCCACAAAAATTTAAAATAAACAATAAATTTTGTTCAACTTCACAATTATGTTCCACTTCTTGTTGATTCTTCACCAAAACTTTACATTTGGTATCTCTATGTTTGAAGCATGATATGTGAGAAAAGGTTGAAATGTTCCAGGGAGCCGAATACTTTCGCAAGGCACGGTATATAATTTTGTAATACTATTTGTAAGTCAAAACCAGGAGTGGGTCCAAAACACAGAATATGGGCAAATATTTTTATTCATATTTTGTTGCTGTGTATATTGCAATCATGGTTTTGGTGCAACAGTAATAATGAAAAAAATTGATCAAAATACTGACCAGGTGAAAGTGGCAGCTTGTAATTGGATGTGGCTTGGAATCAGAGGAGCTCAGCAATAGAGATGAGCGGTGTTCGAGTCGAACTGTTCCTCATTTTCAAGCTGGGAGCGTTCGAGCTGCTTTGGGCGGTGTTCGAGTCGTTCGTCGAACCCGAACAATTTTCTTTAAAATTCGGCTGTCCGAATTTCTGTTCGATAACTGTTCGTTCACCAAAAGCCTAGCTTGATTTTCACATTAAAACTGTTTATCATTGTTTATAGACTGTTTCAGTGTATAGTGGGCGGGGGGGCGGTCGATAGATCTGTGCTGAAATAACGCCGATCTCCATTTTTTTTTCTTTCCCGCATTTACAGTGGGGCGGTGCAGTCTCTCAGCCTATCAGCACACATGCAGCAATGTGCATGTGATGCACACAAGCAAGGGCATGTATCTTTGGCTGTGTATGTCACATGTCCTCCTTGCCCTATAAAAACCAGCCATTTGCCCCGTCACCACCATTTCCTCACTGCTGCAGCTTAGTGTTAGATGGCACCGCTGCTGCTGTGGGCGCTATACAGACTAAGAGTGTTTTTTTTTGGAGCGAATTGTCAGAGAGATAGATTTAGGGAGTTGGGAGGAGTCGGGACTAGTTGTAATATCAGCCCTTTTTAGGGTAGGTTACAGCAGTTCATAGCACTGTTTGCCAGGCAGGTCTGTGCCAGTGCTGTGCAAGTGTTTGTCACAGCATTTGGTGTAATCTAGCTCAGCCAATCCTTTTGGGCTAGTAGCATTGTCTGATAGTCATCTGAGTAGGCCGCCTGTGAAGCTAGCTACACCGCCTGTGTATCTCAACTTTTACTGCATCTAACCCAGTTAATAGTTTTGGGCCTAGGAGCAGTGTCTGCACATCAGCAGAGTAGCCCGCCTGTGAAACTAACTACACCGCCTGTGTATCTCAATTTTCACTGCATCTAATCCAGTTATTAGTTTTTGGCCTAGGAGCAGTGTCTGCACGTCAGCAGAGTAGCCCGCCTGTGAAACTAACTACACCACCTGTTTATCTCTATTTTTACTGCATCTAATCCAGTTAATAGTTTAGTGCCTAGGAGCAGTGTCTGCACGTCAGCAGCAAAGTAGCCCGCCTGTGAAACAAACTATACCGCCTGTGCATCTCAATTTTCACTGCATCTAATCCAATTATTAGTTAGGGCCTAGTACCACAGTTTGGCCACTCTGTTCTGCTCGGTTTTCATCCATCGGTTGTTGTACCAACAACTACAGATACAGAGTTGCCTATTAGTTAAGCACTAAACTGAGTGGCAAAAGGCCTGCTGCTGGTGGAAAGGGGAATAGGCGTGTTTGAAAGGGAATAAAAGGTTGTGTCCATTGGGTAGGTAGTAAAGCAACAGTAACATCTGCAGAAGAAAGACCATCTTCCAGCCAAAGTAAGATGTCTACTTCTTTTCGTGGACAATCTGATATGATCCCTTTCTTACGACCATCGCTACAAGCATCGCCAAAAATTCCAGATGAGGCACAAAAACAGCAGGTGCTTGAACAGATATCAAGTGCTCGTTCAAGTGGGCTCTTCTCCATGTCAACATCAACATCACAACTACTCCAGTCCTCAGAGTTGTCACCCCAATCGCACTTGCTTCCTCACAGCTCCCAAGTCTCCAGCTGCCCGTCTGAGCATGGGGTAACACACATGGTTGAGTCTGTAGAGCTGTTTACGCATACTATAGCATGGGAATCAGAGGTCTGCTCCAGAGCTTCTGTGAATCCAGATGAGGAAATGATCTGCACTGATGCCCAGAATCTTTGTGAGTCAGATCCAGGCCCAGATGAAGAAGGTTCTGAGCATAATGTAGACCCTCGTTCCCAAACTGTAACTCCTGTTGGTGGAGACAATGAGGAAGATATTGATGAGACTGAGATACCTGATTGGAAGAAAAACTTGACTTTTTGGTCAGGAAAGGAAGAGGTTGGCTCTGAGGACGACGGGTTTGAGAACACACAGGATGATGATGAGGTTGTAGACCCCACTTACTGTCAACCCCCAGTCCGCCAGTCCATGAGGTCAGCAGAGGAGGTGGAGGAGGATGCTAGAGACAAATCTGATGACGAGGTAATGGTGCACCTTCCTGGACAGAGACGGAGTACTGGAAGCACATAAACAACTGCATCCTCAACCCCAACTGTGCCTCAGACCAGAAGTCGTGGTGGCTCTTCAGGTCGCACGGGTTATATGATGCATAAGTTGCAGTGGGAAGCTCACTGTGCTACAATGCGGCCTAGTGGGCCGGGTCAACCAACATCTGCCCCATCAAGTGCATACACTTCCTCTTCATCCTCTGTGACTGTGGGGAAAAAAGTCGCCCTTGGTTTGGATGCAGACCTTTCACCTCTTTACCCGCAACAGCCAGTGGAGATTGGCAGGTCATCAGGACATTTGCAAGTGGAAACACCTGCTGGTGTTGAGCGCTCTCCGACATCGACACCACATTTTGATCAAGGCAACATAACATTTCCGCCTGCACCTTCCTCACAGACCAGCAGTTTGCCGGGGACACCCTACTCAACTCCGTCTAAGCACGGCAGCCAGCCCTCAGTCCCTCAGATGTGGACAAGTAAAAGACCATTTCCACCTAGCCATGACAAAGCTAAGAGGTTGAATTTCTCCATCTGCAAGCTGTTGGCTACAGAAATGCTGCCTTTTCGCCTGGTGAACACAGAGGATTTTTGAGACCTTATGTCCGTCGCAGTGCCCCAGTACCAGATGCCCAGTCACCACTACTTCTCAAAAAAAGCTGTGCCTGCGCTACACCAGCATGTCGCACACAACATCACCGCTTCCTTGAGAAACTCTGTGTGTGACAGGGTGCATTTCACCACAGGCACTTGGACGACTAGACATTGACAGGGGCGTTACATGTCGGTGACTGGGCACTGGGTAACTACGGCGACATTAGAAGGGGCTCCTGTCCAAGTCTTGCCATCGCCACGAGTTGCTCGTCGATCCTCTATATCTAGAAGTTCCTCCACTGCTTCTGCCTCCTCAACCTCCTCTCGGTCCTCAACCTGCACCCAAAGCCTGTCTGGTAATGCTACCCACGTTGTAACTGCGCAGAAGGAATCCTGCACACCTCCTCACTATGCTGTCACCAGGGCTCAACGGCATCAAGCAGTGTTTACATTGAAATGTCTGGGAAATGTGAGTCACACAGCAGAGGAGTTGTGGTCAGCTCTGGAGACCGAGTTCCATCAATGGTTGTCTCCACTCAACCTGCAGCCAGGGAAGGCTGTGTGCGACAATGCTGCAAACCTGGGTGCGGCCTTTCGCCGGGGCAATGTCACACACGTGCCTTGTATGGCTCAAGTTTTGAACCTGGTTGTACAGCAATTTTTATCCCACTGTCCCGGACTAGATGGGCTTCTGCAGAGGGCACGGTCGCTGTGTGCTCACTTCCGCCGCTCGCATCCCGCAGCTCATTTCCTCACGCTCATTATCTTTCATCCATCTCACGTATCTTCCCTACCTGATCTATCACAATAAGTGACATCACGTTTTCCCCTGTACCGAAATCCACTGCCTCAGAGTAATCCTGATTCTGCACTGTCCTTCAAACCACACATCCAAACTTTCGCCAACTCTTGTCAGCGCCAGCTCAAACATATTTCCAGAATCCATCCCATCCTCAACCCTCAATCTACTAAAATGCTTGTGCATGCCCTCATCATCTCCTGCCTCAACTACTGCAACATCCTCCTCTCGCCTATCTGCTAACACTTTTGAACCTCTCCAATTCAGTCTTAACTTTGTTGCCCGAGTAGTTCATCTCTCTCCTCACTAATCCTCCGCTTCTCCCCTTTTCAAATTTCTGCATTGGCTCCCAATTTCCTAGCGTATCCAATTCAAACTACTAACACTGACCTACAAAGCCATCCGTAACCTGTCTCCTCCATACATCTCCAAACAAATCTACTGATATCTTCCCTCACATAATCTCTCGCCCTCCAAAGAACTCCTTCTCTCCCCCACACTTATTCATTCCTCACCCAATCGCCTCTAAAACGTCTCTTGAATATCTCCCATTCTCTGTAATTCTGTTCCCCAAAACGTCTGATTATCCACAACATTCAGATCCTTCAGATGGAACATGAAACCCCAACTCTTCAGGAAATCTTACAGCCTGCAATGACCACGCTGCCACATCAACACCACTACAGCTAATGCAACCCCCCAATCTACTCTCAGCTATCCCATTATCATGTAGAATGTAAGCCTGCAAGGGTAGGGTTCCCCTCCCTCTGTACCAGTCTATCTGTATTGTGTATGTAACCGCTTCCCATGTGCAGCACCATGGAATCAATGGTGCTATATAAATAATAATAATAATTTATAGAAAAGGGTTGTTCCAGTAATCTTCTCTATAAATATCTAGCATTGTACATCCTCCAAAGACAAGCAAGATCTTATCCAGATAATTATAATTGCAAACCATTAATTTTTACATAGCACTCGTTTATTTCTAAGGTTATAAAAATTTTCAAAAAACATTGGCCTGTTCTGCATCAGGCTTATCTAACTACTGAATCCTTTAGTAAACCAGTTAATTTTAAAATGTGACTCCCTAATATCAAGAACTTCATAACACAAGCCGATATAGGCCAATCTAAAAAATGTACACAAGAAATTCTTAATGCCAGACATAATGGTACCTTCCCTTGTCTTAACTGCCACGCATATTCCAACATTATTAACCCCTTTCTGCCAATGGACGTACTGCTCCGTCCATGAGGGGTGGGCCCTACTTCCCAAGGACGGAATAGTATGTCCAGCGCGATCGGCTGCGCTCACGGGAGGAGCGCGGCCGATCGCGGCCGGGTGTCAGCTGCCTATCCCCCCCCCACAAATGATGCTCCTTCCCTTCCGAGCTCTGCCATGCGCTCAAACGGTGGTTCCCCCACATATCGGGTATCAGCGTACTCAGGAGAAATTGGACAACAATATTTAGGGTCCAATTTCTCCTGTTACTCTTGGAAACATACAAAACTGGGGGCTAAAAATAATTTTTGTGGAAAAAAAAATATTTTTTATTTGCGCAGCTCTGCGTTGTAAACTGTAGTGAAACACTTGGGGGTTCAAAGCTCTCACATCACATCTAGATGAGTTCCATAGGGGGTCTACTTTCCAAAATGGTGTCACTTGTGGGGGGTTTCTACTGTTTAGGTACATTAGGGGCTCTGCAAATGCAATGTGATACCTGCAGACCATTCCATCTAAGTCTGCATTCCAAATGACGCTCCTTCCCTTCCGAGCCCTCCCATGTGCCCTAACGGTGGTTCCCCCCACATAAGGGGTATCAGCGCACTCAGGACAAATTGGACAACAACTTTTGGGGTCCAATTTCTCCTGTTACCCTTGGGAAAATACTAAACTGGGGGCTAAATAATAATTTTTGTGGGAAAAAAATTTTGTTTTATTTTTACGGCTCTGCATTATAAACTTCTGTGAAGCCCTTGGTGGGGCAAAGTGCTCACTACACATCTAGTTAAGTTCCTTCGTGGGTCTACTTTCCAAAATGGTGTCACTTGTGGGGGGTTTCAATGCTTAGGCACATTAGTGGCTCTCCAAACGCAACATGGCGTCCCATCTCAATTCCTGTCAATTTTGCATTGAAAAGTCAAACGGCACTCCTTCCCTTCCGAGCTCTCCCATGCGCCCAAACAGTGGTTTACCCCCACATATGGGGTATCAACGTACTCAGGACAAATTGTACAACAATTTTTGGGGTCCAATTTCTTCTTTTACCCTTGGGAAAATAAAAAATTGGGGGCGAAAAAATAATTTTTGTGAAAAAAAATGATTTTTTATTTTTACGGTTCTGCATTATAAACTTCTGTGAAGCACTTGGTGGGTCAAAGTGCTCACCACACCTATAGATAAGTTCCTTAGGGGGTCTACTTTCCAAAATGGTGGGCACTTGTGGGGGGTTTCAATGTTTAGGCACAACAGTGGCTCTCTAAACGCAACATGGCATCCCATCTCAATTCCAGTCAATTTTGCATTGAAAAGTCAAATGGCGCTCCTTCGCTTCCGAGCTCTGTCATGCGCCCAAATAGTGGTTTACCCCAACATGTGGGGTATCGGCATACTCAGGACAAATTGTACAACAATGTTTGTGGTCCATTTTCTCCTGTTACCCTTGGTAAAATAAAACAAATTGGAGCTGAAATAATTTTTTTGTGAAAAAAAGTTAAATGTTCATTTTTATTTAAACATTCCAAAAATTCCTGTGAAACGCCTGAAGGGTTAATAAACTTCTTGAATGTGGTTTTGAGCACCTTGAGGGGTGCAGTTTTTAGAATGGTGTCACACTTGGGTATTTTCTATCATATAGACCCGGCAAAATGACTTCAAATGAGATGTGGTCCCTAAAAAAAATGGTGCTGTAAAAATGAGAAATTGCTAGTCAACTTTTAACCCTTATAACTCCCTAACAAAAAAAAAATTTTGGTTCCAAAATTGTGCTGATGTAAAGTAGACTTGTGGGAAATGTTACTTATTAAGTATTTTATGTGACATATCTCTGTGATTTAATTGCATAAAAATTCAAAGTTGGAAAATTGCGAAATTTTCTAAATTTTCACCAAATTTCCATTTTTTTCACAAATAAACGCAGGTAATATCAAATACATTTTACCACTATCATGAAGTACAATATGTCCTGAGAAAATAATGTCAGAATCACCAGGATCCGTTGAAGTGTTCCAGACTTATAACCTCATAAATGGACAGTGGTCAGAATTGTAAAAATTGGCCCGGTCGATAACGTGCAAACCACCCTTGGGGGTAAAGGGGTTAAAGGACATTCTTTTACACATCCCAATACAGGTCAGTTAGTTTCCATTAAAAGCCATTACACTTGTGAAAAGAGATGGGTAGCCCGAACAGTAAAGTTCATCTTCTGTACCAAACACGTACTGTTCGAGCATAGACCCTGAACACAGACTGTTTGAGTTCGATCGCCCGAACACTGGGTGTTTGTCGTGCTGTCATCTGCATGACAGCGTGAGAAACACCGCTGGCTCTGATCAGCGGTAAGATTATTACCACCGGTCAGAGCGCTGCTGCTGTGACCAGAGGTAAATAGTTTAGCTCCGGTCACAGGTGTCAGCTGATAGGACTACTAATCTCACACCTGCTGCCATTAATAACCATGAGAACTGATGGTAGTATTCATCAGCCAGTGTCTAGTGTTGAGCATTCTGATACCGCAAGTATCGGGTATCGGCCGATATTTGCGGTATCGGAATTCCGATACCGAATTCCGATACTTCTCGCGTATCGGATACCAGAATCGGAAGTTCCCAGAATTCCAACTGAACGCAGCAGCCAATGAGGAATGATTGGAAGTGTGGGCACATCCTGTTTAGCATGGTGGGCATGTAAGTACTGGCAAGGCTGTGATTGGCTGCTGAAATGATGTCACTCTGCACTATAAAAAACGCTGCCGCCATTTTGCGCTCACTCTGCTGTGATTTCAGTTAGGGACAGGACGCTGTGTTCTAACTGAGGGCCAGTTGAGATAGCTAATTGCTTCATTTTCCTTTCCAAAGGCTAATTTAGCAAAACGCTGTGTGTTCTTCACTGTTCACCTTGCTCTTGCCTTGCAGCGCTGTTTTAACAGCGTTCTGCAAGGTCTCTGTGTGTGTGTGTGTGTGTGTGTGTGTGCAGCTCACTCTGTAGTCTGTGTGCAGCCATATACCCGGTTGTATTCAGCTCAGGGGGAATTCACACTGCCTCACACAGTTGTCCTTTTTTGCTCATAGTGCAGCCTGCTGCATATTTTTTCTCAAATTTCCTATTAGTGTTTTTCCACCCGTCTCCAGCTAAATTGTGGAAAAACACTACATAGGATAACCTAGAGGGGGGTTTTTGGGCCTTGCAGCGCCGTTTACGGCTGTCTGCATGGTCTCCGTGTGAGCGCAGCTCGCCCTGTAGTCTGTGTGCAGCCATAGCCGGTTGGATTCAGCTCAGGGTTCGTTACTGCCTCATACCTTGAGAAAAATTTTCCTTTTTTTCAAATAGTGCAGCCTGTTTAAAATTAAAAAAAAAAATTCCTATTAGAGTTTTTCCACCCGTCTCCAGCTAAATTGTGGAAAAACACTACATAGGATAACCTAGAGGGTTTTTTTTGGGCCTTGCAGCGCCGTTTACGGCTGTCTGCACGGTCTCTGTGTGAGCGCAGCTCACCCTGTAGTCTGTGTGCAGCCATAGCCGGTTGGATTCAGCTCAGGGTGCGTTACTGCCTCATACCTTGAAAAAAAATTTACTTTTTTTCAAATAGTGCAGCCTGTTTAAACTTTAAAAAAAAATTTCCTATTAGTGTTTTTCCACCCGTCTCCAGCTAAATTGTGGAAAAACACTACATAGGCTAACCTAGAGGGTTTTTTTTGGGCCTTGCAGCGCCGTTTACGGCTGTCTGCACGGTCTCTGTGTGAGCGCAGCAGACTGACAGCTTCCGTGACTTGATGGCATTGGCAGTCCCACAGTACAAGGTGCCCAGCCGCTTTTACTTCAGCAGGCAAGCTGTCCCTGCCCTGCACAGGCATGTTGAGGGAAACATAAAACATGCGCTACTGAACGCCGTCAGTAGCAAGGTCCACCTCACCACCGATGCGTGGACCAGTCAGCATGGACAGGGGCGATACGTTTCCCTCACTGCCCATTGGGTTAATGTTGTTGAGCCAGGTACAGATCGTGCGAGTGGCGCAGGACGTGTCCTGCCCACTCCAAGGATTGCAGGAATCCAGTCTGTACGCATTGACTCCTCCTCTTACACAAGTTCCTCAGAATCAACTCTGCAGGAGCCGTCACAGTCCACCTCCACATGGACCCGTGAACGTTTACCTATGACCGACATGAGCACAGCCGTGGCCAAACGTCAGCAGGCCGTCTTGAAACTAGTTTCATTGGGGAATCGAAGCCACACAGCGCAGGAGCTCTGGAATGCCATCAAGCAGGAGAGCGATGTGTGGTTACTGCCAGCGAATCTCCAGCCAGGCATGGTAGTGTGTGACAATGGCCGAAATCTGGTGGCAGCTTTGGCCCTTGGCAACCTCACTCACATCCCATGTCTGGCACATGTGCTCAATTTGGTTGTGCAGAGTTTTCTGAGGGACTATCCGGATCTTGATGCCCTGCTGCACGAGGTCCGCCTAGAGTGTGCTCACTTGCGGCGTTCCAGCTTGGCAAGATCCCGCATTGCTGCTCTGCAGTGCCGATTCCGCCTTCCGGAACACCGCATCATATGTGACCTACCTACCCGGTGGAATTCCACGTTACATATGTTGGAGCGGTTGTGTGAGCAGCAGCAAGCAGTTATGGAGTACCAGCTGCATCAGGCGCAAAGAAGTCGCCGATCAGACTTCACAACCACAGAGTGGGCCACTATCAAGGACGTCTGCCAGGTTTTGCGTCCTTTTGATTATTCCACGCGGATGGCAAGTGCAGATGATGCACTAGTCAGCATGACTGTCCCCCATATCTTCCATATGTTGTGGAAGAGGTGAAGGATGAGGAGTCACCTTTTCCATCAGCTTCTGGAGAGTCAGCGCCACGTGGTTCCTCACAAAGGGGTACGCAGGGGCCAATTTGTGAGGAGGATGAGGAGGAGTCAATGGAGGAGGAAGAGCTCCATCCAGAGGAGGGAGCGACAGAATTGTCCAGTGGTCAGTGTGTACAGCGAGGGTGGGGTGATGACGAGCGGGCAGAGATCATGTCTCAAGCAGGGGACAGCGTTTCTGGGCCAGTTGGCACTCTGCAGCACATGGTGGATTTCATGCTGCAGTGCCTGAGAAACGACCGCCGCATCGACCACATTCTCAACATGCCTGATTATTGGGTGTTCACCCTCCTCGATCCTCGCTACCGGGACAACGTCCAAAACCTCATCCCTGCGTTGACCCGGGAGCGTAAATTGCGGGAGTACCACGACACACTGGTGAATTCCATCATCTTCTCCTGTCCAACTGAGAGGAGTGCTGCTAGTGCTTTACAAAGCAGCTCAGTGCGTCGAGGCAGTGGGGGAGGCTCTGCCCAAAGAGGGAGCAGAAGCAGTGCCTCTGCCCAAGGCAAGCCCAGTATGGCACAACTCTGGCACACTTTTGTGTGCCCGCCCCAAATGTCTACGCCATCACCGGCGGCTCCAGTCAGCAGGAGGCAATGGTTACGTCAGATGGTGACAGACTACATGGCTTGCCCTCTTACTGTACTCCCAGACGGCTCTTCCCCGTTCAAGTTTTGGGTCTCTAAGCTGGATACATGGCCAGAGCTAAGCCAGTATGCATTGGAGGTGCTGGCTTGCCCTGCGGCTAGTGTCTTATCGGAACGTGTCTTTAGTGCCGCAGGTGGTGTACTAACAGACCGTCGCATGCGACTGTCCTCCGATAACGTTGACCGGCTTACTTTCCTGAAAATGAACCAGGCCTGGATCTCGCAGGAATTTGCCACTCCTCTGCCTGATTAAGTAATTGGGTGTCATCCAGGTCTCCTGCTGTGTTCATCTTTCTACCACCTGAACTGCTATTCCTGGGCTCCAACACCGCCAGTTGCAGCTCAGAAGTGCAGGCTGCACAGTAAAAACATACGACCCAGTGTTATTGGGTTTCAGTAACGTCAGCTGATCCCCAGCTGTGTAGCCGGCAATGTGTCCTGCGACCGCCACGCTGGCACAACAACCTAAATGTAAGGGAACCTGTCCCCCCCCCCGTCGTTTGTTACTGAAAGAGCCATCTTGTGCAGCAGTAATGCTGCACAAGGAAAAGGTAGCTCTTTTGGTTTAGCTCCTTGCACACGCAGAACTTAACACTTATAAAATGTGTTCACTGATACCGTTATACCGTCCCGGAGCTGGGACTTTCCTTCGTAATGTGACGCAGCACAGCCGTCATTCCTACCCCCTTGGTAACATAGTAACATAGTAACATAGTTAGTAAGGCCGAAAAAAGACATTTGTCCATCCAGTTCAGCCTATTGGTGCCATGCGCTGCCTCCTCAGCGTTGTTTTAAGCTGTCACGGAGCCTGCGCTGTTCTGTTATCCCTTGGGCATGCCCTATTTGCGCTGCCTGTCTTCTGACATAATTTGGTGTCAGGCTGGCTGCGCCTGTGCGGCCGCGCTGCCCGAGATCCCACCTCGCAGTGTCTTCTGATTGAGTCACACTGCGGGCCTGGGATCCATGGGCATGCGCAGTGCATATCTTCCCCTCGGGCTCTCGCTCATTTCCCTCCGCCTTCTTTAGACTGTGCGCCGTCAGCTGATCCCTAATAGCATGCCACGGCCGTGACACCGCACAGTCTGAAGAAGAGGGAAGGAGGGGAGTGAGAGTCGAGTATATGCACTGTGCATGCCCATGGATCCAAGGCCCGCAGTGGGATTACGTTAGACGAGACTGCGAGGTGGGATCTGGAGCAGCGTGGACGCACAGGCACTGACAGCCTGACACCAAATTATGTCAGAAGACAGGCAGCGCTAATTGGGCATGGCCAAGGGCTAACAGAACAGCGCAGGCTCCATGACAGCTTAAAACAACGCTGAGGAGGCAGCGCATGGCACCAAGGGGATAGGAATGACAGCCGTGCTGTGTCCCATTACGAAGGAAATTCGCACCTCCGGGACGGTTGAATGGTATAAGGGGACACATTTTTAGTGTTTACTTCAGTGTTTGCAAGGAGCATAATGAAAAGAGCAACCTTTTCCTTTTGCATCCTTATTGCTGCACAAGATGGCTCTTTCAGCTACAAACGTCTTGGGGGGGGGGGTTAAAGGTTCCCTTTCAACTTGCTCCAATCAGGCTTCGGCCTACACTCTGTTCCTCTGCTCCTCCTGCTGACCCTGGGCTCTAACACCGCCAGTTGGTGCCTGGAAGTGCTGTGTGCACAGTTAACAGTTGCTCCTCTGTTATTGGGGTTCAGTAACGTCAGCTGATCCCCAGCTGTGTGTGCGGCAATACCTCCAATCTGCTCCTCCTGCTGTCCCTGGGCTCTAACACCGCCAGTTGGTGCCTGGAAGTGCTGTGTGCACAGTTAACAGTCGCTCCTCTGTTATTGGGGTTCAGTAACGTCAGCTGATCCCCAGCTGTGTGTGCGGCAATACCTCCAATCTGCTCCTCCTGCTGTCCCTGGGCTCTAACACCGCCAGTTGGTGCCTGGAAGTGCTGTGTGCACAGTTAACAGTCGCTCCTCTGTTATTGGGGTTCAGTAACGTCAGCTGATCCCCAGCTGTGTATCCGGCAACGTGTCATGCGACCGCCACGCTGGCACAACTAAAATGTAAGGGGACCTGTCCCCCCCCCCCTAGGCGTTTGTTACTGAAAGAGCCACCATGTGCAGCACTAATACTGCACAAGGGAAAGGTCGCTCTTGAAATTATGCTCCTTGCAAACGATGAACTACACACTCATGTAATGTGTCCCCTCACACCGTCCAACCGTCCCGGAGGTGGGACTTTCCTTTGTAATGTGACGCAGCACAGCCGTCATTGCTACCCCCTTGCCACCGTGCGCTGGCTCCTTAGCGTTGTTTGATTCCGTCATGGACCCTGCGCTGTTATGTTATCCCTTGGCCATGCACAGTTTGCGCTGCCCGTCCTCTGACATCATTTGTTGTCGTCCTGGCTGCGCCTGTGCGTCCACGCTGCCCGAAATCCCACCTCGCAATGTCGTCTAATGTGATCCCACAGTGGGCCTGGTATCCATGGCCATGCGCAGTGCATATACTAGCCTCTCACTCCCCTTCTTCATGCTTCTTCAGACTAGGCGGCGTTAGCTGATCCCTAATAGCATGCCACGGCCGTGACGCCGCACAGTCTGAAGAAGCAGGAAGGAGGTGAGTGAGAGGCGATGATATGCACTGCGCATGCCCATGGATCCCTGGCCCGCAGTGGGACTACATTAGATGACACTGCAAGGTTGGATCTCGGGCAGCTTGGACGCACAGGCACTGCCAGCCTGACACCTACATGATGTCAGAAGACGGGCACCGCTAACTGTGCATGGCCAAGGGATAACATTACAGCGCGGGCTCCGTGACAGAACCAAACAACGTTGAGGAGGTGGCGCACGGCACCAAGGGGGTTGGAATGACGGCTTTGCTGTGTCACATTACAAAGGAAAGTCCCACTTCCGGGACGGTTTGACAGTGTGAGGGGACACATTATATGAGTGTGTACTTCAGCGTTTGCAAGGAGCATATTTTTCGGAGCCACCATTTTCCATGTGCAGTATTACTGCTGTACAAGATGGCTCTTTCAGCAACAAATGCCTGGGAAGGGGGGTTAAAGGTTCCCTTTCAACTTGCTCCACTGCAGTCTTCGGCCTACACTCTGCTCCTCTTTGATTCCCTGGGTTTCAACACTGTCAGTTGCCACCTGGAAGTGTTGTCTACACAGAAAAAACACTAGGTGATCTGTCAGTGTGGTTCAGCACCGCCAGCTGTTCCCCTGCTGTGTAGTCGGCAACGTGTCCAGCACAAGCCACGCTGGCACAACAGAACAAAAGCTGCCACCAGTGCAGGCTTCGGCCTACACTCTGCTCCTCTCCTCCTCCTGCTGACCCTGGGCTTAAACACCACTAGTTTTTGCCCGGAAGTGCTAGCTGCACAGAGAAAAACACCAGCCAATGTGTTAGTGGGGTTCAGCAACGCCAGCTGTTCCCCTGCTGTGTAGCCGGCAACGTGACCTGCAAACGCCACGCAGGCACATGAACTGAAATTAAAGGGAACCTGGCCCCACCCCCCCAGGTGTTTCTATATATAACAGCCACCTAGTACAGCAGTACTGCTGCATTTGTACAAGGTGGCTGATTTTTTATCCTTGCCCACGTAGAATTAAACACGTAAAATATGTGTCTCATTACAGACCATTACAATGTCCCTGAGGTGTGACTTTCCTTTTTAATGACACGCACCACCCCCCTTGGTAGCGCTGCCCGTCTTCTGACATCATTGGTTGGCTGCCTGTGCCTGTGCGTCCGCCCTGCCCGACACAACCCCCCTCGTTGTCTCATATATTTTGGCTGCGAGGGTGTGATTGATGGGCATGTGCAGTGCATATGTTCGCCTGTCTTAACTCATCTCCTTCTGCCTTCTTCAGACTGTGCGGCCTCCTGGCCGTGGTAGGCGATAAGGGATCAGCTGAGGCCGCCCAGTCTGAAGCAGGTGTAAGGACATGTGTGAGCGGCAAACATATTTACTGCACAAGGCCACGAATCCCAGCCACGCAGTGTGATTTTTTGAAAACACACTGCGGGCCTGGGATTCATATCCATTGCTAACCGCAACGGCCAACATGAAATGAGGTGAGAAGACAGGCAGCGCTCACAGCGCATGGCCAAGGGATCACAATAGCGCAGACTCCTGTACAGCTAATAACAAAGCTCAGGAATCTGTGCCCAGCACCTAGGTGTAAATTTTGACACCTGTGCTGGGTCTCCTTAAAAAGACAAGTCACGCCTCCACTACTGTTTGACAGTATAATGGGCTAAATAGTGTACGTGTTTTATTCAGCGTGTGCAAGGAGCAAACTAAATAGAGCAACCTTTTACTTGTGCAGCATTAATGCTGCACAAGGTGTGGCTCTTGTACCTTGCAACACCTGAGGGGGGGTTAAAGGTTACCTTTGAAATTGGTTCAACTAGGCTTCGGCCTGCACTCTGCTCCTCTCCTCCTCCTGCTGACCCTGGGCTCTAACACCGCTAGTTTTTGCCCGGAAATGCGAGCATCACAGAGAAAAACAACAGCCAATGTGTTAGTGGGGTTCAGCACCGCCAGCTGTTCCCCTGCTGTGTAGCCGGCATCGTGTCCAGCACAAGCCACGCTGGCACAACCTGCCACCAGTGCAGGCTTCGGCCTACACTTTGCTCCTCTCCTCCTCCTGCTGACCCTGGGCTCTAACACCGCTAGTTTTTGCCCGGAAATGCGAGCTTCACAGAGAAAAACAACAGCCAATGTGTTAGTGGGGTTCAGCACCGCCAGCTGTTCCCCTGCTGTGTAGCCTGCATCGTGTCCAGCACAAGCCACGCTGGCACAACTGACCAAAAGCTGCCACCAGTGCTGGCTTCGGCCTACACTCTGCTCCTCTCCTCCTCCTGCTGACCCTGGGCTCTAACAACGCTAGTTTTTGCTCGGAAATGCGAGCTTCACAGAGAAAAACAACAGCCAATGTGTTAGTGGGGTTCAGCACCGCCAGCTGTTCCCCTGCTGTGTAGCCGGCATCGTGTCCAGCACAAGCCACGCTGGCACAACCGACCAAAAGCTGCCACCAGTGCAGGCTTCGGCCTACACTTTGCTCTTCTCCTCCTCCTGCTGACCCTGGGCTCTAACACCGGCAGATTTTGCCCGGACATGCGAGCTGCACAGAGAAAAACACCAGTCAATGTGTCAGTGGGGTTCAGCGATGCCAGCTGTTCCCCTGCTGTGTAGCTGGCAACGTGTCCTGCAAACGCCACGCAGGCACATGAACTGAAATTGAAGTGACCCTGCCCCCCACCCCCAGGTGTTTCTATGTATAACAGCCACCTTGTACAGCAGTACTGCTGCATTTGTACAAGGTGGCTGACTTTTTCTCCTTGCCCACGTTTAATTAAACACGTACTAAATGTGTCTCATTGAGACCATTCCACTGTCCCTGAGGTGTGACTTTCCTTTCTAATGATACGCAGCACCACCCTTGTTAGCGCTGCCCGTCTTTTGACATCATTGGTTAGCTTGCTGCGCCTGTGCGTCTGCCCTGCTCGAAACAACGCCCCTCGGTGTCTTAGTTTTTAGGACAGCGAGGGTGTGATTGATGGGCATGTGCAGTGCATATGTTTGCCTGTGTTCACTCATCTCCTTCCGCCTTCTTCAGACTGGGTGGCCTCATGACCGCGGCATGCGATAAGGGATCAGATGAGGCCGCCCAGTCTGAAGCAGGTGTAAGGACATGTGTGAGCGGCAAACATATTTACTGCACAAGGCCACGAATCCCAGCCACGCAGTGTGATTTTTAGAAAACACACTGTGGGTCTGGGATTCATGTCCATCGCTAACCGCAACGGCCGACATGAAATGAGGTCAGAAGACAGGAAGCGCTCACAGCGCATGGCCAAGGGATAACAAGAGCGCACACTCCTGTACAGCAAATAACAACGCTCAGGAAGCTGCGCCCATGCACCAAGGTGTTATTTTCGACACCTGTGCTGCTTTTCTTTAAAAAGACAAGTCACGCCTTCACTACTGTTTTACAGTAGAATGGGCTAAATAGTGTACGTGTTTTATTCAGCGTGTGCAAGGAGCAAAATTAAGAGAGCAACCTTTTACTTGTGCAGCATTAATGCTGCACAAGGTGTGGCTCTTGTACCTTGCAACACCTGAGGGGGGGTTAAAGGTTACCTTTGAAATTGGTTCAACTAGGCTTCGGCCTACACTCTGCTCCTTTCCTCCTCCTGCTGACCCTGGGCTATAACACCGCCAGTTGTAGCCTGGAAGTGCTAGGTGCACAGAGAAAAACACCCGCCAATGTGATAGTGGGGTTCAGCACCGCCAGCTGTTCCCCTGCTGTGTAGCCGGCATCGTGTCCAGCACAAGCCACGCTGGCACAACTGACCAAAAGCTGCCACCAGTGCAGGCTTCGGCCTACACTCTGCTCCTCTCCTCCTCCTGCTGCCCCTGGGCTCAAACACCGCTAGTTTTTGCCCGGAAATGCGAGCTGCACAGAGAAAAAAAACAGCCAATGTGTTAGTGGGGTTCAGCACCGCCAGCTGTTCCCCTGCTGTGTAGCCTGCATCGTGTCCAGCACAAGCCACGCTGGCACAACTGACCAAAAGCTGCCACCAGTGCTGGCTTCGGCCTACACTCTGCTCCTCTCCTCCTCCTGCTGACCCTGGGCTCTAACAACGCTAGTTTTTGCCCGGAATTGCTAGCTGCACAGAGAAAAACACCAGCCAATGTGTTAGTGGGGTTCAGCACCGCCAGCTGTTCCCCTGCTGTGTAGCCGGCAACGTGACCTGCAAACGCCACGCAGGCACATGAACTGAAATTGAAGTGAGCCTGCCCCCCACCCCCAGGTGTTTCTATGTATAACAGCCACCTTGTACAGCAGTACTGCTGCATTTGTATAAGGTGGCTGACTTTTTCTCCTTGCCCACGTGGAACTCAACACGTACAAAATGTGTCTCATTAGAGACCATTACAATGTCCCTGAGGTGTGACTTTCCTTTTTAATGACACGCAGCGCCCCCATTGTTAGCGCTGCCCGTCTTCAGACATCATTGGTTGGCTGGCTGTGCATGTGCGTCCGCTCTGCCCGACACAACGCCCCTCGTTGTCTCATATATTTTGACTGCGAGGGTGTGATTGATGGGCACGAGCAGTGCATATGTTCGCCTGTCTTCACTCCCCTCCTTCCGCCTTCTTCAGACTGTGCGGCCTCATGGCCGTGGCAGGCAATAAGGGATCAGCTGAGGCCGCCCAGTCTGAGGCAGGTGTAAGGACATGTGTGAGCGGCGAACATATTTACTGCACAAGGCCACGAATCCCAGCACCGCAGTGTGACTTTATGGAAAGGCACTGTGGGTCTGGGATTTATGGCCATCGTTAACCGCACCGGCCAACATGAAATGAGGTCATAAGACGGCCTGCACTAACAGGGTATTGCCAAGGGATAACACAAGAGCGCACTCTCCTGTACTGCAAATAACAATGGTAAGGAGTCTGCGCCCAGCACCTAGGTGTAAATTTTGACACCTGTGCTGCGTCTTCTTCAAAAGAAAAGTCACGCCTCCACTACTGTTTGACAGTATAATGGGCTAAATAGTGTACGTGTTTTATTCAGCGTGTGCAAGGAGCAAAATGAAGAGAGCAACCTTTGACTTGTGCAGCATTAATGCTGTTCAAGGTGTTGCTCTTGTACCTTGCAACACCTGAGGGGGGTTAAAGGTTACCTTTGAAATTGGTTCAACTAGGCTTTGGCCTACACTTTGCTCCTCTCCTCCTCCTGCTGACCCTGGGCTCTAACACCGCTAGTTTTTGCCCTGAAGTGCTAGCTGCACAGAGAAAAACAACAGCCAATGTGTTAGTGGGGTTCAGCACCGCCAGCTGTTCCCCTGCTGTGTAGCCGGCATCGTGTCCAGCACAAGCCACGCTGGCACAACCGACCAAAAGCTGCCACCAGTGGAGGCTTCGGCCTACACTCTGCTCATCTCCTCCTCCTGCTGACCCTGGGCTCTAACACCGCTAGTTTTTGCCCGGAATTGCTAGCTGCACAGAGAAAAACACCAGCCAATGTGTTAGTGGGGTTCAGCACCGCCAGCTGTTCCCCTGCTGTGTAGCCGGCAACGTGACCTGCAAACGCCACGCAGGCACATGAACTGAAATTAAGGGACCCTGCCACCCACCCCAAGGTGTTTCTATGTATAACAGCCACCTTGTACAGCAGTACTGCTGCATTTGTACAAGGTGGCTGACTTTGTCTACTTGCCCACGTTTAATTAAACACGTAAAAAATGTGTCTCATTACAGACCATTACAATGTCCCTGAGGTGTGACTTTCCTTTTTAATGACACGCAGCACCCCCCTTGTTAGCGCTGCCCGTCTTCTGACATCTTTGGTTGGCTGGCTGCGGCTGTGCGTCCTCCCTGCCTGAAACCACGCTCCTCGTTGTCTTACTTATTTTGACTGCGAGGGTGTGATTGATGGGCGCGAGCAGTGGATATCTTCGCCTGTCTTTACTCATTTCCTTCCGCCTTCTTCAGAATGTGCGGCCTCATGGCCGCGGCATGCGAGAAGGGATCATATGAGGCCGCCCAGTCTGATGCAGGTGTAAGGACATGAGGGACAGGTGACAAAATTTACTGCGCAAGGTCACGAATCTCAGCTCTGCAGTGTGACTTTATTAAAAGACACTGCGGGTCTGGGTTTCATGGCCATCGCTAACCGCTCCGGCCAACATGAAATGAGGTGAGAACAAAGGCATCGCTCACAGCGCATGGCCAAGGGATAACAAGAGCGCAGACTCCTGTACAGCAAATAACAACGCTCAGGAATCTGCGCCCAGCACCTAGGTGTAAATTTTGACACCTGTGCTGCATCTCCTTAAAAAGACAAGTCACGCCTCCACTACTGTTTGACAGTATAATGGGCTAAATAGTGTCTGTGTTTTATTCAGCGTGTACAAGGAGCAAACTAAATAGAGCAACCTTTTACTTGTGCAGCATTAATGCTGCACAAGGTGTGGCTCTTGTACCTTGCAACACCTGAGGGGGGTTAAAGGTTACCTTTGAAATTGGTTCAACTAGGCTTCAGTCTACACTCTGCTCCTCTCCTCCTCCTGCTGACCCTGGGCTCTAACACCGCCAGTTTTTGCCCGGACGTGCTAGCTGCACAGAGAAAAACATCAGCCAATGTGTTAGTGGGGTTCAGCACCGCCAGCTGTTCCCCAGCTGTGTAGCCGGCAACGTGACCTGCAAACGCCACACAGGCACAACAGAACAAAAGCGGCCACCAGTGCAGGCTTCGGCCTACACTCTGCTCCTCTCCTCCTCCTGCTGACCCTGGGCTCATAACACCGCCAGTTTTAGCCTGGAAGTGCTAGCTGTACAGAGAAAAACACCAGCCAATGTGTCAGTGGGGTTCAGCACCGCCAGCTGTTCCCCAGCTGTGTAGCCGGCAACGTGCCCTGCAAACGCCATGCAGGCACATGAACTGAAATTGAAGGGAGCCTGCCCCCCACCCCCAGGTGTTTCTATGTATAACAGCCACCTTGTTCAGCAGTACTGCTGCATTTGTATAAGGTGGCTGACTTTTTCTCCTTGCCCACGTGGAACTCAACACGTACAAAATGTGTCTCATTGAGACCATTCCACTGTCCCTGAGGTGTGACTTTCCTTTGTAATGATACGCAGCACCCCCCTTGGTAGCACTTCCCGTCTTTTGACATCATGGTTAGCTAGCTGCGCCTGTGCATCCGCTCTGCGTGAAACAACGCCCCTCGTTGTCTTATTTATTTTGTCAGCGAGGGTGTGGTTTATGGGCACTTGCAGTGCATATGTTCGCCTGTCGTCACTCATCTCCTTCCGCCTTCTTCAGACTGTGCGTCCTCATGGCCGCGGCATGCGAAAAGGGATCAGCAGAGGCCGCCCAGTCTGAAGCAGGTGTAAGGACGTGTGTGAGCGTCGAAAATATTTACTGCTCAAGGCCACGAATCCCAGCACCGCAGTGTGACTTTATGAAAAGGCAGTGTGGGTCTGGGATTCATGGCCATCGTTAACCGCAGCGGCCAACATGAAATGAGGTCATAAGACGGGCAGCACTAACAGGGCATTGCCAAGGGATAACACAAGAGCGCAGACTCCTGTACAGCAAAAAACAACGCTCAGGAAGCTGCGCCAAGCACAAACGCGTTATTTGGGACACCTATGCTGCGTCTCCTTAAAAATACAAATCACGCCTCAACTACAGTTTGACTGTAGAATGGGCTAAATTGTGTATGTGTTGCATTCAGCGTGTGCAAGTAGAAAAATTAATAGAGCAACCTTTTACTTGTGCAGCATTAATGCTGCACAAGGTGTGGCTCTTGTACTTTGTAACACCTGAGGGGGGGTTAAAGGTTACCTTTGAAATTGGTTCAACTAGGCTTCGGCCTACACTCTGCTCCTCTCCTCCTCCTGCTGACCCTGGGCTGTAACAACGCTAGTTTTTGCCCGGAAGTGCTAGCTGCACAGAGAAAAACACCAGCCAATGTGTTAGTGGGGTTCAGCACCGCCTGCTGTTCCCCCACTGTGTAGCCGGCAAAGTGTCCTGCAAACGCAACGCAGACACAAAGCTGACTCCAGTGCAGGCTTCGGCCTACACTCTGCTCCCCCTGCTTACCCTTTGCTCCAACACCGCTAGTTGGGGCTGTAGGAAGACAATCTTTGATAGGCAACGCATCCGGGTTCCAGCACCGCCAGCTGGTTCTCGGCAGTGTTTTTGTCACAGGTACTCCCTCGTGCCATACCTGGTTTCAGCACCGTCAGCTGTTTCCGGGGTGTGTCAAACTCGCTGAGACGCCTATGCTTGCCCCGTCGTGTTGGAGTCGGGTTAGTTCTCTCCTCTCCTGTGGGCCTTGGGGTCCACTACCTGGTTCCAGCACCACCAGCTGGTTCCGGGCCGAGCCTTTGGCTTAGGTGCCTCCTCCTGGGTATCCTAGTTCCGCCAACGTCAGGCGGTCCTTGGTAGTGCTTTTAAGCGCGGGCACCTACAGCTTAGTAACCGGGTTCCAGCACCGTCAGCTGGTCCTCGGTCATGCCATTGGCACTTGCACACTGGGGCAACGCATCTGGGTTCCAGCACCGCCAGCTGGTTCTCGGCAGTGTTTTTGTCACAGGTACTCCCTCGTGCCAAACCTGGTTTCAGCACCGTCAGCTGTTTCCGGGTTGTGTCAAGCTCACTGAGACGCCTATGCTTGCCCCGTCGTGGTGCGGTTGGGTTAGCCAACTCCAGGGTGCCTCCAGTTTAGGAGCTTCCTATGTGGGCTGCGTGAACTGGTAGTCAAGGCTGGTTCTGTAGTGCCAGTAGGCCCAGCTCCCCCTGTAGGACTGTTGGGGTTCGGTAACTGCGGCTGCCTCGCGGCCTAGCTGTTCTCTCCTCTCCTGTGGGCCTTGGGGTCCACCACCTGGTTCCAGCACCGTCAGCTGGTTCCGGGCCGAGCCTTTGGCTTAGGTGCCTCCTCCTGGGTATCCGAGTTCCGCCAACGTCAGGCGGTCCTTGGTAGTGTTTTTAAGCGCGGGCACCTACAGCTTAGTAACCGGGTTCCAGCACCGTCAGCTGGTCCTCGGTCGTGCCATTGGCTCTTGCACACTGGGGCAACGCATCTGGGTTCCAGCACCGCCAGCTGGTTCTCGGCAGTGTTTTTGTCACAGGTACTCCCTCGTGCCAAACCTGGTTTCAGCACCGTCAGCTGTTTCCGGGTTGTGTCAAGCTCACTGAGACGCCTATGCTTGCCCCGTCGTGGTGCGGTCGGGTTAGCCAACTCCAGGGTGCCTCCAGTTTAGGAGCTTCCTATGTGGGCTGCGTGAACTGGTAGTCAAGGCTGGTTCTGTAGTGCCAGTAGGCCCAGCTCCCCCTGTAGGACTGTTGGGGTTCGGTAACTGCGGCTGCCTCGCGGCCTAGCTGTTCTCTCCTCTCCTGTGGGCCTTGGGGTCCACCACCTGGTTCCAGCACCGTCAGCTGGTTCCGGGCCGAGCCTTTGGCTTAGGTGCCTCCTCCTGGGTATCCTAGTTCCGCCAACGTCAGGCGGTCCTTGGTAGTGCTTTTAAGCGCGGGCACCTACAGCTTAGTAACTGGGTTCCAGCACCGTCAGCTGGTCCTCGGTCGTGCCATTGGCTCTTGCACACTGGGGCAACGCATCTGGGTTCCAACACCGCCAGCTGGTTCTCGGCAGTGTTTTTGTCACAGGTACTCCCTCGTGCCAAACCTGGTTTCAGCACCGTCAGCTGTTTCCGGGTTGTGTCAAGCTCACTGAGACGCCTATGCTTGCCCCGTCGTGGTGCGGTCGGGTTAGCCAACTCCAGGGTGCCTCCAGTTTAGGAGCTTCCTATGTGGGCTGCGTGAACTGGTAGTCAAGGCTGATTCTGTAGTGCCAGTAGGCCCAGCTCCCCCTGTAGTACTGTTGGGGTTCGGTAACTGCGGCTGCCTCGCGGCCTAGCTGTTCTCTCCTCTCCTGTGGGCCTTGGGGTCCACCACCTGGTTCCAGCACCGTCAGCTGGTTCCGGGCCGAGCCTTTGGCTTAGGTGCCTCCTCCTGGGTATCCGAGTTCCGCCAACGTCAGGCGGTCCTTGGTAGTGCTTTTAAGCGCGGGCACCTACAGCTTAGTATCCGGGTTCCAGCTCCGTCAGCTGGTCCTCGGTCGTGCCATTGGCTCTTGCACACTGGGGCAACGCATCTGGGTTCCAGCACCGCCAGCTGGTTCTCGGCAGTGTTTTTGTCACAGGTACTCCCTCGTGCCAAACCTGGTTTCAGCACCGTCAGCTGTTTCCGGGTTGTGTCAAGCTCACTGAGACGCCTATGCTTGCCCCGTCGTGGTGCGGTCGGGTTAGCCAACTCCAGGGTGCCTCCAGTTTAGGAGCTTCCTATGTGGGCTGCGTGAACTGGTAGTCAAGGCTGGTTCTGTAGTGCCAGTAGGCCCAGCTCCCCCTGTAGGACTGTTGGGGTTCGGTAACTGCGGCTGCCTCGCGGCCTAGCTGTTCTCTCCTCTCCTGTGGGCCTTGGGGTCCACTACCTGGTTCCAGCACCGTCAGCTGGTTCCGGGCCGAGCCTTTGGCTTAGGTGCCTCCTCCTGGGTATCCGAGTTCCGCCAACGTCAGGCGGTCCTTGGTAGTGCTTTTAAGCGCGGGCACCTACAGCTTAGTAACCGGGTTCCAGCACCGTCAGCTGGTCCTCGGTCGTGCCATTGGCTCTTGCACACTGGGGCAACGCATCTGGGTTCCAACACCGCCAGCTGGTTCTCGGCAGTGTTTTTGTCACAGGTACTCCCTCGTGCCAAACCTGGTTTCAGCACCGTCAGCTGTTTCCGGGTTGTGTCAAGCTCACTGAGACGCCTATGCTTGCCCCGTCGTGGTGCGGTCGGGTTAGCGAACTCCAGGGTGCCTCCAGTTTAGGAGCTTCCTATGTGGGCTGCGTGAACTGGAAGTCAAGGCTGGTTCTGTAGTGCCAGTAGGCCCAGCTCCCCCTGTAGGACTGTTGGGGTTCGGTAACTGCGGCTGCCTCGCGGCCTAGCTGTTCTCTCCTCTCCTGTGGGCCTTGGGGTCCACCACCTGGTTCCAGCACCGTCAGCTGGTTCCGGGCCGAGCCTTTGGCTTAGGTGCCTCCTCCTGGGTATCCGAGTTCCGCCAACGTCAGGCGGTCCTTGGTAGTGCTTTTAAGCGCGGGCACCTACAGCTTAGTAACTGGGTTCCAGCACCGTCAGCTGGTCCTCGGTCGTGCCATTGGCTCTTGCACACTGGGGCAACGCATCTGGGTTCCAGCACCGCCAGCTGGTTCTCGGCAGTGTTTTTGTCACAGGTACTCCCTCGTGCCAAACCTGGTTTCAGCACCATCAGCTGTTTCCGGGTTGTGTCAAGCTCACTGAGACGCCTATGCTTGCCCCGTCGTGGTGCGGTCGGGTTAGCCAACTCCAGGGTGCCTCCAGTTTAGGAGCTTCCTATGTGGGCTGCGTGAACTGGTAGTCAAGGCTGATTCTGTAGTGCCAGTAGGCCCAGCTCCCCCTGTAGGACTGTTGGGGTTCGGTAACTGCGGCTGCCTCGCGGCCTAGCTGTTCTCTCCTCTCCTGTGGGCCTTGGGGTCCACCACCTGGTTCCAGCACCGTCAGCTGGTTCCGGGCCGAGCCTTTGGCTTAGGTGCCTCCTCCTGGGTATCCGAGTTCCGCCAACGTCAGGCGGTCCTTGGTAGTGCTTTTAAGCGCGGGCACCTACAGCTTAGTATCCGGGTTCCAGCACCGTCAGCTGGTCCTCGGTCGTGCCATTGGCTCTTGCACACTGGGGCAACGCATCTGGGTTCCAGCACCGCCAGCTGGTTCTCGGCAGTGTTTTTGTCACAGGTACTCCCTCGTGCCAAACCTGGTTTCAGCACCGTCAGCTGTTTCCGGGTTGTGTCAAGCTCACTGAGACGCCTATGCTTGCCCCGTCGTGGTGCGGTCGGGTTAGCCAACTCCAGGGTGCCTCCAGTTTAGGAGCTTCCTATGTGGGCTGCGTGAACTGGTAGTCAAGGCTGGTTCTGTAGTGCCAGTAGGCCCAGCTCCCCCTGTAGGACTGTTGGGGTTCGGTAACTGCGGCTGCCTCGCGGCCTAGCTGTTCTCTCCTCTCCTGTGGGCCTTGGGGTCCACCACCTGGTTCCAGCACCGTCAGCTGGTTCCGGGCCGAGCCTTTGGCTTAGGTGCCTCCTCCTGGGTATCCGAGTTCCGCCAATGTCAGGCGGTCCTTGGTAGTGCTTTTAAGCGCGGGCACCTACAGCTTAGTAACCGGGTTCCAGCACCGTCAGCTGGTCCTCGGTCGTGCCATTGGCTCTTGCACACTGGGGCAACGCATCTGGGTTCCAGCACCACCAGCTGGTTCTCGGCAGTGTTTTTGTCACAGGTACTCCCTCGTGCCAAACCTGGTTTCAGCACTGTCAGCTGTTTCCGGGTTGTGTCAAGCTCACTGAGACGCCTATGCTTGCCCCGTCGTGGTGCGGTCGGGTTAGCCAACTCCAGGGTGCCTCCAGGTTAGGAGCTTCCTATGTGGGCTGCGTGAACTGGTAGTCAAGGCTGATTCTGTAGTGCCAGTAGGCCCAGCTCCCCCTGTAGGACTGTTGGGGTTCGGTAACTGCGGCTGCCTCGCGGCCTAGCTGTTCTCTCCTCTCCTGTGGGCCTTGGGGTCCACCACCTGGTTCCAGCACCGTCAGCTGGTTCCGGGCCGAGCCTTTGGCTTAGGTGCCTCCTCCTGGGTATCCGAGTTCCGCCAACGTCAGGCGGTCCTTGGTAGTGCTTTTAAGCGCGGGCACCTACAGCTTAGTAACCGGGTTCCAGCACCGTCAGCTGGTCCTCGGTCGTGCCATTGGCTCTTGCACACTGGGGCAACGCATCTGGGTTCCAGCACCGCCAGCTGGTTCTCGGCAGTGTTTTTGTCACAGGTACTCCCTCGTGCCAAACCTGGTTTCAGCACCGTCAGCTGTTTCCGGGTTGTGTCAAGCTCACTGAGACGCCTATGCTTGCCCCGTCGTGGTGCGGTCGGGTTAGCCAACTCCAGGGTGCCTCCAGTTTAGGAGCTTCCTATGTGGGCTGCGTGAACTGGTAGTCAAGGCTGGTTCTGTAGTGCCAGTAGGCCCAGCTCCCCCTGTAGGACTGTTGGGGTTCGGTAACTGCGGCTGCCTCGCGGCCTAGCTGTTCTCTCCTCTCCTGTGGGCCTTGGGGTCCACCACCTGGTTCCAGCACCGTCAGCTGGTTCCGGGCCGAGCCTTTGGCTTAGGTGCCTCCTCCTGGGTATCCGAGTTCCGCCAACGCCAGGCGGTCCTTGGTAGTTCTTTTAAGCGCGGGCACCTACAGCTTAGTAACCGGGTTCCAGCACCGTCAGCTGGTCCTCGGTCGTGCCATTGGCTCTTGCACACTGGGGCAACGCATCTGGGTTCCAGCACCGCCAGCTGGTTCTCGGCAGTGTTTTTGTCACAGGTACTCCCTCGTGCCAAACCTGGTTTCAGCACCGTCAGCTGTTTCCGGGTTGTGTCAAGCTCACTGAGACGCCTATGCTTGCCCCGTCGTGGTGCGTCGGGTTAGCCAACTCCAGGGTGCCTCCAGTTTAGGAGCTTCCTATGTGGGCTGCGTGAACTGGTAGTCAAGGCTGGTTCTGTAGTGCCAGTAGGCCCAGCTCCCCCTGTAGGACTGTTGGGGTTCGGTAACTGCGGCTGCCTCGCGGCCTAGCTGTTCTCTCCTCTCCTGTGGGCCTTGGGGTCCACCACCTGGTTCCAGCACCGTCAGCTGGTTCCGGGCCGAGCCTTTGGCTTAGGTGCCTCCTCCTGGGTATCCGAGTTCCGCCAACGTCAGGCGGTCCTTGGTAGTGCTTTTAAGCGCGGGCACCTACAGCTTAGTAACCGGGTTCCAGCACCGTCAGCTGGTCCTCGGTCGTGCCATTGGCTCTTGCACACTGGGGCAACGCATCTGGGTTCCAGCACCGCCAGCTGGTTCTCGGCAGTGTTTTTGTCACAGGTACTCCCTCGTGCCAAACCTGGTTTCAGCACCGTCAGCTGTTTCCGGGTTGTGTCAAGCTCACTGAGACGCCTATGCTTGCCCCGTCGTGGTGCGTCGGGTTAGCCAACTCCAGGGTGCCTCCAGTTTAGGAGCTTCCTATGTGGGCTGCGTGAACTGGTAGTCAAGGCTGGTTCTGTAGTGCCAGTAGGCCCAGCTCCCCCTGTAGGACTGTTGGGGTTCGGTAACTGCGGCTGCCTCGCGGCCTAGCTGTTCTCTCCTCTCCTGTGGGCCTTGGGGTCCACCACCTGGTTCCAGCACCGTCAGCTGGTTCTCGGCAGTGTCTTTTGCTCTTGTACCTTCTGCTCCCCATCCTGGTGCCAGTACCGTCAGCTGGTTCCAGGCAGAGCCTTTGGCTTAGGTGCCTCCTTCTGGGTATCCAAGTTCCACCAACGTCAGGTGGTCCTTGGTAGTGCTTTCAGGCACGGGTACCTCCTGCTTAGTAACCGGGTTCCAGTAACGTCAGCTGGTCCTCGGTAGTTCCATTGGCTCTTGGACCTTCGGCTACCCATCCGGGTTCCAGTACCGTCAGCTGGTTCTCGGCAGTGTCTTTTGCTCTTGTACCTTCTGCTCCCCATCCTGGTTCCAGTACCGTCAGCTGGTTCCGGGCAGAGCCTTTGGCTTAGGTGCCTCCTTCTGGGTATCCGAGTTCCGCCAACGTCAGGCGGTCCTTGGTAGTGCTTTTTAGCACGGGTACCTCCTGCTTAGTAACCGGGTTCCAGTAACGTCAGCTGGTCCTCGGTAGTTCCATAGGCTCTTGAACCTTCGGGTAGCCATCCGAGTTCCAGTTCCATCATCTGGTTCTTGGCATTTTCTCAGCCTTCTTGTACCTTCTGCTACATTTCCAAGTTGAAGACCCTAAAGTCGACGACCCGGAAGACCACCCCGATGACGATGACGACAACCCGGAAGACCACCTCGATGACGACGACGACGACGGCGGAGACGACGACGGCGGAGATGACGACACTGGACACGACGACATGGAAGACCGAGAAGCAGAAGAACAAGAGGCTGCAGAACAAAGAGCAGAAGAACATTAAGCATAACACTTAATATCAGAGCAAAAGATATTATCTCAATTATATGCAGAAGAAGACTAAGCAGTGTATGGGGGTGAGTCCGTTCCTCCTCGTGGTGCCCCTGGATAAAGCCTGATGCTGCAGGCCAAACTGAACGCGGACAAATGTAACTTTTGTGACTGGCAGAACGGAAGGTGTAATCTTCCAACTTTTATAGATAACAACTACGGGAATGCCTGTCACAAATGAGAATATGATGAAGAAGTAGAATAGGAAGAATAATACAGTTGAATAAAATGAATATGTAGAATAGGAAGAATAATAATAGTTGAATAAAATGAATATGAAGAATGTAATAAAAAAAAAAAAAAAGGTAAAGGATGAAGAAGAAGATGAATAAGGTGAAGAAGAAGTTGATGTCAAAGATGCTGATGATGATGAAGATGAAAGTGTGGGAAAAGTAAAAAAAAAAGAAGGGGAAGGGCGTGGAATAGTGAAACATCAATATCTGACAAAATAAAAAAAATATTTACATAGTCAATATCTTTGTCACTCCGAACGTCTTTAAAAAAAAAAAAAAAAAAAACATGCTATTCTATTTGATTGGGCTAAACCTCTATGACTTTAATGTCTCCGCCACCTCCCCAAATACAACCTGCATTATTCTTAGTTGTTTTCCTTCATGTAGAATGAACCTACAAGGAAAGAAAGGGTTTATTTTAATTCCGATATTTTGGTCCCATTGACTTGCATTGGGATCGGGTATCGGTATCGGCGATATCCGATATTTTTTGAATATCGGCCGATCCTATCCGATACCGATACTTTCCGATATCGGAAGGTATCGCTCAACACTACCAGTGTCTAAGCTTTGAATAAATAATAATAATTAAAAAAATATGGATTCCTCTGTATTTTTTATAACCAGTCAGGTTGCAACCCTGAGCTATCAGCTTTAGCAAGGCTGGTTATCAAGAATAGAGGGGTCTCCATGCTGTTTTTAAAAAATGATTTAAATAATTAAAAAATGTTGCTGGGATCCCCCCATTTTTGACAACCAGCCAAGCTATAGCAGACAGCTGGTGGTTAGTAATCTCAGGCTGGTAAGGAGCCATGGATATTGGCCCCCAAGCTTAAAAATACCAGCCCAGAGCCACCCCAGAAAAGGCGCATCTATTAGATGCGCCAATTCTGGCGCTTTATCTTGTTCTTCCCACTTGCCCTGTGGAGGTGGCCAGTGGGGTTCATATCTGTGGGGTTGATGTCACCTTTGTATTATCCTGTGACATCAAGCCTATGGCTTAGTAAAAGAAAGCAATCTATAAGACAACTAACCATTACTAATACTGTATTTATAATGTAAATAACATACTGCCAGAATAAAGTCCTTTATTTGGAATAAAAAACCCACACTATTATTTTTTTTAATTTAAATATAAAAAAACACAGTTATGCTTACCAATGCATATTCCATTGAAGCCATCTTCCCCTGTAAAAAAATAAATAAAAAATAACCATATCCTTCACCTGTCCAACGTTCTGTCCCACACTGTAATCCATGGCTGTGATAAACAGTTTTCATTCAGGACTCTGCCAAGATGCGACTGTCCACACTGAAAACCACAGCCGATATAGTAGTATATCGACAGTATACTGTCGGTTGGAGGGGTGCAACAAGAGTGGTAGCGTAGATAGCACAAAAATGGATAGAGAGAACCACTCCAAAAGAGAGCACACCGCTATATAATTATATATAAAGAGGCAAAACTTTTATTGATACAAAAATATAAAAACACTTAAAAAATACATGTATACAGCAACATCCCCAGTGCTACTGCCAAAATACAAAAGGTCATGATATATATAGTACAGATACAAAGATAATATGCATAGTCATAATAAAACAACCTAGAATATAGAAAATACCATAAGCACACACCCCGGAAAGGTATAGAACCGATGGGCAATAACCACCGATAAAACCAACCATGAAGCAACACTCCCTAAGGCAAATATACCAGAAATACCTGTATGCAGATGCAAGATTATACTGTCAGTAGTCACAAGACAGCAGCATAGAGGACAGCAAAGAGAGGTGAGTATTGCACCAGAGGCCACAAGGCACATGAAACAGGGAGTGCTAGATGAAAAGCTGTGCCAAAATCCATGACCACAGCCTTGAATAAGTAAGAATCTTATACTTACTTAATCATATTCTTACCGGGGATCGGTCGTGGGTTCCAGCTCATTCTGCACATGCTGATCATCTGGTCCAGTCCCTTTATGCCAGGTATCTGGGAAATCTGGGCGTCCAGTGGCCCCCCCATTAAGAGGGGGTACTGTCATGATTCAGGACGGAGTTTTCTTTACCGTCCTGGTTTGATCAGGGTTAACCTTGTATGGACTCTCTTTGGTTCTGGGAGGGCTACTTAGACTCGCTGTTTGCCAGGCTCTGAGTCAGTGATACTTCCGATACTCAGCTTGAGTAGCTGACCCAGGTTCTCTATGAATATCATGGTTTCTGTGTGTGTGTTTACCTGTGTTTGATTTGGTTAAGTCCCTTGTTCTGCTTCTGCCTCCTGATTTGTTACCTCTCTGAACTCTCTGGTCCTGACCCTTGGCTTTGTATCTGACTTTCTCCTGTCTACTCTCTGGATCTTGCACTTCAGTCTAGCTTCTAACTTCGGCTTGTCCCCCACCTTTCTCCTGTCTCGTCCTTTGCCACTTACATTACTCTCTGGCTTTTGACCTCGGCTCTTCTGACTACGTCCCTGGCACATCTTTGACTCACGCTCACGTGGTTTGGGTCCACCCCTCTCCTGGGCTGCACCCTTGGCTGTCATGTTTCCTGCCAGGTCTTGTTATGGTGTACATCACTCGTCACGGTGTCTGCAGATCCCCTGGCTGGACTATGCTCTCGGTGCAGTGCCCCCTAGGCCTTATTCCCGGAAGATACAGCTAGTGTGTCTTTACACTTTTTTTCATAACACATTGTATTTCATGATAGTGGTAACATTTCTTTGATATGACTTACGTTTATTTGTGAAAAAATCAGAAATTTATCAATTTTCAAACTTAATTTTTATTCCCTTGAATAAGACAGTCATGTCACACAAAATAGTTAATATATAACATCTACCACATGTAAACTTTACATCAGCACAATTTTTTTTGTTAAGAAGTTATACGGGTTAAAAGTTAACCAGCAATTTCTCATTTTTACAACAACATTTACAAAACCATATTTTTTTAGGGACCACCTCACGTTTGAAGTGACTTTGAGGGGCCTATATGACAGAAAATTTCAAAAAGTGTCACTGTTCTAAAAACTGCTCCTCTCAAGGTGCTCAAAACCACATTCAAAAAGTTTATTTAACTCTTCAGTTACTCACAGGAATTAATGGAATGTGGAAGAAAAAAATGAATATTTAACTTTTTTTCCAAAATTTTTTCCTTTTGACCTAATTTTTTAAGGGTAACAAGAAAAAATGGACCAGACAATTTGTTGTGCAATTTTTCTTGAGCATTCCAATACCCCATATGTGGGGGAAAACAACTGTTTGGGGGCACAGTAGGGCTCGGAATGGAAGGAGTGCTATTTGACTTTTTAAATGTAAAATTTGCTGGCATGATTAGCAGATGCCATGTCACATTTGAAGACCCCCTGATGTGCCTAAACAGTGGAAACCCCCACAAGTGATACCATTTTGGAAACTTGACCCATCAGAGGCCTTATCTAGATGAGTATTGAGCAATTTGAACCCCAAAGTGCTTCACAGAAATGTATAAAGTTTAGCCATGAAAATAATAAAAAAAAAATTCTCACAAAAATGACTTTTATCGCCAAGTTTAGTATTTTTGTAAGGGTAAAAAAAGAAATTGCATCATACATTTTGTTGTGCAATTTTTCCTGAGTGTCCCAATATCCAACATGTGGAGAAAAACTACTGTTTGGGTGCACGGTAGGGCTTGGAAAGGAAGGAGCACCATTTGACTTTTTGAATGCAAAATTTGCTGTGATAATTAGCGGACCACGTGTCACGTTTGGAGAGCCCCTGATGTGCCTAATCAGTGGAAACCCCCTACAAGTGCCACTATTTTGGAAACTAGACCCCTTTGGGAACTTACCTAGTTGTGTCATGAGCAGCCTGAAACTATAGGTGCTTCACAGAAGTTTATAACATTGAGCTGTGAAAATAAAAAAATCACATTTTTTCCATAATAACGTTTTTTAGCCTCAAATTTTGCATTATCACAGAGGTCTCAGGAGAAAATAGAACCCAAAATTTGTTGTGTAATTTCTCCTGAGTACACCGAAACCCCATATGTGGTCAAAGACTACTTTTGAGGCACAGTGCAAAGCTCAGTAGAAGCACCATATTTCAGTGCAGATTTTGCTGCATGGGTTTGAGGTTGCCATGTCACATTCGCAGAGCCCCTGAGGTGCCAGAACAGCAGAACTCCCCCATAAGTGACCCCATTTTACAAAGTACATGTCTCAATGAATTCATTTAGAGGTGCAGTGATCATATTGACACCACAGTTGGTTCACATAATTTTCTACCATTGGGCATTGAAGAAAAAATAATTTACATTTTACTACCAAAGATTGTGTGTTAGCCCCAAATTTTACATTTTCATACTGGGAAATTGATAAAAATGACACCAAAATTTGTTCCACAATTTCTGCAGAATATATAAATACCCTATACATGGCTGTACAGTACTGCTTAGCCACATGATGAGATTTTCCAAGAATAGTTTGCAGACTCCATATATGGAGCCCTTAAGAACTAGAAAAGCAGGATGCCCCTCAAGTGACCCCATGTTGGAAATTATACCCCTTTGGGAATTTACCTACAAGTGTAGTGATGATTTTGACTCCATGGGTGTTTTCCATAAACAAGTAATAGTGGATGTTGCTGAGTGAAAATTGAAAACTGTTATTGTAGTGACCAGTATGTTGAAGTAACCAGTATGCCCAGCTCGTGCTTCTGGAGATACGCACCCGTAAATTAGGCGGGCTCTCATCACTACAGAAAGGCCAAACATATGGGCGCTGAAGGTAGTTTAGACACACTGGGGCTCAGAAGGGAGAGGTGCGAGGAGCCATTTTGCTTTTCCAGAGCTTTGTACTACTAGTAACATGGAAGCTCCTTATATTTCAATTGACAGATGACAGACCTGAGTGGGGACTTGCTTTCTTTTGTGGATTGAGTTGAAGCTTCTGTTGGGAACCTTTTCTGCCAGGTGTTCTGTCCGAATAACATATTTCAGAGATTTACACAAAAGCCCCATTGTAAGCGCTCAGCGCAGAGCACAGGATAAATGTGCCTTCCTGTGATCTTTCGCAGGATGAATGAACAGATCAACAGCAGGTGAAGAATTGGTTTTATTTATTTTTACACCATTCCTCAATCCGTATAAGTGATTAAGCAACTTTATTCTCCGAGTCGATATCAGCGATACCAGCTTTATATTGGGTTTTTAGGTTTGGCAGCTGTCACACACTAAAAGGCGCGTTTTATTGCAAAAACTAGTTCTTGCATCCCCATATTTAGACCGCTATAATTTTTCCATATTTCTATCAACAGTCATGTGATAGCTTCTTTGTTGTAAAACGAATTGACATTAGAGTTGAGCGACCTTGACCTTTTTAGAGTCGAGCCGGGTTTCGCGAAACCCGACTATCTCAAAAGTCGGGTCGAGTGAAATCGGCCGATTATGACGTAAAGTCGGGATCGACCGAAACACGAAACCCAATGCAAGTCAATGGGGCAGCATAGTCGGCAGTGAGTGGGGGCCAGGAAAACACCTAGAGTGCCCATTTTAATGTCAAAACCATCCATTCTTCTTAATGAAGCTTGTCAAGCGTAATTTACCTTATAATAATTGGAAGGCATTTGAAATTGGGGGTCATTTGGCTAAAGTTGTGTGGGGTAGGGCTGGTTCAAGTAATTAGTGGGCCCAGGAAATCTGGACCACGTCACGGCAGTGGAGCAGGGAGAGGTAAGTATTTCAACTTTGCAAGTGCTGTGATCCTGAGCAAGCAGGGGGGGCCCACTTGTTGGCATTGGCACTGGCACAGGGCCCCTCAAAGTACAGCGGTGTGTTTGCACGGCGGGGGCGCCTCCCACCGGCAGCAACACTTTTGCGTACTATGAGAGGCCCTGTGCCAGTGACGTCGCCAACTAGTATTCCTCCCCCCACCTGATGAAGGAACCTGCACTTTCATCTGCACCTTCCTCTTTGTCCCCGTGTAAGGTGGTATGGTATGCGGGAAGAGCAACCTGACTTTCAGCAGGGTCACAATGTTGTTGTGTAGCATGCACGGGGAATGTTGCGTTATGGGTCAATGTACCAGCAGACTCATCTATCACTGGCTGGGCAATGGGCACGATGAAGTGGAAACACAGATATAGGCCCAAAGAATAAAGTGGGCTAAATGCAGTTCAAAATTGGTAACACAGGAATAACCAGGGGGCATTGCAGTGGAGGACAACTGGAATGAGAGGCTGACACAGAGAGTAGGGCCAAATCAGTAAGTAGTCGAAATGCAGTTCAAAATTGGCACCCGTAGTAAACAGGCGACACAGCTTTGTTCAGTGGAGGAGAACAGCAAGGAGTGGCAGACACCGATAGTAGGCCCCAACCCAACTAGTAGGCCAAATGCAGTCTAACATTAACAACTACTTAACGAGAGCCTGAAAATGGAATTTCAGGACAGGAAACCAGGAGAACAGCAAGGAGTGGCAGACACCGATAGTAGGCCCCAAACCAACTAGTACGCCAAATGCAGTTGTTCCATTTAACCACAATTTAATGAGAGCCTGAAGATAGAAGCTCAGGAAAGGCAACCTGGGGAACACCTTGGAGTGTAACACACCATCTCTCTCCACCCAATACCCATTTTGTAGGCCTAATGCAGTGTACTTTTCTACAACTACTAAACGAGAGTCGGAAGACCGAAGCAATGGCAAGGAAACCTGGGGAACACCTTGGAGTGTAACACACCATCTCTCTCCACCCCATACCCAATTTGTAGGCCTAATGCAGTGTAGTTTCCAAGAACTACTAAACGAGAGCCGGAAGATCGAAGCTCAGGAAAGGCAACCTGGGGAACACCTTGGAGTGTAACACACCCTCTCGCTACACCCCATACCCAATTTGAAGGCCTAATGCAGTGTAGTTTCCAAGAACTACTAAACGAGAGCCGGAAGATCGAAGCTCAGGAAAGGCAACCTGGGGAACACCTTGGAGTGTAACACACCCTCTCGCTACACCCCATACCCAATTTGAAGGCCTAATGCAGCGTAGTTTCCAACAACTACTAAACGAGAGCCGGAAGATCGAAGCTCAGGAAAGGCAACCTGGGGAACACCTTGGAGTGTAACACACCCTCTCTCTACACCCCATACCCAATTTGAAGGCCTAATGCAGTGTAGTTTCCAAGAACTACTAAACGAGAGCCGGAAGATCGAAGCTCAGGAAAGGCAACCTGGGGAACACCTTGGAGTGTAACACACCCTCTCTCTACACCCCATACCCAATTTGAAGGCCTAATGCAGCGTAGTTTCCAACAACTACTAAACAAGAGCCGGAAGATCGAAGCTCAGGAAAGGCAACCTGGGGAACACCTTGGAGTGTAACACAACGTCTCTCTACACCACGGAAGGGCTGATTCTTAGGAAGGAAGGCTGTTGGAAATAAGCATTGCGCATCCGAGGGTGATTATATTCTTATTAGGTATATACTCACCCTCGGACGCGCCCTGCTTCTTTATTTGGAATGAATGTTTATTTGCAATGTGGTGTTGACTTTCTCTATTATTTTGGTAATTAATGATTTTATTATTTTCATTGTTTTGCATCTTCTCGGCAATAATATAAAGAAGACGCGACAGGACAACACTCGGTGGATGCCATATGTGTGTTTTCAATTTAAAAAACCTTTCAGTTAACTACTTGCAGGAGAAAGTAATTGTAGCTGGTGGCCATTTTTAGTACTGTACCAGATTTTAGTTGTGTGTTTGTTTTTAATGTTAAAATGTCTGCATTTGATATCTCACCAGTATTTTCTTTTTTATAAGCAAAATACTTTTTTTTTTATTTTATGATGTTGGTTCAAGGGGTACACGGGCAGCAGTAGACAGGTCAGTGGAGGCCTAGTGGAAGGAGGGACCGCAGACAGGCTTCGAAGCCCTAATATAATAAATTGGGCTGCCTGTAGGCAATTTAAAATTGGTTCCAGGGGAACACGGGCAGCAGTAGACAGGTCAGTGGAGGCCTAGAGGAAGGAGGGACCGCAGATGCGCCAATGTTTCCCCCATACCAAATTTGTAGGCCTAATGCAGTGTAGTTTCCAACAACTACTAAACGAGAGCCGGAATATCGAAGCTCAGGAAAGGCAACCTGGGGAACACCTTGGAGTGTAACACACCCTCTCTCTACACCCCATACCCAATTTGAAGGCCTAATGCAGTGTAGTTTCCAAGAACTACTAAACGAGAGCCGGAAGATCGAAGCTCAGGAAAGGCAACCTGGGGAACACCTTGGAGTGTAACACACCCTCTCTCTACACCCCATACCCAATTTGAAGGCCTAATGCAGCGTAGTTTCCAACAACTACTAAACGAGAGCCGGAAGATCGAAGCTCAGGAAAGGCAACCTGGGGAACACCTTGGAGTGTAACACAACGTCTCTCTACACCACGGAAGGGCTGATTCTTAAGAAGGGAGGCTGTTGGAAATAAGCATTGCGCGTCCGAGGGTGATTATATTCTTATTAGGTATATACTCACCCTCGGACGCGCCCTGCTTCTTTATTTGGAATGAATGTTTATTTGCAATGTGGTGTTGACTTTCTCTATTATTTTGGTAATTAATGATTTTATTATTTTCATTGTTTTGCATCTTCTCGGCAATAATATAAAGAAGACGCGACAGGACAACACTCGGAGGATGCCATATGTGTGTTTTCAATTTAAAAAACCTTTCAGTTAACTACTTGCAGGAGAAAGTAATTGTAGCTGGTGGCCATTTTTAGTACTGTACCAGATTTTAGTTGTGTGTTTGTTTTTAATGTTAAAATGTCTGCATTTGATATCTCTCCAGTATTTTCTTTTTTGTAAGCAAAATACTTATTTTTATATTTTCTGATGTTGGTTCCAGGGGTACACGGGCAGCAGTGCCCTGGTCAGTGTAGTAGTAGTTGAAAGAATGGACCGCAGACAGGCATCGAAGGCCTAAAATAAAAAAATTGGGCTGGCTGTAGGCAATTTTAAATTGGTTCCAGGGGTACACGGGCAGCAGTGGTGTGGTCAGTGGAGGCCTAGTGGAAGGAGTGACCGCAGACAGGCATCGAAGGCCTAAAATAATAACACATGGCTGTAGGCAATTTTAAATTGGTTCCAGGGGTACACGGGCAGCAGTGGTGTGGTCAGTGGAGGCCTAGTGGAAGGAGTCACCGCAGACAGGCATCGAAGGCCTAAAATAATAACACATGGTTGTAGGCAATTTTAAATTGGTTCCAGGGGTACACGGGCAGCAGTGGTGTGGTCAGTGGAGGCCTAGTGGAAGGAGTGACCGCAGACAGGCATCGAAGGCCTAAAATAATAACACATGGCTGTAGGCAATTTTAAATTGGTTCCAGGGGTACACGGGCAGCAGTGGTGTGGTCAGTGGAGGCCTAGTGGAAGGAGTGACCGCAGACAGGCATCGAAGGCCTAAAATAATAACACATGGCTGTAGGCAATTTTAAATTGGTTCCAGGGGTACACGGGCAGCAGTGGTGTGGTCAGTGGAGGCCTAGTGGAAGGAGTCACCGCAGACAGGCATCGAAGGCCTAAAATAATGACACATGGCTGTAGGCAATTTTAAATTGGTTCCAGGGGTACACGAGCAGCAGTGCCTTGGTCAGTGAAGTAGTAGTTGAAAGAATGGACCGCAGACAGGCATCGAAGGCCTAAAATAAAAAAATTGGGCTGGCTGTAGGCAATTTTAAATTGGTTCCAGGGGTAGACGGGCAGCAGTGGTGTGGTCAGTGGAGGCCTAGTGGAAGGAGTGACTGCAGACAGGCATCGAAGGCCTAAAATAATAACACATGGCTGTAGGCAATTTTAAATTGGTTCCAGGGGTACACGGGCAGCAGTGACCTGGTCAGTGTAGTAGTAGTTGAAAGAATGGACCGCAGACAGGCATCGAAGGCCTAACATAACAAAAATGTCAATACAATGGTATTGTTAGTGGCAGGCATTGAAGGATGTCAGCGCATAGACTAAACATTGGTGGAGCTGTGAGATAATTTTGCAAGTGGTAGAGCACTGTTTGAGCTGGGGTGGGGGGAAACTGTCTTGTGGCCGGCGGTACAGGCCCAGGGCCCCTCATATTACAACGGTGTGTCTGACGTTGGGTGCGCACCACCACCGCCAGAGACACTTTATTGTACTAGGAGGGACCCAGTGGCAGTGCCGTCGACCAAAAGCGGGCTCACCCACCTCTTCAGACAAACTGCACTCTCACGGGTGCTGTCGCCAAGTGTCGATACCACGGCCCCGTGTGGGGAGTTTGGCCATTTAGTGAGGTGTAAACATGTCGTATGCTGGACAATCAGGTGCTGAAAATTACGAGATTGGAAAAGGCATTCAGAATAGTCCACAGGCAACACCTTTTCATAGGAAAGCTAGGTGTCAGCCGGGCAAGGTGGGGCAAAAGATTTCGAAATCCAGTTGTGGTTCATTTTAATGAAGGTTAGATCATCTACATTTTGGGTAGCCAGACGTGTCCTTTTTTCTGTTAGTATTGAACCTGCAGCACTGAATACTCTTTCTGATAGGACACTAGCTGCCGGGCAAGCAAGCTCCTGCAATGCATATTCTGCCAATTCTGGCCAGGTGTCTAATTTTGATGCCCAGTAATCAAATGGGAATGACGGTTGAGGGAGAACATCGATAAGGGATGAAAAATAGTTTGTAACCATACTGGACAAATGTTGTCTCCTGTCACTTTGAATTGATGCTGCAGTACCTGTCCTGTCTGCGGTCATAGCAAAATCACTCCACAACCTGGTCAGAAAACCCCTCTGGCCAACGCCACTTCTGATTTCTGCCCCTCTAACTCCTCTGGTCTGCTGGCCCCTGCAGCTCGTGTGAGAACGATCACGGGCGCTGTGTGCAGGGAATGCCAGAAGCAAACGGTCAACAAGAGTTGATTGTTTGGTTGCTAATATTAGTTCCAAGTTCTCATGTGGCATTATATTTTGCAATTTGCCTTTATAGCGAGGATCAAGGAGGCAGGCCAACCAGTAATCGTCATCATTCATCATTTTAGTTATGCGTGTGTCCCTTTTGAGGATACGTAAGGCATAATCCGCCATGTGGGCCAAAGTTCCAGTTCTCAAATCTGCGGTTGTGCTTGGTTGAGGGGCAGTTTCAGGCAAATCCACGTCACTTGTGTCCCTCAAAAAACCAGAACCCGGCCTTGCCGCGCCACCAATTTCCAGTGGCCCCGGAAAAGCTTCCTCATTAAAAATATAATCATCCCCATCATCCTCCTCGTCCTCCTCCTCCTCTTCGCCCGCTACCTCGTCCTGTACACTGCCCTGGCCAGACAATGGCTGACTGTCATCAAGGCTTTCCTCTTCCTCAGCTGCAGACGCCTGATCCTTTATGTGCGTCAAACTTTGCATCAGCAGACGCATTAGGGGGATGCTCATGCTTATTATGGCGTTGTCTGCACTAACCAGCCGTGTGCATTCCTCAAAACACTGAAGGACTTGACACATGTCTTGAATCTTCGACCACTGCACACCTGACAACTCCATGTCTGCCATCCTACTGCCTGCCCGTGTATGTGTATCCTCCCACAAAAACATAACAGCCCGCCTCTGTTCACACAGTCTCTGAAGCATGTGCAGTGTTGAGTTCCAGCTTGTTGCAACGTCTATGATTAGGCGATGCTGGGGAAGGTTCAAAGAACGCTGATAGGTCTGCATACGGCTGGAGTGTACGGGCGAACGGCGGATATGTGAGCAAAGTCCACGCACTTTGAGGAGCAGGTCGGATAACCCCGGATAACTTTTCAGGAAGCACTGCACCACCAGGTTTAAGGTGTGAGCCAGGCAAGGAATGTGTTTCAGTTGGGAAAGGGAGATGGCAGCCATGAAATTCCTTCCGTTATCACTCACTACCTTGCCTGCCTCAAGATCTACAGTGCCCAGCCACGACTGCGTTTCTTTCTGCAAGAACTCGGACAGAACTTCCGCGGTGTGTCTGTTGTCGCCCAAACACTTCATAGCCAATACAGCCTGCTGACGTTTGCCAGTAGCTGCCCCATAATGGGAGACCTGGTGTGCAACAGTGGCAGCTGCGGATGGAGTGGTTGTGCGACTGCGGTCTGTGGACGAGCTCTCGCTTCTGCAGGAGGACGAAGAGGAGGAGGAGGGGGTGCGAACGGCTACAGCCAATTGTTTCCTAGACCGTGGGCTAGGCAGAACTGTCCCAAACTTGCTGTCCCCTGTGGACCCTGCATCCACCACATTTAACCAGTGTGCCGTGATGGACACGTAACGTCCCTGGCCATGCCTACTGGTCCATGCATCTGTTGTCAGGTGCACCTTTGTGCTCACAGATTGCCTGAGTGCATGGACGATGCGCTCTTTAACATGCTGGTGGAGGGCTGGGATGGCTTTTCTGGAAAAAAAGTGTCGACTGCGTAGCTCGTAGCGTGGTACAGCGTAGTCCATCAGGGCTTTGAAAGCTTCGCTTTCAACTAACCGGTAGGGCATCATCTCTAACGAGATTAGTCTAGCTATGTGTGCGTTCAAACCCTGTGTACGCGGATGCGAGGCTAAGTACTTCCTTTTTCTAACCATAGTCTCATGTAGGGTGAGCTGGACTGGAGAGCTGGAGATCGTGGAACTAGCGGGGGTGCCAGTGGACATGGCAGACTGAGAGACGGTGGGAGATGGTATTGTTGCCACCGGTGCCCTAGATGCAGTGTTTCCTACTACGAAACTGGTGATTCCCTGACCCTGACGGCTTTGGCCTGGCAAAGAAACCTGCACAGATACTGCAGGTGGTGCGGAAAATGGTGGCCCTACACTGCCGGAAGGGATGTTGCGTTGCTGACTAGCTTCATTGGCCGAGGGTGCTACAACCTTAAGGGACGTTTGGTAGTTAGTCCAAGCTTGCAAGTGCATGGTGGTTAAATGTCTATGCATGCAACTTGTATTGAGACTTTTCAGATTCTGTCCTCTGCTTAAGGTAGTTGAACATTTTTGACAGATGACTTTGCGCTGATCAATTGGATGTTGTTTAAAAAAATGCCAGACTGCACTCTTTCTAGCATCGGATACCTTTTCAGGCATTGCAGACTGAGCTTTAACCGGATGGCCACGCTGTCCTCCAACAGGTTTTAGCTTTGCTACGCGTTTTGGGCAAGATACGGGCCCGGCAGATGGAACCTGTTGCGATGTTGATGCCTGCTGCGGCCCCTCCTCCTCCGCTTCAGAACTGCTGCCGCCTGCACCCTGTTCCCCCAATGGCTGCCAATCGGGGTCAAGAACTGGGTCATCTATTACCTCTTCTTGTAGCTCGTGTGCAACTTCGTCTGTGTCACCGTGGCGGTCGGTGGTATAGCGTTCGTGATGGGGCAACATAGTCTCATCAGGGTCTGATTCTTGATCAGCACCCTGCGATGGCAATGTTGTGGTCTGAGTCAAAGGACCAGGATAGTAGTCTGGCTGTGGCTGTGCATCAGTGCACTCCATGTCAGATTCAACTTGTAATGGGCATGGACTGTTAACTGCTTCACTTTCTAAGCCAGGGACGGTATGTGTAAAGAGCTCCATGGAGTAACCCGTTGTGTCGCCTGCTGCATTCTTCTCTGTTGTTGTTTTTGCTGAAGAGGACAAGGAAGCGACTTGTCCCTGACCGTGAACATCCACTAACGACGCGCTGCTTTGACATTTACCAGTTTCACGAGAGGAGGCAAAAGAGCTAGAGGCTGAGTCAGCAAGATAAGCCAAAACTTGCTCTTGCTGCTCCGGCTTTAAAAGCGGTTTTCCTACTCCCAGAAAAGGGAGCGTTCGAGGCCTTGTGTAGCCAGACGACGAACCTGGCTCCACAGCTCCAGACTTAGGTGCAATATTTTTTTTCCCACGACCAGCTGATGCTCCACCACTACCACTACCCTCATTACCAGCTGACAATGAACGCCCCCGGCCACGACCTCTTCCACCAGACTTCCTCATTGTTTTAAAAACGTTAACAAACGAACGGTATTTGTTGCTGTCACACAACTTACACGGTGAGCTATAACTTCAGTATGATTTAGCTACCCCTTTACAGGTGGGTGAGACCACAACGAAAATCAGCCACAATGTTACACACTCTGTTGTTGTTGGCAACAAATGAGATGGCACACACGCAGGACTGTCACTGAAGCGCAAATGTAAATATTTATCTCCCACTGATTTGTGTTTGTTTTTTTTAAAAGGGAGACTTCAGAAAAAAAAAAAATTAAAAAAAAATTATTTTTTACAGAAGAATTTATAAAACAAAAAAAAATGAAATGATTGTTTCAGGGAGAATTTAGGAAAAAAAAAAAAAAAAAGGCTTTGTAGGGCCCACTGAGTGAGAGAGTACGCACACAGGAGTCAGGAGTGGCACACAAGCCCAGAGGCCAATATTAATCTCCCACTGATTGATTTAGTGATTTTTTTTGGTAGATTTTGGAACCCAAATCAAGCAAAAAAATTAATAGGCTTTCTATGGCCCACAATTGGGGAGAGAGAGAGAGATGGCACACCCAGGAGTCAAGACTGGCACACAAGCAGAAGGGGCAATATGAATCTCCCACAGATTTTTTTTTTTTTTTTTTTCAGGGAGACTTGCGAGAAAAAAAAATACCAAAAAAAATGATTTTTTTCAGGAATAATTTAGAAACCAAAGAAATTAAAATGATTGTTTCAGGGAGAATTTAGAAAACAAATAAAACAAAAAATAGGCTTTCTAGGGCCCACTGAGTGACAGATGACGCACACAGGAGTCAGGAGTGGCACACAAGCCCAGAGGCCAATATTAATCTCCCACTGATTGATTTAGTGATTTTTTTTGGTAGATTTTGGAACCCAAATCAAGCAAAAAAATTAATAGGCTTTCTATGGCCCACAATTGGGGAGAGAGAGAGAGATGGCACACCCAGGAGTCAAGACTGGCACACAAGCAGAAGGGGCAATATGAATCTCCCACAGATTTTTTTTTTTTTCAGGGAGACTTGAGAGAAAAAAAAATACCAAAAAAATGATTTTTTTCAGGAATAATTTAGAAACCAAAGAAAATAAAATGATTGTTTCAGGGAGAATTTAGAAAACAAATAAAACAAAAAATAGGCTTTCTAGGGCCCACTGAGTGACAGATGACGCACACAGGAGTCAGGAGTGGCACACAAGCCCAGAGGCCAATATTAATCTCCCACTGATTGATTTAGTGATTTTTTTTGGTAGATTTTGGAACCCAAATCAAGCAAAAAAATTAATAGGCTTTCTATGGCCCACAATTGGGGAGAGAGAGAGAGATGGCACACCCAGGAGTCAAGACTGGCACACAAGCAGAAGGGGCAATATGAATCTCCCACAGATTTTTTTTTTTTTTTTTTTTCAGGGAGACTTGAGAGAAAAAAAAATACAAAAAAAATGATTTTTTTCAGGAATAATTTAGAAACCAAAGAAAATAAAATGATTGTTTCAGGGAGAATTTAGAAAACAAATAAAACAAAAAATAGGCTTTCTAGGGCCCACTGAGTGACAGATGACGCACACAGGAGTCAGGAGTGGCACACAAGCCCAGAGGCCAATATTAATCTCCCACTGATTGATTTAGTGATTTTTTTCAGGTAGATTTTGGAACCCAAATCAAGCAAAAAAATTAATAGGCTTTCTATAGCCAACAATTGGGGAGAGAGAGAGAGATGGCACACCCAGGAGTCAAGACTGGCACACAAGCAGAAGGGGCAATATGAATCTCCCACAGATTTTTTTTTTTTTTTTCAGGGAGACTTGAGAGAAAAAAAAATACAAAAGAAATGATTTTTTTCAGGAATAATTTAGAAACCAAAGAAAATAAAATGATTGTTTCAGGGAGAATTTAGAAAACAAATAAAACAAAAAATAGGCTTTCTAGGGCCCACTGAGTGACAGATGACGCACACAGGAGTCAGGAGTGGCACACAAGCCCAGAGGCCAATATTAATCTCCCACTGATTGATTTAGTTATTTTTTTCAGGTAGATTTTGGAACCCAAATCAAGCAAAAAAATTAATAGGTTTTCTATGGCCAACAATTGGGGAGAGAGAGAGAGATGGCACACCCAGGAGTCAAGACTGGCACACAAGCAGAAGGGGCAATATGAATCTCCCACAGATTTTTTTTTTTTTTTTTTTTCAGGGAGACTTGAGAGAAAAAAAAATACAAAAAAAATGATTTTTTTCAGGAATAATTTAGAAACCAAAGAAAATAAAATGATTGTTTCAGGGAGAATTTAGAAAACAAATAAAACAAAAAATAGGCTTTCTAGGGCCCACTGAGTGACAGATGACGCACACAGGAGTCAGGAGTGGCACACAAGCCCAGAGGCCAATATTAATCTCCCACTGATTGATTTAGTGATTTTTTTTGGTAGATTTTGGAACCCAAATCAAGCAAAAAAATTAATAGGCTTTCTATGGCCCACAATTGGGGAGAGAGAGAGAGATGGCACACCCAGGAGTCAAGACTGGCACACAAGCAGAAGGGGCAATATGAATCTCCCACAGATTTTTTTTTTTTTTTTTTTTTTCAGGGAGACTTGAGAGAAAAAAAAATACCAAAAAAATGATTTTTTTCAGGAATAATTTAGAAACCAAAGAAAATAAAATGATTGTTTCAGGGAGAATTTAGAAAACAAATAAAACAAAAAATAGGCTTTCTAGGGCCCACTGAGTGACAGATGACGCACACAGGAGTCAGGAGTGGCACACAAGCCCAGAGGCCAATATTAATCTCCCACTGATTGATTTAGTGATTTTTTTCAGGTAGATTTTGGAACCCAAATCAAGCAAAAAAATTAATAGGCTTTCTATGGCCCACTATTTGTGAGAGAGATGGCACGCTCAGGACTGGCACACAAGCCCAGAGGCCAATATTAATCTCCCATTTTTTTTTTTCCAGGGAAAATTTATAAACCCAATAAAAAAAATAATAATAAATAGGCTTTCTATGGCCCACTATCTGAGAGAGAGAGATGGCACGCTTAGGACTGGCACACAAGCCCAAAGCCCAATATTAATCTCCCACTGATTGATTTAATGATTTTTTCAGGTAGAATTTAGAACCCAAATCAAGCAAAAAAATTAATAGGCTTTCTATGGCCCACTGAGTGAGAGATGGCACACACAGGAGTAAGGAGTGGCACACAAGCCCTGAGGCCAATATTTTTCTCCCACTGATTGATTGATTGATTTTTTCAGGTAGAATTAGGAACCCAAATCAACCCAAAAAATAAATAGGCTTTCTATGGCCCACTATTTGTGAGAGAGATGGCACGCTCAGGACTGGCACACAAGCCCAGAGGCCAATATTAATCTCCCACTTTTTTTTTTTTTCCAGGGAAAATTTATAAACCCAATAAAAAAAATAATAATAAATAGGCTTTCTATGGCCCACTATCTGAGAGAGAGAGATGGCACGCTTAGGACTGGCACACAAGCTCAAAGGCCAATATTAATCTCCCACTGATTGATTGATTGATTTTTTCAGGTAGAATTATGAACCCAAATCAACCCAAAAAATAAATAGGCTTTCTATGGCCCACTATTTGTGAGAGAGATGGCACGCTCAGGACTGGCACACAAGCCCAGAGGCCAATATTAATCTCCCACTTTTTTTTTTTTCCAGGGAAAATTTATAAACCCAATAAAAAAAAAAATAATAAATAGGCTTTCTATGGCCCACTATCTGAGAGAGAGAGATGGCACGCTTAGGACTGGCACACAAGCCCAAAGGCCAATATTAATCTCCCACTGATTGATTGATTGATTTTTTCAGGTAGAATTATGAACCCAAATCAACCCAAAAAATAAATAGGCTTTCTATGGCCCACTATTTGTGAGAGAGATGGCACGCTCAGGACTGGCACACAAGCCCAGAGGCCAATATTAATCTCCCACTTTTTTTTTTTTCCAGGGAAAATTTATAAACCCAATAAAATAATAAAAAAATAGGCTTTCTATGGCCCACTATCTGAGAGAGAGAGAGATGGCACGCTTAGGACTGGCACACAAGCCCAAAGGCCAATATTAATCTCCCACTGATTGATTTATTGATTTTTTCAGGTAGAATTTAGAACCCAAATCAAGCAAAAAAATTAATAGGCTTTCTATGGCCCACTGAGTGAGAGATGGCACACACAGGAGTAAGGAGTGGCACACAAGCCCTGAGGCCAATATTTTTCTCCCACTGATTGATGTTGTGATTTTTTCTGGTAGATTTTGGAACCCAAATCAAGCAAAAAAATAAATAGGCTTTCTATGGCCCACTGAGTGAGAGATGACACAGACAGAGATGGCACTCTAGCAGAAATGTCAATCTTAATCTCCCACAAAAAAAAAAAAAAAAAAGGAACTGTCCTTCAATTACTATCTCCCTGCAGTAATCTCAGCCAGGTATGGCAGGCAGCAATAAGGAGTGGACTGATGCACAAATTAAATAAAAAGTGTGGACAAACAAACAAGATAGCTGTGCAGAAAGGAAGGAACAAGAGGATTTGTGCTTTGAAAAAAGCAGTTGGTTTGCACAGCGGCGTACACACAGCAATGCAGCTATCAGGGAGCCTTCTAGGGCAGCCCAATGAGCTACAGCGCTGAGGGGGAAAAAAAAAAAATGTAGCTTCCACTGTCCCTGCACACCGAAGGTGGTGTTGGGCAGTGGAAATCGCTACAGCACAAGCGGTTTTGTGGTTAATGGACCCTGCCTAACGCTATCCCTGCTTCTGATGAAGCGGCAGCAACCTCTCCCTAAGCTCAGATCAGCAGCAGTAACATGGCGGTCGGCGGGAACGCCCCTTTATAGCCCCTGTGACGCCGCAGACAGCAAGCCAATCACTGCAATGCCCTTCTCTAAGATGGTGGGGACCAGGACCTATGTCATCACGCTGCCCACACTCTGCGTTTACCTTCATTGGCTGAGAAATGGCGCTTTTCGCGTCATTGAAACGCGACTTTGGCGCGAAAGTCGCGTACCGCATGGCCGACCACGCACAGGGGTCGGATCGGGTTTCATGAAACTCGACTTCGCCAAAAGTCGGCGACTTTTGAAAATGTTCGACCCGTTTCGCTCAACCCTAATTGACATATGTATTGATACTATTTTTTGGTAACATTACATTTTTTTATCGCTTACTATTCTGACTTTTGGGAGGTGGTATTAACAAAAGCCATCAATTCAAGAATTGTTTTTTGGTAATTTTTTTATACCGTTCCTCGTGTGGTAAAATTGATAAGGTAGCTTTATTCTTTGGGTCAGTGCAAATACAGTGATACCACATTTATATAATTTTTTAATGTTTTGGTGCTTTTACACAATAAAAACTATTTGATAGAAAAAATAATTTTTTTGCACCACTTTATTCTGAGAGCTATAATTTTTTTTATTTTTTTGCTGACAGAGAATTATGGTGGCTTTTTTTTTTTTAGATTCGTGCCCATATGGTTTGTGCTAAAGTTTGTATCTTCCATATTTAAGTTTGTGAATAAAGAAAACTTTTTTCCATGGATTTGGTGAAGCTGGACATTTTCTTCTTTTGGATTCTACACGCCTGGACACAGCGGGTCCGTGCTCCCGAAATTCAGCTTATGTATCATGGGTGAGGTGGTTTATATTCATTCTCTTCAAAGGCTTTTTTTTTGCAGAACAAAATGATGCTTTCAGTGGTACCATTTTTATTTACATTCTTTTTTTTCCGCATTTTATTCCACTTTTTGTTCGGCAGTATGATGATGAAGCATAGTTTTTTGCCTTGTTTTTTTTTTTTACAGTGTTCACTGAAGGTATTAAGAAGTGGGACAAATTTATAGATCTGGTCATTCCAGATACAGTGATACCAAATATGTGTAATTTTTTTCTTGCGTAAATAAATGCATTTATTGGATTAACATTTGTTCATTTTTTGTTCTTTATCTGGGGATTTTTTTAAATTTTTTGCACTTTTTAATAACTTTTTTAAAACTTTTTTACTGTGTCCCAGGATGGGACATCATCTTTACATTGACAGATTGTTGATCTAATGCTAATACTGCAGAGCATCAAAGCGGCGCCTGACAGGCAGAGGAGGAGGAGCTCACAAGCCACCTTCCCTGCATGACCACTCCATCATTTTATCGCTGGCGGTCACCATGGAGACCATCGACATAATGCAATCTCATCGTGTTGTGCCAATGGAAGCACATAGAGCCCTGTGCGATGCTCCTCAGGCTGCCGTCACACTAGCAGTATATGGTCAGTATTTTACATCAGTATTTGTAAGCCAAAACCAGGAGTGGGTGATAAATGCAGAAGTGGTGCGTATGTTTCTGTTATACTTTCCCTCTGATTGTTCCTCTCCTGGTTTTGGCTTACAAATACTGATGTAAAATACTGACCAAATACTGCTAGTGTAACGGCATCATCAATGTGACTGTCACTAATGACAGCAGCATCAGAGAGATTAAATGCCTGTGAATGATGCTAGCACCAATTGTGGGCATTGCTGCTGGGTGTCAGCTATCACAAAGAGCTGAAACCCGCACCTCATTGCAGCGGTGCTCAGCATGAGCCCCCACAATCGCAGCACCGTACATATACGAGGGGAGATCCAAAAGTAATGATAATCAATACTAAACACAATGAATATACAGTTAGGGCCAGAAATATTTGGACAGTGACACAAGTTTTGTTATTTTAGCTGTTTACAAAAACATGTTCAGAAATACAATTATATATATAATATGGGCTGAAAGTGCACACTCCCAGCTGCAATATGATAGTTTCCACATCCAAATCGGAGAAAGGGTTTAGGAATCATAGCTCTGTAATGCATAGCGTCCTCTTTTTCAAGGGACCAAAAGTAATTGGACAATGGACTCTAAGGGCTGCAATTAACTCTGAGGGCGTCTCCCTCGTTAACCTGTAATCAATGAAGTAGTTAAAAGGTCAGAGGTGGATTCCAGGTGTGTGGTTTTGCATTTGGAAGCTGTTGCTGTGAGCAGACAACATGCGGTCAAAGGAACTCTCAATTGAGGTGAAGCAGAACATCCTGAGGCTGAAAAAAAAAGAAAAAATCCATCAGAGAGATAGCAGACATGCTTGGAGTAGCAAAATCAACAGTTGGGTACATTCTGAGGAAAAAGGAATTGACTGGTGAGCTTGGGAACTCAAAAAGGCCTGGGCGTCCACGGATGACAACAGTGGTGGATGATCGCCGCATACTTAATTTGGTGAAGAAGAACCCGTTCACAACATCAACTGAAGTCCAGAACACTCTCAGTGAAGTAGGTGTATCTGTCTCTAAGTCAACAGTAAAGAGAAGACTCCATGACAGTAAATACAAAGGGTTCACATCTAGATGCAAACCATTCATCAATACCAAAAATAGACAGGCCAGAGTTAAATTTGCAGAAAAACACCTCAAGAAGCCAGCTCAGTTCTGGAAAAGTATTCTATGGACAGATGAGACAAAGATCAACCTGTACCAGAATGATGGGAAGAAAAAGTTTGGAGAAGAAAGGGAACGGCACATGATCCAAGGCACACCACATCCTCTGTAAAACATGGTGGAGGCAACGTGATGGCATGGGCATGCATGGCTTTCAATGGCACTGGGTCACTTGTGTTTATTGATGACATAAGAGCAGACAAGAGTAGCCAGATGAATTCTGAAGTGTACCGGGATATACTTTCAGCCCAGATTCAGCCAAATGCTGCAAAGTTGATTGGACGGCGCTTCATAGTACAGATGGACAATGACCCCAAGCATACAGCCAAAGCTACCCAGGAGTTCATGAGTGCCAAAAAGTGGAACATTCTGCAATGGCCAAGTCAATCTCCAGATCTAAACCCAATTGAGCATGCATTTCACTTGCTCAAATCCAGACTTAAGACGGAAAGACCCACAAACAAGCAAGACCTGAAGGCTGCGGCTGTAAAGGCCTGGCAAAGCATTAAGAAGGAGGAAACCCAGCGTTTGGTGATGTCCATGGGTTCCAGACTTAAGGCAGTGATTGCCTCCAAAGGATTTGCAACAAAATATTGAAAATAAAAATATTTTGTTTGGGTTATGTTTATTTGTCCAATTACTTTTGACCTCCTAAAATGTGGAGTGTTTGTAAAGAAATGTGTACAATTCCTACATTTTCTATCAGATATTTTTGTTCAACCCTTCAAATTAAACGTTACAATCTGCACTTGAATTCTGTTGTAGAGGTTTCATTTCAAATCCAATGTGGTGGCATGCAGAGCCCAACTCGCGAAAATTGTGTCACTGTCCAAATATTTCTGGCCCTAACTGTAGTAAAAAAATTAATTTATTTTTCTACATAGTCTCCTAACAAGTCTATACATTTAGTCCATCTCTTTTCTAAACTTAGAATTCCCTTCGAAAAAAATTCTTGATCTTGACCCTCAAAAAAATCCCCAACAGCGGTTATCATGTCGCTATTGTCGTCAAATTTCTTGCCCCGGAGGTGTTCCTTGAGCCGAGGAAAGAGAAAGAAGTCACTGGGGGCTAGATCTGGTGAATAGGGGGGTGTTCCACCAGTTCAAAGCCCGCTTCTTGAATGGTAGCCATGGCAACAGCAGCTTTGTGAGCCGGCGCGTTATCTTGGTGAAACAACACTCCAGCCCGCAGTTTGCCGCGTCTTTTCTCCTTGATAGCCTCCCGCAATCTTCTTATTCGTTCTGCGTAGTAGGAGCCCGTAATAGTGGCTCCCTTCTCCAAATAGTGCACCATAATAATTCCTTCAGCGTCCCAAAAAACGGACGCCATATCCTTCCCTGCTGAGCTTGACACTTTGAATTTTTTCGGCGTCGGTTCGTCGGCTCGTTTCCATGTCATCGATTGTTGTTTAGTTTCAGGATCAAAGTGGTGGATCCAGGTCTCGTCCATGGTCAAAAAACGTGACAAAAAATTTTCCTTGTCTGCTTGGAACTTTTCGAGATTTGTTATTGAACTGTCAACTCGTTTCTTCTTTTGTTCGTCGGTTAACATTTTTGGCACTCAACGCGCGAAGACCTTTGTCATATGCAATTCTTTTGCAAGGATTCTTTGAATACTGCCATATGAGATCCCTGTGACCTCAGCTACATGCCTGATAGTCACTCTTCGATCTGCCAATACAACTTCTTCAACTTTTTTCACGTTTTCTTCATTGAGGGACGTGGATGGGCGTCCTTCACGATGTTCATTTTCCGTCGATGTTCTTCCCAGCTTAAATTCCTTGGCCCAGCGTGCAACTGTGGAATATGGAGGAGAAGAGTCCCCCAATGTTTCCACCAAGTCGCTGTGTATGTCTTTGGTAGTCATTTTTTTCAAGCAGAGGTATTTGATGACAGCTCTGAGCTCGTTTTTTTCCATTTTGATGTTCACTCCTCGGCAGTTCAAATTCAAATGAATGTAGCTCCCGGGAATCGTGGTCTATTTAAGTAATTTTTTTTCCTGGACTAGTGGGTACCTAAGAGAGAAGAAAACATTTTATTTTAATTTCTGTGTGCAATAGAAATTTACCGATTATCATTACTTTTGGATCGCCCCTCATACTGTGGTTTGTGGGAATGCAGGTCCCACAGCGTCGTATATGTATGGCGCATGTAGAAAAGGGGTTCAAAATACAAGTTATTCACTGCATTTGGGGGGGGATTTTTACACCAATTTTACACCAACTCAAGACACTGGCAGCTCAGCACGACCCAGCATCCGCACTGTCATTCACTGCATCCAGGCACACAGATAAGTGAAACTGAAAGCTCAGGAGCGTACAATTTGAATACTTTTGGTTTGTAGGTATGTTGCTTGTGCAGGTATGAGAAAATATACATTTTATGCAATTGAGGTTGGCTGGCTGTCATTGAGTCACCTTGCTACTGGAATAATAATAAAGTTAAAATCTAATGGCTATATGTATAAAAAATGTAAAAAGTAACAAAGAAAAATTCTATTTTTTAAGCATCATCCTATGATGAAACATTTTAAAAAATACTTATTCCCCAATTTCAAACCCATCCCTTGTGTAAACAGAAATAACATTTAACTGTAATAAACATTTTCCAATTCATTGATGTTGGCTCAAGTATATCTTTTATGAGTCAGAAGAATCTTCTCATTTGTTAGTGAATTCAATATTAATAATGCTGCTATTAAAGAATCTTCTTCCAGGATTATTGATGCCACTTTCCTTTTTTATACAGCCTCACAATTCCACAAGTGTGTAATGAATATATTTAAATAAAACAACAACCAATAACAGACCATGGGGCATTCCCCTTACAAGTTTTGGCATCTCTCTAAAAGACACATAATTACTTTGCTTTCTACATTTAGCTAAATATCAATCTACTTACAAAGCTTTTTACCAACTTCTAAGTGCTTAGATTGCACTGTAACCTCCTGCCAGGCACTACATCAAATTCTTGGCAGTAGTTTAAAAAGACACATTTTTGCACAAACTTCTAATTACTTTCAAGGAACTCATATTGTTTTTTTATTTTGTTGTTTGTACTTAATTGTTTTTGTAGTCATTAATCCAGTCTGATACCATTAATTTATGTTCTAGATATACAAACTAGAATATCACAAACGTAATTATATACTGAAGGTGGCTACTTAATTTACCCCTAAGGGTGTAGTCTGCCATTTCTTACAATATTATTTTCCATTGCATCCTCTGCAGGAATGAATGTAACTATGGTTTTATAGGACTAAGGGCAACTTTTTTTCCCTGTTCCTCGGCCCACTAGATTGTTGCTTGGATGCCATATTACGGTACCTTTGCTAGGCTCTATATAAGTTCTTTCTACCTTTAAACCTAAACAAAAAATCAAAAACAAACACATACAAACATATTCACAGTACTGTACAAAAGTTTTGGGCAGGTTTGAAAAATATTGAACATAATCAATTTTTGGTTGTGACCATCCTTTGCCTACAAAACACCTTCAATCCTTCTAGGTAGACTTACATGTAGTTATGGATTTTGTACAATAATAGTTAGGCAGGGGCGTACATAGAAATCATGGGGCCCCAAAGCAGAAGATCTATCCAGACCCACACAGTAATTTTCCTCCTAGTGAATCCCTAGTTTCCCCTTTCATTGCTCCCATAAAGTATGTGTCAGGCTGTGATGATCTTTAGTAAGGGAGAAGGGCCTCAAACCGTCCCTGGAACTGGAAACCAAACTATCTCTGTTCCAGGGATATTCTTGAAGGCAGAGATGCCTGGGTCTCTGACCTTATTATGCTCCTGTTAAACCATTATTTGTCCCATCACGCACCCCCTTGAGACATGGTCCAGAAATGTTAGATAAACAAGACACAAAGACAAAACACGGATAACAGAAAACCACTATCATACAAAAGCACTCTCCAACAATAGGGAGGGGAGACCCACAAGCACATAACAGTTAAAGGGAACCTGTCTGTTGTGAATTCTGTGGCAGAGCTCCCTCCTGTGGTCACAAGTGGTACTTTGGCTGATTCTCTCTGGGAGCTTCCGTTTGTGGAGGAAACTGGTACTGCTGCTTTTGAGTTTCCTCCCTCAGGTGATCTGGTGAGGTCGTTAGGTGCTTCTCTACTTAGCCCCACCTAATGCTTTGATTCATGCTTCCTGTCAATGTTCCAGTGTTGGACTTGTGTTTCTCTGGATCATTCCTGTGGCCTGCTGCTCTGCATAGCTAAGTGCTTCATTGCTATTTGTTGCTATTTTTTCTGTCCAGCTTGTCTATTTGTTTTGCTGGAAGCTCTGGGATGCAAAGGGTGTACCTCCGTGCCGTTAGTTCGGTACGGAGGGTCTTTTTGCCCCTTTGCGTGGTTTTCTTTAGGGTTTTGTGTAGACCGCAAAGTTATCTTTCCTATCCTCGTTCTGTCTAGAATATCGGGCCTCACTTTGCTGAATCTATTTCATCCCTACGTTTGTCTTTTCATCTTACTCACAGTCATTATATGTGGGGGGCTGCCTTTTCCTTTGGGGTATTTCTCTGAGGCAAGGTAGGCTTATTTTTTCTATCTTCAGGCTAGTTAGTTTCTCAGGCAGTGCCGAGTTGCATAGGTAGCGTTAGGCGCAATCCACGGCTGCCTCTAGTTGTGTTTGGAGAGGATCAGGGATTGCGGTCTGCAGAGTTCCCACATCTCAGAGCTCGTTCTATTATTTTGGGTTATTGTCAGATCACTGTATGTGCTCTGACCTCCATGTCCATTGTGATACTGAATTGCCTTTCATAACAGTACAGGAAGCCAAAAGTACTAATGATTCTCAATAGAGGGAAAAAAGAAGTTCCGAGACCATTTTTTTTTCTTGGCTTTGTGTTTTGTCTTTTTTTTCCCCTAGACATTTGGGTGGTTCAGTACACAGGTGTAGCGATGGACATTAGAAGTCTGTCTTCATTTGTTGATCAGCTCTCGGCAAGAGTACAAAAGATTCAAGACACTATTGATCAGAAATCTATGTTAGAACCAAGAATTCCTATTCCTGATTTGTTTTTTGGAGATAGAACTAAGTTTCTGAGTTTCAAAAATAATTGTAAGTTATTTCTGGCCTTGAAACCTCGTTCCTCTGGTGATCCAGTTCAACAGGTTTTGATTATTATTTCTTTTTTGCGCGGCGACCCTCAGGACTGGGCATTCTCTCTTGCGCCAGGAGATTCTGCATTGAGTAATATCAATGCGTTTTTCCTGGCGCTCGGATTGCTGTACGATGAGCCTTATTCAGTGGATCAGGCAGAAAAGAATTTGCTGGCTTTTTGTCAGGGTCAGGATGAGATAGAGGTATATTGCCAGAAATTTAGAAAATGGTCAGTGCTCACTCAATGGAATGAATCTGCGCTGGCAGCTATGTTCAGAAAGGGTCTCTCTGAAGCCCTTAAGGATGTCATGGTGGGATTTCCTATGCCTGCTGGTTTGAATGAGTCTATGTCTTTTGCTATTCAGATCGGTCGACGCTTGCGTGAGCGTAAATCTGTGCACCATTTGGTGGTATTACCTGAGCTTAAACCTGAGCCTATGCAGTGCGATAGGACTTTGACCAGAGTTGAACGGCAAGAACACAGACGTCTGAATGGGCTGTGTTTCTACTGTGGTGATTCCACTCATGCTATCTCTGATTGTCCTAAGCGCACTAAGCGGTTCGCTAGGTCTGCCACCATTGGTACGGTACAGTCAAAATTTCTTCTGTCCGTTACCTTGATCTGATCTTTGTCATCATATTCTGTCATGGCGTTTGTGGATTCAGGCGCTGCTCTGAATTTGATGGACTTGGAATATGCTAAGCGTTGTGGGTTTTTCTTGGAGCCCTTGCAGTGCCCTATTCCATTGAGAGGTATTGATGCTACGCCTTTGGCCAAGAATAAGCCTCAATACTGGACCCAGCTGACCATGTGCATGGTTCCTGCACATCAGGAGGATATTCGCTTTCTGGTGTTGCATAATCTGCATGATGTGGTCGTGTTGGGGTTGCCATGGCTACAAGCCCATAATCCAGTATTGGATTGGAAATCCATGTCGGTGTCCAGCTGGGGTTGTCAGGGGGTACATGGTGATGTTCCATTTTTGTCAATTTCGTCATCCACCCCTTCTGAGGTTCCAGAGTTCTTGTCTGATTACTGGGATGTATTTGATGAGCCCAAGTCCGATGCCCTACCTCCGCATAGGGATTGTGATTGTGCTATCAATTTGATTCCTGGTGGTAAATTCCCAAAAGATCAACTGTTTAATTTATCCGTGCCTGAGCACACCGCTATGCGCAGTTATGTGAAGGAATCCCTGGAGAAGGGGCATATTCCCCCGTCATCGTCGCCATTAGGAGCAGGGTTCTTTTTTGTGGCCAAAAAGGATGGTTCGCTGAGACCTTGTATAGATTATCGCCTTCTTAATAAGATCACTGTTAAATTTCAGTACCCCTTGCCTTTGTTATCTGATTTGTTTGCTCGGATTAAGGGGGCTAGTTGGTTCACCAAGATTGATCTTCGTGGTGCGTATAATCTGGTGCGAATCAGGCGAGGCGATGAATGGAAAACTGCATTTAATACGCCCGAGGGTCATTTTGAGTATCTAGTGATGCCATTCGGACTTGCCAATGCTCCATCAGTGTTTCAGTCCTTTATGCATGACATCTTCCGAGAGTACCTGGATAAATTCCTGATTGTGTACTTGGATGACATTTTGATCTTCTCGGATAATTGGGAGTCTCATGTGAAACAGGTCAGAACGGTTTTTCAGGTCCTGCGTGCTAACTCTTTGTTTGTGAAGGGATCAAAGTGTCTCTTTGGTGTGCAGAAGGTTTCATTTTTGGGGTTCATCTTTTCCCCTTCTACTATCGAGATGGATCCTGTTAAGGTCCAAGCCATCCATGATTGGACTCAGCCGACATCTCTGAAAAGTCTGCAAAAGTTCTTGGGCTTTGCTAATTTTTATCGTCGCTTCATCTGCAATTTTTCTAGTATTGCCAAACCATTGACCGATTTGACCAAGAAGGGTGCTGATTTGGTCAATTGGTCTTCTGCTGCTGTGGAAGCTTTTCAAGAGTTGAAGCGTCGTTTTTCTTCTGCCCCTGTGTTGTGTCAACCTGATGTTTTTCTTCCGTTCCAGGTCGAGGTTGATGCTTCTGAGATTGGAGCAGGGGCTGTTTTGTCGCAGAGAGGTTCTGATTGTTCAGTGATGAAACCATGCGCTTTTTTTTCCAGGAAGTTTTCGCCTGCTGAGTGGAATTATGATGTGGGCAACCGAGAGTTGCTGGCCATGAAGTGGGCATTCGAGGAGTGGCGTCATTGGCTTGAAGGAGCTAAGCATCGCGTGGTGGTATTGACTGATCATAAGAACCTTACTTATCTCGAGTCTGCTAAGCGTTTGAATCCTAGACAGGCTCGTTGGTCGCTGTTTTTCGCCCGTTTTGACTTTGTGATTTCGTACCTTCCGGGCTCTAAAAATGTGAAGGCGGATGCTCTGTCTAGGAGTTTTGTGCCCGACTCTCTGGGTTTATCTGAGCCGGCGGGTATCCTCAAGGAAGGAGTAATTGTGTCTGCCATCTCCCCTGATTTGCGGCGGGTGCTGCAAAAATTTCAGGCTAATAAACCTGATCATTGTGCAGCGGATAAACTGTTTGTCCCGGATAGGTGGACAAATAAAGTGATCTCTGAGGTTCATTGTTCGGTGTTGGCTGGTCATCCTGGAATCTTTGATACCAGAGAGTTAGTGGCTAGATCCTTTTGGTGGCCGTCTCTGTCGCGGGATGTGCGTTCTTTTGTGCAGTCCTGTGGGATTTGTGCTCGGGCTAAGCCCTGCTGTTCTCGTGCCAGTGGGTTGCTTTTGCCCTTGCCGGACCCGAAGAGACCTTGGACACATATCTCTATGGATTTTATTTCAGATCTTCCCGTCTCTCAAAAGATGTCAGTCATTTGGGTGGTCTGTGATCGCTTTTCTAAGATGGTCCATCTGGTACCCTTGTCCAAGTTGCCTTCCTCCTCTGATTTGGTGCCATTGTTCTTCCAGCATGTGGTTCGTTTGCATGGCATTCCAGAGAATATCGTTTCTGACAGAGGTTCCCAGTTTGTTTCGAGGTTTTGGCGAGCCTTTTGTGGTAGGATGGGCATTGACTTGTCTTTTTCCTCGGCTTTTCATCCTCAGACTAATGGCCAGACCGAACGAACCAATCAGACCTTGAAAACCTATCTGAGATGCTTTGTTTCTGCCGATCAGGATGACTGGGTGTCCTTTTTGCCTTTGGCTGAGTTCGCCCTTAATAATCGGGCCAGCTCGGCTACCTTGGTTTCGCCATTTTTCTGCAATTCTGGGTTCCATCCTCGTTTCTCTTCAGGACAGGTTGAGTTTTCGGACTGTCCTGGTGTGGATACTGTGGTGGACAGGTTGCAGCAGATTTGGACTCATGTAGTGGACAATTTGACCTTGTCCCAGGAGAAGGCTCAACGTTTCGCTAATCTCAGACGCCGTGTGGGTCCCCGACTTCGTGTTGGGGATCTGGTTTGGTTATCTTCTCGTCATATTCCTATGAAGGTTTCCTCTCCGAAGTTTAAACCTCGTTTCATTGGTCCTTATAGGATTTCTGAGGTTATTAATCCTGTGTCTTTTCGTCTGACCCTCCCAGATTCTTTTTTCATACATAACGTCTTCCATAGGTCATTGTTGCGGAGATACGTGGCACCTATGGTTCCATCTGTTGACCCTCCTGCCCCGGTTTTGGTGGAGGGGGCATTGGAGTATATTGTGGAGAAGATTTTGGATTCTCGTGTTTCAAGACGGAAGCTCCAGTATCTGGTTAAATGGAGGGGTTATGCTCAGGAGGATAATTCCTGGGTTTTTGCCTCTGATGTCCATGCTCCCGATCTTGTTCGTGCCTTTCATGTGGCTCATCCTGGTCGGCCTGGGGGCTCTGGTGAGGGTTCGGTGACCCCTCCTCAAGGGGGGGGGTACTGTTGTGAATTCTGTGGCAGAGCTCCCTCCTGTGGTCACAAGTGGTACTTCGGCTGATTCTCTCTGGGAGCTTCCGTTTGTGGAGGAAACTGGTACTGCTGCTTTTGAGTTTCCTCCCTCAGGTGATCTGGTGAGGTCGTTAGGTGCTTCTCTACTTAACCCCACCTAATGCTTTGATTCATGCTTCCTGTCAATGTTCCAGTTTTGGACTTGTGTTTCTCTGGATCATTCCTGTGGCCTGCTGCTCTGCATAGCTAAGTGCTTCATTGCTATTTGTTGCTATTTTTTCTGTCCAGCTTGTCTATTTGTTTTGCTGGAAGCTCTGGGACGCAAAGGGTGTACCTCCGTGCCGTTAGTTCGGTACGGAGGGTCTTTTTGCCCCTTTGCGTGGTTTTCTTTAGGGTTTTGTGTAGACCGCAAAGTTATCTTTCCTATCCTCGTTCTGTCTAGAATATCGGGCCTCACTTTGCTGAATCTATTTCATCCCTACGTTTGTCTTTTCATCTTACTCACAGTCATTATATGTGGGGGGTTGCCTTTTCCTTTGGGGTATTTCTCTGAGGCAAGGTAGGCTTATTTTTTCTATCTTCAGGCTAGTTAGTTTCTCAGGTTGTGCCGAGTTGCATAGGTAGCGTTAGGCGCAATCCACGGCTGCCTCTAGTTGTGTTTGGAGAGGATCAGGGATTGCGGTCTGCAGAGTTCCCACGTCTCAGAGCTTGTTCTATTATTTTGGGTTATTGTCAGATCACTGTATGTGCTCTGACCTCCATGTCCATTGTGATACTGAATTGCCTTTCATAACACCTGTCACCTGAATTTGGCAGGACCGGTTTTCGGTCATATGGGCGGAGTTTTGGGGTGTTTGATTCACCCTTTCCTTACCTGCTGGCTGCATGCTGGTAAGTGGGAGGCAGGCAAGCGGGTGGGCGGGGGCGGGGAAGGGCTGGGGGGCAGTCGGTCAGGAGGTGACCCAGAAAAAAAAACCTTGCTCATGCTCAGGTGCCACCCCCCCGCATCGTCCCACCCTAGGCATGTGCCCTCAAGTGCTTAGTGGCAAATACAGCCCTGCTGCCAAGAGACTATACAGCAACATTAAAAGAGCAGCAAAAATTCCTGGCATTTACTGGTTGCGTATTGCTTGTGACAGCAATCTCCCGTACTCTTCATGTGTCTGACCAGAGGGTAGAGTGGCAAGACAAAAACTTTTTTATTTCCAATAAAAATATCTGAGGCTGACTATGTTTTGACAAAACCTACATCACGTTTGCAAAAACCATGTAGGAAGATCTGATGAGACCAAAGTTGAACTTTTTGGCCATAATTCCATGGGGGAGGCACTATTATAGTTTGGGGTTGTATTTTGGAAGGTGGAACTGGGGCTTTATTCAAGGTGGAGGGAAGTATGAACAGTTCCAAAGATCAGTTAACTTTGTTTTAAAACCTTCAGGCCTCTGCTTAAAGGGACACTGTCACCTGAATTTGGAGGGAACAATCTTCAGCCATGGAGGTGGGGTTTTTGGGTGTTTGATTCACTCTTTCCTTACCCGCTGGCTGCATGCTGGCTGCAATATTGGATTGAATTTAATTCTCTGTCCTCCGTAGTACACGCCTGCGCAAGGCAAGATTGCCTTGCGCAGGCGTGTACTATGGAGGACAGAGATTGAACTTCAATCCAATATTGCAGCCAGCATGCAACCAGCGGGTAAGGAAAGGGTGAATCAAACACCCCAAAACCCCGCCTCCATGGCTGAAGATTGTTCCCTCCAAATTCAGGTGACAGTGTCCCTTTAAAAGCTGAACATAAAGAGAATTTTAACCTTTAAGCTCTTCAATCACCCTCAGCATATCTCCAAATTATTAAAAGAATGATTTCACCAGAAAAAGATCAAAGTTTTTGGAATGGAACGGCCAGAGCCCAGACCTAACTCCAACTGAAAATCTATGAGTTGATCTGAAGAGGGCAGTAGACAGGAGATGTCCTTGAATTCTGACAGATTTGAAGTGATACTGCAAGGAAGATATGTCATGCTGATAAACTCCTACCACAAAGTCAGAATGATGTCAGAAGTACAAAGGGGACTTCAACAAACTATTAGTTTAAGGGTGTTCATTTTTATGCAACCACATTATTTTAGTTCTTTACTTTTCTCATTTTCCTCTGACAAAATTTCAGTTTGCTTTTCAATTGAATTTTTCAGATTATAGGTAATATTAAAAGAGGAAGAAGTAGTCAAATGGTTCTTGTTGGTATGATTTTACATGAAAAAACTGGCATTTAAACAGAGGTGTTAACACTTCTCATATATTCTAAATATATGTTTGTATAAACACTAATCAACATTCAAATTGTTAAACCTAGAAAGAAAAGCAGTGAAATTATTGGAATTTCAGGATATTGATATTGAAATTATGGAATAGTGGAAACAAAATGTTCCAAACTTCTTGTTCTATTCAGTATCTAGTACTTATTCAGAAATACAATCTACTTACGCCTTACTCAGAAATACAATCACATGCCAAGGCATGCAATAAGTAAGGTTATTAATGATTGTCTGAGGAATGTTTTGCCATGCTGAATGCAAATGGTCACCAAAATCATCAAGATCAACTGCTGGCAGCTCCATTGCAATTTGCCAACCAATGACGTCCCAGATGTGCTTGATAGAAGACAATTCCAGAGACCTTGCAGGACAAGGTAGCATGTTTAGGCCATGCAAGCTGCTCACAGTACCATGAGGAACCTTCAGCCTTGCAATGTCATGTTGAAAAATGGCTCCTATGACACTATGGAGAAATGGCCATTTCACTGGTTCTAAGATGGATTCATTCTGTGCTGCAAGTGAGACTGGACAATGTATACCAAGCCTATAGTAGGCATTTGCATGACATGGGGCTACATTCAGTTACAGGTGTTATATTCACCTCATGCCATTGGTCTCAAAGACTATCATGCTACAGAGCAATGGAGGCTAGAATGGAGGTCTATCCTCTTCAGCAATGAATTCTGCTTTTGTCTTGAATGTAATGATAGTTGGAGATTGGTTGGGAAACCTCATGAGCAAGACCACAAAGAAGCTTTTACAAGGAAGCTTCACACCAGCTCTATTTTCAGGATTATGATGTATGGTGTAATGTACAAAGATAGCTTGGTTTTACATTGATTTGCTTGTGGAACCAGAAGTAGGTCCATTTCTCCAAACTGTACCAGTAGCTGTTTTATATCACAACAATGCCAGGCAAAATGAGCAGCCTATGTGGCCTAAACATACTACCAACTCCTGTAGCATCTCCCATCATGCACATCTGGGACATCATTGGTTGGTAATTACAAAATAAGCTTAGAGCATTGGATCTTGATTCTTTGAACGTGTAAGGTTAATTAGCAGGGCAGAACATTTCTCATTCAACCATTAAAGGGACCCTGTCACCCCCCTGGCGTTTTTAACTAAAAGAGCCACCTTGTGCAGCACTAATGCTGCATTCTGTGAAGGTGGCTCTTCTTTTTGTGGTCCCTTCCAAGGCTGCAATATTACCTTTTAGAATTTGCGCGCCTTTAGTCTGTCCGGGGGCACATCTTTTCCCCCAGACACAACTGCCTCCCGGCCATCACTCAGCCCCTCCGTGCGCCGTCTCCTCTGCCTTCAGTAACGTACCCGTTGCCTGCACTGTGCTTTCATTTTTCGGGCAAATGGCGCAGGCACCGGGTTAATAAAATGCTACCTTTGAGGGAAGAAGACAGCACAGTGGTGGAGAGAGAGAGCAGACAAGGGGGAGAGCACATGGGGTACACAAGTCAAAGAATAGATGATATGAGAGAAGATAGCAGATGGGGGAGAGAGAAAGCACACAGGGGTGAGAGAGACACAGCACAAGGAGGAGATAGCTTAAATGGGATGGCACATGAGGGGAGAACACAGCACAGGAAGGAGAGAGTCAGCAGAAAGGGGGATAGCACATGGGGTAGACCGGTCAAAGAAAGAGCACAGACGGGAGAAGTCAGAACATGGGGAAAGAGAGAGGGGATAGGTGAGTGAGCACATGGGAGGGAGAGATTCTCAATGCTGCAAAGCCTGCCCCCATTGTGACATACACATTCTCACTTATTTAATATTTGTGTTTCTTCATTGTATCTTAGGCATTGACTAACTCAGTGTTAATATGTTTTTGTCCTGTGTTATTTTCCCTAATAAGAAGATCAATTAGCATTGAGATATGCCAAAAATAATGCAGAAATCTGCAGTGTTGTCCTTGCGCCCTAGTTTTGGAATTACTGGCAGCATTTGGCTTTAATTTGTTTAATCAGTGAGGGCTTGATTACAGGTACTAATAGTTTGTGTTAAATATCATGTATTCTCTGGCAATCTATTTACAGGTTCACCTGTTGATGTTTGGATCAGATAGATGCTGTAATGAAATCGTTGTTACTGTATTCAAAGGAGAAAAGGATTTCCTTTAGACACGAAGTCTTAATTGATCATAATTAAGACATGACTGCAGCAGAGGAAAACAAATGATAAGTTCCCCTCTCTATTAACATCGAAATGCAGTCTCAGTGAATGGTTGTGACCACTAATTAAAAATGTCACTCAAAGGGAGGGAAACTTTATTTTGCTCGGAGTAAAGGCTTCCTTGAGTGGAATTGGCACAGCACTGCATTGTGCTTCTATTATTACAGGTAAGAAATACATGCTGGGGAATATCAGTAGAACTATAAGTAGACCTGAAGCTGTTTTCAAAGAAAACTAAATGGATCCCTTCTTATAGCACAAGCTGTGACTATACTGAGATGTGACAAAGGTGAACAGCATAGTAGAATAATGTTTAGGCGTAAATGAACATATTGTGTGAACTAACAAAGTGTGAACTACCTATGGCAAACATACCAAATATGAGTGCATTGACTCAACTTTTTTGTTCCTCCCATTCAAGTAAATAGGGCTGCTGGAGTATAGTGCTCTCTATCAATCATTTTATACTTGCGCACACTCCACCCCTATATTTAAATAGAAATCACAGGACTCCTTTTATTTCAATCAGTGGGGGGTCACAGATACTGTATCTTCCCCTCATCATACATTGCTGATAGACTCTGTCCTGTTGCCATTTGAATATGACTTATACTGATGAAATCATCATCTATTCTGCATCTAAGTCCCCCATCCTCTATTGGCTAAATGTCAGTTTATTTTTGCTTCCAATGTTACTGTGATTTATATTCCTATGGTCAACCTTTTGACTTTGTTCCTGGTCATGGTGCATGGTTTTTATTTCAATTTCTGGTTTGACTACATTACATGTCTTTATTAACTGACTTCAACATCTGCTTGATCCTCAGGTCCTTTTACTGGTTGATTATCCTGCCATCCCATCATCTTCAGAACAACTTCAGAATATTCCAATTACTGCCGCCAATCAAGTGTCCACACTGCTGCCACTGATCATAAGCTTTAGAGGTCCACGATATGAGTCTCTTCAGCACCCCGAACTTCCCTTCAGTCCACACCTATTTGCAAGGGACAAGAGTTGATATCGTTGATCCCTGAGACTTTGTAACTCAAGTTAGGATTCGACAGTCTGGTCATGGGTTTGTGCAAGCAATGAAACAATTTTCAGGTCCTTTGGCAAAACTCCATTGTTTGTCCTACTTTACCAAGATAACACAAGTAAGCACAAAATGCAGTTTTAAATGAAGGTCTTTATTATTAAAGAAAACAATTCAAAGAAATGCTGCAACATATGAGAAACACAATAATTGAGATCTATCAGTCTGGAAAGGTTATAAAGCCATTTCTCAAGCTGTGGTACAGGTGAACCTTCAAGAAGTGGCCGGTAATCCAAAATTACCCAAAGAACGCAGCATCGACTCATCCAAGAGGTCACAAAAGACCACTCAACAGCATCCAAAGAGCTGCAGGCCTCACTTGCCTCAGTTAAGGTCAATGTTTATGACTCCACCATATGAAAGAGACTGGGCAAAAATGGCCTGCATGGCAGAGTTCCAAGACAAAAACCACTGCTGAGCAATAAGAACATAAAGGCTCTTCTTGGTTTTGCCAGAAAACATCTTGCTAATCCTGAAGATTTTTGGGAGAATACTCCATGGATTGATGAGACAAAAGAACTTTTTGGAAGGTTGGAAGGTGTACTTCCCATTACATCTGGCGTAGAAACAACACAGCATTCCAGAAAAGGAATATCATACTAACAGTAAAATATGGCAGTGGTAGTGTCATGGTCTGCTCCTGTTTTGTTGCTTCAGGACCTAGAAGACTTGCTGTGGTAAAATAAACCATCTGTTTACCAAAAACTCCTTAAGGAGAATGTCCAGTCATCTGTTTGTTATCTCAAGCTGAATCACACTTGGGTTATGCAGCAGGACAATAATCAAAAACACACTCGCAAAGTCCGCCTCTGAATGGCTTAAGAAAAGCAAAATTAAGACTTTGGAGTAGGCCAGTCAAAGTCCTGACCTTAATCAGACTGAGATGTTGTGGCATGACCTTAAAAAGGTTGTTCATGCTCGGAAATCCTACAATGTGGCTGAATTATAATTTTGTAAATATGAGAGGGCTGAAATTCCTCCAGAGCATTGTAAAAGGCTGATTGTCAGTTATCGCAAAACCTTGATTGCAGTTGTTGCTGCTAAGGGTGGCCCAACCAGTTATTAGGTTTAGGGAGCAATCATTTTTTCACACAGGGCACTGTAGGTTTGGATTTCTTTTCCCCTTAATAATAAAAACCTTCATTTAAAAATGGCGTTTTGTGTGTTAGGTGTCAAGTTCCCACCGTTGCACAGGGGGAATCTCGAACCATGTCTGCTCGGTCTCCCATTCTCCTCAAGCTGCAGTGGAACCTGCTCAGCGGAGACATCGGTCCCAGCATCTGGCTCAGCCTGATACTGTGCGAATGGTTACTGCTGCTTTTCCAGGCTCTGCCTTTGTAGCCAGCACTGGTCAGTAGCAAGCAGGCTTTTCTGGGACGAAGTCCTGCTTTTCACGCACTGAGCATGCCCATGGGAGGACCTCTCATTGGAGGTCGGGGGTCACACGCTCAGGTCCTGTAGCAGCTCCCATTGGTCCACCAGGAAGGTCCTGAAGAGCTGCAACTATAAAAGGTCCGCATGGCCACACAGCCATGTGCTAGTATCAAATGTGTTTGGCTTATGCCAGTGGATACTATACCACTCTATTCATATGTGGTGTGAGGCTGTATCTTTGGGACTGTACATTCAGGCAGGCAGCTAGTGTCAGTGGGGGCAATTAGCCTTGGCTTAGTATCTGGTTCCTTCATGTGTGCAGTTAGCACAGAAGAGTTCCAGAGAAAGCACCACCCTAGTTAGGGTAATAGCTTTGTGTTCAGCGCGACTCTGTGAGGCAACAGAGATCGCTTCCAGTTCACACGGGGTGAAGCTTAACCCACGTGTGAGCTCAGAGTTTATCTGCCGTTACTCAGCAGCAGATATCTCTGCATCGTGGACCCCGGGCTGCGAACGCATCTTGTAGCTAGCTACCTATCTATACTCTGCTAGCCCTAACATTGTGTTTACTTGGGGCATCTTTGTCTAATATTTAAATTTGTTTGGTGATCTAAAAGATTTAAGTGTGACAAACATGAAAAAGAATAGGAAATGAGGGAGGGGACAAACATTTTTTCACATAACAGTATGTCCCCTCCTGGACCGCTAGATTTATAGTCATGACGTAGAGTTGAGTGAATTTGTTCGTATTCGGTTGCCGAATCTGTATTTGCCATATTTGTGCCATATTGGTACCGAATGTGTGTATGAGAAGTGGCTTCCATGAAATATGAATACGCTGTAAAATGTAGAAATTTCATACTACAATTTCTTGGAGAGGCTACAAGCTTAAGCAGGAACTGAAATGTATCTTGCACTTGGCCAGGATTACAAGTGTGCAGTTTGAAACAGCCATTGTGGCTGTAATGGAATTGCATTTGTTGCACTGTAAATTTTAAACAAACTAAATAAAGCATGCTTTTTAATGGTTGTTGGGAGCTGCAACTTTCTTTCTCATACAGTATGGTTTTGGACTGTGTTATTCATATTTTCTGCTGCCACCTCTACAAGCATCCTTGATTATGTGAAATACTTCCAGAAAAATGGCACAAGAGTGCTTAGTCGCTTTCTGAGTTAAGAAAATCCTAGCTTTGTTCCTGCGTTAATGTCTTAGATCACCAGGGATATAAAGGCACAGATGATTGGCCTCGGGGAGACCAAAACATCAAACACTGCGGAGACACCATCACGTGTTTCTCAACGCAGTGATTCCAGAACACTGCCCCCATCCCTTATGGGAAATATGCAGATGCATGTAAAGAAGCTGCGGAGACACCATCACGTGTTTCTCGACGCAAGCAGTGAATAGCCAGGCCTTTCCCCGGGAAGGAACAACCACGGGAAGGGCAGCATCCTATGAAGGAAAGCCACCTATGCCAAGCATGGTATCCATCCACAGACAGCTGTTTCGGGGTTTTGCCCCTCATCAGTGTGGAGTAGGAATCTGGCTATTAGGAGCAGTGCCTAGTAAAAAGGCTATAAAGGCACAGATGATTGGCCTCGGGGAGACCAATACATCAAACACTGCGGAGACACCATCACGTGTTTCTCAACGCAGTGATTCCAGAACACTGCCCCCATCCCTTATGGGAAATATGCAGATGCATGTAAAGAAGCTGCGGATACACCATCACGTGTTTCTCGACGCAAGCAGTGAATAGCCAGGCCTTTCCCCGGGAAGGAGCAACCACGGAAAGGGCAGCATCCTATGAAGGAAAGCCACCTATGCCAAGCATGGTATCCATCCACAGACAGCTGTTTCGGGGTTTTGCCCCTCATCAGTGTGGAGTAGGAATCTGGCTATTAGGAGCAGTGCCTAGTAAAAAGGCTATAAAGGCACAGATGATTGGCCTCGGGGAGACCAAAACATCAAACACTGCGGAGACACCATTACGTGTTTCTCAACGCAGTGATTCCAGAACACTGCCCCCATCCCTTATGGGAAATATGCAGATGCATGTAAAGAAGCTGCGGAGACACCATCACGTGTTTCTCGATGCAAGCAGTGAATAGCCAGGCCTTTCCCCGGGAAGGAACAACCACGGGAAGGGCAGCATCCTATGAAGGAAAGCCACCTATGCCAAGCATGGTATCCATCCACAGACAGCTGTTTCGGGGTTTTGCCCCTCATCAGTGTGGAGTAGGAATCTGGCTATTAGGAGCAGTGCCTAGTAAAAAGGCTATAAAGGCACAGATGATTGGCCTCGGGGAGACCAAAACATCAAACACTGCGGAGACACCATCACGTGTTTCTCAACGCAGTGATTCCAGAACACTGCCCCCATCCCTTATGGGAAATATGCAGATGCATGTAAAGAAGCTGCGGAGACACCATCACGTGTTTCTCGACGCAAGCAGGGAATAGCCAGGCCTTTCCCCGGGAAGGAACAACCACGGGAAGGGCAGCATCCTATGAAGGAAAGCCACCTATGCCAAGCATGGTATCCATCCACAGACAGCTGTTTCGGGGTTTTGCCCCTAATCAGTGTGGAGTAGGAATCTGGCTATTAGGAGCAGTGCCTAGTAAAAAGGCTATAAAGGCACAGATGATTGGCCTCGGGGAGACCAAAACATCAAACACTGCGGAGACACCATCACGTGTTTCTCAACGCAGTGATTCCAGAACACTGCCCCCATCCCTTATGGGAAATATGCAAATGCATGTAAAGAAGCTGCGGAGACACCATCACGTGTTTCTCGACGCAAGCAGTGAATAGCCAGGCCTTTCCCCGGGAAGGAACAACCACGGGAAGGGCAGCATCCTATGAAGGAAAGCCACCTATGCCAAGCATGGTATCCATCCACAGACAGCTGTTTCGGGGTTTTGCCCTTCATCAGTGTGGAGTAGGAATCTGGCTATTAGGAGCAGTGCCTAGTAAAAAGGCTATAAAGGCACAGATGATTGGCCTCGGGGAGACCAAAACATCAAACACTGCGGAGACACCATCACGTGTTTCTCAACGCAGTGATTCCAGAACACTGCCCCCATCCCTTATGGGAAATATGCAGATGCATGTAAAGAAGCTGCGGAGACACCATCACGTGTTTCTTAGATCACCAGGGATAACATCGTTAAGGAATTTATTTACAGACAAATTGACATTTTTCTGCTATTTTGCAGGAGACATTTTTAGAAAAGTGAAAACAGTACATACAGCCAAATTAGCTTTTTCAGATATCTATGGCAACCCTCTGATTAAGTAATATACAATGTTATGTTTTGAGTAAAGATAAATCTTCAATTACTTATTGACCTCAATAAATAAAGGAATCAGGTTAAGATTTGAAATGAGAACTAGATTACAACTGAGAGAATTTAATTTTGTGTTTTGCTGTTTGGGGGATTACAAGTTCCAGATACTCTAAGTATAGCTGCAGATCAAAGTGGGGGCTGCTTTTTAAGTGCAGGACTGCAGATAAATGCATTGTTAAACAAATATCATAGTTTGTGACAACTGGGTAATAGTTGTATTTCTTTGGGGAATTATCTGTATTTGTTTGTGGATAAAGCTTGTTGGGAAAAAAAAGATCTTGTGATTGGTCTATGTGATCGTGTCTGTGTTTTAAATGGGTATTCCCTTCTCCAGATCATATTCCAATATGCTGTAGGTGTAATAAGAATAATATTCGTAAATACCTGTAGTATAGTTTTTCTGATTCACTATGTCTCTTTCATTATGTGCAGGCAATGTATGATCTTCGGTATCCATGATTACGACCACTGATATGGTGACAGTTAGCTGGTTGCTAGTGCTAACCACATAACCATGGATACCTAAGGTCCTGCAATGCTTGCACACGAAGAAAAAAACATACTGATTCAGAAAAACGATACTACATGTCTAATTGGAGGTAATCTAATATATAAAGCTGAATGTGTGTGTATGTGTGTGTGTGTGTGTGTATGTGTGTATGTGTGTATGTCCGGGATTGGCATCGGCACCGTCGCAGCTACAGCCACAAAATTTTGCACAGTCACACGTCTGGACCCCGAGAGCGTCATAGGCTATGTTGTAAGGCGAAATTTTAACCCCGCGCGTTCCAATTCACCAAACAATTTTGCCCCTATCTACATAATGGGGAAAAAAGTGAAAGGAAAAGTTTTGGAGGCGTCGAAGCTACAGCCACAAAATTTTGCACAGTCACACGTCTGGACCCTGAGAGCGTCATATGCTATGTTGTGAGGCGAAATTTTAACCCCGCGCTTTCCAATTCACCAAACAATTTTGCCCCCATCTACATAATGGGAAAAAATTAAAGGAAAAGTGTAGGAGGCAAATTGACAGCTGCCAGATGTGAACAAGGGGGACTTAAAGAATGAGAGCGATGGCGCCAAAGAGTATATTCCGTACAGTTGCTAAGGTGGGGCCCCGACATGGGATACTCACCACACACGGGGATATGAACACACACACAAAATGCGCCACACACTACCACGTGCTTGAACACATATACCACCCTCAGCACACATGGACATACAGGTATATACTATATATAGAAGGAGATGACATTCAGGTATATACTATATACAGGAGATGACATACAGATGTATACTATATATAAGGGAGATGACAAACATGTATATACTGAGGTGATGAGGTGAAAATGAGAGGTGTGAGGTGAAAATGAAAAGGTGTGAGTGCAAAATGACAGGAGTGAGGAAAAATAGTGGAGTGATCAGAAAATGACAGATGTGAGGTTGAAATGACAAGTGTTAGGGGGGAATGAGAGGAGTGAGGGGGAAAATAAGAGGAGTGAGGGGGAGAATGAGAGGTGTAAGGGAGAAAATGAGAGGTGAAAGGGAGAAAATGAGAGGCATGATGGGAAAATAAGAGAAGTGAGGTGCTATAACTAACCACAGATATTTACTATGCCCAGGCAACGCCGGGCTCTTCAGCTAGTCTAATATATAAAGCTGAATGTGTGTGTGTGTGTATGTATGTCCGGGATTGGCATCTGCACCGTCGCAGCTACAGCCACAAAATTTTGCACAGTCACACGTCTGGACCCTGAGAGCGTCATAGGCTATGTTGTGAGGCGAAATTTTAACCCCGTGCTTTCCAATTCACCAAACAATTTTGCCCCTTGTTAGGACTGGCGGAACGCACCAAGACGGATGGTATAGATGCGTTCGCAGTCCGGGGTCCACCGTGCAGGTGAAAACCTGCTGCTAGCAATTAGCAGACTATATGGCGGTACACTAGAGTATACACGCGTGGGTTAACCTCACCCAGCATGAAAGAAGCAATCCTGTTAAGGCACAGGACCGCGGTACCGCACCTAAAGTGCGAGCAAGTAGTCAGCGAACTCAACCCCAACTGGGATTGAAGTCCGATTAGACCCTTGCTGGTGCAACACCGCAACTGGGTGTGAAATGAAACAGAAGAGCATGCAGTGCACTGACGAACGCCACTAACCACCCAGGCTTGGGTAAGGAAAGCACAGAGGAAGTGCACGGCGCCGTACTGGCGGTCACAGCAACTGGACGCTATAATGTGTGACTAGTGCTGTAGGATAAGTCGGGCGCTAGGTAGCAGCCATACACCTTCCGCGAACAGTCATACTATAGGGTAGGGGTATCCAAGGACGACTTGCACTCACAACATACACACATTAGCAATTGTTTGACAATACTAGCGCATGGCAGTGCGGTCATGCGCAGTTTATATAGCAGCAGCACAGGAAGTGGCCACAGCACTTTTGCCCTTCTAGGACCTGCCAAGAGGACCAATGGAATGTGCTGCAGAGCCTGAGCACATGACCCTCGATCTCCAACGGGAGACCTTACGCTGGGCATGCTCAGTACGTGCAGACAAGGACTTAGTCCCAGAGAAGTCCGCTCGCTGCTGACCAGCACAGACTTTAATAGCAGAGACTGGAGAAGCAGCAGTAACTCTCAGAACAGAGTGAGAATGAGCAAGACGCTGGGACCGACGTCCTTGCTGAGCAGACTCCACTGCGGCTGGACAAGAATGGGAGACCGCAGCGGAGGTGGCTCGAGATTCCCCCTGTGCAGAAGCGGGAACTCGACCCCTAACACCCCTATCTACATAATGGGGAAAAAAGTGAAAGGAAAAGTGTTGGAGGCGTCGCAGCTACAGTCACAAAATTTTGCACAGTCACACGTCTGGACCCTGAGAGCGTCATAGGCTATGTTGTGAGGTGAAATTTTAACCCCGCGCTTTCCAATTCACCAAACAATTTTGCCCCTATCTACATAATGGGAAAAAATGAAAGGAAAAGTGTAGGAGGCAAATTGACAGCTGCCAGATGTGAACAAGGCGGACTTAAAGAATGAGAGCGATGGTGCCAAAGAGTATATACCGTACAGTTGCTAAGGTGGGGCCCCGACATGGGATGCTCACCACACACGGGGATATGAACACACACACAAAATGGGCCACACACTACCACGTGCTTGAACACATTTCACCACAAATACACCAACCTCGCCACATAAAAGTCGAAACACAAAAGTCGCTGCTCAAAACTCGCCACGCGCAGAACTCGCCACATGCAAAAACTAGGTTCTTGCAAAACTCGCCACAAGTGCAAAACTCACCTCATGGAAAACTCGCCACACGCAAAACTTGCACACACGGAAATATTGCCACATGCACAAAAGTTGCAACACATGCAAAAGTTGCCTCACACAAAACTTGCACATACTCAAAAGGCACCACACATAAAACTCGCCACGCGCAAAACTCGCCATGCGCAAAACTTGCTGCACACAACTTGCTACACTAACCTGTCACATGCAACTCGACACACAAAAAGTTGCTACACGCATGTTGCCACACAAAACTCATCTCACAAAAGTCGCTACATGCATGTCGCCACACGCAACTCAACACACACAACTTGACAAACGAAACTCACCCTAAAACACACACAAGTCTGGTATTATCCTTCAAAAATAAAAATCTGATTAATAAGCAGACAAACTACAACAAATGTACCATATAGGAAATACGGCAGCTGTCAGTCACATGACCTGTCTATTATGTGTATGTGTGAGCTAATATATACTGCCAGGGGGAGGGCTTCCTGTTGGCTGGGGATTTATCAGGCTGCCAATTTAGCTTACAAATACTGAGGTAAAATTACTGAGCAAATAACGTGTGAACGAGGTCTAATACAGGAGGAGATGACACACAGGTATATACTATATACAGGGGAGATGACACACAGATATATACTATATACAAGAGGAGATGACACACAGGTATATATTATATAAGAGGACATACAGGTATATGCTATATATAGAAGATGACATACAGGTACATATATATACAGGAGGAGATGACATACAGGTATATATTATATACAGGAGGAGATGACACACAGGTATATACTATATACAGGAGCAGATGACCTACAGGTATATACTATATACAGGAGGAGATGACATACAGGTATATGCTATATATAGAAGATGACATGCAGGTATATACTATATACAGGAGGAGATGACACACAGATATATACTATATACAGGGGAGATGATACACAGGTATATACTATATACAGGAGGAGATGACATACAGGTATATACTATATATAGAAGGAGATGACATTCAGGTATATACTATATATAGGGGAGATGACGCAGCAGGTATATACTATATACAGGGGAGATGACATACAGGTATATACTATATACAGGAGATGTCATACAGATGTATACTATATATAAGGGAGATGACAAACATTTATATACTGAGGTGATGAGGTGAAAATGAGAGGTGTGAGGTGAAAATGAAAAGGTGTGAGTGCAAAATGAGAGGAGTGAGGAAAAATAGTGGAGTGATCAGAAAATGACAGATGTGAGGTTGAAATGACAAGTGTTAGGCAGGAATGAGAGGAGTGAGGGAGAAAATGAGAGGTGTGAGGGAGAAAATGAGAAATGTGAGGGGGAAAATGAAAGATGTGATTGGGAAAATGAGAGGCGTGATGGGAAAATAAGAGAAGTGAGGTGCTATAACTAACCACAGATATTTACTATGCCCAGGCAACCCCCGGCTCTTCAGCTAGTCTAATATATAAAGCTGAATGTGTGTATGTATGTATGTATGTATATATGTATGTGTGTATGTCCGGGATTGGCATCTGCACCGTCGCAGCTACAGCCACAAAATTTTGCACAGTCACATGTCTGGACCCCGAGAGCGTCATAGGCTATGTTGTGAGGCGAAATTTTAACCCCATGCATTCCAATTCACCAAACAATTTTGCCCCTATCTACATAATGGGGAAAAAGTGAAAAGAAAAGTGTTGGAGGCGTCGCAGCTACAGCCACAAAATTTTGCACAGTTACACGTCTGGACCCTGAGAGCATCATAGGCTATGTTGTGAGGTGAAATTTTAACCCCGCGCTTTCCAATTCACCAAACAATTTTGCCCCTATCTACATAATGGGGAAAAAGTGAAAGGAAAAGTGTTGAAGGCAAATTGACAGCCGCCAGATGTGAACAAGGGGGACTTAAAGAGTGAGAGCGATGGCACCAAAGAGTATATACCATACAGTTGCTAAGGTGGGGCCCCGACATGGGATACTCACCACACACGGGGATATGAACACACACAAAATGCGCCACAAACTACCACGTGCTTGAACACATATACCACCCTCAGCACACATTTCACCACACATACACCAACCTCGCCACACAAAAGTCGCCGCTCAAAACTCGCCACGTGCAAAACTCACCACATGCAAAACTAGGCTCACGCAAAACTCGCCACACGTGCAAAACTCACCTCATGGAAAACTCGCCACACGCAAAACTTGCACACGCGGAAAAATTGCCACATGCACAAAAGTTGCAACACATGCAAAAGTTGCCTCACACAAAACTTGCACATACTCATAACGCACCACACATAAAACTCGCCACGCGCAAAACTCGCCATGCGCAAAACTTGTTGCACACAACTTTCTACACTAACCTGTCACATGCAACTCGACACACAAAAAGTTGCTACACGCATGTCGCCACACAAAACTCATCTCACAAAAGTCTATACATGCATGTCACCACATGCAACTCAACACATACAACTTGACACATGAAACTCGCCCTAAAACACACACAAGTCTGGTATTATCCATCAAAAATAAAAATCTGATTAATAAGCAAACTACAAGAGCAACAAATGTATCATATAGGAAATACGGCAGCTGTCAGTCACATGACCTGTCTATTATGTGTATGTGTGAGCTAATATATACTGCCAGGAGGGAGGGCTTCCTGTTGGCTGGGGATTTATCAGGCTGCCAATTTAGCTTACAAATACTGAGGTAAAAATACTGACCAAATAACGTGTGAACGAGGTCTAATACAGGAGGAGATGACACACAGATATATACTATATACAGGAGGAGATGACACACAGGTATATACTATATACAGGAGAGATGACAAACAGGTATGTACTATACACAAGAGGAGATGACACACAGGTATATACTATATACAGGAGGAGATGACACACAGGTATATACTATATACAGGAGCAGATGACACACAGGTATATACTATATACAGGAGCAGATGACACACAGGTATCTTATATACAGGAGGATATGACTTACAGGTATATACTATATACAGGAGGAGATGACACACACGTATATACTATATACAGGGGAGATGACACACAGGTATATACTATATACAGGAGGAGATGACATACAGGTATATACTACATACAGGAGGACATGACACACAGGTATATACTATATATAGGAGGAGATGACATACAGGTATATACTATATACAGGAGGAGATGACAACCTGGTATATACTATATACAGGGGAGATGACATACAGGTACATACTATATACAGGGGCGATGACACACAGGTATATACTATATACAGGAGGAGATGACATACAGGTATATACTATATAAAAGAGGAGATGACATACAGCAGGTATATACCATATACAGAGGAGATGACATACAGGTATATACTATATACAGGAGATGACATAAAGGTATATACTATATATAGGAGGAGATGACATACAGGTATATAGTTTATACAGAAGAGATGACATACAGGTATATACTATATACAGGAGGAGATGACACATGGGTATATACAATATACAGGAGGAGATGACATACAGCAGGTATATACTATTTACAGGGGAGATGACATACAGGTATATGCTATATACAAGAGAAGACATACAGGTGTATACTATATATAAGGGAGATGACAAACATGAATATACTGAGGTGTAAATGAGGGGTGTGAGGTGAAAATGAAAAGGTGTGAGTGCAAAATGAGAGGAGTGAGGGAAAATAGTGGAGTGATCGGAAAATGACAGATGTGAGGTCGAAATGACAAGTGTTAGGGGGGAATGAGAGGAGTGAGGGGGAAAATAAGAGGAGTGAGGGGGAGAATGAGAGGTGTAAGGGAGAAAATGAGAGGTGAAAGGGAGAAAATGAGAGGCATGATGGGAAAATAAGAGAAGTGAGGTGCTATAACTAACCACAGATATTTACTATGCCCAGGCAATGCCGGGCTCTTCAGCTAGTTGCTAATATACATTATACAATATATTATACCTGCTACATATTGGGATAGGATCTTGGAAATGGAACTACCCCTTTAAGTGTTCTAGTAGCTTCTAACAGCTACACCTGTACTTTTCTGTTTGGAGGACTACAAGTTCCAGATACTCAGAGCAAGGCTGCTGAGTGGAGCAGGACTGCATTTTAAGTGCAGGGCTGCAGATTAGTGCATAGCTATACACAATATCATAGTTTAACACAAGAGCATAGTTTAATGTTTTTCTTACTAATTTTCTATTATTTTTCTGCTTTTATCTGTACTGTTTATCTCCATTTAGTATGTGTCCATGGACAATGTTACCAGTTGTGCATCTTGTGAGATGTATGCATGCCTTGAACAGCTGTTTCAGGGTCAATATATCTCCGCTGGATGTCAGGATGTTTCATGTTTGGAAACCCAGATAATGGATCTAAATGTGTAGCTGGCAACACTCTGGAGCATTGCAAACCTGGAGAGGAGATTAGAGCTCACTGAGCTCCCACTAGCTGGGATCAGTGCTATGGAGGAGGGCAGAGGTGGGTAAGATCAGGACTCAGAAGTAGGTAGCTGGGTGACAGTTACAATAAGGGGTATGGGGAAAAGTGCCAGGGAGCTCAGTCCAGATCTGGGACAACCTAGTAAGTATGCTTGTTTGGCTGATATTAGGAATGCAAGCCCAGGACTGGGATCACTACAGCAGGACATTGCTCCTAGCAATCAGGAAAATGACTGCTATAGGAAAGAGGGAATAGGAGTGCTGCAAAGGCAAGACAGATGCTGGTAGTAGAGGACTCTACAATTAGGACAGAGTGTGGTATGCGAGCTGCTCGGGTTCAGCATATTGCGGATCAGACAGGCAGATTGCTGAGAGGAGCTGGGGAAAAGCGAGCAGTCATGGTACAGATCAGTACCAATGACAAAGGTAGAGGGAGGTGGAACATCCTTAACCCCTTCATGACCCAGCCTATTTTGACCTTAAAGACCTTGCCGTTTTTTGCAATTCTGACCAGTGTCCCTTTATGAGGTAATAACTCAGGAACGCTTCAACGGATCCTAGCGGTTCTGAGATTGTTTTTTTGTGACATATTGGGCTTCATGTTAGTGGTAAATTTAGGTCAATAAATTCTGCATTCATTTGTGATAAAAACGGAAATTTGGCGAAAATTTTGAAAATTTTGCAATTTTCACATTTTTAATTTTTATTCTGTTAAACCAGAGAGATATGTGACACAAAATAGTTAATAAATAACATTTCCCACATGTTTACTTTACATCAGCACAATTTTGGAAACAAAATTTTTTTTTGTTAGGAAGTTATAAGGGTTAAAATTTGACCAGCGATTTGTCATTTTTACAACGAAATTTACAAAACCATTTTTTTTAGGGACCACCTCACATTTGAAGTCAGTTTGAGGGGTCTATATGGCTGAAAATACCCAAAAGTGACACCATTCTAAAAACTGCACCCCTCAAGGTACTCAAAACCACATTCAAGAAGTTTATTAACCCTTCAGGTGCTTCACAGCAGCAGAAGCAACATGGAAGGAAAAAATGAACATTTAACTTTTTAGTCACAAAAATTATCTTTTAGCAACAATTTTTTTATTTTCCCAATGGTAAAAGGAGAAACTAAACCACGAAAGTTGTTGTCCAATTTGTCCTGAGTACGCTGATACCTCATATGTGGGGGTAAACCACTGTTTGGGCGCACGGCAGGGCTTGGAAGGGAAGGAGCGCCATTTGACTTTTTGAATCAAAAATTGGCTCCACTCTTTAGCGGACACCATGTCACGTTTGAAAAGCCCCCGTGTGCCTAAAAATTGGAGCTCCCCCACAAGTGACCCCATTTTGGAAACTAGACATCCCAAGGAACTTATCTAGATGCATAGTGAGCACTTTGAACCCCCAGGTGCTTCACAAATTGATCCGCAAAAATGAAAAAGTACTTTTTTTTCACAAAAAAATTCTTTTAGCCTCAATTTTTTCATTTTCACATGGGCAACAGGATAAAATGGATCCTAAAATGTGTTGGGCAATTTCTCCTGAGTACACCAATACCTCACATGTGGGGGTAAACCACTGTTTGGGCACATGGTAAGGCTCGGAAGGGAAGGAGCGCCATTTGACTTTTTGAATGAAAAATTATTTCCATCGTTAGCGGACACCATGTCGCGTTTGGATAGCTCCTGTGTGCCTAAACATTGGCGCTCCCCCACAAGTGACCCCATTTTGGAAACTAGACCCCCCAAGGAACTTATTTAGATGCCTAGTGAGCACTTTAAACCCTCAGGTGCTTCAAAAATTGATCTGTAAAAATGAAAAAGTACTTTTTTTTCACAAAAAAATTATTTTCGCCTCAATTTTTTCATTTTCACATGGGCAGTAGGATAAAATGGATCATAAAATTTGTTGGGCAATTTCTCCTGAGTACGCCGATACCTCATATGTGGGGGTAAACCACTGTTTGGGCACTCGGCAGGGCTCGGAAGGGAAGGCGCGCCATTTGACTTTTTGAATGGAAAATTAGCTCCAATTGTTAGCGGACACCATGTCGCGTTTGGAGAGCCCCTGTGTGCCTATGCATTGGAGCTCCCCCACAAGTGACCCCATTTTGGAAACTAGACCCCCCAAGGAACTTATCTAGATGCATATTGAGCACTTTAAACCCCCAGGTGCTTCACAGAAGTTTATAACGCAGAGCCATGAAAATAAAAAATAATTTTTCTTTCCTCAAAAATGATTTTTTAGCCTGGAATTTCCTATTTTGCCAAGGATAATAGGAGAAATTGGACCGCAAATATTGTTGTCCAGTTTGTCCTGAGTATGCTGATACCCCATATGTGGGGGTAAACCACTGTTTGGGCGCACGGCAGGGCTCGGAAGGGATGGCACGCCATTTGGCTTTTTAAATGGAAAATTAGCTCCAATCATTAGCGGACACCATGTCACGTTTGGAGAGCCCCTGTGTGCCTAAACATTGGAGATCCCCCAGAAATGACACCATTTTGGAAACTAGATCCCCAAAGGAACTAATCTAGATGTGTGGTGAGGACTTTGAACCCCCAAGTGCTTCACAGAAGTTTATAACGCAGAGCCATGAAAATAAAAAAAAAAATTATTTTCTCAAAAATGATAATTTAGCCTGCAATTTTTTATTTTCCCAAGGGTAACAGGAGAAATTTGACCCCAAAAGTTGTTGTCCAGTTTCTCCTGAGTACGCTGATACCCCATATGTGGGGGTAAATCACTGTTTGGGCACATGCCGGGGCTCGGAAGTGAAGTAGTGACGTTTTGAAATGCAGACTTTGATGGAATGCTCTGTGGGCGTCACGTTGCGTTTGCAGAGCCCCTGATGTGGCTTAACAGCAGAAACCCCCCACAAGTGACCCCATTTTGGAAACTAGACCCCGAAAGGAACTTATCTAGATGTGTGGTGAGCACTTTGAACCCCCAAGTGCTTCATAGAAGTTTATAATGCAGAGCCGTGAAAATAATAAATACGTTTTTTTTCCTCAAAAATAATTATTTAGCCCAGAATTTTTTATTTTGCCAAGGGTTACAGAAGAAATTGGACCCCAAAAGTTGTTGTCCAGTTTCTCCTGAGTACGCTGATACCCCATATGAGGGGGTAAACCACTGTTTGGGCACATGCCGAGGCTCGGAAGTGAAGTAGTGACGTTTTGAAATGCAGACTTTGATGGAATGCTCTGTGGGCGTCACGTTGCGTTTGCAGAGCCCCTGATGTGGCTTAAAAGTAGAAACCCCCCACAAGTGACCCCATTTTGGAAACTAGACCCTGAAAGGAACTTATCTAGATGTGTGGTGAGCACTTTGAACCCCCAAGCGCTTCATAGAAGTTTATAATGCAGAGCCGTGAAAATAATAAATACGTTTTCTTTCCTCAAAAATAATTATTTAGCCCAGAATTTTTTATTTTCCCAAGGGTTACAGGAGAAATTGGACCCCAAAAGTTGTTGTCCAGTTTCTCCTGAATACGCTGATACCCCATGAGTGGGGGTAAACCACTGTTTGGGCACACGTCGGGGCTCAGAAGGGAAGTAGTGACTTTTGAAATGCAGACTTTGATGGAATGGTCTACGGGTGTCACGTTGCGTTTGCAGAGCCCCTGGTGTGCCTAAACAGTAGAAACCCCCACAAGTGACCCCATTTTAGAAACTAGACCCCCCAAGGAACTTATCTAGATGTGTGGTGAGCACTTTGAACCCCCAAGTGCTTCACAGACGTTTACAACGCAGAGCCGTGAAAATAAAAAATCATTTTTCTTTCCTCAAAAATTATGTTTTAGCAAGCATTTTTTTAGATTCACAAGGGTAACAGGAGAAATTGGACCCCAGTAATTGTTGCGCAGTTTGTCCTGAGTATGCTGGTACCCCATATGTGGGGGTAAACCACTGTTTGGGCGCACGTCGGGGCTCGGAAGTGAGGGAGAACCATTTGACTTTTTGAATACGAGATTGGCTGGAATCAATGGTGGCGCCATGTTGCGTTTGGAGACCCCTGATGTGCCTAAACAGTGGTAACCCCTCAATTCTACCTCCAACACTAACCCCAACACACCCCTAACTCTAATCCCAACTGTAGCCATAACCCTAATCACACCCCTAACCCCAACACACCCCTAACCACAACCCTAACCCCAACACACCCCTAACCCTAACCACAACCCTAATTCCAACCCTAACCCTAAGGCTATGTGCCCACGTTGCGGATTCGTGTGAGATATTTCCGCACCATTTTTGAAAAATCCGCGGGTAAAAGGCACTGCGTTTTACCTGCGGATTTTCCACGGATTTCCAGTGTTTTTTGTGCGGATTTCACCTGCGGATTCCTATTGAGGAACAGGTGTAAAACGCTGCGGAATCCGCACAAAGAATTGACATGCTGCAGAAAATACAACGCAGCGTTTCCGCGCGGTATTTTCCGCACCATGGGCACAGCGGATTTGGCTTTTCATATGTTTACATGGTACTGTAAACCTGATGGAACACTGCTGCGAATCCGCAGCCAAATCCGCACCGTGTGCACATAGCCTAATTCTAAAGGTATGTGCACACGCTGCGGAAAACGCTGCGGATCCGCAGCAGTTTCCCATGAGTTTACAGTTCAATGTAAACCTATGGGAAACAAAAATCGCTGTACACATGCTGCGGAAAAACTGCACGGAAACGCAGCGGTTTACATTCCGCAGCATGTCACTTCTTTTGTGCGGATTCCGCAGCGGTTTTACAACTGCTCCAATAGAAAATCGCAGTTGTAAAACCGCAGTGAAATGCGCAGAAAAAAACGCGGTAAATCCGCCATAAATCCGCAGCGGTTTAGCACTGCGGATTTATCAAATCCGCAGCGGAAAAATCCGCAGAGGACCAGAATACGTGTGCACATACCAAAACCCTAACCCTAGCCCTAACCCTACCCCTAGCCCTAACCCTAGCCCTAACCCTACCCCTAACCCTACCCCTAACCCTACCCCTACCCCTAACCCTACCCCTAACCCTACCCGTACCCCTAACCCTACCCCTAACCCTACCCCTAACCCTACCCCTAACCCTACCCCTAACCCTACCCCTAACCCTAACCCTAACCCTATTCTAACATTAGTGGAAAAAAAAATTTCTTTATTTTTTTATTGTCTCTACCTATGGGGGTGACAAAGGGGGGGGGTCATTTATTATTTTTTTTATTTTGATCACTGAGATAGATTATATCTTAGTGATCAAAATGCACTTTGGAACGAATCTGCCGGCCGGCAGATTCGGCGGGCGCACTGCACATGCGCCCGCCATTTTGGAAGATGGCGGCGCCCAGGGAGAAGATGGACGGGACCCCGGCTGGATCGGTAAGTATGATGGGGTGGGGGGGGGACCACGGGGGGGGGATCGGAGCACGGGGGGAGGATTGGAGCATGGGGGGGGGGAATCGGAGCGCGGGAGGAGTGGAACGGAGCACGGGGGGGCTGGAATGGAGCACGGGGGGGCTGGAATGGAGCACGGGGGGGGTGGAACGGAGCACCGGGGGGGTGGATCGGAGTGCAGGGGGGGTGATTGGAGCACGGGGGGGTGATTGGAGCACGGGGGGAGCGGACAAGAGCACGGGGGGGAGCGGAGCACTGGACAGAGGGGAGCCGGAGCAGTGTACCGGCCAGATCGGGGGGCTGCGGGGGCGATCGGTGGGGTGGGGGCACATTAGTATTTCCAGCCATGGCCGATGATATTGCAGCATCGGCCATGGCTGGATTGTAATATTTCACCCGTTATAATAGGTGAAATATTACAAATCGCTCTGATTGGCAGTTTCACTTTCAACAGCCAATCAGAGCGATCGTAGCCACGAGGGGGTGAAGCCACCCCCCCTGGGCTAAACTACCACTCCCCCTGTCCCTGCAGATCGGGTGAAATGGGAGTTAACCCTTTCACCCGGCCTGCAGGGACGCGATCTTTCCATGACGCCGCATAGGCGTCATGGGTCGGATTGGCACCGACTTTCATGACGCCTACGTGGCGTCATGGGTCGGAAAGGGGTTAAAAAAATTACAGGTAACTATTAGAGAAGCTGAAGGCAAGGACTTTTAAGATGGTGTTTTCAGAAATACTGCCACTAGAAATAGCATCACTAGAAAGACAGCCGGAGCTTAGGGAGATAAATAAGTGGCTTAGAAATTGGTGCTGTAAGGAAGGGTTTGGGATCATGGAGAACTGGGCAGAATTCTCTTTCAGCTACAAGCTCTACGGTAGAGATGTGCTGCACCACAATGGAAAGGGAGCAGCTGTGCTTAGGCAAAAAATGGTTAAATGGATAGAGGAGCTTTTAAACTAGTATCTGGGGGAAGGACAGTAGATATGCTAAAGAGTGGATAGATAGAGTAGACAGAGAGAGTGAGACAGCAGAGGTCTAAAGGAAATAGGGGAGGTTGGAACAAGTAAGGAACATAGGAAGGTGAGGAGGAGTCATATATTTGCTAATTGTATTACCGGATTTTTCGGACTATAAGACGCACTGGACCATAAAACACACCTCAAATTTTCAGAAGGAAAATAGGGTAAAAAAATTAAGGTGTCAAATGGGGGTCTGTCTTACAGTCTGAATTCAGCTTACCGGTGGGGGATCGCAGCACTGGTGGAGCGTGGTCACAGGGGGTGTTCGTTGGTCCGTTGATAAGACTCCCATCCCAGACTGGTGCCCAGGTTCGGCGGTGTTCTGTGGTGTGGGGCTGCACCGGCATTTTGTGTAAGCATGGAGGCCCCAGCACATCTATTGCTGTAATGCGGTGGCCTTTGGAAAATCCCATCACAGGCTGGTTCGGCGGTGTTCTGTGGTGCAGGAGGCTGGTGCAGGAGGCTATGCTGGCATATTGTGTAAGCCCGGAGGCCCCCGCACATCTATTTCTGTGATGTGGCCTCTGGGAAAATGGCCACAGGGGGCCACGCATGCTCAGATTGAGATCTCGGCAATGATAAAAACAAGATAATTATAGAGGACAAAAAAGGCTGAGGTATTAAACGAGCACTTTTCATCCATGTTCACCAATAAACTGTCTGGTAAGCCTGACATCAGTAGTGTGCAAACTTTTTGAGGGCATTATAAAGATGACCTGCAGAAATGTATTGCAAAGAATTATATATTAAATGTAAACCAGCATGGATTCATGAAGAATAAGTCTTGTCTAACTAACATGTTGGATTAGACATCAAGTGGCATCAATTTCTATTTACGGTATTTTTTTTTTACTCACTTATATAGGGCCAATAATTCCACAGATCTTTACAGACATTTACAGACATTAGTGGCACTGTCTCCATTGGGTCTCACAATTTAAAATTCCTATCAGTATGTCTTTGGAGCGTGGGAAGAAAATTGGGTACCTGGAGGAAATCCTCGCAAACATGGGGAGAACATACAAACTCCTTTCAGATGCTATCCTTGGTGAGGATGCAACCCAGGATTCCAGTGCTGAAAGGCTGCTAATGTTTTTAAGTTGACAACTCAACGTTCCTGGAGTTAGAAGCCTGTCCCTGTGATGCGCACTGTGTGCCTCACTGCTGTCTTGGGGAAAACCACTGTCAAGATTGTCGTCAAGCATGTTTTGATACTGCAGCATTGGTGCATCCCTTTTCAGGGGGGAAAACAACTGGCAAAATGTACTTTTGTATTGTGGATCAAACAGACTGGCAACCAAGCAGTCAGCATTATTTAGAATCCTAACAATACAGGTAACAATCATGTTGCAGTGCTGTAAGAAGGCAACCATGGGTCGGTCTCTTTCATGGGGTCCAAGTCTATAGTGTGTTGGTGGTGGGATAACACTCAAGCTTGTTTCCTCCATTCTCTCCTGGCAACCACGGACAACAGACAGGGAATCATTATCCTTTTCATCTCCTAACTGTTGCCGTCCATCACATCTCAACAGATGTGTTTTTAGGAAGCCTCTAAAAATATGTAAGTTGTAGTTATACTCCTAATTTCATGAGCCCGTTTGAAGGTGTTGTGTATGAGTTTGTTTTTGCCTCCCATTGACTCCAATGACATTTGTATTCAGTTGCAATCTAAAGTTTACATACTCCAGCAGCAATTTTGCCTTTTTTCAGGGAATATGAATGATAACACCAAAACTTTTTCTCCACTCATGTTTAGTGGTTGGATGAAGCCATTTATTGTCAAACTACCATGTTTTCTCTTTTAAAATGGTAATGACAACCCAAAACATCCAAATGACCCTGATCAAAAGTTCACATACCCTGGTGATTTTGGCCTGATAACTTTTGAGCACAACTATATGTTCGGCGAATATTGCACAATCAGCAATCATAATCCGAACCGAACATTGAAATATTCGCTTATCTTTACTCAGGGGCTCTGCCAATGTGACATAGCACTATCAAACCATTGCAGCAAAATCTGAACTCCAATATTACACTTCAAATGCATAGCATAGCATCCACAATCAATTCCAGCCAAAATTAAGCAACAGAATTCAACTGGCTCTCCTTCTCTTCCAAGGCCTGCTGTGTGCCTAAACAATAGTTTCCTACCACATATGGAAAATCGCTCTACTCATGAAAAATTGCACAACATATTGTATAGTCTAGTTTCTCTTTTACCCTTGTGAAAATGAAACATTTGGGGTTAAAGCAACATTTTGGGGGGAGAAATGTATTTTTTTCTTTTTCACGACTCAATGTTATAAAATTCTGTGAAACACTTGTGGGTTCAAGGTGCACACCACACCTCTAAATAAAGTTCTTGAAGGTTGTAATTTACAAAATGCGGTCACTTGTGGAGGGTTTCCTCTGTTTAGGCACAAGAAAAGCTCTGCCAACGTGACATGGCATGTGCTATCTATTTCAACCAATTTTGCACTCCTAAAGTCAAATTGTGCTCTTTCCTTTCTGAGGCCTGCCATGTGCCCAAGCAGTATTTCTCCACCCCATAGAATATAAGTGTACTCAGGAGAAACTGCACAAGAAATTATATTGTCTATAGTCTCATTTCACTCTTATTAAATGAAAAAATTGGGGCTAAAGCAACTTTTCTGTGGGAAAAATTTAAATTTTCATTTTATCCTTCTATATTTCTTTAATTCCTGTGAAGCACTTAGAGGGTTAATAAACTTCTAGATTGTGGCTTTCAGCAATTTTAGTGGTTTAGTTTTTAAAATAAAGTCCCTTCAAATGTGATGTGGTCCATAAAAAAATTAGTTTTGCAAATTTTGTTGGAAAAATAAAAAAATGCTGATTAACTTTAACCCTCCTAACCAAAAAAATATGCTTTTAAAATTATTCTAATGTAAAGTAGACATGTGGTAAATGATAATTATCAACCATTTTCTGTGGTATAGCTGGTTTAACCCCTTTACGATATTGGGCGTAATAGCATGCTGATGTCGGACTCCCTGTCTTTTCCGGCACATGTTATCTGTTTTGAACAGCTGATATGGGCTTCTAACAGCTGCGGGTGGAATTGTGATCCACCCGTTGCTGTTAACTAGTTAAGTGCCACTCTCAATCTCTGAAAGCGGCATTTAACACCCGCTTCCGGCAAAAAAACAACTTTTAACTTTTAACCCTTCTAACAAAAATTTATGTTTTTAAATTTATGCTCTTGAAAGTAGACATGTGGTAAAAGATAATTATCAACTATTTTCTGTGGTATAGCTGTTTTAACCCCTTTATGATATTGGGCGTAATAGTAAGCCGATGTCGGACTCCCTCCCTTTGCTGTGGGCACCGGCTCTGAGTCCACATCTTTTCCAGCACATGTCAACTGTTTTGAACAGCTGATATGTGCCTCTAACAGCCATGGGTGGAATTGTAACCCACCCGTGGCTGTTAACTAGTTACATGCCGCTCTCAATCTCTGACAGCGGCATTTGACGAGCGCTTCTGTCAAGCATGCCGGAAATCCTGCCAGGGTCCTGTGACCCTGCCATGGGATCGTGGGTCACCGATGGTCAGCATGACAAGCAGAGGTCTCCAGCAGACCTCTGTGATTGTCACTCCCAGATTGCTATGAGTGCCACCCGGTGGTCGGCGCTCAAAGCAATTGAGCAATTCTGCTGCATACAGCCAATCTGATCATTGCCTGTATGTAGCAGAGCCAATTGGATTATGGTAGCTTCTAGTCTCCCATGGAGACTATTAAAGCATGCCAAAAGTAAAAAAAAACATTTTAAAAAATATAAAAAAATATATAAAAGTTCAAATTCCTCCCTTTCACCCCACTCAAAATAAAACAAAAAATCAAACATATACATATTTGTGATCACCGTGTTCAGAATCGCCTGCTCTATCAATATAAAAAAGAATTAACCTTTTTTGGTCGCTGCAACATTTCATTTCATTTCAAATGCAATAATGGCCGATCAAAAGATCGTATCTGCATCAAAATGGTGTTATTAACCCCTTCCCGACCCATGACGCCACGTAGGCGTCATGAAAGTCGGTGCCAATCCGACCCATGACGCCTATGCGGCGTCATGGAAAGATCGCGTCCCTGCAGATCGGGTGAAAGGGTTAACTCCCATTTCACCCGATCTGCAGGGACAGGGGGAGTGGTAGTATAGCCCAGGGGGGTGGCTTCACCCCCTCGTGGCTACGATCGCTCTGATTCGCTGTTGAAAGTGAAACTGCCAATCAGAGCGATTTGTAATATTTCACCTATTATAACGGGTGAAATATTACAATCCAGCCATGGCCGATGCTGAAATATCATCGGCCATGGCTGGAAATACTAATGTGCCCCTACCCCACCGATCGCCCCCCCAGCCCCCCGATCTGGCCGGTACACTGCTCCGGCTCCCCTCCGTCCAGTGCTCCGCTCCCCCCCGTGCTCTTGTCCGCTCCCCCCGTGCTCCAATCACCCCCCCGTGCTCCAATCACCCCCCATGCACTCCGATCCACCCCCCCGTGCTCCGTTCCACCCCCCCGTGCTCCGTTCCAGCCCCCCCGTGCTCCGTTCCACGCCCCCCTTGCTCCGTTCCACGCCTGCCGCGCTCCGATTCCCCCACCCCATGCTCCGATCCCCCCCCCCCGTGGTCCCCCCCAACCCATCTTCTCCTGGGCGCCGCCATCTTCCAAAATGGCGGGCGCATGCGCAGTGCGCCCGCCGAATCTGCCGGCCGGCAGATTCGTTCCAAAGTACATTTTGATCACTGAGATAGATTATATCTCAGTGATCAAAATAAAAAAAATAATAAATGACCCCCGCCTTTGTCACCTTCATAGGTAGGGACAATAAAGAAATATTTTTTTTTCCACTAATGTTAGAATAGGGTTAGGGTTAGGGGTAGGTTTAGGGGTAGGGTTAGGGTTAGGGCTAGGGTTAGGGGTAGGGTTAGGGGTAGTTTTAGGGGTAGGGTTAGGGTTAGGGTTAGGGGTAGGGTTAGGGTTAGGGGTAGGGTTAGGGCTAGGGTTAGGGTTTCGGTATGTGCACACGTGTTCTGGTCCTCTGCGGATTTTTCCGCTGCGGATTTGATAAATCCGCAGTGCTAAACCGCTGCGGATTTATGGCGGATTTACCGCGTTTTTTTCTGCGCATTTCACTGCGGTTTTACAATTGCGATTTTCTATTGGAGCAGTTGTAAAACCGCTGCGGAATCCGCACAAAGAAGTGACATGCTGTGGAATGTAAACCGCTGCATTTCCGTGCAGTTTTTCCACAGCATGTGTACAGCGATTTTTGTTTTCCGTAGGTTTACATTGAACTGTAAACTCATGGGAAACTGCTGCGGATCCGCAGCGTTTTCCGCAGCTTGTGCACATACCTTTAGAATTAGGCTATGTGCACACGGTGCGGATTGGCTGCTGCGGATTCGCAGCGGTGTTCCATCAGGTTTACAGTACCATGTAAACATATGAAAAACCAAATCCGCTGTGCCCATGGTGCGGAAAATACCGCGCGGAAACGCTGCGTTGTATTTTCCGCAGCATGTCAATTCTTTGTGCGGATTCCGCAGCGTTTTACACCTGTTCCTCAATAGGAATCCGCAGGTGAAATCCGCACAAAAAACACTGGAAATCCGCGGAAAATCCGCAGGTAAAACGCAGTGCCTTTTACCCGCGGATTTTTCAAAAATGATGCTGAAAAATCTCACACGAATCCGCAACGTGGGCACATGGCCTTAGGGTTAGGGTTGGAATTAGGGTTATGGCTACAGTTGGGATTAGGGTTAGGGGTGTGTTGGGGTTAGGGTTCTGATTAGGGTTATGGCTACAGTTGGGATTAGGGTTACGGGTGTGGGGGGGTTAGTGTTGGAGTTAGAATTGAGGGGTTTCCACTGTTTAGGCACATCAGGGGGTCTCCAAACGCAACATGGCGCCACCATTGATTCCAGCCAATCTCGTATTCAAAAAGTCAAATGGTGCTCCCTCAATTCCGAGCCCCGACGTGTGCCCAAACAGTGGTTTACCCCCACATATGGGGTACCAGCATACTCAGGATAAACTGCGCAACAATTACTGGGGTCCAGTTTCTCCTGTTACCCTTGTGAAAATAAAGAAATGCTTGCTAAAACATCATTTTTGAGGAAAGAAAAATGATTTTTTATTTTCACGGCTCTGCGTTGTAAACGTCTGTGAAGCACTTGGGGGTTCAAAGTGCTCACCACATATCTAGATAAGTTCCTTGGGGGGTCTAGTTTCTAAAATGGGGTCACTTGTGGGGGGTTTCTACTGTTTAGGCACACCAGGGGCTCTGCAAACGCAATGTGACGCCCACAAAGCATTCCATCAAAGTCTGCATTTCAAAACGTCACTACTTCACTTCCGAGCCTCGGCATGTGCCCAAACAGTGGTTTACCCCCACATATGGGGTATCAGCGTACTCAGGAGAAACTGGACAACAACTTTTCGGATCCAATTTCTCCTGTAACCCTTGGGAAAATAAAAAATTCTGGGCTAAATAATTATTTTTGAGGAAAGAAAACGTATTTATTATTTTCACGGCTCTGCATTATAAACTTCTATGAAGCACTTGGGGGTTCAAAGTGCTCACCACACATCTAGATAAGTTCCTTTCGGGGTCTAGTTTCCAAAATGGGGTCACTTGTGGGGGGTTTCTACTGTTAAGCCACATCAGGGGCTCTGCAAACGCAACGTGACGCCCACAGAGCATTCCATCAAAGTCTGCATTTCAAAACGTCACTACTTCACTTCCGAGCCTCGGCATGTGCCCAAACAGTGGTTTACCCCCACATATGGGGTATCAGCATACTCAGGAGAAACTGGACAACAACTTTTGGGGTCAAATTTCTCCTGTTACCCTTTGTAAAATAAAAAATTGCAGGCTAAATTATCATTTTTGAGAAAATAATTTTTTTTTTTTTCATGGCTCTGCGTTATAAACTTCTGTGAAGCACTTGGGGGTTCAAAGTCCTCACCACACATCTAGATTAGTTCCTTTGGGGGTCTAGTTTCCAAAATGGGGTCATTTCTGGGGGATCTCCAATGTTTAGGCACACAGGGGCTCTCCAAACGTGACATGGTGTCCGCTAATGATTGGAGCTAATTTTCCATTTAAAAAGCCAAATGGCGTGCCATCCCTTCCGAGCCCTGCCGTGCGCCCAAACAGTGGTTTACCCCCACATATGGGGTATCAGCGTACTCAGGACAAACTGGACAACAATATTTGGGGTCCAATTTCTCCTATTATCCTTGGCAAAATAGGAAATTCCAGGCTAAAAAATCATTTTTGAGGAAAGAAAAATTATTTTTTATTTTCATGGCTTTGCGTTATAAACTTCTGTGAAGCACCTGGGGGTTTAAAGTGCTCAATATGCATCTAGATAAGTTCCTTGGGGGGTCTAGTTTCCAAAATGGGGTCACTTGTGGGGGAGCTCCAATGCATAGGCACACGGGGCTCTCCAAACGCGACATGGTGTCCGCTAACAATTGGAGCTAATTTTCCATTCAAAAAGTCAAATGGCGCGCCTTCCCTTCCGAGCCCTGCCGTGTGCCCAAACAGTGGTTTACCCCCACATATGAGGTATCGGCGTACTCGGGAGAAATTGCCCAACAAATTTTATGATCCATTTTATCCTACTGCCCATGTGAAAATGAAAAAATTGAGGCGAAAAGAATTTTTTTGTGAAAAAAAAGTACTTTTTCATTTTTACAGATCAATTTGTGAAGCACCTGAGGGTTTAAAGTGCTCACTAGGCATCTAAATAAGTTTCTTGGGGGGTCTAGTTTCCAAAATGGGGTCACTTGTGGGGGAGCGCCAATGTTTAGGCACACAGGAGCTCTCCAAACGCGACATGGTGTCCGCTAACGATGGAAATAATTTTTCATTCAAAAAGTCAAATGGCGCTTCTTCCCTTCCGAGCCTTACCATGTGCCCAAACAGTGGTTTACTACCACATATGAGGTATCGGCGTACTCAGGAGAAATTGCCCAACACATTTTAGGATCCATTTTATCCTGTTGCCCATGTGAAAATGAAAAAATTGAGGCTAAAAGAATTTTTTTGTGAAAAAAAAGTACTTTTTCATTTTTACAGATCAATTTGTGAAGCACCTGGGGGTTCAAAGTGCTCACTATGCATCTAGATAAGTTCCTTGGGGCGTCTAGTTTCCAAAATGGGGTCACTTGTGGGGGAGCTCCAATTTTTAGGCACACGGGGGCTCTCCAAACGTGACATGGTGTCCGCTAAAGAGTGGAGCCAATTTTTGATTCAAAAAGTCAAATGGCGCTCCTTCCCTTCCAAGCCCTGCCGTGCGCCCAAACAGTGGTTTACCCCCAGATATGAGGCATCAGCGTACTCAGGACAAATTGCACAACAACTTTCCTGGTTCAGTTTCTCCTTTTACCATTGGGAAAATAAAAAAATTGTTGCTAAAAGATAATTTTTGTGACTAAAAAGTTAAATGTTCATTTTTTCCTTCCATGTTGCTTCTGCTGCTGTGAAGCACCTGAAGGGTTAATAAACTTCTTGAATGTGGTTTTGAGTACCTTGAGGGGTGCAGTTTTTAGAATGGTGTCACTTTTGGGTATTTTCAGCCATATAGACCCCTCAAACTGACTTCAAATGTGTGGTGGTCCCTAAAAAAAATGGTTTTGTAAATTTCGTTGTAAAAATGAGAAATCGCTGGTCAAATTTTAACCCTTATAACTTCCTAACAAAAAAAAAATTTGTTTCCAAAATTGTGCTGATGTAAAGTAAACATGTGGGAAATGTTATTTATTAACTATTTTGTGTCACATATCTCTCTGGTTTAACAGAATAAAAATTCAAAATGTGAAAATTGCGAAATTTTCAAAATTTTCGCCAAATTTCCGTTTTTATCACAAATAAACGCAGAATTTATTGACCTAAATTTACCACTAACATGAAGCCCAATATGTCACGAAACCGCTAGGATCCGTTGAAGCGTTCCTGAGTTATTACCTCATAAATGGACACTGGTCAGAATTGCAAAAAACGGCAAGGTCTTTAAGGTCAAAATAGGCTGGGTCATGAAGGGGTTAAAAACATCAGATTGGCATGCAAAAAATAAGCATTCACCCAATCTGAGATCACAAAAAGTGGAGACGCTACAGGTATTGGAAAATGGCGTTTTTTTTTTTAAACAAAGTTTGGAATTTTTTTAACCACTTAAATAAAAAAGAGCCTAAACATGTTTGGTGTCTGTCAACTTGTAATGACCTGGTCAGATTTTTCACTTAGTGAACATGGTAAAAAAGCAAAAAAACAACTTTGGGATAGTACTTTTTTTGCAATTTCACCACCCTTAAATTTTTTTTCCCATTTTCCAGTACATAATATGATAAAAGCAATGGTGATGTTCAAAAGTACAACTCGTCCTGCAAAAAACAAGGTCTCAGATGGAGATTTTGACCAAAAAATAAAAAAGTTATGGCTCTGTTAAGAAGGGGAACAAAAAATGAAAATGCAAAACCAAAAATACCTCTGGTCGTTAACCCCTTTCTGCCATTAGATGTACTATCCCGTCGAGGTGACCTGGGACTTAATTCCCAGGGATGGGATAGTACGTCATAGGCGACCGGCCGCACTCACGGGCGGCCAATCGCGGCCGGGTGTCAGCTGATTATTACAGCTGAAATCCGACACTATGTGCCAAGAGCAGTCATGGACAACTCCTGGCACATTAACCCTGGAACACAGCTATCAAACATGATCGCAGCATTCCGACAGCATGGGGAAGCATCACGCAAGGAGGGGGCTCCCTGCGTGCTTCCCTGAGACCCATCCCTGTCTCCTCCGTCCTCCTCCCTGCGGGCCCCGGATCCAAGATGGCCGTGGGGGGCCTTGCGGGTCCTGCAGGGAGGTGGCTTGCAAGCGGTAGCTCTTAGCAGGCGCCGGCAAGCCTGCAGCACTGCCTGTCAGATTGCTGATCTGACACAGTTCTGCGCAAAGTGTCAGCGATCTGACACTATACCATGATGTCCCACCCTAGTACAAAGTAAAAAAGTAAAAAAAAAAAATATTTACATGTGTACAAAAAAATATTGTTCCAATAAATACGTTTCTTTATGTAAATAAAAAATCAATAAAAGTACACATATTTAGTATCACCATGTCAGTAACAACCCGACCTATAAAACTGTCCCACTAGTTAACCCCTTCAGTGAACACCGTAAAAAAAGGCAAAAAACAAAGCTTTATCATACCACCGAAAAATTTGAATAACACGTGATCAAAAGGACAGATATAAATAAACATAGTACCGCTGAAAACATCATCATACAGCATCATCAGCAAAAGATAAAAAAGTTATAGCCCTCAGAATAAAGCAATGCAAAAATAATTATTTTTTCTATAAAATAATTTTTATTGTATAAAAGCGCTAAAACATAAAAAAAGATTTAAATGAGGTATCGCTATAATCGTACTGACCCGAAGAATAACACTGCTTTATTAATTTTACCAAACGCGGAACGCTATAAAACGCCCCCTCCAAAAGAAATTCACAAATTGCTGGTTTTTGTTCATTCTGCCTAAGAAAAATCGGAATAAAAAGCGATCAAAAAATGTCATGTGCCCAAACATGGTACCAATAAAAACTTCATCCTCGTCCCGCAAAAAACAAGACCTCACATGACTCTGTGGACCAAAATATGGAAAAAGTATCGCTCTCAGAATGGGGTAAGGCAGAAAATATTTTTTGCAATAAAAAGCGTCTTTTAGTGTGTGACAGCTGCCAAGCATAAAAACCCGCTATAAAAACCCACTATAAATAGTAAATCAAACCCCCCTTTATCATCGCCTTAGTTAGAGAAAAAAAATAAAATAAAAAAATGTATTTATGGGGTCACTTGTGGGGGGTTTCTACTGTTTAGGTACATCAGGGGTTCTGCAAATGCAACGTGACGCCTGTTATGACCTGGTGGTCAGGACAATAATGGACCTGGTGGTTAAGAGCACACGGAATGACCTGATAGTTACTGATAATAAGGACGAGCTTTGGGACGTGGGAACTCTGCTGACCGCAATCCCTAAACCTATCAAACACACTAGAAATAGCCGTGGATTGCGCCTAACGCTCCCTATGCAACTCGGCACAGCCTAAGAAACTAGCTAGCCCTGAAGATAGAAAAATAAAGCCTACCTTGCCTCAGAGAAATTCCCCAAAGGAAAAGGCAGCCCCCCACATATAATGACTGTGAGTAAAGATGAAAATACAAACACAGAGATGAAATAGATTTAGCAAAGTGAGGCCCGACTTACTGAACAGACCGAGGATAGGAAAGGTGACTTTGCGGTCAGCACAAAAACCTACAAAAAGACCACGTAGAGGGTGCAAAAAGACCCTCCGCACCGACTCACGGTGCGGAGGCGCTCCCTCTGCATCCCAGAGCTTCCAGCAAGCAAGACAACAAATGAAATAGCAAGCTAAACAGAAAAATAGCAAACCAAAGAAATACAAGCTGGAACTTAGCTTCTGATGGGAAGACAGGTCACAAGAACGATCCAGGAGTGAACAGACCAATACTAGAACATTGACAGCTGGCATGGAGCAAAGATCTAAGTGGAGTTAAAAAGAGCAGCAGCTAACGAATTAACCTCGTCACCTGTGAAACTCAGAAACACCCACCAGAGGAAGTCCATGGACAGAACCAGCCGAAGTACCATTCATGACCACAGGAGGGAGCCCGACAACAGAATTCACAACAGTACCCCCCCTTGAGGAGGGGTCACCGAACCCTCCCCAGAGCCCCCAGGCTGACCAGGATGAGCCAAATGAAAGGCACGAACCAGATCGGCAGCATGAACATCAGAGGCAAAAACCCAGGAATTATCTTCCTGACCATAACCCTTCCACTTGACCAGGTACTGGAGTTTCCGTCTCGAAACACGAGAATCCAAAATCTTCTCCACCACATACTCCAACTCCCCCTCAACTAACACCGGGGCAGGAGGATCAACGGATGGAACCACAGGCGCCACGTATCTCCGCAATAACGACCTATGGAACACATTATGGATGGCAAAAGAAGCTGGAAGGGCCAAACGAAATGACACAGGATTGATAACCTCAGAAATCTTATACGGACCAATGAAACGAGGCTTAAACTTAGGAGAGGAAACCTTCATAGGAACATAACGAGATGACAACCAAACCAAATCCCCAACACGAAGTCGGGGACCCACACAGCGCCAGCGGTTAGCGAAACGTTGAGCCTTCTCCTAGGACAATGTCAAATTGTCCACCACATGAGTCCAAATCTGCTGCAACCTATCCACCACAGTATCTACACCAGGACAGTCTGAAGACTCAACCTGCCCTGAAGAGAAACGAGGATGGAAACCAGAATTGCAGAAAAACGGCGAAACCAAAATAGCCGAGCTGGCCCGATTATTAAGGGCGAACTCAGCCAACGGCAAAAAGGACACCCAATCATCCTGATCAGCAGAAACAAAGCATCTCAGATATGTTTCCAAAGTTTGATTAGTTCGTTCGGTTTGGCCATTTGTCTGAGGATGGAAAGCCGAGGAAAAAGACAAATCAATGCCCATCCTACAACAAAAGGATCGCCAAAACCTTGAAACAAACTGGGAACCTCTGTCAGAAACGATGTTCTCCGGGATACCATGTAAACGAACCACATGCTGGAAAAATAATGGCACCAAATCAGAGGAGGAAGGCAATTTAGACAAAGGTACCAAATGGACCATCTTAGAAAAGCGATCACAAACCACCCAAATGACCGACATCTTTTGAGAGACGAGGAGATCCGAAATAAAATCCATAGAAATATGCGTCCAGGACCTCTTTGGGACCGGCAAGGGCAAAAGCAACCCACTGGCACGAGAACAGCAGGGCTTAGCCCGAGCACAAGTCCCACAGGACTGCACAAAAGAACGCACATCCCGAGACAAAGACGGCCACCAGAAGGATCTAGCCACCAAATCTCTGGTACCAAAGATTCCAGGATGCCCAGCCAACACTGAACAATAAATCTCAGAGATAACACTACTAGTCCATCTATCAGGGACAAACAGTTTCTCCGCTGGGCAACGGTCAGGTCTATCAGCCTGAAATTTTTGCAGCACCCGCCGCAAATCAGGGGAGATGGCAGACAAAATTACCCCCTCTTTGAGAATACCCGCCGGCTCAGGAACACCCGGAGAGTCAGGCACAAAACTCCTTGACAGGGCATCAGCCTTCACATTCTTAGAGCCCGGAAGGTACGAAACCACAAAATCAAAACGGGAGAAAAATAATGACCATCGAGCCTGTCTCGGATTCAACCGTTTGGCAGACTCAAGATAAGTCAAATTCTTGTGATCTGTCAAGACCACCACGCGATGCTTGGCTCCTTCCAGCCAATGACGCCACTCCTCGAATGCCCACTTCATGGCCAACAATTCACGATTACCAACATCATAGTTACGCTCAGCAGGCGAAAACTTTCTAGAAAAGAAAGCACATGGCTTCATCACCGAGCCCTCAGAACTTCTTTGCGACAAAACAGCCCCTGCTCCAATCTCAGAAGCATCAACCTCAACCTGAAACGGAAGCGAAACATCTGGCTGGCACAACACAGGGGCAGAAGAAAAACGACGCTTCAACTCCTGAAAAGCCTCTACAGCCGCAGAAGACCAATTGACAACATCAGCACCCTTCTTGGTCAAATCAGTCAACGGTTTAGCAACAGTAGAAAAATTAGCGATGAAGCGCCGATAAAAATTAGCAAAGCCCAGGAACTTTTGCAGGCTCTTCACAGATGTCGGCTGAGTCCAATCGTAAATGGCCTCGACTTTAACAGGATCCATCTCGATAGTAGAAGGGGAAAAAATGAACCCCAAAAATGAAACCTTCTGAACTCCAAAGAGACACTTTGACCCCTTCACAAACAAGGAATTCGCACGAAGGACCTGGAACACCATTCTGACCTGCTTCACATGAGACTCCCAATCATCCGAAAAGACCAAAATATCATCCAAATACACAATCAGGAATTTATCCAGGTACTCTTGGAAGATGTCATGCATAAAGGACTGAAATACTGATGGAGCATTGGAAAGCCCGAATGGCATAACCAGGTACTCAAAATGGCCCTCGGGCGTATTAAATGCTGTTTTCCATTCATCGCCTTGTTTAATACGCACAAGATTATACGCCCCTCGAAGATCTATCTTGGTGAACCAACTAGCCCCTTTAATACGAGCAAACAAATCAGACAGCAACGGCAAAGGATACTGAAATTTGACTGTAATTTTATTAAGAAGGCGGTAACCAATACAAGGTCTCAAAGAACCATCCTTCTTGGCCACAAAAAAGAACCCTGCTCCTAACGGTGATGACGACGGGCGAATATGGCCTTTCTCCAAGGATTCCTTTATATAACTCCGCATAGCGGCGTGTTCTGGCACAGATAAATTGAACAATCGGCCCTTAGGAAACTTACTACCAGGAATCAAATTAATTGCACAATCGCAATCCATATGAGGAGGTAGGGCACTGGCTTTGGGCTCATCAAATACATCCCGATAATCCGACAAAAACTCTGGAACTTCAGAAGGAGTGGAAGACGAAATAGACAAAAATGGAACATTACCATGTACCCCCTGGCAACCCCAGCTGGACACAGACATAGATTTCCAGTCCAATACTGGATTATGAACCTGTAGCCATGGCAACCCCAAAACGACCACATCATGCAGATTATGCAACACCAGAAAGCGGATATCCTCCTGATGTGCAGGAGCCATGCACATGGTCAATTGGGTCCAATACTGAGGCTTATTTTTGGCCAAAGGCGTAGCATCAATTCCTCTCAATGGAATATGATACTGCAAGGGCTCCAAGAAAAAACCACAGCGCCTAGCATACTCCAAGTCCATCAAATTCAGGGCAGCGTCTGAATCCACAAATGCCATAACAGAATAGGATGACAAAGAGCAAATCAGAGTAACAGACAATAGAAATTTAGACTGTACCGTACCAATGGTGGCAGACCTAGCGAACCGCTTAGTGCGCTTAGGACAATCGGAGATAGCATGAGTGGAATCACCACAGTAAAAACATAGCCCATTCCGACGTCTGTGCTCTTGCCGTTCAGCTCTGGTCAAAGTCCTATCACATTGCATAGGCTCAGGCCCATGCTCAGATAGTACCGCCAAATGGTGCACAGCTTTACGCTCACGCAAGCGTTGATCGATCTGAATGGCCAAGGACATAGACTCATTCAGACCAGCAGGCATGGGAAACCCCACCATGACATCCTTAAGGGCTTCAGAGAGACCCTTTCTGAAGATTGCTGCCAGGGCACATTCATTCCACTGAATGAGCACAGACCACTTTCTAAACTTCTGACAATATATCTCCGCTTCATCCTGACCCTGACACAGAGCCAGCAAGATTTTCTCTGCCTGATCCACTGAATTAGGTTCGGCATAAAGCAATCCAAGCGCCAGGAAAAACGCATCAACATCACGCAATGCCGGATCTCCTGGCGCAAGGGAAAATGCCCAGTCTTGAGGGTCACCTCGTAACAAAGAAATAATGATCTTTACTTGTTGAACAGGGTCACCTGAGGAGCGAGGTTTCAAGGCAAGAAACAATTTACAATTATTTTTGAAATTCAAGAACTTAGATCTATCACCAAAAAACAAATCAGGAATTGGAATCCTAGGCTCTGACATCGGATTCTGAACCACAAAATCTTGAATGTTTTGTATTCTTGTAGTGAGATTATCCATCCAAGAGGACAGACCTTGAATGTCCATGTTTACACCAGTGTCCTGAACCACCCAGAGGTAAAGGGGAAAATAGAGACAAAACACACTGCAAAGAAAAAAAAATGGTCTCAGAACTTCTCTTATCCCTCTATTGAGATGCATTAGTACTTTGGGCCACCTGTACTGTTATGACCTGGTGGTCAGGACAATAATGGACCTGGTGGTTAAGAGCAAACGGAATGACCTGATAGTTACTGATAATAAGGACGAGCTCTGGGACGTGGGAACTCTGCTGACCGCAATCCCTAAACCTATCAAACACACTAGAAATAGCCGTGGATTGCGCCTAATGCTCCCTATGCAACTCGGCACAGCCTAAGAAACTAGCTAGCCCTGAAGATAGAAAAATAAAGCCTACCTTGCCTCAAAGAAATTCCCCAAAGGAAAAGGCAACCCCCCACATATAATGACTGTGAGTAAAGATGAAAATACAAACACAGAGATGAAATAGATTTAGCAAAGTGAGGCCCGACTTACTGAACAGACCGAGGATAGGAAAGGTGACTTTGTGGTCAGCACAAAAACCAACAAAAAGACCACGCAGAGGGCGCAAAAAGACCCTCCGCACCGACTCACGGTGCGGAGGCGCTCCCTCTGCGTCCCAGAGCTTCCAGCAAGCAAGACAACAAATTAAATAGCAAGCTGGACAGAAAAATAGCAAACCAAAGAAATACAAGCAGGAACTTAGCTTCTGATGGGAAGACAGGTCACAAGAACAATCCAGGAGTGAACAGACCAATACTGGAACATTGACAGGTGGCATGGAGCAAAGATCTAAGTGGAGTTAAAAAGAGCAGCAGCTAATGAATTAACCTCGTCACCTGTGAAACTCAGAAACACCCACCAGAGGAAGTCCATGGACAGAACCAGCCGAAGTACCATTCATGACCACAGGAGGGAGCCCGACAACAGAATTCACAACAGACGCCCGCAGATCATTCCAACAAAAGTCTGCATTCCAAAACACCACTACTTCCCTTCCAAGCTCTGCCATACTCTCAAACAGTAGTCTTCTCCCACATATGGAGTACCAGCATACTCAGGACAAATTGGACAACAACTTTTCGGGTTGGTGATGATGAACTCAAGGTGGTGATGGCGAACTCAGTCGAGGGGTTCAAGAGAGGCCTGGATGTCTTCCTGGAGCAGAACAATATTGTATCATACAATTATTAGGTTCTGTAGAAGGACGTAGATCTGGGTATTTATTATGATGGAATATAGGCTGAACTGGATGGACAAATGTCTTTTTTCGGCCTTACTAACTATGTTACTATGTTACTATATGTTAATTTCTCCTGTTACCTTTGGGAAAATACAAAACTGGGGGCTTAAAAATCATTTTTGTGGAAAAAAGAGGATTTTTTATTTTCACGGCTCTGCGTTATAAACTTTAGTGAAACACTTCGGTGTTCAAAGTTCTCACAACACATCTAGATAAGTTCCGTGGGGGGTCTAGTTTCCAATATGGGGTCACTTGTGGGGGCTTCTACTGCTTAGGTACATCCGGGGCTCTGCAAACGCATTGTGTCGTTCACAGACCATTCCATCAAAGTCTGCATCCAAAACGCCACTTCTTCCCTTCCGAGCTCTGCAATGCTCTCAAACAGTAGTTTTCTCCCACATATAGGGTATCAGCGTACTCAGGACAACAACTTTTGTGGTCCAATTTTTCCTGTTACCCTTGGGAATATATAAAAGTGATGGCTAAATTTTTTTTTATTATTTTATTATTTTTTTATTTTAACGGATCTATATTATAAACTTGTGTGAAGCACTTGGAGGTTCAAAGTGCTCACCACACACCTAGATAAGTTCCTTAGGGGGTGTACTTTCCAAAATGGGGTCACTTTGTGGGGTTTCTACTGTTTAAGCACATCAGGGGCTCTCCAAACGAGACATGGCGTCCTATCTCAATTCCAGCCAATCTTGTATTGAAAAGTCAAAACAGCTTACTCATGACAAATTGCACAACGTTTGTAGTCCAATTTCTCCTTTTATCCTTGGGAAAATAAAAAATTGGGGGCAAAAAATCAGCGTGACATAAGAGGCAATTTGCATATTAAATTTCCCAGAGGAGCATTGCACGGCAAATAAGCCTCCTTACCTTGACAAGCCAGAGCTGGAATGTCACTCTCCGCAAGGAGAAACCTTATCCCTTAGACCTCATTCCAAAGCCTCTCACCTAGCCAAATCAGTTCTCATGCTTCGCACTGATGAGGGCTAACAGCTCGAAACACAATGTCTGCGAATTGAGATACTGATTTGGCTTTTATCCTAAGTCAAATTGCAAGACTTGTTAAAAGGTTGATTGTGACTTGTAGGATCGCTACTTCCAACAGGTGGCGCTATAGATTTTAAGTCCTCTTTTCTCTGAAGAGGCAATTTACATATTAAATTTCCCAGAGGAGCATTGCACGGCGAATAAGCCTCCTTACCTTCACAAGCCAGAGCGGGTATGTAACTCTCCACAAGGAGAAACCTTGCTATGGTGTCTGGAGATACTTCTGAGCAAAATAAATTTGATTTGAGGGAAATAAATTCAATGTGAATCAAATTTCCCAGCCAAATTCAAGCGAATCTTTGAGTAAAGTGAAATTTAGTTCTAAAATACATTTAAGCTATCTTGTTGTTAGAAATTTTCGCAATTGACGTAGTTAGGTAAATAAAGAACTTTACAACAAGAGGCACAAACATTTTTGATGTGGTTTTGGTGAGATTTTTGTTCAACATTGCTTACATTTAATTTTTCAATTAAAATTAAAAGGAAAAAAAATGCAATTCCAAGATTCAAATGTTTATCTTATTGTGGCCATATTTGTGTTCCATGGTCACCTTTGAGTCCAAAAAGTGACCAGTATCTGAATTATGGCAATTGTTTTGCTGTTGTTTCCCACCTTCAGAAAATTCTTTTAATCTGCTTAAACATCCGAATATCATTTGATAACCTGGTTCATCCCTCTTATACAGGGATAGGCTTTACTTGAAGTAATTAGTATTACATGGTAAATCAATACAAAACTTGTGCTGTCGCTTATCTTACATAAGAGAGGGATTATCCTATTCATCTACTCCTGTTAAACCTGGTGTGTGCTTTTTCTCTCGGTGTTTTAATAAAGAGATTCCTGCTCCCTTTGAACATCATGACTCGATGACTGAGAAAAACTGATGGAAATTGCCTGTTGCAACTCATCACATCTGCAGGAGGGATATAATTATTGATAAAATTGCAAATTTTATAATTTCAACTTGAAAAATCAATGCGACTTCACTGAGGTGGATGAATTTTGAATTTTGCTCAATTGTGTTTTAATTCGTAATCATCAATGAAGTATTATTTGCTCTATTGGTTAATACTTTATGGATCAAATCTCTTCTTGATTGGTTATGAAACTATTTCCACATTGTAAAGTTGTTTATACAGCAATTAATCAGTGGTCTGTAGTTTATAATTGAATGAGTTTTATCTGTTGTACATTCATATTAGGGACATGTTTTGTAGGATATTGAGACAGGTGCATATATAGAAATCTTGGGCCCAATAGCAGAAGTCCTAATTGGGCCTCCCCCACAAAAAAATATTCAGTGTGGTCATAGGAGATCATATCTCACAACTTTGCAGCATTTTTCCTCCTATTGAATTCTCTAGAATTCCATTTTATTGCCATAAAGTATGATGCCAACGAAAATGCCCCCAAACAAATTATAATATCTCCACAGTACACTCCACAAGCACAGTATGACGACAATACTGTACCCCTGCTGCAAAGTATGGTGACCCCAACACAGTATGATGACTCAACTGTGATTTCAAAAAAAAGCGATCCACACAATATGATGGCCCCCACACAGCTCTCTATGCAGTATAATCCCCCTCCATACAGTACAATGGCCCCCACACTCTTTCACACAGTATGATGACCCATCACAATCCTCCACACTGCACAATGGTCCCCACTAGCTCTCCAAACAGCATAATGGCTCCAACAAAATCCTCAACATAATATGATGAACCCCACACAAACTTCCAGACTGTATAATTGCTCACATACTAAATAATGGCCCAAACTACCCCTCCAAACAGTATAATGGACTAATATAGCCCTCCAAATAGTATACTGTCTCTCACTTAGCCTTCTAAACAGTATATTTGCACCCATATAAAAATCCAACAGTATAAAGGCCCCTACAAAACCCTGTAAATAGAATAATGGGCCCCACATAGCCATCTATGTAGTATAAAGGCACCAACAGAGCCCTCCTTACAGTATAATGGCACCAAGATTGCCATACATATAGTATAATAGCCCCCCATGTAGCCCTCCATATAGTATAATGGTTCCCACATAGCCCTCCAAACTTTATAATGCACCCCACATAGCCCTCCATATAGAATAATGACCTCCACAAAGCACACCAAATATTATAATGGTTCACATATCACTCTCCCAACAGCATAATGTCCCCCACATAGCCCTTATAATATAATAATGGCCCCCACATTCATTACAAAAATATTCACCTCACCTTGTTTTCTTGCTGCTGCGGTCTTCGTAGCATGTGTTATGAAGCTCAGCACAGCGAGGTGATATAGTGACATCATCATCCCCCCTGTGACGAGACAACAGACCTCACATATACAGGGAGAATAATGGGGTAGGGAGTGGATGGCTTCCTGTTCCATCATTGCTTTCAACTGTATCAGCGTCCAGGATGCTGATACAGCTGAAAGTGCGATGCTGGGAATGGGGGGGAGTGGGAGATGCTTTGCCAGCCCTGGCACCGGCCCCTACACCCTGATTCACAGGCCCCATAGCAGTATGCTATTATATAGAGAAGATCCAGCTCAAGACAGGTTAAAAAATTCATTATTGAAGTGCATTATATATAATAACATCAGAAAAAATGCACTGATCAGCATATAGCACGTACACGTTTTATGACTGAGCCCTAACACTCACACAGGGATGAACAAATCAGGGGAGATGTTAAGCCTGCACACCACAGGTTAATGCAGAGACTAGGCAAATCTCTAACTTGACCTTAATTCGTCCCTGCCTGACTGCAGAGGTTGGCACCCTAAAATCATGCAATGGTGCCCCCACTCAACAGTGGCTGACCTCGTCCTTAACTGCACCCTCAACTATGCACTATATGTAATATGTGAAAAACCCCAGACCGTGAATGTAACAAAATGGGAAAAGTGCTGAGAAAAGGAACACGCAAACAAACAGTAGGATATTCATTAGAGAAAACCTCAGCAAGATAATCCTTCACTGGGGAGCTGGGAGTCCAAACATCCATCTAACTTGGAATATAGCCAACAAAGACTGCATATAGCCAACAAAGACTGCATGTGCCAGGATAGTATAAATATCCCCCCCTAAAATGTGATAGGATAAACCAAAATGAGGAAGTGAAAACACCTGCATCGAAGCAACATAGCAAACCAAAGACAAAATTATCAGCAGTTGGACAGAGACAACACAGACTGTGGTCCAACAGAAAGGGACCCACAACCAGAGGTCACCAGATCGTGCCCTGGAGTCGAGCCATGACAATGTGTTTCTGGTGTGTATAGCACCCTTGATTAAGAACGCTATATGCACCATAAACACGCAGGTGCTACTTGCCGATCTGTGCCTCTTTTCTGATACAATCTCTATTTTAACACACTTCAATAAAGTAAGGAACTTTTTACTCCATTTTGAGCTGTATCTCCTCTTTATCTCTAACTGTTTGATGTCCATGGCAGTGGCTATGTTCCGAGCTTCAGAGAACGTCTTGTTGCATTGGTGAACTGGCTTTTTGCCTCCTGTCTTTTTTACATGCTTTGTACTTCTGTACATCTACCTAGATCTTGATGTGATAGTACATCAAGGAAAGATGGGAACTTTGATGTACCATTACAGATATGGTAAAGCTTGTCATGACTCGCACCAAATGACATACTGTTCCAGCCACTTGGCACTGTCTACACCATCAAGATGTCACAAAATGTCATAGGACAGCTGAAACTTGTGAGTGGCTGCAGTGGTCCTATGACATCTTGTAACATCTAGACAGCACAGGCAGTGCTACTAGAGTTGATGCCAACCTCTAGAGAGGCCTAAACTATATTCAGAGGATGAAACAATCAAACCTCTTTGAAAGAATAGGTTATGTCTGGTCAATAGTAATGCAATTGCTGTGAGTCTGTGACCTTCAACAATGATGACTGCATGGCTGCTGCACCCCCTATATTTGGAGGAGTGAGAGGATGTCCTTCAGGAAATAGTAAACACAGTAGTAGCTGAGCATGCAATATAAATTTAACATACTTCATACATGAAATCTGAAAATCTTGAGTTTGATTACATGTGGGGATTGCCTGTTTGTTCATCACTACATATCTGATCTCTGTTATAGGGGCAGAGAACGGCAAATCCTCAGAGCACAGTGCGTGCCCTGCAAGGATTCACAAGTCTGTGGTCACACAAAGTGACTGCAGACTTTTCATTTTAGACAGGACAACCACTTTAATGATAAATATGCAGTTTGTTAACAAACCCTTAGGCCGCATTCAACTGTTTGCTATCCATGTACTGTATGTTCTCTATCCATGAACACATACCATTTATAGTCATTGTCTGTTCTCATTTTTTTCTTCTCACCTATTGACTACACAAAAACCCATTAAACATCTGTTTTTTTTAGCCAATTTGAGGATAAAATTCGCCCAATCAAGTTTCCATAAAAAAGCAGCGCTGTCACATTTTTGTTATCCAAGTGCAATCCATTTGTTACTTTTTAAGGTTAAGTTGCCGTGATGAGTTTTTGATGCTGCATATTTTCAATACAATAAAAAAATCTTACTGTTCCAGCAAAGTGGATGGGATTTTAGAAATCTCATGCCCACTGTGTTTTTCTTTACATGACATAAGCTGACCCATGGAGTAAGTTTGAAATTCACAACATGTCAAATTCTCTTGTGAGTCCATTGAGTTTTATGTGTAGATTTTCCCCATAGACTTGCATTAGAGCAGGTGCAGATGTATGTACATTCTCTTATTCAAAAGAATCGGATTGGTTATGCAAATGACACTCTGATCAGAGTTTGATCCGAGTTTCAGCATAGTGCGATCCGATTCAGTTGAGAGAATCGAAGCCAAGTACGAACTGGGATTGAAATTCAACCCTGGCATTTGAAATCACACAGTCCCATGCTGTCATTGTCCCCAAGCGCCAGATGGGATATATTACTAATATTACCCTGGACTGAAGAAAGCAAGATTTACTAGAAGACCAATATTTCTAATGATGCCAGAGATCTGCTGTGTTAATTGATAGAGTCACCTACTTTGTGCTTCATCACAACTCTTAGCAGTATGCGTGTCTTGAGAACACCAATTCTGTTAACAACGTAGCAGACAAGGCAGCCCACAACCAGACCGGCGCTTCTGGCATTTGCCAGAATTACCAGCTGGCCAGTCCAACCCTGCTCGGAGCACACTGTGAGGAGAAGATGGAGATCAACATTTTTCCATCTTCTCAATTGTGTCAGTGCATGGAAATTGGACTGCACTCAGATGTCATCCAATGATTTCCAGGAACTTGTTGACTTGCAAGGCCGAATGCTATCTGAATATGGGATTTTTACCGCAAACCCTGTCCATGGAACAAATTGGACATGTGCATGGCCCCATAGGCTAACATTGGTCCTAGTGCAATCCGATGTTTTGTTGGATCTCACTAGGACCATAATCCACAGTTAAAACACGCACATACATTTTTAGCGCATTTCTGCTGTAGAAACCCACCAGCAAAAAACACATGTAATCCGCACAAGACTGTATCAGTAAAGTTTTGTCATAATGAAATACCAGGAAGTATAAAAAACAAATATGCTTTACTTAAAACCTAACATAAAAAAAATGCTGCATTAAAAAATACAATATTAACCACTCAAAAATGCAATATAAAAACGCAAGTAATTTAGCTAATAGGTCCAAAAAATGTGCAATATCAAAAACTCACCACATACTAGGTCCAATACCAAAATTACAGGGATCACTACTAAAACACGTCATCACAAAATAACACTCTTTGCCGACGATATCATCTTAACACTAACCAACCCAGAAAACTCAATTCCTGTAACCCTCCTTGAAATAGAAAAATTCTCCCTACTCTCAAATTATAAGATCAATGAAAATAAATCAAATATTCTGCCAATAGATCTAAACAAAAACCAAACCCGATTAATTAAAGACACAACATCATTCAAGTGGTGCGAGAGAGAATTTTCCTATCTTGGAATTATAATAAATAAAATCCTTCTAGGAACAATGAGGTCGAATCTGAAATTCCTATATGAGACAGTGAATAAAGATTGCATGATCCATAAGGATAATTCGAAATCGTGGTGGGGCAAAGCCCTAACAGTGGGGATGTTCACACTCCCAAAAATCTTATACATTCTTAGATGCGTCCCTCTACTGATACCTGCCATTCACATTGCAAAAATACAAACCCAGATCAATTCCTTCATTTGGAACTATAAAAGACCAAGAACAGCCACACAAACCCTCTTTAAAAGGAGACTTAACGAAGGGATTATCATTCCTAATATCAAGGCCCATTATGACTCCTTATTATTAAAACAAAGCATGCATTGGCTCAGGGATACAGACCCCCCAGTGTGGTTTGACCTGGAAACTGCAATAAATAACAATTCCCACCCTAAATTAATCATTTATAAGGCCTTATGTGACAATCCACCTAACTCCGTTGCCCACCCTGTATTTCAAGCGGTGGCTAAAGCATGGTATAAAATATCACAACCAAAGAGAGGCTCAAACCATCTAGACATCATCAAAGAAGTCCCTTTGTCCCTCACTTACTCCATAATCAACGAGACCTTACCTAGCATATGGTCCAACTCAAAAGTAGTAAAAATAGGTAATGTTTTCACTGGACAAAAATTCTTAGACTTCCAAACATTAAAAAGTAAATTTGGTATCCACTCTTTTTTCATGGACTATTTGATTCTTAAAAAGAACATCAAATCATTCCTGGAGAAAAAACCAAAATTTTCTGAAGACTCGATTAAGATACTGAGTAATGTTGGTCACCGCATTTTTTGGAGCCATAGATTTATCTACAACTGCTTTAATTTTGATCATAACTTCTCCAAAAGCCCTCCAATCAAAAAATGGGAAAAGGACCTAAACTCTACATTTAGTATTGAGGTCTGGGAAGAGGCCATTTCTACCTCTTACCAATCCACCATATCAATGTCCCTACAGGAGACTCATTTTACAGTCATGTCACGCTGGTATTTCACACCAAATAGACTAGCTCATATAGGGTCCTCTAACTCCCCCCTCTGCTGGAGAGGTTGCGGACAAAATGGGGACATGCTACATGTCTTCTGGAATGGCCCAACTATAAATTCCCTCTGGACTCAGATTTCTAAACAAATATTTAGTAAACTTCTTAATGCACCTTTCACCCTTTCGCCTCAGACAGCTCTACTCTCGTTGGAACTTGAACAAATAGATCATGCTGTGAAACTCATCATAATCCATATCTGCATAGTAGTAAAGAACAGTATAGCTTATCACTGGAAAAGTCAGCACACCCCCTCATTAAGTGAAATAAAGCTTATAATTACTCAACATAGAGCCCATGAACTCCAATTCGCTTTAGCAAACAATCAACTCACCAAATTCACAAAAAAATGGTCCAAATGGGATAAGTCTTTCCCCCCTCTGACTACTTGAACCTCTAGAGTAATTAACATAACTATTTTAACTTTAGAAAGAATGACATAGGTTAATAAAAGTTTCACACTCTCACACGTTAATATGTTCATTTACAAGATGTACACCAAATGATTCTCTAAATGTTTGCATATTTTTATGTCAACAAAATGTTTGATACCTGATGTACATTATACTGACTGTTAATGTTATTTTTTCCCCCTACCCCCCCTCTTATCATTTCCCTTCCCTTTCCCCCCCCCCTCCCCCCTCCCCTACCCACCCCTCATAATTACCCTTTTTCAGTTGAAAATCCAATAAAATTGTTTGGAATAAAAACTCACCACATACTCATCGAGTGAGCATAGCCTACTGGGTAAGAAAAGCTTGGAATTTTTTTTTTTTATTTGCATCAGAAAAGCGGATACTAAACTGTTGGTATAAATGGACACAAAGACAAAAAATGGATGAAAATCAGATTCAGCACACTGATGTAAACTGTCTGTTGTTTTCTCCGGCCTTACTGTTTGTTTTGTGAACATGTGATGCTAATTCAGTGAGTTTAATTTCACACTATTGTGCAAAATCACAGTACATTGTGACATCAGAGTTGCCAAATAAAAATGTCTGCTTTGTAGCAGAAATAAAATTAATATTGATTCGGTACATCTGAATATAATACATACAGGTGCTTCTCACAAAATTAGAATATCATCAAAAAGTTAATTTATTTCAGTTCTTCAAAAAGTGAAACATACATCATATAGAGCCATTGCAAACAGAGTGATCTATTTCAAGTGTTTATTTCTGTTAATGTTGATGATTATGGCTTACAGCAAATGAAAACCCAAAAGTCATTATCTCAGTAAATTCGAAAACTTTATAACACCAGCTTAAAAAACCCCTTAACCTCCGGAGCATTTTTCAGTTTTGCATTTTCGTTTTTCGCTCCACTCCTTCCCAGAGCCATAACTTTTTTATTTTTCCGTCAATATGGCTATGTGAGGGCTTGTTTTTTGTGGGACGAGTTGTACTTTTGAACAGCACCATTGATTTTACCATGTCCTGTACAAGAAAACAGGAAAAAAAATTCCGAGTGCAGTGAAATTGGAAAGAAAGTGCAATCCCACACTAGTTTTTTGTTCGGCTTTTTTGCTAGGTTCACTAAATGCTAAAACTGACCTACCATGTCAAGGTTATTTTTTATCTAAGTGGTGAAACAAAATTCCAAACTTTGGCAAAAAAAAAAAAATGTAGCAATTTTCCAAGACCCATAGCGTCTCCACGCTGAGCTGATGTTTTTAATGATATCATTTTGGTGCAGACACGTTCTTTTGATCACCCGTTATTGCATTTTAATGCAATGTCGAGGCAACAGAAAACCCTAAGGCCAGCGTAACACTAAGTGTACGAAAATACGGTCCGTTTTTTACGGCCGTAATACACAGAAATGTTCCCAAAATAGTGATCCGTATGTCATCCATAGGCAGGGTGTGACAGCATATTTTGCGCATGTCATCCTCCGTATGTAAACGTATGGCATCCATACTGCGAGATTTTCTCGCCGGCTTGCAAAACGGACATACAACGGATCCATGGGCTCAAATATTCATTAAAACATATACAGTCTATATATATATGTCAGTGAGACACACACACACATATATATATATACATATATATATATTGTAAGGATTTCACTCACTCAGCTGTGACGGCTGACACTCAGGAGACGTGTTCCTTTAAAGTTCACTGGGTTTATTGCTTCATAAACCATGTGGCAAATAACAGAAAGCAAAATGGGCCTTTGGTTCAGGCAAAGAAAAGCAAGTGTCCAGTTCATCCGGCTCAGTCCTGAAGCCGTAACACACTCAGGAGGGTTTCACCTCCACACATATCTGCTGTGTAAAGGATTAGCCAGTCTTATAAAGAGCTAACCCCACCCAGTAACCCATCACATGATTAGCCATGTGGTCTGACATTACCACAGGTCCTGAAACACATATACAAGATTATGTGCAAGAAAGGAATACTCCGGGCTACATTACAGCAACCAGGCACTTATGTGGCACATACCTCCCATCGACTACAAACCCTTTAGCCATGCTACATACCTCCCCCCTCTGCCTAAAGCCGTGGGGCTTGGCACTTTCCCCCACTAAACAAGGGATTCTCGATAGGGCATCCGCATTACCGTGCAGCTTTCCGGCCCTATGTTCCACATGGAAACTGAAGTCCTGCAGGGCTAAGAACCAACGGGTGACTCTAGCATTTCTTCCTTTCGTTTCTCTCATCCACCTAAGCGGGGCATGGTCAGATACCAGTCTAAATTTACGTCCCAGCAGATAGTACCGCAATGTGTCCACTGCCCATTTTATGGCCAAGCACTCCTTCTCAACGACTGAGTAGTTCTTTTCAGATGAGGACAGCTTCCTACTCAGATAGAGAACAGGATGCTCCTCCCCATGTAGTTCTTGGGAAAGGACTGCTCCCACCCCAACATCTGAGGCATCTGTCTGAAGAATAAACTCTTTCTTGAAGTTTGGGGCCATCAGAACGGGTTGCTTACACAAAGCGTTTTTCATTTCTTGGAAGGCTGACTCTGTTTCTTCGGACCACTTAACCATTACTGATTTTGTCCCTTTTAGCAGGTCAGTCAGAGGCGCAGCCATCGTGGCGAAGTTTGGGATGAACCTCCTGTAATATCCCACGATTCCCAAGAAGGCTTTAACTTGTTTCTTGGAAACTGGTTTTGGCCATGTTTGGATTGCCTCCACTTTATTGATTTGGGGTTTTATTTCTCCATGACCCACTATGTATCCAAGGTACTTAGCTTCTTCTTTACCCAAGGCGCACTTCTTCGGGTTTATAGTAAATCCGGCCTCTCTTATAGCATCCAACACCGCTTGGACTTTCTCCAGATGACTCTCCCAGTCCGGGCTAAAGATGACGATATCATCTAGGTACGCAGCAGCGTAGGCCTTATGGGGTGCAAGGACTCTATCCATAGCCCTCTGGAAGGTCGCCGGAGCTCCCTGTAGGCCAAACGGCATCCGGGCATATTGGAAGCATCCATCAGGTGTCGAAAAGGCCGTCTTCTCCTTGGCTTCCGGTGCCATGGGGATCTATCCAAGGTGGATATATATCTGGCGTGCCCAAGCCTTTCGATGAGCTCATCAATACGGGGCATGGGATAAGCGTCGAACTTGGAGACTTCATTCAACTTCCGATAGTCGTTGCAAAACCTCCACTCTCCATCAGGTTTTGGGACCAGGACAATTGGGCTCGACCAACCGCTCTTGGATTCCTCAATGACCCCAAGCCTCAACATACGCTCCACTTCCTTGGAGATAACTTCTCGATGAGCCTCAGGAATACGATAAGGTTTCACATTCACCCGCACATGTGGCTCTGTTAGGACCTCGTGCTCTATGACCTTCGTGTATCCTGGCAATTCTGAAAACAGGTCCCTGTTTTTCTGGAGTAACTCCCGGCACTGCTGTTTCTGGGTCTTTGATAGCGTCTCTGCTATAGTAACCGCTCCAACCTCACCTTCTGGGTTGCTTAACAATGACGGAGTTGCTGTCGGCTCTCTATCTTGCCATGGCTTGATGAGGTTGACATGGTAAACTTGGAATGGTTTCCGTCTTCCTGGTTGGTGAATTTTATAATTTACCTCACCAAGTTTCTCGACAACCTCATATGGCCCTTGCCATTTGGCCAAGAACTTGCTTTCCACCGTTGGAACTAACACAAGAACTCGGTCTCCCGGATTGAACTGCCTCACTCTTGCAGACCGGTTGTAGACCCTGGCTTGAGCTTCTTGTGCTTGGAGAAGGTGTTCTTTCACGATAGGCATCACCTTTGCAATCCTCTGCTGCATCAGGGCCACATGCTCAATGACGCTTCTGTGGGGTGTGACTTCGGCCTCCCAGGTTTCCTTGGCTATATCCAGGAGTCCTCGTGGATGTCGGCCATATAGAAGCTCAAACGGTGAGAACCCTGTGGAGGCCTGTGGAACTTCACGAATGGAAAACATCAGATAGGGTAAGAGACAATCCCAGTCTCTACCGTCTTTCTCTATAGCTTTTCTCAGCATGCTCTTTAGTGTCTTGTTAAACCTCTCAACAAGGCCATCTGACTGGGGATGGTACACCGAGGTCCTCAACTGGGAGATCTTCAGGGCTTTGCATAACTCCCTCATCACCTTGCTCATGAAAGGTGTACCCTGGTCAGTCAGGATCTCCTTTGGCAGACCTGTCCGGGAAAAGACATGGACCAACTCGCGGGCTATGCTTTTTGAGGAAGAATTTCTCAAGGGAATTGCCTCAGGATAGCGTGTGGCATAGTCCAGGATGACTAATATATACTGATGGCCCCGAGCTGATTTAACTAAGGGACCGACCAAGTCCATGGCAATTCTCTCGAACGGTACCTCAATAATGGGCAGTGGCACAAGGGGGTTCCGGAAATGAGGAGTAGGAGCAGTTAGCTGACATGTAGGGCAGGACCTGCAATAGTTCACTATTTCCCGGTGACACCCAGGCCAATAGAACCTCTGCACAACCTGTTCCTGCGTTTTTTCCACCCCCAGGTGTCCACCCAAGATGTGTGAATGGGCCATGTCCAACACTTTCCGTCTATACGGACCCGGCACTATCAACTGCTCTACCAACTCCTCCCGTATTTTCGTGACACGGTACAACAACTCCCCCCTCAACAGAAAATGGGGAAATCTTGTGTCTGCCCCCGGCTCCTGTACCACCCCGTCAATAACTGTGACATTATTAAAGGCTTCCCTCAGAGTGGGGTCCCTATGTTGGGCAGTCCCAAAATTTTCACCGGTAACTTCTAACTCCAGAATGTCAGATGTAGGGGATACTTCCTCCTCATCCCCAACCAGAACACAAAAAGGAAAACTGTCTGCCTCTGGGTGTGGCGATACCCTTCCAGGGTTCACTGGTTCCCTGCCAGGCAGCTCAGAACCATTTCCCCACAAATCCCAAAACAAACAGAAATCCCGGCCAATAATTATAGGGTGCAACAAGTCCTGAACCACGCCGACTATGTGGGACTCAGTGCCACATGCCGTTTCAATGTCCACCCTGGCCATAGGGTAGTCCTTTGCATCACCATGTATGCACCGCACTCCGACCTTCTTTCCTGGGAGCAGGTGGAGAGGAAAAGTGGCCCTCACCAGGGTCACTAGGCTCCCCGAGTCTAATAGTGCCGTTACTGCTCGACCGTTCACCTTTACGGGGCACGCTTGAGGTCCCTCGTTGGATGGAGAGTTCACACTACAGGCTGGATACGCATAGTATGAACAACGGCGTCCCATGCTGCAGTCCATCTGCTCAGTGGTTTGGGAACAACGGGCAGCTATATGTCCTGGCTTGTGGCACCTCCAACAAATCATATCACCCGTGGGGACCTTGGGCACCACCTCCCCCCCCTTTGTGACCTTGGACGCACCACCCCTTTTTGGGACTCAGCTGCCTTCTGGGACCCCCAGTACGGCATGGGCTGCCTCCCGAAGGAGCCTTCCAACCCTTGGTATCTCTCAACCAGTCCGATCAGCTCGTCGGCATTCTGGGGATCACCCTGGGCAACCCAAGACTGTATAGGCCTCGGGAGGGAATGGACAAACCGATCCATCATCACCCGTTCTACCATCTGTGCAGGCGCAGAGGATTCTGGCTGTAGCCATTTCTGGACCAGGTGCAACAGATCAAACATTTGGGAACGAGGTGGTTTGTCCCGGTGATAGCCCCAGGAGTGAACTCGCTGTGCCCTGACAGTCAGTGTCACCCCCAAACGTGCGAGAATCTCGGCTTTCAATTTGTGATACTCTTTGGCATCCTGCAAGGTCAAATCATAGTACGCCTTCTGGGGTTCTCCCGTCAGGTATGGCGCAAGTACCTCTGCCCACTGCTCTGGCGGAAGTTTTTCCCTCTCAGCGACCCTCTCAAACACCGTCAGGAAGGCCTCAACATCATCCCCGGGAGTCATTTTCTGCAATGCGCGTCTTACCGTCTTCCGGACGTGGGTGTCATCAGCCAAACCTGGGGTTGGGGCGCTCGCCTTGCCCTGGATGGCGGTTGCCAGAAGCTGCATCTGCTGCTGATGCTCCTGCTGGCTCTGCTGCATCTGCTGCCGTTGCTCCTGCTGGTTTTGCTGCATCTGCTGCCGTTGCTCCTGCTGGCTCTGTTGTATCTGCTGCTGGCTCTGTTGTATCTGCTGCATCAACAGCCTGTTGGTCTCTTGCTGCCTTTGCTCCTGCTGGCTCTGCCTTTTCTCCTGCTGTGACTGCATCTGGACCAAGTGTTTCAGCAGGTCCTCCATTTTCTCCGGCAATGCTTGCTGGCTTGCAACAGCCTTGACCCAGGACATTCAAAAATAAACTCACGTCTCCGCTGGGAACGCTGCTCGCACGTCTACCACCAATTGTAAGGATTTCACTCACTCAGCTGCGACGGCTGACACTCAGGAGACGTGTTCCTTTAAAGTTCACTGGGTTTATTGCTTCATAAACCATGTGGCAAATAACAGAAAGCAAAATGGGCCTTTGGTTCAGGCAAAGAAAAGCAAGTGTCCAGTTCATCCGGCTCAGTCCTGAAGCCGTAACACACTCAGGAGGGTTTCACCTCCACACATATCTGCTGTGTAAAGGATTAGCCAGTCTTATAAAGAGCTAACCCCACCCAGTAACCCATCACATGATTAGCCATGTGGTCTGACATTACCACAGGTCCTGAAACACATATACAAGATTATGTGCAAGAAAGGAATACTCCGGGCTACATTACAGCAACCAGGCACTTATGTGGCACATACCTCCCATCGACTACAAACCCTTTAGCCATGCTACATACCTCCCCCCTCTGCCTAAAGCCGTGGGGCTTGGCACTTTCCCCCACTAAACAAGGGATTCTCGATAGGGCATCCGCATTACCGTGCAGCTTTCCGGCCCTATGTTCCACATGGAAACTGAAGTCCTGCAGGGCTAAGAACCAACGGGTGACTCTAGCATTTCTTCCTTTCGTTTCTCTCATCCACCTAAGCGGGGCATGGTCAGATACCAGTCTAAATTTACGTCCCAGCAGATAGTACCGCAATGTGTCCACTGCCCATTTTATGGCCAAGCACTCCTTCTCAACGACTGAGTAGTTCTTTTCAGATGAGGACAGCTTCCTACTCAGATAGAGAACAGGATGCTCCTCCCCATGTAGTTCTTGGGAAAGGACTGCTCCCACCCCAACATCTGAGGCATCTGTCTGAAGAATAAACTCTTTCTTGAAGTTTGGGGCCATCAGAACGGGTTGCTTACACAAAGCGTTTTTCATTTCTTGGAAGGCTGACTCTGTTTCTTCGGACCACTTAACCATTACTGATTTTGTCCCTTTTAGCAGGTCAGTCAGAGGCGCAGCCATCGTGGCGAAGTTTGGGATGAACCTCCTGTAATATCCCACGATTCCCAAGAAGGCTTTAACTTGTTTCTTGGAAACTGGTTTTGGCCATGTTTGGATTGCCTCCACTTTATTGATTTGGGGTTTTATTTCTCCATGACCCACTATGTATCCAAGGTACTTAGCTTCTTCTTTACCCAAGGCGCACTTCTTCGGGTTTATAGTAAATCCGGCCTCTCTTATAGCATCCAACACCGCTTGGACTTTCTCCAGATGACTCTCCCAGTCCGGGCTAAAGATGACGATATCATCTAGGTACGCAGCAGCGTAGGCCTTATGGGGTGCAAGGACTCTATCCATAGCCCTCTGGAAGGTCGCCGGAGCTCCCTGTAGGCCAAACGGCATCCGGGCATATTGGAAGCATCCATCAGGTGTCGAAAAGGCCGTCTTCTCCTTGGCTTCCGGTGCCATGGGGATCTGCCAATACCCCTTTGTTAAATCCAAGGTGGATATATATCTGGCGTGCCCAAGCCTTTCGATGAGCTCATCAATACGGGGCATGGGATAAGCGTCGAACTTGGAGACTTCATTCAACTTCCGATAGTCGTTGCAAAACCTCCACTCTCCATCAGGTTTTGGGACCAGGACAATTGGGCTCGACCAACCGCTCTTGGATTCCTCAATGACCCCAAGCCTCAACATACGCTCCACTTCCTTGGAGATAACTTCTCGATGAGCCTCAGGAATACGATAAGGTTTCACATTCACCCGCACATGTGGCTCTGTTAGGACCTCGTGCTCTATGACCTTCGTGTATCCTGGCAATTCTGAAAACAGGTCCCTGTTTTTCTGGAGTAACTCCCGGCACTGCTGTTTCTGGGTCTTTGATAGCGTCTCTGCTATAGTAACCGCTCCAACCTCACCTTCTGGGTTGCTTAACAATGACGGAGTTGCTGTCGGCTCTCTATCTTGCCATGGCTTGATGAGGTTGACATGGTAAACTTGGAATGGTTTCCGTCTTCCTGGTTGGTGAATTTTATAATTTACCTCACCAAGTTTCTCGACAACCTCATATGGCCCTTGCCATTTGGCCAAGAACTTGCTTTCCACCGTTGGAACTAACACAAGAACTCGGTCTCCCGGATTGAACTGCCTCACTCTTGCAGACCGGTTGTAGACCCTGGCTTGAGCTTCTTGTGCTTGGAGAAGGTGTTCTTTCACGATAGGCATCACCTTTGCAATCCTCTGCTGCATCAGGGCCACATGCTCAATGACGCTTCTGTGGGGTGTGACTTCGGCCTCCCAGGTTTCCTTGGCTATATCCAGGAGTCCTCGTGGATGTCGGCCATATAGAAGCTCAAACGGTGAGAACCCTGTGGAGGCCTGTGGAACTTCACGAATGGAAAACATCAGATAGGGTAAGAGACAATCCCAGTCTCTACCGTCTTTCTCTATAGCTTTTCTCAGCATGCTCTTTAGTGTCTTGTTAAACCTCTCAACAAGGCCATCTGACTGGGGATGGTACACCGAGGTCCTCAACTGGGAGATCTTCAGGGCTTTGCATAACTCCCTCATCACCTTGCTCATGAAAGGTGTACCCTGGTCAGTCAGGATCTCCTTTGGCAGACCTGTCCGGGAAAAGACATGGACCAACTCGCGGGCTATGCTTTTTGAGGAAGAATTTCTCAAGGGAATTGCCTCAGGATAGCGTGTGGCATAGTCCAGGATGACTAATATATACTGATGGCCCCGAGCTGATTTAACTAAGGGACCGACCAAGTCCATGGCAATTCTCTCGAACGGTACCTCAATAATGGGCAGTGGCACAAGGGGGTTCCGGAAATGAGGAGTAGGAGCAGTTAGCTGACATGTAGGGCAGGACCTGCAATAGTTCACTATTTCCCGGTGACACCCAGGCCAATAGAACCTCTGCCCAACCCGTTCCTGCGTTTTTTCCACCCCCAGGTGTCCACCCAAGATGTGTGAATGGGCCATGTCCAACACTTTCCGTCTATACGGACCCGGCACTATCAACTGCTCTACCAACTCCTCCCGTATTTTCGTGACACGGTACAACAACTCCCCCCTCAACAGAAAATGGGGAAATCTTGTGTCTGCCCCCGGCTCCTGTACCACCCCGTCAATAACTGTGACATTATTAAAGGCTTCCCTCAGAGTGGGGTCCCTATGTTGGGCAGTCCCAAAATTTTCACCGGTAACTTCTAACTCCAGAATGTCAGATGTAGGGGATACTTCCTCCTCATCCCCAACCAGAACACAAAAAGGAAAACTGTCTGCCTCTGGGTGTGGCGATACCCTTCCAGGGTTCACTGGTTCCCTGCCAGGCAGCTCAGAACCATTTCCCCACAAATCCCAAAACAAACAGAAATCCCGGCCAATAATTATAGGGTGCAACAAGTCCTGAACCATGCCGACTATGTGGGACTCAGTGCCACATGCCGTTTCAATGTCCACCCTGGCCATAGGGTAGTCCTTTGCATCACCATGTATGCACCGCACTCCGACCTTCTTTCCTGGGAGCAGGTGGAGAGGAAAAGTGGCCCTCACCAGGGTCACTAGGCTCCCCGAGTCTAATAGTGCCGTTACTGCTCGACCGTTCACCTTTACGGGGCACGCTTGAGGTCCCTCGTTGGATGGAGAGTTCACACTACAGGCTGGATACGCATAGTATGAACAACGGCGTCCCATGCTGCAGTCCATCTGCTCAGTGGTTTGGGAACAACGGGCAGCTATATGTCCTGGCTTGTGGCACCTCCAACAAATCATATCACCCGTGGGGACCTTGGGCACCACCTCCCCCCCCTTTGTGACCTTGGACGCACCACCCCTTTTTGGGACTCAGCTGCCTTCTGGGACCCCCAGTACGGCATGGGCTGCCTCCCGAAGGAGCCTTCCAACCCTTGGTATCTCTCAACCAGTCCGATCAGCTCGTCGGCATTCTGGGGATCACCCTGGGCAACCCAAGACTGTATAGGCCTCGGGAGGGAATGGACAAACCGATCCATCATCACCCGTTCTACCATCTGTGCAGGCGCAGAGGATTCTGGCTGTAGCCATTTCTGGACCAGGTGCAACAGATCAAACATTTGGGAATGAGGTGGTTTGTCCCGGTGATAGCCCCAGGAGTGAACTCGCTGTGCCCTGACAGTCAGTGTCACCCCCAAACGTGCGAGAATCTCGGCTTTCAATTTGTGATACTCTTTGGCATCCTGCAAGGTCAAATCATAGTACGCCTTCTGGGGTTCTCCCGTCAGGTATGGCGCAAGTACCTCTGCCCACTGCTCTGGCGGAAGTTTTTCCCTCTCAGCGACCCTCTCAAACACCGTCAGGAAGGCCTCAACATCATCCCCGGGAGTCATTTTCTGCAATGCGCGTCTTACCGTCTTCCGGACGTGGGTGTCATCAGCCAAACCTGGGGTTGGGGCGCTCGCCTTGCCCTGGATGGCGGTTGCCAGAAGCTGCATCTGCTGCTGATGCTCCTGCTGGCTCTGCTGCATCTGCTGCCGTTGCTCCTGCTGGTTTTGCTGCATCTGCTGCCGTTGCTCCTGCTGGCTCTGTTGTATCTGCTGCTGGCTCTGTTGTATCTGCTGCATCAACAGCCTGTTGGTCTCTTGCTGCCTTTGCTCCTGCTGGCTCTGCCTTTTCTCCTGCTGTGACTGCATCTGGACCAAGTGTTTCAGCAGGTCCTCCATTTTCTCCGGCAATGCTTGCTGGCTTGCAACAGCCTTGACCCAGGACATTCAAAAATAAACTCACGTCTCCGCTGGGAACGCTGCTCGCACGTCTACCACCAATTGTAAGGATTTCACTCACTCAGCTGCGACGGCTGACACTCAGGAGACGTGTTCCTTTAAAGTTCACTGGGTTTATTGCTTCATAAACCATGTGGCAAATAACAGAAAGCAAAATGGGCCTTTGGTTCAGGCAAAGAAAAGCAAGTGTCCAGTTCATCCGGCTCAGTCCTGAAGCCGTAACACACTCAGGAGGGTTTCACCTCCACACATATCTGCTGTGTAAAGGATTAGCCAGTCTTATAAAGAGCTAACCCCACCCAGTAACCCATCACATGATTAGCCATGTGGTCTGACATTACCACAGGTCCTGAAACACATATACAAGATTATGTGCAAGAAAGGAATACTCCGGGCTACATTACAGCAACCAGGCACTTATGTGGCACATACCTCCCATCGACTACAAACCCTTTAGCCATGCTACAATATATATATATATATATATATACAGTACAGACCAAAAGTTTGGACACACCTTCTCATTTAAAGATTTTTCTGTATTTTCATGACTATGAAAATTGTACATTCACACTGAAGGCATCAAAACTATGAATTATCGCATGTGGAATTATATACTTACCAAAAAAAGTGTGAATCAACTGAAATTATGTCTTATATTCTAGGTTCTTCAAAGTAGCCATCTTTTGCTTTTATGACTGCTTTACACACTCTTGGGATTTTCTTGATGAGCTTCAAGAGGTAGTCACTGGGAATGGTTGTCACTTCACAGGTGTGCCCTGTCAGGTTTAATAAGTGGGATTTCTTGCCTTATAAATGGGGTTGGGACTATCAGGTGTGTTGTGCAGAAGTCTGGTGGATACAAAGCTGATAGTCCTACTGAATAGCCTGTTAGAATTTGTTTTATGGCAAGAAAAAAGCAGCTAAGTAAAGAAAAACAAGTGGCTATCATTACTTTAAGAAATGAAGGTCAGTCAGTCCGAAAAATTGGGAAAACTTTGAAAGTGTCCCCAAGTGCAGTGGCAAAATATAATCCATACATCTTATTGCTTACCGGGGTGGTGGCTGTGGTGAAGCGGGGTCTCAGCATTGCTGCTGCAGGAGGTGGGTGTTGCCGTCGCATTCTGTTCCATGCTGCCGTTTGCTGCCACCATGCTGTGTCCCTGATGCTTGCTGCCACACTCTTTTCTTACAGGGTGCTGCTGCCACGCTGTATCCCTGATGCTTGCTGCCACGCTCTTTTACCGGGTGATGCTGCCGTGCTGTGTCACCAATGCTTGACGCTATGGTCTGTCCAATGCTGCCAGGTGCTGCCGCTGCTCTCTGTCCCTGTCTCTACAGTTCCATCCATGCTTTCCTGTTCGGTGGATTCCTTCCAGGAAATTGGCCGCCGGGAGGTGGCGCATGCGCAGATGAAGATCTCGGCAACAAGATCTCGGGAGATGAGATTTCAGCACTGAGATCTCATCTCCCGAGACCTCCCGGTGGCCATTTTCCTGGAAAGAATCCACTGCACAGGAAGGCATGGATGGAACTGGAGAGCACCCCCATGCAGCACGGGACAGAGAGCGGCAGCAAGCACCTGTGACACAGCGCGGCGGCAGCAGCACAGGGGACACAGCGCAGCGGCAGAAGCAGCACACGGCAGCATCGGGGATAGTGTGGCGGCAAGCGTCTGACACCTGCAGCGGCAGCATCGATAAGGTATGTCCGCATTGTAAGACGCACCCCCCATTTCCCCCCCCAAATTCTGGGGGAAAAAAGTGCGTCTTACAAAGCGGAAAATATGGTATACATATATATATATATATATATATATATATGTGTCTCACTGACATATATATATATGTATATATATATATATATATATATATATATATACCCCTATACTATGTGTAGACATTTATTTTAGCTAGTCTAGTCTAACCTGTCAGTCTGATTTTACAGTACACCACACTGAATTGTCGGCTTTTCTATAGAACACCGCTGCGTATTTCTCGCAAGTCACACTGTTGGTCCGTGTGTAATCCATATTTTTCTCACCCCATTGACTTTCATTGGTGGATTTTTTGCGCAATACGCTGACAAACGCAGCATGCTGCATTTTTCTATGGCCGTACAAGACCGTATAATACGGATACGTAAAATACGGCAGATAGGAGCTGGGCCATAGAGAATCATTGTGCCGTGTGCCATCCGTATTTTCTGCGCCTTTCATACGTCCGTAAAACTTGCTATTGTGACGCCAGCCTAATTCTGGCATTTTGAATTTTTTAGTGATCAGGTTAATTCTTTTATTTATTGATAGATCCGGTGAGATTCTGAACACGTTGATACCAAATATGTGCATGTTTGATTTTTTTTTTTTTTCTTTTGAATGGGGCGAAAGGGGGGTGATTTTAACTTTTTTTTTCATATTTTTTAAAAACAATTTTTTTTACTTTTGCCATGCTTTAATAGCCTCCATGGGAGGCTAGAATCTGGCATAGCCTGATCGGTTCTGCTACATAGTAATGATGCTCAGATCGCTCCTATGTACAGCTATGTCCATATATATTTGGACAGAGACAACATTTTTCTAATTTTGGTTATAGAAATTACCACAATGAATTTTAAACAAAACAATTCACATGCAGTTGAAGTTCAGACATTCAGCTTTCATTTGAGGGTATCCACATTAAAATTGGATGAAGGGTTTAGGAGTTTCAGCTCCTTAACATGTGCCACCCTGTTTTTAAAGGGGCCAAAAGCAATTGGACAATTGACTCCAAGGCCAGGTTGCTTTGATAGCTGCCTTGACAATACCCCATAGGTTCTCTATAAGGATAAGGTCAGGCGAGTTTGCTGGCCAATCAAGCACATTGATACTATTGTTTTTACCTCAGGTATTGTTAGTTTTGGCAGTGTAGACAAGTGCCAAGTCCTGCTGGAGAATGAAATTTCCATTTCCAAAAATCTTGTTGGCAGAGGGAAACATGAAGTGCTCTAAAATTTCCTGGTAGATGGCTGCACTGACTTTGGTGTAGATAAAACACAATGGACCTACACCAGCAGGTGACATAGCTCCCAAAACCATCACTGATTGTGGAAACTTCACACTAGATCTCAAGCAGCCTGGATTATGTGCCTATCCACTCTTTCTCCAGACTTTGGGACCTTGATTTCCAAATTAAATGCAAAATTTACTATTATCTGAAAACAACACCTAGGATCACTGAGCAACAGTCCAGTCCTTTTTCTCCTTGGCAAAGGTAAGATATTTCTGGTGTTGCCTATTGGTCATGAGCGGCTTGACAAAATGAATGTGACACTTGTAGCCCATGTTCAGGATACATCTGTGTGTGGTGGCTCTTGAAGCAATAACTCCAGCAGCAGTCTTCTCCTTGTAAATCTCCCCCAAATTTTTGAATGGCCTTTTCTTAACAATCCTTTCAAGGCTGTGGTTGTCCCGGTTGCTTGAGCTCCTTTTTCTACCACACTTTTTCCATCCATTAATGTGCTTGGATACAGCACTCTGTGAACAGCCAGTTTCTTTAGCAATGACCTTTTGTGGCTTACTCTCCTTGTTGAGTGTGTCAATGACTGCCTTCTAGACATCTGTCAAGTCAGCAGTCTTCCCCATGATTGTGGAGCCTACTGAAACAGATTAAGGGACCCTTATAAACGCTTAGGAAGCCTTCAAAGGTGTTTTTTGTTAATTATTCTAGTTTACTGAGATAATGGGTTTTATAATCGTCAACATTAACAGAAATAAACACTTGAAATAGATCCCTCTGTTTGTAATGACTCTATAATGAGTTTCACTTTTTGTATTGAAGAACTGAAATAAATTAACTTTTTGATGATATTCTAATTTTGTAAGCAGCACCTGTATATAATCACTCAAGACTTTTCAATGCAATTGGTAACTTGACAGTTTGCAGATATTTTTTAAATTCTCTTAAACCTCATTCACATGTCTGTGTTTAAACACGTACAAGGAAAAATGTTACTGGTGTCATTATTGTTTTGGATCAGTGTGTCCATGTTTTCCATGAATCTGTCACCAGTGTTTTTCACAGATGAATAAATAAGTTAAAAAACTTCTCCTATACTTTCCAATGTTAAATATGGGCAGCACATGGATTGAATACTTCCGTCATCCATGTGCTGTATGTGTTTTTCAACCATAGGGCTCATGCACAGGACCTATTATATCAGACAAGTGCCAACTCTGATTTCCACGGACAGTACTTGTACCTATAATATTTAGTGGGGCTGTGCAGATGTCCAATTTTCACAGACTAACAGAATGGAGAAGGTGCCGACATTTTTTTTCTACCTATGAGAAAAACTGATGGCACTCTGATCACAGTTTACCAATAGGATTAGTTTAGATTATATTTTGTGTTTCTGAAGGCAGGGATACCAGACATGTGTATTTTGTACTTATTTTTTATTGTTTTATTTTGAATGGGGCAACAGGAGGGTGATGTGAGCTTTTATACTTTTCACATATTTGCAATATTTTTCCTTTTTTCTTGCTTCAATAGTACCATTATTAGCCTTGAAGCAACGATCTTCCGATCGCTTGTATTGCACATAGCAGATCTTCAGCCTTGGTATGTATAGCAGAAATCATCAATGCCTATGAATGCCGGAAATGGACAGGCATTCCAAGGAGATCTCCAGACCCCTGGTTATCATGCCAACATATTGGTGCCCTTCCATCATGTGACAAGGGCCCATATTCATGTGGTTTGGTTTGTGATGTGCATCCTTTTTTGAGAGTTAAATGCCGCTGTCAGAGATTGACAGCCGCCTTTAACAGGTTAACAGCCACGGGTGGATTGCGATTCCACCCCCGACTGTTAAGGCACATGTCTGCTGATCAAATCAGCTTTCATGTGCTGGAAAAGTGCCCTGGAACCCACATAAAAGGCAGGGACATTTCCTACTGTCCTAATCATTGTTATTGGCACCCATGAAGTTTAAGTACATAATGTAAAAATATCTCCTGAAAAAAATGAAAAATGAATCAAGCAAAACAGTTTTTTTTGTATAGAGCACTTGTGTTAAATGCAAAAGAGCAAATGATAAGCAATAATTTAAAACAAAAAACAATGCTGTGACCATGATATTGACACCCTTTGCATTAAATTAATATGGAAACACATTTTGACTCTCCTGTGTTAAATCACAAACAAGATGTAACAAGATGTTTTGTAACAAGATGTTTTCTACATTAACCACTTTACTCCCCAGGGTGGTTTGCACGTTAATGATCAGACTAATTTTTACAATTCTGAACAGTGTCAGGCTACTTTCACATATCAGTTTTTTTACCTTCAGGCATAATCCGGCGATTTTTTAAAAATAACACAGTGTAAAAATACCAGAAACGGTAGCCGAATCCAGTCATTTCACCTCACGTTTCATACGTTTATCGCTGGAACCGTCGCTGTGCGTTTTTTCACCGGACAGAAAAATCGTTCCTCTGTACGTTTTCTCCGTCTGAGGAAAAATAATTTTTGACAGATCCGGCAAAAAACCGGATGAAACGTGGGGCCATCAGGAGCAATCCAGCGCTAATACAACTCTATGAGAAAAAAACAGATCCGGCGGAAAAAAAAACACTGATCCGCTTTTTTCAAAACTCGCCGGATTATGTCTGGTGGCAAAAACCTGATATGTGAAAGTAGCTTTACTTTAGGAAGTAATAGTTCTGGAAAGCTTCAACAGATCCCACTGATTCTGAGACATATTGTACTTCATGTTAGTGTTAAAATTTCTTTGATATGACTTGCATTTATTTGGGGAAAAAATGGAAATTTGGTGAAAATTTTGAAATTTTGATATATTCAAACTTTGAGATCTTATGCCTTTAAATCAGAGACATATGTCGCACAAAATAGTTAATAAATAATATTTCCCACATGTCTATTTTACAACAGCACAATTTTTTTAACCAATTTTTTTGTTAGGAAGTTATAATGGTATGTGCACACGGTGCGGATTCTCTGTGGATCCGCAGCGCTTTTTGAGGTACAGAAACACTGCAGATCTGCAACTGATTTACAGGTATTGGGACCTGTTCTCTTCAACATATTCATTAATGATCTGGTAGAAGGTTTACACAGTAAAATATCGATATTTGCAGATGATACAAAACTATGTAAAGCAGTTAATACAAGAGAAGATAGTATTCTGCTACAGATGGATCTGGATAAGTTGGAAACTTGGGCTGAAAGGTGGCAGATGAGGTTTAACAATGATAAATGTAAGGTTATACACATGGGAAGAAGGAATCACTATCACCATTATACACTGAATGGGAAACCACTGGGTAAATCTGACAGGGAGAAGGACTTGGGGATCCTAGTTAATGATAAACTTACCTGGAGCAGCCAGTGCCAGGCAGCAGCTGCCAAGGCAAACAGGATCATGGGGTGCATTAAAAGAGGTCTGGATACCCATGATGAGAGCATTATACTGCCTCTGTACAAATCCCTAGTTAGACTGCACATGGAGTACTGTGTCCAGTTTTGGGCACCGGTGCTCAGGAAGGATATAATGGAACTAGAGAGAGTACAAAGGAGGGCAACACAATTAATAAAGGGGATGGGAGAACTACAATACCCAGATAGATTAGCAAAATTAGGATTATTTAGTCTAGAAAAAAGACGACTGAGGGGCGTTCTAATAACCATGTATAAGTATATAAGGGGACAATACAAATATCTCGCTGAGGATCTGTTTATACCAAGGAAGGTGACGGGCACAAGTGGGCATTCTTTGCGTCTGGAGGAGAGAAGGTTTTTCCACCAACATAGAAGAGGATTCTTTACTGTTAGGGCAGTGAGAATCTGGAATTGCTTGCCTGAGGAGGTGGTGATGGCGAACTCAGTCAAGGGGTTCAAGAGAGGCCTGGATGTCTTCCTGGAGCAGAATAATATTGCATCATACAATTATTAGGTTCTGTAGAAGGACGTAGATCTGGTGATTTATTATGATGGAATATAGGCTGAACTTGATGGACAAATTTCTTTTTTCGGCCTTACTAACTATGTTACTATGTTACAGTACAATGTAAATTAATGAGATAAATAATGCTGTGCACACTTTGCGGAAAAGCTGCAGTTTAACCCCTTAGCGACCGCCTATATGCCTTTTGACGGCGGCCGCTAAGGGTACTTAAACCACAGCGCCGTTAATTAAAACAGAAAAAGTAAATAGCACCCCCCAGAGTCAGACTTTCTCCGGGGTCTCGGCTGCCGGGGGTAGCCGAGACCCCAGAGAACATGATTCGGGAGGTTTTGTACCGACCCCGCATTTGCGATTGCCGGTAATTAACCGTTTACCGGCGATCGCAAAAAAAACCAAAAACGCAATTTCTTTTTAATTTCTCTGTCCTCCGATGTGATCGCACATCAGAGGACAGAGAAAAGGGGAGAAAAGGGGTCCCAGGTAGCCCCCGGATACTCACCTGTCTCCCCCGATGCTCCTCGTGGCTCCCGGTGGGCGCCGCCATCTTCAAAACGGCGGGCGCATGCGCAGTGCGCCCGCCGGCCAGCCCCGGGAGAATCTTTGGGGTCTCGGCTACCGGGGGTAGCCGAGACCCCAAAGAGCATGATCGGGGTGGGTTTTACTGACCCCTGTTTTGCGATCGCCGGTAATTAACTGTTTACCGGCGACCGCAAAAAAAAAAAAAAAGCTAAGTGTAATTCTCTGTCCTCTGATGTGATCGCACATCAGAGGACAGAGAAATAGGGGGATTCGGGGACCCTATCATACTTACCGGTGTCCCTGGGTCCTCCTGCTGCTCCTCCTGGCCGCCGGCGTCTTCTGGGGAAAAGAAAATGGCGGGCACATGCGCAGTGCGCTCGCCATCTGTCTCCATCTGCCGGCCGGCAGGAGAAGAGCAGTTGGGGCTAAAATTAGGGTTAGGGTTAGGGGTAGGGTTAGGGGTAGGGTTAGGGTTAGGGGTAGGGCTAGGGTTAGGGTTAGGGGTAGGGGTAGGGGTAGGGTTAGGGCTAGGGGTAGGGTTAGGGGTAGGGTTAGGGGTAGGGTTAGGGTTAGGGTTAGGGCTAGTGTTAGGGGAAGGGTTAGGGCTAGGGGTAGGGTTAGGGGTAGGGTTAGGGCTAGGGTTAGGGTTAGGGTTAGGGCTAGGGGTAGGGTTAGGGGTAGGGTTAGGGGTAGGGTTAGGGTTAGGGCTAAATTTAGGGTTAGGGTTGGGGCTAAATTTAGGGTTAGGGTTGGGGCTAAATTTAGGGTTAGGGTTGGCGCTAAATTTAGGGTTAGGCTTCTTTCGCACTTACGTCGGTACGGGGCCGTCGCAATGCATCGGCCCGACATACCGACGCACGTTGTGAAAATTGTGCACAACGTGGGCAGCGGATGTAGTTTTTCAACGCATCCGCTGCCCAATCTATGTTCTGGGGAGGAGGGGGCGGAGTTACGGCCACGCATGCGCGGTCAGAAATGGCGGATGCGACGTACAAAAAAAGTTACATTGAGCTTTTTTGTGCTGACGGTCCGCCAAAACACTGATCCAGTGCACGATGGACGCGACGTGTGGCCATCCGTCACGATCCGTCGGCAATACAAGTCTATGGTCAAAAAACGCATCCTGCGGGCATATTTGCAGGATCCGTTTCTTGTCCAAAACGACGGATTGCGACGGATGCCAAACGACGCAAGTGTGAAAGTAGCTTTAGGGCTAGGGTTAGGGTTGGGGCTAAAGTTAGGGCTAGGGTTGGGGATAAAGTTAGGGTTAGAGTTGGGATTAGGGTTAGGCTTTGGATTAGGGTTGGTATTAGGGTTAGGGTTGGCATTAGGGTTATGCTTGGGATTAGGGTTAGGTTTGGGATTAGGGTTAAGGTTAGGGTTGTGATTAGGGGTGTATTGGGATTAGGGTTAGGTTTGAGGTTAGGGTTGAGATTAGGATTAGGGGTGTGTTGGATTTAGGGTTTTGATTAGGGTTATGGTTAGGGTTCACATTAGGGTTGTTTTGGGGTAAGGCTTGTGATTATGGTTAGGGTTAGTGATTAGGATTATGGATCAGGTTGGGATTAGGGTTAGGGGTGTGTTGGGGTTAGGGTTGGAGCTAGAATTGGGGGGTTTCCACTGTTTAGGTACATCAGGGGGTCTCCAAACACGACAGCCAATTTTGCGCTCAAAAAGTCAAATGGTGCTCCCTCCCTTCTGAGCTCTGCCGTGCGCCCAAACAGTGGGTTACCCCCACATATGGGGCATCAACATACTCAGGATAAATTGGACAACAACATCTGGGTTCCAATTTCTCTTGTTACCCTTGTGAAAATAAAAACTTGGGGGCTACAAAATCCTTTTTGTGGAAAAATATATATATATTTTTTTATGACTCTGCATTATAGACTTCTGTGAAGCACTTGGGCATTCAAAGTTTGCACCACACATCTATATAAGTTCCTTGGGGGGTCTAGTTTCCAAAACGGGGTCACTTGTGGGGGGTTACTACTGTTTAGGTACATCGGGGGCTCTGCAAACGCAACATAACGCCCACAGACCATTCTATCTAAGTCTGCATTCCAAAACGGCGCTCCTTCCCTTCCGAGCTCTGCCGTGCGCCCAAACAGTGGTTTACCCCCACATATGGGGCATCAGCATACTCAGGATAAATTGGACAACAACTTTAGTGGTCCAATTTCTCCTGTTACCCTTGTGAAAATAAAAACTTGGGGGCTACAATATCTTTTTTGTGAAAAAAAAATATTTTTTATTTTCACGACTCTGCATTCTAAACTTCTGTGAAGCACTTGGGCATTCAAAGTTCTCACCACACATCTAGATAAGTTCCTTGGGGGTCTAGTTTCCAAAATGGGGTCACTTGTGGGGGATTTCTACTGTTTAGACACATCAGGGGCTCTGCAAACGCGACATGGCGTCCGATCTCAATTCCAGCCAATTCTACATTGAAAAAGTAAAACGGCACTCTTTCTCTTCCAAGCTCTGCGGTGCGCCCAAACAGTGGTTTACCCCCACATATTGGGTATCGACGTACTCAGGAGAAATTGCACAACACATTTAGTGGTCTAATTTCTCCTGTTACATTTGTGAAAATAAAAATTTGTGGGCAAAAAGATCATTTTTGTAGAAAAAATTCGATTTTTTTTTTCACGGCTCTACGTTATAAACTTCTGTGAAGCACATGGGGGTTCAAAGTGCTCACCACACATCTAGATAAATTCCTTAAGGGGTCTAGTTTCCAAAATGGTGTCACTTGTGGGGGGTTTCCACTGTTAAGGCACATCAGGGGCTCTCCAAACGCGACATGGCGTCCAATCTCAATTCCAGCCAATTCTACATTGAAAAAGTAAAACGGCACTCCTTCTTTTCCAAGCTCTGCGGTGCGCCCTAACAGTGGTTTACCCCCACATATTGGGTATCAGCGTACTCAGGAGAAATTGCACAACAACTTTTGTGGTCTAATTTCTCTTGTTACCCTTGTGAAAATAAAAATTTGTGGGCAAAAAGATCATTTTTGTAGAAAAAATGCGATATTTTTTTTTACGGCTCTACATTATAAACTGCTGTGAAGCACATGGGGGTTCAAAGTGCTCACCACACATCTAGATAAGTTCCTTAAGGGGTCTAGTTTCCAAAATGGGGTCACTTGTGGGGGGTTTCCACTGTTTAGGCACATCAGGGGCTCTCCAAACGCGAAATGGCGTCCAATATCAATTCCAGCCAATTCTACTTTGAAAAAGTAAAACGGCGCTCCTTCACTTCCAAGCTCTGCGGTGCGCCCAAACAGTGGTTTACCCTCACATATGGGGTATCGACGCATTCAGGAGAAATCGCACAACAACTTTTGTGGTCTAATTTCTCCTGTTACCCTTGTGAAAATAAGAATTTGTGGGCGAAAAGATCATTTTTGTGTAAACAAAAGCGATTTTTTATTTTCACGGCTCTACGTTATAAACTTCTGTGAAGCACTTGGGGGTTCAAAGAGCTCACCACACATCTTGATAAGTTCCTTAAGGGGTCTAGTTTCCAAATGGTGTCACTTGTGGGGAGTTTCCACTGTTTAGGCACATCAGGGGCTCTCTAAACATGACATGGCATCCGATCTCAATTCCAGCCAATTCTACATTGAAAAAGTAAAACGGCACTCCTTCTCTTCCAAGCTCTGCGGTGCGCCCTAACAGTGGTTTACCCCCACATATTGGGTATCGGCGTACTCAGGAGAAATTGCACAACAACTTTTGTGGTCTAATTTCTCCTGTTACCCTTGTGAAAATAAAAATTTGTGGGCAAAAAGATAATTTTTGTAGAAAAAATGCGATATTTTTTTTTACGGATCTACATTATAAACTTCTGTGAAGCACATGGGGGTTCAAAGTGCTCACCACACATCTAGATAAGTTCCTTAAGGGGTCTAGTTTCCAAAATGGGGTCACTTGTGGGGGGTTTCCACTGTTTAGGCACATCAGGGGCTCTCCAAACGCGAAATGGCGTCCAATATCAATTCCAGCCAATTCTACTTTGAAAAAGTAAAACGGCGCTCCTTCACTTCTAAGTTCTGCAGTGCGCCCAAAAAGTGGTTTACCCCAACATATGGGGCATTGGCATATTCAGGAGAAATTGCATAACAAAATTTATGGTTACATTTCTGTTTTTACACTTGTGAAAATAAAAAAAAATGGTTCTGAATTAAGATGTTTGCAAAAAAAAGTTAAATGTTGATATTTGCCTTCCACATTGTTTCAGTTCCTGTGAAGCACATAAAGGGTTAATAAACTTCTTGAATGTGGTTTTGAGAACCTTGAGGGGTGTAGTTTTTAGAATGGTGTCACACTTCATTATTTTCTATCATATAGACCCCTCAAAATGACTTCAAATGTGATGTGGTCCCTAAAAAAAAATGGTGTTGTAAAAATGAGAAATTGCTGGTCAAATTTTAACCCTTATAACTCCCTAACAAAAAAAAATTTTGTTTCCAAAATTGTGCTGATGTAAAGTAGACATGTGGGAAATGTATTTCTTAACTATTTTTTGTGACATATCTCTCTGATTTAAGGGCATAAAAATACAAATTTTGAAAATTGCAAAATTTTAAAAATTTTCGCCATATTTCCGTTTTTTTTCATAAATAATCGCAAGTAATATCGAAGAAATGTTACCTCTAACATCAAGTACAATATGTCACGAAAAAACAATCTCAGAATCAGCGGGATCCGTTGAAGCGTTCCAGAGTTATAACCTCATAAAGTGACAGTGGTCAGAATTGCAAAAATTGGCTCGGTCATTAAGTACCAAATTGGCTCTGTCACTAAGGGGTTAAAAAGAAGTAGCATGTCACTTCTTTTTTGTGAATCTGCAGAGAGAGGATATGAGAGAGCCAAAAAAAACAACAGGGATACTCTCCTTTCAGGCCATGGTGGGTCTAATAGAGATAAGAGAGAGGGGGGACAGGCTACTACAAGGTTTATATCAACCTATAATCATCAGTGGGAAACTATGAGATCAATACTATCTAAGCACTGGTCGATATTGAAAACAGACCCTATTTTGGCTAGGCATTTACCTGAGAGACCTATGATGACGGCAAGAAGATCCAGAAATTTGCGCGACATGCTTGTCGATAGTCATTATATAGCCAAGCCAAATGACCCTTTTGGGTCGGGGAGACCAAAAGTAGGTTTCTTCACTTGTGGGAAATGTTTGGCCTGTAACAACCTGACTAGGGCTACTGTTGTGAGTTCTGTTTTTGGGCTCCCTCTGGTGGTTACTGATGGTACTGGGTGACTTGTCTTTCCTGGGTTTCTGGGTTCCACCTGTTCCATCAGCATATGGGAGTTTCCTATTTAACCTGGCTTTGCTGGCATTTCCTCGCCGGTTATCAATGTATCCAGTGTGTCTTGCTACCTCTGCTCCCTGCTCCTAGAACCTTCTGGACAAGCTAAGTTTGGATTTTCCTGTTTTGTGTTTTGCTTAATTTGGTTTTTAGTCCAGCCTGCAGTTATGTGATTGTCTGCTGCTGGTTGCTCTAGTGGGCTGAAATTGCTTTTCATGTACCATGAGTTGGCACATGAGTTCAAGTAATTTCAGGATGGTTTTTTGAAGGGTTTTTCGCTGACCGCGCAGTTCACTTTTGTATCCTCTGCTATCTAGCTTTAGCGGGCCTCATTTTGCTGAAACTGTTTTCATACTACGTATGTGCTTTCCTCTCATTTCACCGTCATTATATGTGGTGGGCTGCTATTTGCTGTGGGGTATTTCTCTGGAGGCAAGAGAGGTCTGTGTTTCTTCTGATAGGGGAAGTTAGATCTTCGGCTGGAGCGAGACGTCTAGGATCATCGTAGGCACGTTCCCCGGCTACTTTTATGTGTGTGTTAGGTTCAGGGTCGCGGTCAGCTCAGGTTCCATCGCCCTAGAGCTTGTTTGTATCTGTGCTTGTCCTTTTTGTGATCCCCTGCCATTGGGATCATGACAGTATAACCGGCCCACAAAGTGTTAATTGTATTGGCTGAAGTAGGAGGATAAGTAGTCTGAGGAAGTTTTTTTTTTTTTTTTTTTTTTCCCCTCAGAGTTTGCTGCCTAGCCTTATTGCAGCCTGGCTACTTCCTCCTCCTCTTAATCTTTGAATGGCTCTGATCTCAGCTGTTTATCATGGACGTCCAGAGTTTGGCTTCCAGCCTGAATAATCTTGCCTTTAAGGTTCAAAATATACAGGATTTTGTTGTACATGCTCCTATGTCTGAACCTAGAATTCCTGTCCCAGAGTTTTTTTCTGGAGATAGATCTCGTTTTCTGAATTTTAGGAACAATTGCAAGTTGTTTCTTTCTTTGAAATCTCGCTCCTCTGGAGACCCTGCTCAGCAAGTCAAGATAATTATATCTTTCCTGCGGGGTGACCCTCAGGATTGGGCATTTGCATTGGCACCAGGGGACCCTGCGTTGCTTAATGCAGATGCGTTTTTTCTGGCATTGGGTTTGCTCTATGAGGAACCTAACCAAGAGATTCAGGCTGAAAAAGCTTTGTTGGCCCTCTCTCAGGGGCAAGATGAAGCAGAAATTTATTGTCAAAAATTTCGGAAGTGGTCGGTACTTACTCAGTGGAATGAGTGCGCTCTGGCTGCAAAGTTTAGAGATGGCCTTTCTGAGGCCATTAAAGATGTTATGGTGGGGTTCCCTGCGCCTGCTGGTCTGAATGAGTCTATGACTATGGCTGTTCAGATTGATCGGCGTTTACGGGAGCGCAAACCTGTGCATCATTTGGCGGTGTCGTCTGAACCGTCACCTGAGATAATGCAATGTGATAGAATTCAGTCCAGAAGTGAACGGCAAAAGTATAGGCGGAAAAAAGGGTTGTGCTTTTATTGTGGTGATTCAGCTCATGTTATATCAGCATGCTCTAAACGCAAAAAAGGTTGATAAGTCTGTTGCCATTAGTACTTTACAGTCTAAGTTCATTCTGTCTGTGACTCTGATTTGTTCATTATCATCCATTTCCGTCGATGCCTATGTGGATTCAGGCGCTGCCCTGAGTCTTATGGATTGGTCATTTGCCAATCGCTGTGGGTTTAGTCTGGAGCCTCTGGAAGTCCCTATTCCTTTGAAGGGAATTGACTCTACACCTTTGGCTATGAATAAACCTCAGTACTGGACACAAGTGACCATGCGTATGACTCCCGTTCATCAGGAGGTGATTCGCTTCCTGGTACTGTATAATTTGCATGATGTTCTAGTACTTGGTCTGCCATGGTTACAAACTCATAATCCAGTCCTTGACTGGAAATCAGTGTCTGTGTTAAGCTGGGGTTGTCAGGGGGTTCATGATGATGCACCTCCGATTTCTATCGCTTCATCTACTCCTTCTGAGATTCCTGTGTTTTTGTCTGACTATCGGGAAGTTTTTGAGGAGCCTAAGCTCAGTTCGCTTCCTCCTCACAGGGATTGCGATTGTGCTATAAATTTAATTCCGGGCAGTAAATTTCCTAAAGGTCGTTTGTTCAATCTGTCAGTGCCAGAGCATACTGCTATGCGGGATTATGTTAAGGAGTCCTTGGAAAAGGGGCATATCCGTCCAGCTTTGTCCCCTTTGGGAGCAGGTTTTTTTTTGTGGCCAAGAAAGATGGTTCCTTGAGGCCTTGTATAGATTATCGTCTTTTGAATAAGATTACCGTAAAATATCAGTATCCTTTGCCATTGTTGACTGATTTGTTTGCTCGCATTAAGGGGGCTAAATGGTTCACTAAGATTGATCTTCGGGGTGCGTATAATCTTATACGAATAAAGCAAGGTGATGAGTGGAAAACCGCATTTAATACGCCTGAGGGCCATTTTGAGTATTTGGTAATGCCTTTTGGACTTTCTAATGCTCCTTCAGTCTTCCAGTCCTTTATGCACGATATTTTCCGTGAATATCTGGATAAATTTATGATTGTGTATTTGGATGATATTTTGGTTTTTTCTGATGACTGGGAGTCTCATGTTCAGCAGGTCAGGAAGGTGTTTCAGGTCCTGCGGGCCAATTCCTTGTTTGTAAAAGGCTCAAAGTGTCTCTTTGGAGTCCAGAAGATTTCTTTCTTGGGGTATATTTTTTCCCCTTCTACTATTGAGATGGATCCCGTCAAGGTTCAGGCTATTTGTGACTGGACGCAGCCTACATCTCTTAAGAGTCTACAGAAGTTCTTGGGCTTTGCTAATTTCTATCGTCGTTTTATAACTAATTTTTCTAGTGTTGTTAAGCCTTTGACGGATTTGACTAAGAAGGGTGCTGATGTTGCTAATTGGTCTCCTGCGGCTGTGGAGGCCTTTCAGGAACTTAAGCGCCGGTTTTCTTCTGCTCCTGTGTTGCGTCAGCCAGATGTTTCGCTCCCTTTTCAGGTTGAGGTTGATGCTTCCGAGATTGGAGCGGGGGCGGTTTTGTCACAGAGAAGCTCCGATGGCTCAGTGATGAAGCCATGCGCGTTTTTTTCTAGAAAGTTTTCGCCGGCTGAGCGGAATTATGATGTTGGTAATCGGGAACTTTTGGCCATGAAGTGGGCATTTGAGGAGTGGCGTCATTGGCTAGAGGGTGCTAGACATCGTGTGGTGGTCTTGACTGATCACAAAAATTTGATTTACCTTGAGTCTGCCAGGCGTCTGAATCCTAGACAGGCTCGTTGGTCACTGTTTTTCTCTCGTTTCAATTTTGTGGTTTCATACCTGCCAGGTTCAAAGAATGTGAAGGCGGATGCTCTTTCTAGGAGTTTTGTGCCTGACTCCCTTGGAAATTCTGATCCCTCTGGTATCCTTAGGGATGGGGTGATTTTGTCTGCTGTCTCCCCAGACTTGCGACGTGCTTTGCAGGAGTTTCAGGTGGCTAAACCTGATCGTTGTCCGCCTGAGAGACTGTTTGTTCCGGATAATTGGACCAGTAGAGTCATCTCCGAGGTCCATTCTTCTGCGTTGGCAGGTCATCCTGGAATATTTGGTACTAGAGACTTGGTGGCCAGGTCTTTTTGGTGGCCTTCCTTGTCGAGGGATGTGCGTTCTTTTGTGCAGTCTTGTGAGGTTTGTGCTCGGGCTAAGCCTTGCTGTTCTCGGGCCAGTGGATTGTTGTCACCTTTGCCTATCCCGAAGAGGCCTTGGACGCACATTTCCATGGACTTTATTTCGGATCTCCCTGTCTCTCAAAAAATGTCCGTCATCTGGGTTGTGTGTGATCGCTTTTCTAAAATGGTTCATCTGGTACCCTTGCCTAAGTTGCCTTCCTCCTCTGAGTTGGTCCCTCTGTTTTTTCAGAATGTGGTTCGTTTGCATGGGATTCCTGAGAACATCGTTTCTGACAGGGGATCCCAGTTTGTGTCTAGATTTTGGCGGACTTTCTGTGCTAAGATGGGCATTGATTTGTCCTTTTCGTCTGCATTCCATCCTCAGACGAATGGCCAGACTGAACGAACTAATCAGACCTTGGAAACTTATTTAAGGTGTTTTGTTTCTGCTGATCAGGATGACTGGGTTACCTTTTTGCCGCTGGCCGAGTTTGCGCTTAATAATCGGGCTAGTTCTGCTACCTTGGTTTCTCCTTTCTTTTGTAATTCGGGGTTTCATCCTCGTTTTTCCTCTGGTCAGGTGGAACCTTCTGATTGTCCTGGAGTGGACATGGTGGTGGATAGGTTGCATCGGATTTGGAGTCATTTGGTGGACAATTTGAAGTTGTCCCAGGAGAAGGCTCAGCAGTTTGCTAATCGCCGTCGCCGCGTGGGTCCTCGACTTCTTGTTGGTGACTTGGTGTGGTTGTCTTCTCGTTTTGTTCCTATGAAGGTCTCTTCTCCTAAGTTCAAGCCTCGGTTCATCGGTCCCTATAGGATCTTGGAAATTCTTAACCCTGTGTCGTTTCGTTTGGATCTCCCGGCATCGTTTGCTATTCATAATGTGTTTCATCGGTCGTTGTTGCGGAAGTATGAGGTACCTGTTGTTCCTTCTCTTGAGCCTCCTGCTTCAGTGCTGGTGGAGGGAGAATTGGAGTATGTTGTGGAGAAGATCTTGGATTCTCGTGTTTCCAGACGGAAACTCCAGTATTTGGTCAAGTGGAAGGGTTATGGTCAGGAGGATAATTCTTGGGTGGTTGCCTCGGATGTTCATGCTGATGATTTGGTTCGCGCTTTTCATAGGGCTCATCCTGGTCGCCCTGGTGGTTCTCGTGAGGGTTCGGTGACCCCTCCTCAAGGGGGGGTACTGTTGTGAGTTCTGTTTTTGGGCTCCCTCTGGTGGTTACTGATGGTACTGGGTGACTTGTCTTTCCTGGGTTTCTGGGTTCCACCTGTTCCATCAGCATATGGGAGTTTCCTATTTAACCTGGCTTTGCTGGCATTTCCTCGCCGGTTATCAATGTATCCAGTGTGTCTTGCTACCTCTGCTCCCTGCTCCTAGAACCTTCTGGACAAGCTAAGTTTGGATTTTCCTGTTTTGTGTTTTGCTTAATTTGGTTTTTTGTCCAGCCTGCAGTTATGTGATTCTCTGCTGCTGGTTGCTCTAGTGGGCTGAAATTGCTTTTCATGTACCATGAGTTGGCACATGAGTTCAAGTAATTTCAGGATGGTTTTTTGTAGGGTTTTTCGCTGACCGCGCAGTTCACTTTTGTATCCTCTGCTATCTAGCTTTAGCGGGCCTCATTTTGCTGAAACTGTTTTCATACTACGTATGTGCTTTCCTCTCATTTCACCGTCATTATATGTGGGGGGCTGCTATTTGCTGTGGGGTATTTCTCTGGAGGCAAGAGAGGTCTGTGTTTCTTCTGATAGGGGAAGTTAGATCTTCGGCTGGAGCGAGACGTCTAGGATCATCGTAGGCACGTTCCCCGGCTACTTTTATTTGTGTGTTAGGTTCAGGGTCGCGGTCAGCTCAGGTTCCATCGCCCTAGAGCTTGTTTGTATCTGTGCTTGTCCTTTTTGTGATCCCCTGCCATTGGGATCATGACAGGCTACATCCTTCACATCCAGTGATGGCTCCCGGGAATTTAAAATTAAGGAGTATATTACATGCAATACTACTCATGTAGTTTACTATGCCCGGTGTACGTGTTCACTGGCATATGTAGGACTAACCTCCCGAGAACTTTGCGTCAGAACGCGTGAACACGTTAGGGACATCATGGCGGCTGCCAATGTGGAGGATGTTAGTTCCCTCAAAACCCTGCCCAGACATTTCAGGGATAAACATAATTGTGACCCAAAATGTCTAACTATTTTTGGTATAGATAGAGTCAGGCTGGGAATTAGAGGGGGGGATTATAAGCGCATTCTGGCTCAAAGAGAATGCAAGTGGATAGTAACTCTTGGAACTATGGTCCCTGATGGGTTAAATGAACAACTGAGCTTTGCCTCATACCTATGATGTTGATTTAGCTTTTAGTATGTGTGTCTGTTTTCTAATTTGTTCTTTTCTTTTTAGTTTTAACGTTCCTATATTTCATATGATTCCCTGATTGAGTTTACCTGGTCCCATATGTGGAGATATATAAGAATCATGCCGTATTACCCAGAAAATGGACTTCAGCCGGCTATGGGGGAGAAAACAAAACCTATCTGACTCAAGCCGGATATAAGAAAGTTCCGATTGGTGGATCGGAGTTTATTCTATTTTTCACTTTTACAATGTTAATATAATAGAATATATTCATTTATTTATTTATAATTGTGATTTGATTTTATTTGTCTTGCACTAGTATGTTATTTTATTTTTATTTACACTATTTTCTTGTTAATAGCATTGGTTATGCTATTAGATACACACACTTTTATTCGGATTCACTTAGTTCACATATGCACATTTATCTGGCTTATATTCAGGTTGGGGCTAGACTTCCACTTTGATCCTTGTCCTGTCTGTATGGGACATATATATTTGGATCACCATGGTTACTACACTTACTTGAGAAGTGCTTCGATGGGGCCTGTGGAGGTGTATTATGTCCGGCGATTGCTGTGCTGATGTGGGCTATTGCGGCGTTGATCTATGTGTGAGGACATGTGCGCATGTCCTTGATGTGTGCGGGCGGGGGCATCGCCTCGGCGTCCGTACTGCGGCGCGTGCTGGCTGCGGTCACCATGGCAATGGCCGGGACCAGCGCGCGTCGCACGGGACGCTTAGCGGTGATGTCACTTCCGGTCCTGCAGACCTCGCTGACATGCGCCGCTGATTATGTCCACAATGGGTACAGGTGTGCAGGGTATATATAAAGATTGGAGACACACATTTACGAGCATGGCCCCCTGAGGAAGCCCACGCGAAACGTGCGTTGGGGCTATATCCAACCACAACCACGGACCTATCTGGGTGAGATATTTGTATCTTTGATCGGTATACATCACACTTAGTTTGGGACACTTAGTTTTTAGGCCACAATTGTGGTGATTTAGGTGGTTTTACCCTGGAACTTTCCATTTAACCGGTGTTAGATGCTGCTATATGCAATGCCAGATACGCATGGTCCTGTGTACACTATGTAATGTGGTTGGTTTTTTGTTTGTGTCCTTCACAATTTTACGTGTTTGTCCATGATAATATACATTTTTTGATACTATTTTGTACTGTATTGTATGTTATATGTTTTTAGATCTACTACCAATAAATAACAGATTTTATTTACGGGTGGTTTGGTACTCCTTTTTCTCTTCTGTTTATATCCTTATTGGAGTATGTTTTATGCCTGTTTTTGACAGTGCTGGTTCTTATTAGTATTTCTGGGTATTTTTTATCTGTAAAGTAGACATGTGGGAAATGTTATTTCTTAACTATTTTTTGTGACATATCTCTCTTATTTAAGGGCATAAAAATACAAATTTTGAAAATTGCAAAATTTTAAAAATTTTCGCCATATTTCCGTTTTTTTTCATAAATAATCGCAAGTAATATCGAAGAAATGTTACCACTAACATGAAGTACAATATGTCACGAAAAAACAGTCTCAGAATCAGCGGGATCCGTTGAAGCGTTCCAGAGTTATAACCTCATAAAGTGACAGTGGTCAGAATTGCAAAAATTGGCTCGGTCATTAAGTACCAAATTGGCTCTGTCAGTAAGGGGTTAAAAAGAAGTAGCATGTCACTTCTTTTTTGTGAATCTGCAGCGTTTTTGTACCCATTCCATTATAGAAAGCCGCAGGGGTAAAAAATGCTGCAAATCTGCAAGAAAACCACAGCAAAAACGCAACAAATCCGCGGGTGTGTTTTCTGCCAGTAGAGGCAGAATTTGCACCAAAACTTCCTAAGCCTAATCCGCAAAGTGTGCACATAGCCTAAGGGTTAAAAGTTGACCAGTGATTTCTCATTCCTCAGCAAAATTTATAAGACCATTTTTTTGAGGACCACATTAGACTTGAAGCGCCTTTGAAGGTTCTATATGACAGAAAATATCCTAAAGTGACACCATTCTTAAAACTTCACCCCTCAAGGTACCAAAAACCCTTTTCAAGAAGTTTATTAATCATTCAGGTGCTTCACATGAATTTTTGGAATGTGGAAAAAAATTAACATTTAACTTTTTTTCACAAAAATTTTACTTTAGACCCAATTTTTTTTATTTTTGCAAGGGTTAAAGGAAATAACTGACTCCAAAATTTGTTGTGAAATTTCTCCTGAGCATGCCAATACCCCACATGTGGGGGAAAATCACTTTTTGTGCACACAGCACAGCTCGGAATAGAAGGAGCGCCACTTGACTTTTTGAATGCAAAATTTCCTGGAACAATTAGGGAACACCAAGTCATGTTTAGAGAGACCGTGATGTGCCTAAACAGTGCAAATCCCCCAGAAGTGACACCATTTTGAAAACTAGACCCCTCAGGAACTTATCTAGATGTATGATGTAGAGAGACCGTGATGTGCCTAAACAGTGAAAATCCCCCAGAAGTGACACCATTTTGAAAACTAGACCCCTCAGGGAACTTATCTAGATGTATGATGAGCACATTCAATCCCCAGGTGCTTCACAGAAGTTTATAACGTTGAGCCGTGAATATAAAAAAAATCACATTTCCCCCCCCCAAAAAAAATGATTTTTAGCCCCAAATTTTCCATTTTCATAAGGTAACAGGATAAATCTCACCATAAAATTTGTAGTGCAATATCTCCTACATATGCTGATACCCTATATGAAGGAAAAGAGTACTGCTTGGGTGCACGGCAGAGCTTGGAATGGAAGGAGTGTTAATTGACTTTTTGAACACAAAATTAGCTGGAATACTTTCCGTACCCACTGTACATATTTATTTTTCCATAAAAATATTTATTTATGAGTGCAATATAAATATATTTTTAATTATCTTGTGATTTAAAAAAATATATATTTTTACAACTTTTTTCAATTTTTTTAACTTTTATACTTCTTCCCGCTATGGTACTTTCATTTTCTGCAGTCTGATCGCAGTTATAAGGTATAGCAATGCAGGAGCATTACTGCACCTCATCATCTGTCAGTGCTGCAGGCACAAGTTAGTTATATCATGCACTGCGCATGATCTAACTAATTTCCTTATTCCTGGTGACCCGTATGTCGTCATGACAACATTGGATCACCATGGCAATGATCGGGACCACTCGATGATGTTGCGGGGTCTTCGATCAAGGGCAGCTGGGCTTTCTTCCTTCTGCATGCTCCCCAAATGCTGCGATAGAGTTCGATCGCAGCATTTAGGGGGCTAAAGTGCCGGGAGCAGTGCAGGAATGCTCCTGACACTGAGTGCCGGGTGTTAGCTGTCAGAATCAGCTGACACCTGTCGGCGCTCGTGCTCGCACAGTCCCTGTGCGCGAACGATTGCCATGAAATATCCATGCATCCCAGGTCGGTAAGTACCAGGCTACAGGAAGGTATGGATATGTCTAATGTGCCAAAGGGTCTAAAGTTTAAAATATTTTTTTTAATTATTTAAAAATTAATCAAGTTTTGATTCCTTTTCCATCCTTCTGTCTTCGGTAATAATAAAAACAAATGTGATAACAATGTAAGTATGTCTATTGAATTTTAGCTTAATAAAACAGATCACAGGAGTGACTGTAACAATTAGAATATTTCACCATTAGAATGTTTAGGTGCATAGAGTTTTAATATTTGTTCGCTTTGAGTAAACTATTGTTTACCATAAAAGTTCTATTCAATATTCAATTTCTATTTCTTGTTAGAGTATTTTTATATTATTTCTTTGTATTTATTTCTATAAAAGTTAATACCCAAATAAGGTGTGTCAAGGAAAAGAGTGAGGATCCAGAGTGCTATCCTTTAGCTACACTGCGTTCTTTGCTGAGGGATGTGGGGCCTTGGCCTAATAAGCATAATCTCATTACACTGCAAATAAAAGTTTCCTATTTATCTGCAGATTTCAAATGAATCTAATAAGGCTTATGATACAGTCACCCAATACCCTAATCATATTTCTGCCTATCTAAAAGCAATCAGTAATTGTGTTATAGCAGAACGTGCTGACAATACCTCTGACACAGAAAGGAGAATGAGAGCCCAGCTGTACTAATTAAATTAAATGCTAGGCTGATGGAATACATTTGCTGAAGCTTGGAGAGTATGGGTGCAGAATTAATAAGCATTACAGCTTAGAGCGTGAGATGATATCATAATGGATGCAAGGTTTTGATGTGGAGAGGCTCATTCAGATTCAATGTACCATAATGTACGGATGTGACAGCTGCTTAGAGAGGTGCAGAACCTTAAACAAAGTGCATAAAAAACTTTTTTACTTTTCTGTTGTCTCCCATCGGAACAATATATAATATAGATCACCTGAAGTCCGTATCTCCCTTTAAAAAATGAGTAAATAAAAAAAAATGTTTCTCCTTTGAAAAATCTTGATTCAGATTGGGATGATTTGTGTTACATGCAGATTTAGATTTAGATTTAGGTTGGCTGCAGACTTGCTGCAAATTTACCCTCTTCATTGTGAAGGGTTGAAATTTACAGCAAGGATAAGGAAAATCACAGTAAATGTATCCATGCATGAATCTGTATTTAATTTCTACATTTTTGCACTAAAGAACTATAAGGTTTAAACATAATCTAAAAGTTTTTCCCTTGCTCATAGCCAATGATTGAGTTAAGGAAATTAATAAAAAAATACTAAAGTTATTGCACATTGCAACCAATGAGAACATGAATGGTGACACCTGTGGTCATTCAAGGAAACACACCTGCTTAGCACAAGCTTTCATCCCAGGGCTCCCTGCATATTAGGCTACGTTCCCACAACGAGCTTTTGGTGCATTTTTGATGCTGCAGAATTTCTGCATCTATTATTTAAATTTGGTTACTTGTGTTTTGTGTGCATTTTTTTACCATTCATTTTTATCTTGTTTTTGATGCTATGTTTTGTGTCTGTTTGGTGTTTCGTGCTTTAAATAAAGCTGCTTTGTATTTTAGACTTCTGGATTTTTTTGCTGTGACAAAACTTTATTGTTATACTTAGGTGGAGATTATATATGTCTTTGATGCTTTTCTGCCCAGGAAATGCACTGGAAGCACATGTGTTTTTTGGCTGCAGATTTTCCGCATCTAATATAAGTTTGTGGGGAAAATCCACACAGAAAACTCAGCGTACCCGCAAGAGAAAACGACATGCTGCGGATTGAAAAATGTACCACAGGTGAGTTTGTGCAGCATTAAAAAGAAGCACAGTGGGCAGGAGATTTCTATAAATCTCATCCACTTTGCTGGAACTGCAAGCAGCCGTGTTTTTAAAGCCGCCAAAGCACGCAGCATCAAAAACTCACCAACAGCTCATCATGGGGACATAGGTTTAGTGGTTTTCTGTGATCTATTCATAAGTACAATTTTATATTATTTAGATCATTTTATTATTGACACATATTATCTCCTGTTGTTAATATTTTAAATAACTAGTAAGGGAAATTTCTACCTAAAAATATTTTACTATTGATCACCCTTACAACTGAGGGCACCTGCCGATGAGTGTGTAAATCGGATGTGTGCTATCTGATTTTTAATTGATAAGCACAAGGACAGCACACTGATTCATATTATTCAATAATCCTGTTCAGATGAACAATTTTTCTACCAGTCCAATTATACTGGAGAATAGGGTTGAGCAACTTTTACTTTTTTAGGGTCGAGTCGGGTTTCGCGAAACCCGACTATCTCAAAAGTCGAGTCGAGTGAAATCGGCCGATTATCGCGAAAAGGGAAACCCAATGCAAAGTCAATGGGAAATCTCTCTCTCTCTCCCCTCTGTTCCTGAACAGAAAAAATGGTGTTACACATTGCAAATCGCTACAGTGCACAAGCGAGAAGATGGCGATAGGCGTGCACGCCCCTTAGACCTATGTCATCACTCTGCCCACGCTCCTTCATTGGCTGAAAAAAAGGCGCGAAACGTGTCATACGAAACGCGACTTTGGTGCGAAGATCGCTGACCGCATGGCCGATCCCACACTGGGATCGGGTCGGGTTTCATGAAACCCGATTTTGCCAAAAGTCGGCGACTTTTGAATTTGTCCAATCCGTTTCGCTCAAGCCTACTAGAGAAAAAAGATCTCAGCGTGCACTACTTTCATCCGGATAACACTCAAGTCTATGGGTGGTAGAAAAAAAATTGGATCCAACATGGACCATCAGAGAGACAACCAATTTTTATGGCTATAGTTCTATTTTAAACTTAGTAAACTGTATTTGGTCATGCACATGTTTTAACCCCTTCTCGACTTGATGAAAACTTACGTCATATGTCATGTCTATGCCTTTGCTGCGGGCTTGCAAGCTCCAGTAAGCCCACATCTTTCCCCACACATGACAGCTGGCTAAATCAGCCACCATGCCTCTAACGCCGCTGTTAAATCCTGCTCTCAATCTCTGACAGTGGCATTTAACAAGCACTGGTAAAGCGGCACCGATGGATTGTCATAAAAAGTCGGGGTTCTGCTGATGACCCCTTGCTTGTCATTACGATCCTCCTGTGAAAGCCATCCCGTAGCTGGCTTTCATAGGAGATTGTGATTTTAGCTATACATAGCAGTGCTAAAGTGATCAGACGATATCAGCTTACAGTACGCTAAGGGGAAGGGGACTATTAGATACAGTAAAAGTTGAAGATAAGTTTTTAAAAAATATTTGCCCCATTGAAAATAAAACAATTAAAATAAATAAGAAATATACATATTTGGTACTGCTGCATTCGTAAAAGTCCAATTTATTGGAATATAAAACAAACTAATCTTATCAGTGAACTGCGTAATGAAAAAAATAAAAATGCCAGAATTACATTGCAATAAAAAGCAATACGAGGCGAACAAAACATTGCATCTACCTCAATATGGTATCACTAAAACATCAGCTCAGATTTTAAAAAATAAGCTCTCACCCAGCCCCATATCCTGAAAAATGAAAAAAGTTATGGGTCTCAAAAAATAGTGAGAAAAGCTAAATTTATTTTTCTTAAAAATTTCATTTTTTTTTCTCCACTTAAATAAAAAAAAAAAAAAAAAATGTTTGGTATCTGCGTACTCATACTGACCTGGCGAATCATATGGCCAGGAAATATGTCCATCATATGGACAGTTTTACCATATAGTGAACATATTAAATAAAAATCCCCCAAAAAACAATTGTGGAATTGCACTTTTTTTTGCTTTTTTTTGCAATTTCAACACACTTGGACTTTTCTTCCCCTTTTCCAGTACACTATGTAGTAAAATGTATAATGTCATTCAAAAGTACAACTCATCCCCCACAAAACAAAGCCTCATGCTGCTATAGTGACAGAAAAATTAAAAAAATATAGCTTTTGGAGAAGGGGAGGAAAAAAGGAAAAACAAACAAACAGAAAATGGCTACGGTATGAAGAGGTTAATGTAGTTGTATGAAAACGGATCGCACCCGGATATGACACAGATAGCACACAGACGTAAAACGTGAGCAAATGGATGGCACATGGTTGAAAATATGGTAAAAATTAGAAAACAATTATCTGAGTTTTCTGCATGAAACTCGGATGATTTTCATGTGCTCGTCTACTGGCTCCCTGAAAAACATTATTAATATTAGCCACATTGGGTTTGCTTTTTAATATCTTTATAACATTTGGAGCTTTGCTTGGCTATCTTCATACACACTTGGGACGTTTTTATTTGTTTTGGTTACACGCTTTTTACATGCATTATTTCTTATGTAGTAGTCTATAATAAAAAATGCCAAGACACCATTCCTACAATTCTATCATAATGTGATTTAATAAAACACCAAAACGCGCTAAAAATCCACAAGCATGCACCAATTCTTCAATTCTCCAAGTCCCCTACTGGTAGGGGAATACTCAACATGACTCTTTTTCACTCTGTGTGAAATATTTAACCTTATTCTTTTGCAAAGGCTTTCATGTAAAGGGGAATTTGATCTACTTTGACAAGAATTTCCTAAGATATGATAATTATATGCATGATCACACAATGAACATAGCCGCGTTTGTAATGCTGAAGATATAAACACAAATTCAAATAGTTCAACCAATTCTCCTGCTATGTTGATCCGGAAGTAGACTGTTATAATACCATTATAATACTAGAAATTTCATATCTTTGGCACGCATACAAGTCACTTTTAGTACATGCAATTTTTTTGCAATTGTAATTTAGGAATTTATATACCCTAATCAGCCATAACATTTGAACCACTAGCAGGACACATGAATAACATGAATTATCCTGTGAAAATAACAACTATCTGTAAGGGAGGAGGGATGATTTGAAAATAACCACCTAAGCATGAGTTTCGCTATAACCCATTATGAAAGCAGTATCTTTGAAAAGTTCACCCTAAGGGCAGTCCCACACATCCAGATAATTCCGGTACCGGAATAATCGGAACCGGAATTATCCGTGTCCGTTTGCCCATGCGTTTCTACGGCACATCAGTGTGGCACATGTGCGGCACACGTGTGTCGCCCGTGTGCCCACTGGGTACCACACGCACCGTGCAGGAGACAGCGCTAAAGTTTAGCGCTGTCCCCTGCATCGTGCTGAAGCCGCCATTCATATCTTCCCTGCAGCAGCGTTTGCTGTAGAGAAGATATGAATATTCCTTTTTTTTTTTGTTTCTCGTGTTTACAATAAAGATCCATGGAGACTCACCCGGCTCCCTCGTTGGCGCTGCTTCCTGCCTGGCCGCACCTTCTACTGTATGAGCAGTCACGTGGGGCTGTTCATTTACAGTAATGAATATGCGGCTTCACCACCCCTATGGGCAGTGGAGCCGCATATTCATGACTGTAATCGGCGGCCCCACGTGACCGCTCATACAGTAGAAGATGCGGCCAGGACAGGAAGCAGTGCCAGCGAGGGAGCCGGGTGAGTATTTTAAGAACAGCGTGTGGGCGCACAGGGGGTAGGAGGGGGGTAGGCACATGGATCTTTATTTTAAACACGAGAAACAAAAAAAAAAGGAATATTCATATCTTCTCTACAGCAAACGCTGCTGCAGGGAAGATATGAATGGCGGCTTCAGCACCAGTGGGGGGATAGCGCTTACTGTAGCGCTGTCTCCTGCATGGCACACGGACTGCACATGGACAACGTCCGTGTGCGGTATGTGTTTTACATGGACCCATTGACTTTAATGGGTCCGTGTAATCCGTGCGCTCCCATGATCACTGACATGTCTCCGTGTTTGGCACACGGAGACACGGTCTGCAAAAAATTAATGACATCTGCACAAATGCATTGATTTCAATGTGTCTACATGTGTCAGTGGCTCCGGTACGTGAGGAAACTGTCACCTCACATACCGGAGCCACTGACTTGTGAACCTTCTTTCTGCCAAGGGACATTTGGATTTTTAAGCCATCCTTTGGGGGTCATACAAACTGTGCAGTAACTCTGCCTACAAAGTAAGTCTTGACGCTGGCGTTGGTGTCAGGATGTAATCTTTTATTACATGGGCCTCAGCATTCAATAGTGAACACTGAGAGAATGCACTCACAGAGCAAGAAGTAAATAAAAGGCCTGGCCATGTAAACTCAGCTGCCGACTCAAGCACTGTGGTCATCGTGGGCTGTTAGGCCGGCGTCACACTTGCGAGTTTTACGGACGTAAGAGCGCAGAAACTACGTCTGTAAAACTCGCAAAAAATACGGCACAATTATTCTCTATGCCCCTGCTCCTATCTGCCGTATTTTACTGATCAGTATTATACGGCTTTCTACGGCCGTAGAAAATCACAGCATGCTGCGTTTGTCACCGTATTGTGCAAATAAAACGCCAATGAAAGTCTATGGAAGCCCCAAAAATACGGATTACACACGGACCAGCAGTGTGACTTGCGAGAAATACGCAGCGCTGTTACAGAGAAAAGCCGGCAATTAAGTGCGGTGTACAGTAAAATCACACTGACAGCTTACAGTAGAATAGGTAGAATAAATATGTACACATAGAATAGGTATATATATATATATATGTCAGTGAGACACATATATATATATATATTATTCCTTCATACAGCGCGAGATAGCAAAAAGCCGGTAATTCAATTACCGGCTTTTGCTTTCTCCTTCCTCAAACCCGACATGATATGAGACATGGTTTAGATACAGTAAACCATCTCATATCACCATTTTTTTTGCATAATCCACACTACTAATGTTAGTAGTGTGTATCTGCAAAATTTGGCCGTTCTAGCTCTTAAAATAAAGGGTTAAATGGTGGAAAAAATTGGCGTGGGCTCCCGCGCAATTTTCTCCGCCAGAGTAGTAAAGCCAGTGACTGAGGGCAGATATTAATAGCCTGGAGAGGGTCCATGGTTATTGGCCCCCCCGGCTAAAAATATCTGCCCCCAGCCACCCCAGAAAAGGCACATCTGGAAGATGCGCCTATTCTGGCACTTGGCCACTCTCTTCCCATTCCCGTGTAGCGGTGGGATATGGGGTAATGAAGGGTTAATGCCACCTTGCTATTGTAAGGTGACATTAAGCCAGATTAATAATGGAGAGGCGTCAATTATGACACCTATCCATTATTAATCCAATACTAGTAAAGGGTTAAAAAAAACACACACACATTATTAAAAATTATTTTAATGAAATAAAAACAAAGGTTGTTGTAATATTTTATTTAACGCCCAATCCAATCACTGAAGACCCTCGTTCTGTAAAAGAAAAAACATAATAAACCAACAATATACTTACCTTCTGCAGATCTGTAAAGTCCAACGATGTAAATCCTTCTGAAGGGGTTAAAACATTTTGCAGCAAGGTGTTCCGCTAATGCAGGCTGGGAGCTTTCTAGGTAAGTTCCCACGATCTATGAACAGCCAGCAGAGGGCGCCTCACCGCAAATGAAGGTAAATATAGATCATTGACCTATATTTAGCTTCATTCCCTGGGGTTTTGCAGCAAGGAGCAGCCTGCATTAGCGGAACTCCTTGCTGCAAAATGTTTTAACCCCTTCAGAAGGATTTACATCGTTGGACTTTACAGATCTGCAGAAGGTAAGTATATTGTTGGTTTATTATGTTTTTTCTTTTACAGAACGAGGGTCTTCAGTGATTGGATTGGGCGTTAAATAAAATATTACAACAACCTTTGTTTTTATTTCATTAAAATAATTTTTAATAATGTGTGTGTGTTTTTTTTAACCCTTTACTAGTATTGGATTAATAATGGATAGGTGTCATAATTGACGCCTCTCCATTATTAATCTGGCTTAATGTCACCTTACAATAGCAAGGTGGCATTAACCCTTCATTACCCCATATCCCACCGCTACACGAGAATGGGAAGAGAGTGGCCAAGTGCCAGAATAGGCACATCTTCCAGATGTGCCTTTTCTGGGGTGGCTGGGGGCAGGTGTTTTTAGCCAGGGGGGGGGGGCAATAACCGTGGACCCTCTCCAGGCTATTAATATCTGCCCTCAGTCACTGGCTTTACTACTCTGGCGGAGAAAAATTGCACGGGAGCCCACGCCAATTTTTTCCGCCATTTAACCCTTTATTTTAAGAGCTAGAACGGCCAAATTTTGCAGATACACACTACTAACCTTAGTAGTGTGGATTATGCAAAAAAAATGGTGATATGAGATGGTTTACTGTATCTAAACCATGTCTCATATCATGTCGGGTTTGAGGAAGGAGAAAGCAAAAGCCGGTAATTGAATTACCGTCTTTTTGCTATCTCGCGCTGTATGAAGGAATAATATATATATATATATGTGTCTACTGACATATATATATATATATATATAGACAGTATATATGTTTTTATTTTTTTTTAACACATGGATCCCTTGTATAGGCGTATGTCGGTTTGGCAAGCCTGCGATAAAAACACGCAGTACGGCTGCCATACGGATTACATACGGAGGATGCCATGCGCAAAAAATGGTGACACACCCTGCCTACGGAGGAGCTACGGACCACTATTTTCGGGACTTTTCAGCGTATTACGGCCGTAATATATGGACCGTATTTGCATACGCTGAGTGTGACGCCGGCCTAAATGTCCCAAGGGCCTGAGTTTCCCCACTCCTGCCCTAAGGGCTCACTCAAACAACCATATTTTCATTCCGAATGTGATCCTACAAAACACCAGACTCAGACCAATGTTATTTTCTAGGGCTATACACGTCTGATTTCTTTCTTTGGACCACCGAGTCTGTCCAATGGAAAAAATTGATAAAACGCTAAGGTGGAACAGTGTAAGGTCACCAGCATCATAATTCAACCCACGTGGGGTATATATAATCCAGAAAAAATGGGACCAAAGGAAGGACCATATTGGACCACTGCACTCAAATCGACAAAAACCAGCAGAAAAAAAGGAGCATAAAGTCCAGGTAACTATATAGAACAAACTTTATTAGTAATAATACCAGGTTTAAAAATGTGGATGTATTTCTTACTGTAGGCACCCGTCCCCTGTTCATGCAGGTGCGTGCTGAGTACAGCACGGGGATTATTTCCCCCTGTCGTTTTTAAACCTGGTATTATTACTAATAAAGTTTGTTCTATATAGTAACTGGACTTTATGCTGCTTTTTTTCTGCTGGTTTTTGTTTTTTTTTAATGGAAAAAATTGCAGCATGTAGGATTTGCATCCAATATTTAGATCGCACTCGGCCATGCAAGTCATTGAGTTCATGTAAAAAAATCAGACTGCATTCAGATGACATCTGAGTATGGTCCAATTTTCACGCATTGCCAGAATGGAGAATTTTTTTTTCACAACTTCTCCTCATTGAAGAAAACTGGATCACACTCAGAGTGTGATCTGCATAATCAGCCCAATTCTCTCAGCTGAAAAAAATACGGTGGTGTGACCATAGCCCAATGATCAACAATAGGCATTATTGCTAAGTGCAGGCTTTTTATTGAGCTGAGAAATAAGTTTATAGTGCCTTCTGATGAGTGATAATTAGTGATGAGCGAATAGACTCGTTACTCGAGATTTCCTGAGCACGATCGGGGGACCACCGAGTATTTTTTAGTGCTCGGAGATTTAGTTTTCATCGCCGCAGTTGAATGATTTACATCTGTTAGCCAGCATAAGTACATGTGGGGGTTGCCTGGTTGCTAGGGAATCCCCACATGCTATCAAGCTGGCTAAGAGATGTAAATCATTCAGCTGCGGTAAAAAATACTCGGAGGACACACAAGCGTGCTCGGGAAATCTCGAGTAACGAGTATATTTACTCACCACTAGTGATAATACAGCATGTGTCCATGCTATACCACAGCTAGCAATGTGCTGTATTGGTCACGATTGGTGTCAGTACCAATCAAGGTTGTTTTATCCCCTTAGATACCACGGTCATAGAGTCATAATGGTTGCCATGACAACTAGAGGTCAAATAATGGCCTAAGGGTCTGCCAGCTTTCTAACACTGTTAAAAAATAAAAAAACACAAAAACATTACTTTTTTTTTTTACACTAGAATAAAAATCGATCAAAAAGTTGTATGTAAAAAACCTCAATAGAAATGTCCTCTACAAAACAAGTCCTGTTATGGCTTAGAGGAAAAATAAAAAGGTTACACCTCACACATTATAATGCAAATAATAATATTTTTTTTGTCAAAAACTGTGTTTAGTTAGTTTGTAAAAGTGGCAAAGCATAAAAAGAAATATGGAAATGTGGTATTATAATCGGATTAGCCTGGAGAGCAAAGCTGTCTAATCACTTGTACTACACAGTAAAAAGGCTTAAAAAAATAAAATTATTTTGGAAATTCTGCTTTTTGTTTATTCTGCATCAAAAAAATCTGAACAAAAAATGTTCAAAAAACGTTGTGTACTCCAAAAATATAGCAAAAAAAACTTCAACTCAGCCTGCAAAAAACAAGATCCCATACAGCTCTGTTAGCTGAAAGATAAAATAGTTATATCTGTCATGAGGGCAATCAACGCGATTCATGTAGCAAAACAACACAAAATACAAATGTCGATTCTCTCCGCAGACGCAGAGAAAGCTTTCTATTGCGTTGATTGGTATTTCGTACTTCATGGAACAAGCACTTGCAAAATTGTCTTCCCTCTAAATTTTATGCATAAAATATCTGCCCTACACACAGCACCCTCCGCGAAAATTAAAATTAATAACACACTATTAGCCAGCTTTGACATAAAAAACGGCACAAAGCAAGGTTGCCCTCTATCGCCCCTTTTGTTCATACAACTATCCCCTAAGATCAAAGGATTGAAAATAGGCACAGTTGAACACAAATTAACGGCGCTGTGGAAAAAGTAAATAGCGCCCCCCAGAGGCCGATTTTCTCCGGGGTCTCGGCTGCCAGGGGTAGCCGAGACCCCAGAGAACATGATTCGGGTCGGTTTTTACTGACCCCGCTTTTGCGATCGCCGGTAATTAACCGTTTACCGGCGATCGCAAAAAAAAAAACGCAATTTCTTTTTAATTTCTCTGTCCTCCGATGTGATCGCACATCAGAGGACAGAGAAATGGGGTCCCAGGTAGCCCCCCAATACTTACCTGTATCCCCCGGTGCTCCTCATGGCTCCCGATGGGCGCCGCCATCTTTTTTCCGGCAAAAAAATGGCGGGCGCATGCGCAGTGCGCCCGCCGGCTGGCATCGGGAGAATCTTTGGAATCTCGGCTGCCGGGGGTAGCCGAGACCCCAAAGAACATGATCGGGGTCAGTTTTACCGACCCCTGTTTTGCGATCGCCGGTAATTAACTGTTTACCAGCGACCGCAAAAAAAAAAAAAAGTAATGTGTAATTCTCTGTCCTCTGATGTGATCACACATCAGAGGACAGAGAAATAGGGGGATTCGGGGACCCTATCATACTCACCGGTGTCCCTGGGTCCTCCTGCTGCTCCTCCTGGCCGCCGGCGTCTTCATGGCAAAAGACAATGGTGGGCGCATGCGCAGTGCACCCGCCATCTGTCGCCATCTGCTGGCCGGCAGGAGAAGAGCAGTTGGGGCTAAAATTAGCGTTAGGGTTAGGGTTAGGGTTAGGGTTAGGGCTAGGGTTAGGGCTAGGGTTAGGGCTAGGGTTAGGGCTAGGGTTAGGGTTTGGGCTAAATTTAGGGTTAGGGTTGGGGCTAAATTTAGGGTTAGGGTTGGGGCCAAATTTAGGGTTAGGGTTGGGGCTAAATTTAGGGTTAGGGTTGGGGCTAAATTTAGGGTTAGGCTTCTTTCACACTTACGTCGGTACGGGGCCGTCGCAATGCGTCGGCCCAACATACCGACGCACGTTGTGAAAATTGTGCACAATGTGGGCAGCGGATGTAGTTTTTCAATGCATCCGCTGCCCAATCTATGTCCTGGGGAGGAGGGGGCGTAGTTACGGCCACGCATGCGCGGTCAGAAATGGCGGACGCGACGTACAAAAAAAGTTACATTGAACGTTTTTTTGTGCCGACGGTCCGCCAAAACACAACTGATCCAGTGCACGATGGACGTGACGTGTGGCCATCCGTCACGATCCGTCGGCAATACAAGTCTATGGGCAAAAAACGCATCCTGCGGGCATATTTGCAGGATCCATTTTTTGTCCAAAATGATGGATTGCGACGGATGCCAAACGACGCAAGTGTAAAAGTAGCCTAAGGGCTAGGGTTGGGGCTAAAGTTAGGGTTAGAGTTGGGATTAGGGTTGAGTTTGGATTAGGGTTGGTATTAGGGTTAGGGTTGGCATTAGGTTTACGCTTGGGATTAGGGTTAAGGTTAGGGTTGTGATTAGGGGTGTATTGGGATTAGGGTTAGGTTTGAGGTTAGGGTTGAGATTAGGGTTGTTTTGGGGTAAGGGTTGTGATTATCGTTAGGGTTAGTGATTAGGATTATGGATCGGGTTGGGATTAGGGTTAGGGGTGTGTTGGGGTTTGGGTTGGAGCTCGAATTGGGGGGTTTCCACTGTTTAGGTACATCAGGGGGTCTCCAAACACGACAGCCAATTTTGCGCTCAAAAACTCAAATGGTGCTCCCTCCCTTCTGAGCTCTGCCGTGCGCCCAAACAGTGGGTTACCCCCACATATGGGGCATCAGTGTACTCGGGATAAATTGGACAACTTTTGGGGTCCAATTTCTCCTGTTACCCTTGTGAAAATAAAAACTTGGGGCCTACAAAATCTTTTTTGTGGAAAAAAAATATTTTTTATTTTCATGACTCTGCTTTATAAACTTCTGTGAAGCACTTGGGCATTCAAAGTTCTCACCACACATCTAGATAAGTTCCTTGGGAGGTCTAGTTTCCAAAATGGGGTCACTTGTAGAGGGTTTCTACTGTTTAGGTACATCAGGGGCTCTGCAAACGCAACATAACGCCAGCAGACCATTCTATCAAAGTCTGCATTCCAAAACAGCGCTCCTTCCTTCCGAGCTCTGCCGTGTGCCCAAACAGTGGTTTACCCCCACATATGGGGTACCAGCATACTCAGGACAAATTGGACAACAACTTTTGGGGTCCGATTTCTCTTGTTACCCTTGTGAAAATAAAAACTTGGGGGCAAAAAAATCTTTTTTGTGGGAAAAAAATATTTTTTATTTTCACGACTCTGCATTCTAAACTTCTGTGAAGCACTTGGGCATTCAAAGTTCTCACCACACATCTAGATAAGTTCCATGCGGGGTCTAGTTTCCAAAATGGGGTCACTTGTGGGGGGTTTCTCCAAAAGCGACATGGCGCCCGATCTCAATTCCAGCCAATTCTACATTGAAAAAGTAAAACGGCACTCCTTCTATTCCAAGCTCTGCGGTGCGCCCAAACAGTGGTTTACCCCCACATATTGTGTATCGACGTACTCAGGAGAAATGGCACTACAACATTTGTGGTCTAATTTCTCCTGTTACCCTTGTGAAAATAAAAATTTGGGGGCAAAAAGATCATTTTTGTAGAAAAAAATGCGATTTTTTATTTTCACGGCTCAACGTTATAAACTTCTGTGAAGCACATGGGGGTTCAGAGTGCTCACCACACATCTAGATAAGTTCCTTAAGGGGTCTAGTTTCCAAAATGGTGTCACTTGTGGGGGGTTTCCACTGTTTAGGCACATCAGGGGCTCTCCAAACGCGACATGGCGTCCAATCTCAATTCCTGCCAATTCTACATTGAAAAAGTAAAACGGCGCTCCTTCACTTCCAAGCTCTGCGGTGCGCCCAAACAGTGGTTTACCCTCACATATGGGGTATCGACATATTCAGGAGAAATCGCACAACAACTTTTGTGGTCTAATTTCTCCTGTTACCCTTGTGAAAATAAGAATTTGTGGGCGAAAAGATCATTTTTGTGTAAACAAATGCGATTTTTTATTTTCACAGCTCTACGTTATAAACTTCTGTGAAGCTCTTGGGGGTTCAAAGTGCTCACCACACATCTAGATAAGTTCCTTAAGGGGTCTAGTTTCCAAAATGGTGTCACTTGTGGGGGTTTCCACTGTTTAGGCAAATCAGGGGCTCTCTAAACGTGACATGGCATCCGATCTCAATTCCAGCCAATTCTGCATTGAAAAAGTCAAACGGCGCTCCTTCACTTCCAAGTTCTGTGGTGTGCCCAAAAAGTGGTTTACCCCCACATATGGGGTATTGGCGTATTCAGGAGAAATTGCATAACAAAATTTATGGTTACATTTCTGTTTTTACACTTGTGAAAATAAAAAAATGGTTCTGAATTAAAATGTTTGCAAAAAAAAGTTAAATGTTCATTTTTTCCTTCCACATTGTTTCAGTTCCTGTGAAGCACGTAAAGGGTTAATAAACTGCTTGAATGTGGTTTTGAGAACCTTGAGGGGTGTAGTTTTTAGAATGGTGTCACACTTCGTTATTTTCTATCATAGACCCCTCAAAATGACTTCAAATGTGATGTGGTCCCTAAAAATAAATGGTGTTGTAAAAATGAGAAATTGCTGGTCAACTTTTAACCCTTATAACTCCCTAACAAAAAAAATTTTGTTTCGAAAATTGTGCTGATGTAAAGTAGACATGTGGGAAATGTTATTTATTAACTATTTTTTGTGACATATCTCTCTGATTTAAGGGCATAAAAATACAAAGTTTGAATATTGCAAAATTTTAAACATTTTCGCCATATTTCCATTTTTTTCATAAATAATCGCAAGTAATATCGAAGAAATGTTACCACTATCATGAAGTACAATATGTCACGAAAAAATATTCTCAGAATCAGTGGGATCCGTTGAAGCATTCCAGAGTTATAACCTCATAAAGTGACAGTGGTCAGAATTGTAAAAATTGGCTCAGTCATTAAGTACCAAATTGGCTCTGTCACTAAGGGGTTAAATACAATAATATCACAAACTCGTACACTATGACTACCCTCAGATTATGGCATAAAGCAAATAAAAAAATGAATCTTATTCCAAATATATGCAAAGCCACTCCTATCTTGCATTTGATCCCTAATAATTATAGATCTCTTAAGAGGAAAATCAGGCTCTGGATTCCCTTCAGAAATTTGCCGATTTAGGCCATGTTCACACGTTCCTGATTTCCATCCTTTTTTTTCTGCACTAAAAGCCGCAGCTCTTGGCAGAAAACGCAGGTCCTTTTTTTGGTGCTTTTTTGATGCGTTTTTTAGTGCGTTTTTTTATGCAGTTTTCTATGCAGAGTCTGTGTGTTTTCTAGGGAGTTTTTTAGGGTTGAAATGGCTGAAAATACCCTAACCCTACCCCTACCCCTAACCCTACCCCTAACCCTAACCCTACCCCTAAGACTACCCCTACCCCTACCCCTAACCCTACCCCTAACCCTACCCCTAATCCTAACCTTAGTGGAAAAAAAAAAAATTCTTTATTTTTTTATTGTCCCTACCTATGGGGGTGACAAAGGGGGGGGGGGGTCATTTACTATTTTTTTATTTTGATCACTGAGATAGGTTATATCTCAGTGATCAAAATGCACTTTGGAAGTAATCTGCCGGCTGGCAGATTCGGCGGGCGCACTGCGCATGCGCCCGCCATTTTGGAAGATGGCGGCGCCCAGGGAGAAGACGGACGGACGGACACCGGGAGGCCGGGTAAGTTTAAGGGGGGGAGATGAGGGCACGGGGGGGGGGGCGTCGGAGCACGGGGGGTGGCATCGGAGCATGGGGGGGTGGGATTGGGGCACGGGGGGGCAGCCACACTGCAGCGGTTCTGCACCACAAACCGCAGTAAAACCCGCAGATATATTTTTCATCTGTGGGTTTTACTGCGGGTTTGACCTCACAATGGAGGTCTATGGGTGCAGAACCGCTGCAGTTCCGCAAAAAGAAGTGACATGGTACTTCTTTTTTACCGCAGCTATTCAGCGCGGCTTTTTTTCCCGGTTCCCGCATCATGTGCACAGTGGTTCCTGTTTTCCATAGGGTACAGTGTACTGTACCCTGCATGGAAAACAGCTGCGGAGCCGCAGCGGCATATTCGCGGCGGTTCCGCAGTAAAAAACGCACTGTGTGAACATGGCCTTACTCCTTAGTGTACAAAAACAGATGTATGAGCAAGAACAAGATCAGCTCACACACTATAAAAACCTTCACTTGAAAGATGAGAAAATTCAAACTCTACAGGAAGTAACAAAACTTTATCTCCCAGACATTTCTACCTCAGCACCTGATCCGCCAATCCTTAATTTATTTATGAACACAAAAGGAAAGGAAAAAATGATAGCCAAAATAAATAAGAACCTAACCCAAACACAGGAGATCCCAGATTTCATAAAAAATGGGAATTAGAACAAAATACAAAATTTCTCCCAGAAGAAATTCATACAATCTTCAAAAACATCCACTTCCTAACATCTTCAGTGAGATTCCAAGAACTTAACTATAAAATCATATCAAGATGGTATATTACACCTGACATATTGAATAAAACAGACAGCCCAATCTCCCCTCTTTGTTGGAGATGCACCAAAGAGAAGGGTTCCCCATCTCATATCTTGTTGGAATGCACAAAAAATAAAAGTTTCTGGGAGAGAGTTAGAGAGCATATAAAGAAAGCCTTAAACGTAGACATCTCATTAGTAGGGTTGAGCAACTTTTCCATTTTTGAGGTCGAGTCGGGTTTCGCGAAACCCGACTTTATCAAAAGTCGAGTCGAGTGAAATTGGCTGATTATCTTGAAAAGTCGGGGTCGGGGGATCTGCCGAAACACGAAACCCAATGCAAGTCATTGGGAAATCTCTATATATTTATATTTACTTCAGCGCGATAATGTTGAAAAGCCGATAATTCAATAGCCGGCTTTTCATTTCTCCTTCCTAAACCCGACATGATATGAGACATGGTTTACATACAGTAAACCATGTCATATCCCCATTTTTTTGCATATTCCATACTACTAATGTTAGTAGTGTGTATGTGCAAAATTTGGGCGCTGTTGCTATTAAATTTAAGGGTTAAGTCGCGGAAAAAATTGGCATGGGTCCAGCGCAATTTTCTCCGCCAGAGTAGTAAAGCCAGTGACTGAGGGCAGATATTAATAGCCTGGAGAGGGTCCACGGTTATTGCCCCCCTGGCTAAAAACATCTGCCCTCAGCCACCCCAGAAAAGGCACATCTGTAAGATGCGCCTATTCTGGCACTTGGCCACTCTCTTCCCATTCCTGTGTAGCGGTGGGATATGGGGCAATGAAGGGTTAATGTCACCTTGCTATTGTAAGGTGACATTAAGCCAGATTAATAATGGAGAGGCTTCAATTATGACACCTATCCATTATTAATCCAATTGTATGAAATGGTTAAAAAACACACACACATTATTACAAAGTCTTTTAATGAAATAAAGACACAGGTTTTTGTAATATTTTATTAGACTCTTAATCTTAAAAGGAGGGCGATATGAGCCATGCATACAGGATGGGAGGGACATGAGCCATGCATACATGAGGGGGATATGAGCCATGCATATGGGATAGGAGGGAGATGAGCCATGCATACAGGGGGGGATATGTGCCATGCATACAGGAGGGGGGATATGAGCCATGTATACAGGATGGGGGGAGATGAGCAATGCATACAAGATGGGAGGGGGCATTATACAGTATTGAGCATCATGTGGGGTCATTAAACATTATGGAGCATCATGTGTGGCCATTATACAGTATTGAGCATCATGTGGGGTTATTATACAGTATGGAGCATCAGGTGTGGCCATTATACAGTATGGAGCATCATGTGTGGCCATTATACAGTATGGAGCATCATGTGTGGCCATTATACAGTATAGAGCATCATGTGATGCCATTATACAGTATTGAGCATCATGTGTGGCCATTATACAGTATTGAGCATCATGTGTGGCCATTATACAGTATGTGGAGCACTGTGTTGCCATTTTACAGTATTGAGCATCATGTGTGGCCATTATACAGTATGGAGCATCATGTGTGGCCATTATACAGTATGGAGCATCATGTGTGGCCATTATACAGTATGGACTCGGAGCATCATGTGTGGCCATTATAGTAGAGAATCATGTGTGGCCATTATACAGTATGGAGCATCATGTGTGGCCTTTATACCGTATTGAGCATCATGTGTGGCCATTATACAGTATAGAGCATCATGTGTGGCCATTATACAATATGGAGCATCATTGTGGCCATTATAAAGTATGGAGCACTGTGTGGCCATGTTTTTTTGTTTATAATTATAGTTTATGAAACAGTGTGATCAGCAGTGCTAAATGGGTGTGGTTGGGACGTGAATATGGGTGTGACTAGTTGTGAAAAGGGTGTGGTCAGAGGTGTGGCCTAAAAATTATGTGTGTTATGCTGTGCTATCAGGCAACACAGTGTGCAGTAATCAGCGCACATACAGTGATATGGCAATAACCCAAAAACAATAGAACAAGCTCTGAGACGTGGAATCTCTGCAGACTGCAATACCTGAACCTATCCTCACACAACTAAAAGCAGCAGTGGATTGCGCCTAACACTACCTATGCAACTCGGCACTGCCTGAGGAGCTGACTAGCCTGAAGATAGAAATACAAGCCTGACTTGCCTCAGAGAAATACCCCAAAGGAATAGGCAGCCCCCCACATATAATGACTGTTAGCAAGATGAAAAGACAAAACGTAGGAATGAAATAGATTCAGCAAAGTGAGGCCCGATATTCTAGACAGAGCGAGGATAGCAAAGAGAACTATGCAGTCTACAAAAAACCCTAAAGCAGAACCACGCAAAGGGGGGCAAAAAGACCCACCGTGCCGAACTAACGGCACGGCGGTGCACCCTTTGCGTCTCAGAGCTTCCAGCAAAAGAGAATAGCACAGCTGGACAGAAAAAACGGAAACAAAAACAAAGTAACACTTATCTAGCAGAGCAGCAGGCCACAGGAAAGATGCAGTAGCTCAGATCCAACACTGGAACATTGACAAGGAGCAAGGAAGACAGACTCAGGTGGAGTTAAATAGCAAGGCAGCCAACGAGCTCACCAAAACACCTGAGGGAGGAAGCCCAGAGGCTGCAATACCACTTGTGACCACAGGAGTGAATTCAGCCACAGAATTCACAACAGTACCCCCCCCTTGAGGAGGGGTCACTGAACCCTCACCAGAACCCCCAGGCCGACCAGGATGAGCCACATGAAAGGCACGAACAAGATCTGGGGCATGGACATCAGAGGCAAAAACCCAGGAATTATCCTCCTGAGCATAACCCTTCCATTTGACCAGATACTGGAGTTTCCGTCTAGAGACACGAGAATCCAAAATTTTCTCCACAATATACTCCAATTCCCCCTCCACCAAAACAGGGGCAGGAGGCTCCACAGATGGAACCATAGGTGCCACGTATCTTCTCAACAACGACCTATGGAATACATTATGTATGGAAAAGGAGTCTGGGAGGGTCAGACGAAAAGACACCGGATTGAGAATCTCAGAAATCCTATACGGACCAATAAAACGAGGTTTAAATTTAGGAGAGGAAACCTTCATAGGAATATGACGAGAAGATAACCAAACCAGATCCCCAACACGAAGTCGGGGACCCACACGGCGTCTACGATTAGCGAAAAGCTGAGCCTTCTCCTGGGACAAGGTCAAATTGTCCAATTGAGTCCAGATCTGCTGCAACCTGTCCACCACAGAATCCACACCAGGACAGTCCGAAGACTCAACCTGTCCTGAAGAGAAACGAGGATGGAACCCAGAATTGCAGAAAAATGGAGAGACCAAGGTAGCCGAGCTGGCCCGATTATTAAGGGCGAACTCAGCCAACGGCAAAAATGACACCCAATCATCCTGGTCAGCAGAAACAAAACATCTCAGATATGTTTCCAAGGTCTGATTGGTTCGTTCGGTCTGGCCATTAGTCTGAGGATGGAAGGCCGAGGAAAAAGATAGGTCAATGCCCATCCTACCACAAAAGGCTCGCCAGAACCTCGAGACAAACTGGGAACCTCTGTCAGAAACAATATTCTCAGGAATGCCATGCAAACGAACCACATGCTGGAAGAACAAAGGCACCAAATCAGAGGAGGAAGGCAATTTAACCAAGGGCACCAGATGGACCATTTTAGAAAAGCGATCACAGACCACCCAAATGACCGACATCTTTTGAGAAACGGGAAGGTCAGAAATGAAATCCATCGAAATATGTGTCCAAGGCCTCTTCGGGACCGGCAAGGGCAAAAGCAACCCACTGGCACGTGAACAGCAGGGCTTAGCCCTAGCACAAATCCCACAGGACTGCACAAAAGCACGCACATCCCGTGACAGAGATGGCCACCAGAAGGATCTAGCCACTAACTCTCTGGTACCAAAGATTCCTGGATGACCAGCCAGCACCGAACAATGAAGTTCAGAGATAACTTTACTAGTCCACCTATCAGGGACGAACAGTTTCTTGGCCGGACAACGATCAGGTTTATTAGCCTGAAATTTCTGCAACACTCTCCGCAAATCAGGAGAGATGGCAGACACAATGACTCCTTCCTTGAGGATACTCGCCGGCTCAGATAACCCCGGAGAGTCGGGCACAAAACTCCTAGACAGAGCATCCGCCTTCACATTTTTAGAGCCCGGAAGGTACGAAATCACAAAATCAAAACGAGCAAAAAATAACGACCAACGGGCCTGTCTAGGATTCAAGCGCTTGGCAGACTCGAGATAAGTCAAGTTCTTATGATCAGTCAATACCACCACGCGATGCTTAGCTCCCTCAAGCCAATGATGCCACTCCTCGAATGCCCACTTCATGGCCAGCAACTCTCGGTTGCCCACATCATAATTACGCTCAGCAGCAGAAAATTTCCTGGAAAAGAAAGCACATGGTTTCAACACTGAGCAACCAGAACCTCTCTGTGACAAAACCGCCCCTGCTCCAATCTCAGAAGCATCAACCTCGACCTGGAACGGAAGAGAAACATCTGGTTGACACAACACAGGGGCACAGCAAAAACGACGCTTCAACTCCTGAAAAGCTTCCACGGCAGCAGAAGACCAATTAACCAAATCAGCACCCTTCTTGGTCAAATCGGTCAATGGTCTGGCAATGCTAGAAAAATTACAGATGAAGCGACGATAAAAATTAGCAAAGCCCAGGAATTTCTGCAGACTTTTCAGAGATGTCGGCTGAGTCCAATCCTGGATGGCCTGGACCTTAACCGGATCCATCTCGATAGTAGAAGGGGAAAAGATGAACCCCAAAAATGAAACTTTCTGCACACCGAAGAGACACTTTGATCCCTTCACGAACAAGGAATTAGCACGCAGTACCTGGAAAACCATTCTGACTTGCTTCACATGAGACTCCCAATCATCAGAGAAGATCAAAATGTCATCCAAGTAAACAATCAGGAATTTATCCAGATACTCACGGAAAATGTCATGCATAAAAGACTGAAAAACAGATGGAGCATTGGCAAGTCCGAACGGCATCACCAGATACTCAAAATGACCCTCGGGCGTATTAAATGCCGTTTTCCATTCATCTCCCTGCCTGATTCTCACCAGATTATACGCACCACGAAGATCAATCTTAGTAAACCAACTAGCCCCCTTAATCCGAGCAAACAAGTCAGATATCAATGGCAAGGGATACTGAAACTTAACAGTGATCTTATTAAGAAGGCGGTAATCAATACACGGTCTTAGCGAACCATCCTTTTTGGCTACAAAAAAGAACCCTGCTCCCAATGGTGATGACGATGGGCGAATATGTCCCTTCTCCAGGGATTCTTTCACATAACTGCGCATAGCGGTGTGTTCAGGCACGGACAAATTAAATAAACGACCCTTAGGGAATTTACTACCAGGAATCAAATTGATAGCACAATCACAATTCCTATGCGGAGGTAGGGCATCAGACTTGGGCTCTTCAAATACATCCTGAAAGTCAGACAAGAACTCTGGGATGTCAGAAGGAATGGATGACGAAATAGACAAAAATGGAACATCACCATGTACTCCCTGACAACCCCAGCTGGTTACCGACATAGAGTTCCAATCTAATACTGGATTATGGGTTTGTAGCCATGGCAACCCCAACACGACCACATCATGCAGATTATGCAGTACCAGAAAGCGAATAACTTCCTGATGTGCAGGAGCCATGCACATGGTCAGCTGGGCCCAGTACTGAGGCTTATTCTTGGCCAAAGGTGTAGCATCAATTCCTCTCAACGGAATAGGACACCGCAAAGGCTCCAAGAAAAATCCACAACGTTTAGCATAATCCAAATCCATCAGATTCAGGGCAGCGCCTGAATCCACAAACGCCATGACAGAATATGATGACAAAGAGCATATCAAGGTAATGGACAGAAGGAATTTGGACTGTACAGTACCAATGACGGCAGAGCTATCGAACCGCCTAGTGCGCTTAGGACAATTAGAAATAGCATGAGTGGAATCACCACAGTAGAAACACAGCCTGTTCAGACGTCTGTATTCTTGCCGTTCAACTTTAGTCATAGTCCTGTCGCACTGCATAGGCTCAGGTTTACTCTCAGACAATACCGCCAGATGGTGCACAGATTTACGCTCGCGCAAGCGACGACCGATCTGAATGGCCAAGGACATAGACTCATTCAAACCAGCAGGCATAGGAAATCCCACCATGACATCCTTAAGAGCTTCAGAGAGACCCTTTCTGAACCAAGCCGCCAGTGCAGATTCATTCCACAGAGTGAGTACTGACCACTTCCTAAATTTCTGACAATATACTTCTACATCATCCTGACCCTGGCATAAAGCCAGCAAATTTTTCTCAGCCTGATCCACTGAATTAGGCTCATCGTAAAGCAATCCAAGCGCCTGGAAAAACGCATCAACATTACTCAATGCAGGGTCTCCTGGCGCAAGAGAAAACGCCCAGTCCTGTGGGTCGCCGCGCAAAAAAGAAATAATAATCAAAACCTGTTGAATAGGATTACCAGAAGAATGAGGTTTCAAGGCCAGAAATAGCTTACAATTATTTTTGAAGCTCAGGAACTTAGTTCTGTCACCAAAAAACAAATCAGGAATAGGAATTCTTGGTTCTAGCATAGATTTCTGATCAATTGTATCTTGAATCTTTTGTACATTTATAACGAGATTATCCATTGAGGAGCACAGAGCCTGAATATCCATGTCCACAGCTGTGTCCTGAAGCACTCTAATGTCTAGGGGAAAAAAAAACAAAAAAAAAAACTGAAGACAGAGCTGAGGAAAAAAAAATGATGTCAGGACTTCTTTTTTTCCCTCTATTGAGAATCATTGGTTTGGGCTCCTTGTACTGTTATGCTGTGCTATCAGGCAACACAGTGTGCAGTAATCAGCGCACATACAGTGATATGGCAATAACCCAAAAACAATAGAACAAGCTCTGAGACGTGGAATCTCTGCAGACTGCAATACCTGAACCTATCCTCACACAACTAAAAGCAGCAGTGGATTGCGCCTAACACTACCTATGCAACTCGGCACTGCCTGAGGAGCTGACTAGCCTGAAGATAGAAATACAAGCCTGACTTGCCTCAGAGAAATACCCCAAAGGAATAGGCAGCCCCCCACATATAATGACTGTTAGCAAGATGAAAAGACAAAACGTAGGAATGAAATAGATTCAGCAAAGTGAGGCCCGATATTCTAGACAGAGCGAGGATAGCAAAGAGAACTATGCAGTCTACAAAAAACCCTAAAGCAGAACCACGCAAAGGGGGGCAAAAAGACCCACCGTGCCGAACTAACGGCACGGCGGTGCACCCTTTGCGTCTCAGAGCTTCCAGCAAAAGAGAATAGCACAGCTGGACAGAAAAAACGGAAACAAAAACAAAGTAACACTTATCTAGCAGAGCAGCAGGCCACAGGAAAGATGCAGTAGCTCAGATCCAACACTGGAACATTGACAAGGAGCAAGGAAGACAGACTCAGGTGGAGTTAAATAGCAAGGCAGCCAACAAGCTCACCAAAACACCTGAGGGAGGAAGCCCAGAGGCTGCAATACCACTTGTGACCACAGGAGTGAATTCAGCCACAGAATTCACAACAGGTATGGTACCGCATTTGCCAGATCACGGCAAGTGCCGCAAATCCCATAGGGAATGAATGAGGTCAAACGCAGTGTTGCCGTAAGTGATCCGTTACGCGGCGGATGCAGAAAAACTGCCCGATCTGCTGCAAAAGGCTACTTTCACATCAGCGATTCTTGCCAAAGTCACTGCCGATAGTGTTATACTCACCAAAGGGGGTGGCAGCACTAAAAGTGCCTAGGGCAGCAGAAACTCTAAATACGGCCCTGCATCTGATTCAAGAGCATGAGAAAATCATATCACAGATGCAAAGGAGATAAAGAGCATAATTTTTCAAGCTTCCCTGTTGTATGTGTCCACGATAATCCGATTGCACTCGGATGACTTTCAAGTGCAGTCTGATGTTTCACACGCATCGATAGACTTGTATAATCGGATGCACCTGCAGCATACTGCGATTGTTTTCTCATGCTGAATTGGCATGAGAACAAACACAGATCTGCACTGCCCTATGGTATAACATAGGGATAAGTGCTATCTGATAAAATATCAGATAGCACTCGGGCATGTTATACAGCAGTGTGAGTGAGACCTTAGGCTAGGTTTAAGATAACCTGTGCTCTGTACTGAGCACTGATCTCAGTGTTTCCATCTAAATCTCCAAAAACTTTAATTCAGACAAACCATGGAAAGAACCATTCATTATTAGACAGATGGAGACAATAAGGATGCCATATGGCCTGTGTTGTGGATTCTGTTTTTGGGCTCCCTCTGGTGGTTACAGATGGTACTGGGTGACTTGTGTTTTCTGCGGTCTCTGGTGTCCACCTGTTCTATCAGGATATGGGAGTTTCCTATTTAACCTGGCTTTCTTGTCATTTCCTCGCCGGCTATCAATGTAATCAGTGTGTCTTGTTACCTCTGCTTCCCGCTTCTGTAATCTTCAGGACAAGCTAAGTTTTTTGATTTTCCTGTTCCACGTTTTGCTTAATTTTTGTCTTAGTCCAGCTTGCAGATATGTGATTCCTTTTTGCTGGTTGCTCTAGTGGGCTGATATTACTCCTCATGTTCCATGAGTTGGCACATGAGTTCAAGTAATTTCAGGATGGGTTTTTGTAGGGTTTTTCGCTGACCGCGCAGTTCACTTTTGTATCCTCTGCTATCTAGCTTTAGCGGGCCTCATTTTGCTGAATCTGTTTTCATAACTACGTATGTGCTTTCCTCTCATTTCACCGTCATTACATGTGGGGGGCTGCTATTTCTGTGGGGTGTTTCTCTGGAGGTAAGAGAGGTCTGTGTTTCTTCTAATAGGGGAAGTTAGTCCTTCGGCTGGCGCGAGACGTCTAGGAACCATCGTAGGCACGTTCCCCGGCTACAGCTAGTTGTGTGTTAGGTTCAGGATCGCGGTCAGCTCAGTTTCCATCACCCTAGAGCTTGTTTTGTTTTTTGTGCTTGTCCTTTTGTGATCCCCTGCCATTGGGATCATGACAGTATAGCCAGCCAAAAAGTGGTAATCGTATTGGCTGAAGTAGGAGGAAAAGTAGTCTGAGGAAGTTTTTTTTTTTTTTTCCCTCAGAGTTTGCTGCCTAGCCTTAATTGCAGCCTGGCTGCGTCTTACCTCCTCTTAATCCCTGAATGGCTCTGACCTCAGCTGTTTATCATGGACGTCCAGAGTTTGGCTTCCAGCCTGAATAATCTTGCTGCTAAGGTTCAAAATATACAAGATTTTGTTGTACATGCTCCTATGTCTGAACCTAGAATTCCTTTCCCAGAGTTTTTTTCTGGAGATAGATCTAGTTTTCTGAATTTTAGGAACAATTGCAAGTTGTTTCTTTCTTTAAAATCTCGCTCCTCTGGAGACCCTGCTCAGCAAGTCAAAATTGTTATATCTTTCCTGCGGGGTGACCCTCAGAATTGGGCATTTGCATTGGCACCAGGGGATCCTGCGTTGCTCAATGTGGATGCGTTTTTTCTGGCATTGGGTTTGCTCTATGAGGAACCTAACCTAGAGATTCAGGCTGAAAAAGCTTTATTGGCTCTCTCTCAGGGCAAGATGAAGCAGAAATATATTGTCAGAAATTTCGGAAATGGTCGGTGCTTACTCAGTGGAATGAGTGCGCCCTGGCTGCAAGATTCAGAGATGGCCTTTCTGAGGCCATTAAAGATGTTATGGTGGGGTTCCCTGCGCCTGCAGGTCTGAATGAGTCTATGACTATGGCTATTCAGATTGATCGGCGTTTACGGGAGCGCAAACCTGTGCACCATTTGGCGGTGTCTTCTGAACAGGCACCTGAGACAATGCAATGTGATAGAATTCAGTCCAGAAGTGAACGGCAAAACTATAGGCGGAAAAATGGGTGGTGTTTTTATTGTGGTGATTCAGCTCATGTTATATCAGCATGCTCTAAACGCACAAAAAAGGTTGATAAGTCTGTTGCCATTAGTACTTTACAGTCTAAGTTCATTCTGTCTGTGACTCTGATTTGTTCATTATCAGCCATTTCCGTCGATGCCTATGTGGATTCAGGCGCTGCCCTGAGTCTTATGGATTGGTCATTTGCCAACCGCTGTGGGTTTAGTCTGGAGCCTCTGGAAGTCCCTATTCCTTTGAAAGGAATTGACTCTACACCTTTGGCTATGAACAAACCTCAGTACTGGACACAAGTGACCATGCGTATGACTCCCGTTCATCAGGAGGTGATTCGCTTCCTGGTACTGTATAATTTACATGATGTCTTAGTGCTTGGTCTGCCATGGTTACAAACTCATAACCCAGTCTTGGACTGGAAAACGATGTCTGTGTTAAGCTGGGGATGTCAGGGGGTTCATGATGATGCACCTCCGATTTCTATCGCTTCATCTACTCCTTCTGAGGTTCCTGTATTTTTGTCTGATTATCGGGATGTTTTTGAGGAGCCTAAGCTCAATTCGCTTCCTCCTCACAGGGATTGCGATTGTGCTATAGATTTGATTCCTGGCAGTAAATTTCCTAAAGGACGTTTGTTCAATCTGTCAGTGCCAGAGCATACTGCTATGCGGGATTATGTTAAGGAGTCCTTGGAAAAGGGACATATCCGTCCATCTTCGTCCCCTTTGGGAGCAGGTTTTTTTTTCGTGGCCAAAAAAGATGGTTCCTTGAGGCCTTGTATAGATTACCGTCTTTTGAATAAGATTACAGTCAAATATCAGTATCCTTTGCCATTGTTGACTGATTTGTTCGCTCGCATTAAGGGGGCTAAATGGTTCACTAAGATTGATCTTCGGGGTGCGTATAATCTTGTGCGGATAAAGCAGGGTGATGAGTGGAAAACCGCATTTAATACGCCTGAGGGCCATTTTGAGTATTTGGTGATGCATTTTGGACTTTCTAATGCTCCTTCTGTCTTCCAGTCCTTTATGCACGATATTTTCCGTGAATATCTGGATAAATTTATGATTGTGTATTTGGATGATGTTTTGGTTTTTTCTGATGACTGGGAGTCCCATGTTCAGCAGGTCAGGAAGGTGTTTCAGGTCCTGCGGGCCAATTCTTTGTTTGTAAAAGGTTCAAAGTGTCTCTTTGGAGTCCAGAAGATTTCTTTTTTGGGGTATATTTTTTCCCCTTCTACTATTGAGATGGATCCCGTCAAGGTTCAGGCTATTTGTGACTGGACGCAGCCTACATCTCTTAAGAGTCTACAGAAGTTCTTGGGCTTTGATAATTTTTATCGTCGTTTCATAACTAATTTTTCTAGTGTTGTTAAGCCTTTGACGGATTTGACTAAGAAGGGTGCTGATGTTGCTGATTGGTCTCCTGCGGCTGTGGAGGCCTTTCAGGAACTTAAGCGCCGGTTTTCTTCTGCTCCTGTGTTGCGTCAGCCAGATGTTTCGCTTCCTTTTCAGGTTGAGGTTGATGCTTCTGAGATTGGAGCGGGGGCGGTTTTGTCGCAGAGAAGCTCCGATTGCTCAGTGATGAAGCCATGTGCGTTCTTTTCTAGAAAGTTTTCGCCCACTGAGCGGAATTATGATGTTGGTAATCGGGAGCTTTTGGCCATGAAGTGGGCATTTGAGGAGTGGCGTCATTGGCTTGAGGGTGCTAGACATCGTGTGGTGGTCTTGACTGATCACAAAAATCTGATTTACCTTGAGTCTGCCAAGCGTCTGAATCCTAGACAGGCTCGTTGGTCACTGTTTTTCTCCCGTTTCGATTTTGTGGTTTCATACCTGCCAGGTTCAAAGAATGTGAAGGCGGATGCTCTTTCTAGGAGTTTTGTGCCTGACTCCCCTGGAAATTCTGAGCCCACTGGTATCCTTAGGGATGGGGTGATTTTGTCGGCTGTCTCCCCAGACTTGCGACGTGCTTTGCAGGAGTTTCAGGCGGATAAACCTGATCGTTGTCCGCCTGAAAGACTGTTTGTTCCGGATAATTGGACCAGTAGAGTCATCTCCGAGGTCCATTTTTCTGTGTTGGCAGGTCATCCTGGAATATTTGGTACTAGAGACTTGGTGGCCAGGTCTTTTTGGTGGCCTTCCTTGTAGAGGGATGTGCGTTCTTTTGTGCAGTCTTGTGAAGTTTGCGCTCGGGCTAAGCCTTGCTGTTCTCGGGCCAGTGGATTGTTGTCACCTTTGCCTATCCCGAAGAGGCCTTGGACGCACATTTCCATGGACTTTATTTCGGATCTCCCTGTCTCTCAAAAAATGTCCGTCATCTGGGTTGTGTGTGACCGCTTTTCTAAGATGGTTCATCTGGTACCCTTGCCTAAGTTACCTTCCTCCTCTGAGTTGGTCCCTCTGTTTTTTCAGAACGTGGTTCGTTTGCATGGGATTCCGGAGAACATCGTTTCTGACAGGGGATCCCAGTTTGTGTCTAGATTTTGGCGGACGTTCTGTGCTAAGATGGGCATTGATTTGTCCTTTTCGTCTGCATTCCATCCTCAGACGAATGGCCAGACGGAACGAACTAATCAGACCTTGGAAACTTATTTAAGGTGTTTTGTTTCTGCTGATCAAGATGACTGGGTTACCTTTTTGCCGCTTGCCGAATTTGCCCTTAATAATCGGGCTAGTTCTGCTACCTTGGTTTCTCCTTTCTTTTGTAATTCGGGGTTTCATCCTCGTTTTTCCTCTGGTCAGGTGGAGCCTTCTGATTGTCCTGGAGTGGACATGGTGGTGGATAGGTTGCATCAGATTTGGAGTCATGTGGTGGATAATTTGAAGTTGTCCCAGGAGAGGGCTCAGCAGTTTGCTAATCGCCGTCGCCGCGTGGGTCCTCGACTTCATGTTGGGGACTTGGTGTGGTTGTCTTCTCGTTTTGTTCCTATGAAGGTCTCTTCTCCTAAGTTCAAGCCTCGGTTCATCGGTCCCTATAGGATCTTGGAAATTCTTAACCCTGTGTCGTTTCGTTTGGATCTCCCGGCATCGTTTGCTATTCATAATGTGTTCCATCGGTCGTTGTTGCGGAGGTATGAGGTACCTGTTGTTCCTTCGCTTGAACCTCCTGCTCCGGTGCTGGTGGAGGGAGAATTGGAGTATGTTGTGGAGAAGATCTTGGATTCTCGTGTTTCCAGACGGAAACTCCAATATTTGGTCACGTGGAAGGGTTATGGTCAGGAGGATAATTCTTGGGTGGTTGCCTCTGATGTTCATGCTGCTGATTTGGTCCGTGCATTTCATAGGGCTCATCCTGTTCGCCCTGGTGGTTCTCGTGAGGGTTCGGTGACCCCTCCTCAAGGGGGGGGGTACTGTTGTGGATTCTGTTTTTGGGCTCCCTCTGGTGGTTACAGATGGTACTGGGTGACTTGTGTTTTCTGCGGTCTCTGGTGTCCACCTGTTCTATCAGGATATGGGAGTTTCCTATTTAACCTGGCTTTCTTGTCATTTCCTCGACGGCTATCAATGTAATCAGTGTGTCTTGTTACCTCTGCTTCCCGCTTCTGTAATCTTCAGGACAAGCTAAGTTTTTTGATTTTCCTGTTCCACGTTTTGCTTAATTTTTGTCTTAGTCCAGCTTGCAGATATGTGAATCCTTTTTGTTGGTTGCTCTAGTGGGCTGATATTACTCCTCATGTTCCATGAGTTGGCACATGAGTTCAAGTAATTTCAGGATGGTTTTTTGTAGGGTTTTTCGCTGACCGCGCAGTTCACTTTTGTATCCTCTGCTATTTAGCTTTAGCGGGCCTCATTTTGCTGAATCTGTTTTCATAACTACGTATGTGCTTTCCTCTCATTTCACCGTCATTACATGTGGGGGGCTGCTATTTCTGTGGGGTGTTCTCTGGAGGCAAGAGAGGTCTGTGTTTCTTCTAATAGGGGAAGTTAGTCCTTCGGCTGGCGCAAGACGTCTAAGAACCATTGTAGGCACGTTCCCCGGCTACAGCTAGTTGTGTGTTAGGTTCAGGATCGCGGTCAGTTCAGTTTCCATCACCCTAGAGCTTGTTTTGTTTTTTGTGCTTGTCCTTTTGTGATCCCCTGCCATTGGGATCATGACAGGCCTGTTCCATTGGTATCTAGCTTTCTAGTTGCCTTTAGTGCACAAAAGTAAGGTTGAGCTGAGTTGAGTGCATGCCTAAAAAGATGATACTTACATCCAGAGTCTTGTCCAGAGTCTTGTGCTCGTATCCAAAGTCTTGAGAGTAATGGACTTCCTGTCTCCAGGCCCCATTTTATAGACTAGGGATTTTGCATGTGGTGACATCATTTCCTGGACATGATTAGTGTGAAGTACGCATGCGTATTGAATTCATGCGTATGCATGTCCTTGCATACCAATGTGTTCCCAGTAATGCGTTGTTTTGATGCACTCATCCATATGCGTATGTCTGCGCTAAATTGATGCCTCAAAAAATACAACATGTTGCGTTCGCCGCACACCGCAAAATGATGCATGCATACGCATCCGCATGCGAATGCATGCTCACACATGTGTCCCTGTGTACACAATGTTAAATATATGTATGCAATGTGCATGCGGATCGGTTCGCAGGTATATGCTGTGCACACATACACGAATGTGAACCCAGCCTAATATTACCATAAGTGACATACACAGGAGCTCTGTATACAGTGTCAATGTACAGCTAATACAGGGATCACCAGTGACATTATACACTGGAGCTCTGTATATAGTGTCAGTGTACAGGTAATACAGGGATCACCAGTGACATTATACATAGGAGCTCTGTATATAGTATCAGTGTAGAGGTAATACAGTGATCACCACTGACATTATACACAGGAGATCTGTATGTAGTGTCAGTGTACAGGTAATACAGTGATCACCAGTGACATTATACACAGGAGCTCTGCATATAGTGTCAGTGTTCAGGTAATACTGTGATCACCAGTAACAATATACACAGGATCTCTGTATATAGTGTCAGTGTACAGGTAATACAGTGATCATCAGTGACATTATACACAGGAGCTCTGTATATAGCATCAGTGTATAGCGTAAGTGTACAGTGTACACATTGACTAACCAGTGATATCTCTAGTTGAAGATGTTCATATTCGCTTTTCGTCTTCATCCAGCACAGACCGCCATCGCTTCATCCAGCCAGGACTCTTCTCTGCAGAAAATAACACAGTTATCTAGAGCACCGTTTCCAAAATGCATTCCCCAATGTTTCCCCAACTTCTACACTATGCCAGATGAAGAAAAAAAGTGACTCACCCTGCACAATAAGGAAAACAGTATTCTCAAAAATAAAATATACCACCACAGTAATTATATCCCTTAATTAGCCCCAACAGTAATAATGTCCCATATATTGACACCTTCTTGTAATAATGACCCCCACACTTGTCCCCATGTGTCTCTATCCTGCTCCCATATGTCCTCCCATCCCAGCCCCCATATGTCTTCATCCTGTCCCCATATATGTCCTACCATCCTGGCCCCATATTTCTCCATCCTGCCCCCATATATGTCCCCTCATCCTGTCCCCATATATGGCCCTCATCCTGTCCCCCCACATGTCTCCATCCTGGCCCCACATACAGTGGGGCAAAAAAGTATTTAGTCAGTCAGCAATAGTGCAAGTTCCACCACTTAAAAAGATGAGAGGCGTCTGTAATTTACATCATAGGTAGACCTCAACTATGGGAGACAAACTGAGAAAAAAAAATCCAGAAAATCACATTGTCTGTTTTTTTATCATTGTATTTGCATATTATGGTGGAAAATAAGTATTTGGTCAGAAACAAACAATCAAGATTTCTGGCTCTCACAGACCTGTAACTTCTTCTTTAAGAGTCTCCTCTTTCCTCCACTCATTACCTGTAGTAATGGCACCTGTTTAAACTTGTTATCAGTATAACAAGACACCTGTGCACACCCTCAAACAGTCTGACTCCAAACTCCACTATGGTGAAGACCAAAGAGCTGTCAAAGGACACCAGAAACAAAATTGTAGCCCTGCACCAGGCTGGGAAGACTGAATCTGCAATAGCCAACCAGCTTGGAGTGAAGAAATCAACAGTGGGAGCAATAATTAGAAAATGGAAGACATACAAGACCACTGATAATCTCCCTCGATCTGGGGCTCCACGCAAAATCCCACCCCGTGGGGTCAGAATGATCACAAGAACGGTGAGCAAAAATCCAAGAACCACGCGGGGGGAGCTAGTGAATGAACTGCAGAGAGCTGGGACCAATGTAACAAGGCCTACCATAAGTAACACACTACGCCACCATGGACTCAGATCCTGCAGTGCCAGACGTGTCCCACTGCTTAAGCCAGTACATGTCCGGGCCCGTCTGAAGTTTGCTAGAGAGCATTTGGATGATCCAGAGGAGTTTTGGGAGAATGTCCTATGGTCTGATGAAACCAAACTGGAACTGTTTGGTAGAAACACAACTTGTCGTGTTTGGAGGAAAAAGAATACTGAGTTGCATCCATCAAACACCATACCTACTGTAAAGCATGGTGGTGGAAACATCATGCTTTGGGGCTGTTTCTCTGCAAAGGGGCCAGGACGACTGATCCGGGTACATGAAAGAATGAATGGGGCCATGTATCGTGAGATTTTGAGTGCAAACCTCCTTCCATCAGCAAGGGCATTGAAGATGAAACGTGGCTGGGTTTTTCAACATGACAATGATCCAAAGCACACCGCCAGGGCAACGAAGGAGTGGCTTCGTAAGAAGCATTTCAAGGTTCTGGAGTGGCCTAGCCAGTCTCGAGATCTCAACCCTATAGAAAACCTTTGGAGGGAGTTGAAAGTCCGTGTTGCCAAGCGAAAAGCCAAAAACATCACTGCTCTAGAGGAGATCTGCATGGAGGAATGGGCCAACATACCAACAACAGTGTGTGGCAACCTTGTGAAGACTTACAGAAAACGTTTGACCTCTGTCATTGCCAACAAAGGATATATTACAAAGTATTGAGATGAAATTTTGTTTCTGACCAAATACTTATTTTCCACCATAATATACAAATAAAATGTTAAAAAAACAGACAATGTGATTTTCTGGATTTTTTTTTCTCAGTTTGTCTCCCATAGTTGAGGTCTACCTATGATGTAAATTACAGACGCCTCTCATCTTTTTAAGTGGTGGAACTTGCACTATTGCTGACTGACTAAATACTTTTTTGCCCCACTGTATGTCCGATCAACCTGTCCCCCATATATCTCCATCCTGCCCACATGTATGTCCTCTCACCCTTCTCCCACATATATCTCTTCATATTGCAGATTTTACTGAAAAAAAAGTTTCTCTGTACCTGGCCGTGGTCTAGAGGTGTCCTCTTCTTCAACGATTTGAGGCATTAGTGTATGACAGTGGCGCTACATGCCGCTGACGTGAGCTGCTGGCCTCTAAGGGTATATGCCCATGTTCAGGAATTGCTACGGTTTTGACACTACGTCCTTATGCAGAATCAAAATTACAGCGGCCAGATCTTACAGCATAGTGGATGGGTTTTAAAATCCCATGTCCAGTATGCGTATATGTGCACCTGCGGATCACTCGCAGAGACAAACAGCACGGCGCGGATTTATGAGCCGCAACATGTCAATATGTCTTGTGTGGATGCTTGTCTGCGAACACGTGTGGATTTACCTACATGATTGGAATGTAGCACTTTGGACGCAACAAAATTACACTGAGTCCAAAGTGCTGCTACTTCCTGATCATGGGAACATAACCTAAATGGCTAGTTAATCATATTGCCGAGCTGGAAGTTATTTTCTGACAGCGTATAAAATCGTAGGCTGCAGCCAATAGAAAAGGGACACACAATAATACATTTATCATAAGTCACAAGCAGCACTGGCATGTATTGCCAATATAATGCAGCCAGACAAGAGGGAGGACAGTGCGGTAAAAAGGGGTAAATCAGTGAGGAGACATCCAGTGTCTTCTATTCAGCTTGCTCACCTGTCTCTATTGTCTCTCATTCCTCTCTCTTGTCTGCTTTCTCTATCTTTGCTGTCTAATGCCTCTGTTTCTTTCTCTTGTCACTTCTTCCATCTTTTCTATCCCTCTCTCTTTTTTCTTTCTTTCCTTCTACCTCCTTCTCCCTGGTTGTCTGTGGCTCCAATCCCTCCTTTTAGCCCCACTCCTCCATGTTGTTCCATAGTCTGATAGCTGTGATGCTGCTGGAGGGGAGGGATTGGCTACTGGCTCCTGGCTCTGCTGCTGACTGCAGGCTTGGGTGAGTGATTATACCTTGTGTCAGGACTGCTCCTACCCAGCCTGCTCTGCAGCGCTGAGTGCTATCTATCAGGGGGCGGCACAGTGCTTCTGCCGCAGGAGGATTATGCCGCCCCCTAAGAGACAAATGGGAACGCAGATGCCGACATTTGAACCGGAGCACTTTTTCTTGCCGATTCTGCAGTTGGTTCGGCAGAAGTGGCTGAATTCCACCCCTGTTCACAAATAAAGTATATTTTAAACTGCCCAGTGAGTAGAAGCAAAAGAAGGGGGGCAGTGTATATCAGGCATTCCGGGACCTTCCTGTTTGCTTCTGCTCACTGGGCCCCTTACACCAGTAAGGGCAGTAATGCCCTAATGGCAGCCCTGATGCTCAGTGTAGAATAGAGGATAAAGGTGAAATAATGCTTCAATAATTCTGAAAAGCAATCAAAAAATGTTATGTACCTCAAAATACTACAATTAAAATCTTTTCCAGTAAGAAAATAAGTCTAATCTCAGGTCCCTCATCTTCCAATAGAAAGACAAAGTGTTTCTATGTTGCTGGAAAAGCAACATACTTCTTCCTTGCTCCAAATAAAATCCAGTGAAATCTGTCCTCCCAAATCCAAGTGACTACCCTACCTGCTGAGTAGGGTTGAGCGAAACAGATCGGCAATTTTCAAAAGTTGCCGACTTTTAGTAAAGTCGGGTTTCGTGAAACCCGACCCGATCCCACAGCGGTCGGCGAGCTTTACTCCAAAGTCGGGTTTCGTTTATATATATATATATATATATATATATATATATATATATATATATATATATATATATATATATCATAGAGACACACATATATATACAGTATATATATATTTATATTTATATTTACTTCAGCGCGATAATGTTGAAAAGCCGGTAATTCAATTGCCGGCTTTTCATTTCTCCTGCCTAAACCCGACATGATATGAGACATGGTTTACATACAGTAAACCATGTCATATCCCCCTTTTTTTTTGCATATTACACACTACTAATGTTAGTAGTGTGTATGTGCAGAATTTCAGCGCTCTAGCTATTAAAATTAAAATTAAGGGTTAAATCGCGGAAAATATTGGCATGGGCTCCCGCGCAATTTTCTCAAAAAAGCGTAGTAAAGCCAGTGACTGAGGGCAGATATTAATAGTCTGGAGAGGGTCCACGGTTATTGCCCCCCCCCCCCCGGCTAAAAACATCTGCCCCCTTCATTGCCCCTTATCCCACCGCTACACGGGAGTGGGAAGAGAGTGGCCAAGTGCCAGAATAGGCGCATCTTCCAGATGTGCCTTTTCTGGGGTGGCTGGGGGCAGATGTCTTTAGCCAGGGGGGGCAAAAACCGTGGACCGTCTCCAGGCTATTAATATCTGCCCTCAGTCACTGGCTTTACCACTCTGGCGGAGAAAATTGCGCGGGAGCCCACACCAATTTTTTCTGCGATTTAACCCTTAAATTGCCTTTAACCCTTAAATTTAATAGCTACAGGCAATTTAAGGGTTAAATCGCGGGAAAAAATTGGCGTGGGCTCCCGCGCAATTTTCTCCGCCAGAGGGATATTTAATAAGTGTTAGTTTCCAAAATATTTGGGCATTATGGATGGCAAACACATCCATGTCGAGAAGCCACCGAACTCAGGGTCCCAATACTGCAATTGCAAATATTTTTTTCTGTAGTGCTGTTGGCATTGGTTGACAGCAACTACCAGTTTGCAACTGTTGATATTGGAGCTTATGGAAAAACTGGAGATTCTCGAATCTTCAATTCTTCCCTAATTGGTCAATGGCTTATGAACAATGAAATAGGTATGCCACCCCCAAGGATCTTCCCTGGCTCAAGTGGCGACCCAGTCCCATATGTTCTCGTGGCTGATGTGGCCTTTCAGCTCACATGTCATTTGATGAGGTCTTATCCTCACCGTGGTCTTGACCAATTACTTTACCCCCAAACCTAGGCAAAACGTTTACAATTCAGATCAGTGTCATTTTATGAGGTTATAACTCTGGAACGATTCAATGGATCCCACTGATTCTGAGAATATTTTATATTGTACTTCATGACAGTGGTAACATTTATTTGATATTACTTACATTTATTTGTGAAAAAATCTGAAATTTCGCAAAAATGTGGAAAATTTTGCAATTTTCAAACTTTTATTTTTTTGCCCTTTAATCAGAGTTATGTCACACAAAATAATTAATAAATAACATTTAACACATTTCTACTGTATACAAGCATAACTTCTGAAACAGATTTATGTTTTGCTAGGAAGTTAGAAGGGGTAAAAGTTGACCAGTACTGTCTCATTTTTCCAACAAAATTGACAAAACCATTTTTTAGGGCCCACATCACATTTGAAGAGACTTTGAGAGGCCTATATGATAGAAAATATCCAAAACTGACACCATTCTAAAAACAGCACCCCTCAAGGTCCTCAAAACCACAGTCAAAAAGTTTATTAACCCTTCATGTGTTTCACAGGAATTAATTGAATATGGAATATTTAACTTTTTTCACTAACATTTTAATTTAGACCCAAATTTCTTTATTTTCTCAATGAAAACAGGAAAAAATGGACTCTTGTGCAATTTTTCCTGAGCACGCTGATATCCCAAATGTGGGGAAAAACTACTGTTTAGGTGTAGGGCAGGGCTCGGAAAGGTAAAAGCTAAATTTGACTTTTTGAAAGCAAAATTGCGTATCAAAAGTGGACGCCATGTCCTTTTTGAAGAACCCCTGGTATGCCTAGGAAGTGGAAATCCTCCTTAAATTGATACTCAATATTTTGGTTAAAACTACTGTTTGGGTGCACGGCAGGGCTTGGAATGGAAGGAGCGCCATTTGACTTTATGAGCGCAAAATTTGCTAGAGTCATTAGCGGACTCCATGTCCTGTTTGGAGAACCTTTGATGTGACTAAACAGTGGAAACCCCCACAAGTGACCCCATTTTGGAAACTAGACCCCTTATGTGGTCTACTTTCCAAGATGGGGTCACCTGTGGGGGTTTCTACTATTTAGGCACACCAGGGGCTTTCCAAACATGACATGACACTAGCACACAATTCTATCAATGTCTGCATTCCAAAACGTCACTTTTTCCTTTCTGAGTCCTGCCGTGCACACAAACAGTAATTTTCATGATATATGGGATATCAGCATACCCAGGAGAAATTGCACAACAATTTGTATGGTGCAATTCTTCCTGTTACATTTGTGAAAATAAAACAATTGGGGCTAAAATAAAATTTTTGTGGGAAAAATGTGATTTTTTTTATTTTCATAGCTCAACTTTATAAACTTCTGTGAAGTGCTGCGAGGATCAAGGTGCTCACCACAGATCTAGATACATTCCTCAAGGAATTTATCTAGATGTTTGGTGAGCACCTTGAACCCCCAAGTGTTTCACAGAATTTTACAACATTGATCTGTGAAAAAAAAATGTCAACAAAACTATTAGTTTAATAATTCCTGAGTACGCTGATTCCAAATATGAGGTTGAAAACTACTTTTGAGGCACAGAAGCGCCATATTGGAGTTCAGATTTTGCTGGAATTATTTAAGAGTGCCATGTCACATTAGCAGAGCCCCTGTACTCTTCAATTAATTTATTTAGGGGTGCAGTGATCATATTGATACCACATATGCCTCACAGAATTTTATACTATCGGGCGGTGAAGAAAGAATAATTACATTTTTACCACTAAAATGTTGTTTTAGCCCCACATTTTTTATTTTTCTAGGGGCTAATAGGAAAAAATTGAGTGCAAAGCTCAGAAAAAAGAAGCGCCATATTATCGTGCAGATTTTACCGTTACAGTTTGTGGGTGCCATGATCCACTGGGAGAGCCCCTGAGCTGCCGCAACAGCAGAGCGCCTCATTAGTGACTCCATTTTACAAACTGCACCTCTTGATGAATTAATTTTGGGTTGCAGTGATCATTTTGATATCAAAGATGTGTCACAGAATTTTATACCACTGGGCAGTGAAAAAAAAATGAATTACATTTTTTACCACAAAAATATGTTTTAGTTCCATATTTTACATTTTCATAAGGATAAATCGGTAAAAATGGCATGAAAATGTGTCCCACAATTCCTGCTGAATGTAGAAATACCCCAAATGTGGCTGTACAGTACTGCTTAGCCATACAGAGAGACTCAGGAGGGACGGAGAGCTATTTGTCTCCTGGAGCCCAGATTTTCCTAAAATAATTTGCAGACTATAAGTCCCTAAGTGCTAGAAAAGCAGAATCCAATCTCAAGTAACCCCATTTTGAAAATTATACTTCTTTGGGAATTTATCTACAGGGTTAGTGACGATTTTGACTCCATGGGTGATTTTTGGAGAAAAAGAAGCACTAGATGTCACTGAGTAAATTGCCAACTGCCATAGAAGTGCCCAGTAAATTTTGTGACCAGTACGTTGTAGTGACTAGTACGTTAAGCCCAACTCATGCTTCTGAAGACAATCATTCATAAAATAGGCAGTTTCTCATCACTACAAGATTGCCAAACATGTGGACGCTAAATGTGGTTTAGGCACACTGGGGCTCAGACAGGAGAGGGGCATTTGGATTTGGAAGTGCAGAATTCCCTGGATTTCCTTTGGGGTATGAGTAGCCATAGCGCTTTTCCAGAGCCTTTGTACTATCAGTAATGTGGAAGCCCCCTATAAAACCATTGACATATGATTTACCTGAGTGTGGATTTGCTATTTTTGTGGATTGAGATGAAGTTTTTATTTGGAATATTTTACATAAAGTTTGGGATCATATTTATCTGGCGCTCTACTTTTGGGGTTTCCATCTAAATCTCCGATTGACATAATTCAGATGAAACTTCCAAAGGATTAATTCACCATAATGAGACAGCAGAGTTTCTCTGGACTTCGTGTGGCCGCTGTTTAGTGGTTTCCTTCTTTTCAGAAGTGTACAAAACTGTGGCAGACCGAGCTTTTATGCATTTCTAAAAAGCCCGGACAGCTCCGGATCAGCACCGAACATAGGCTGGTGCTAGGAGACTGCAGCATCAATGGCTCCAGCACCGATTGGAGCAATCAAATGATGACATATGATCGCTCAAATCAATGACCAGAGTCGCGGTCTGAACTCTCAGTAAGGCCGGTGTCACACTTGCAATGGCAATGCGAGAAATTCACGCGAGTCTCTCGCCTCAATACCCGGCGCTGCCACCGGCACTTGGGACCAGAATGTTCAGCTGTATAACAATACATGCAGCCGCACACTCTGGTCCCGAGTGCCAGCGGCAGTACCAGGTATTGAGGCGAGAGACTCGAACGAGTTTCTCTTATTGCAGTTGCAAATGTGACGCCAGCCTAACTGCTCTACCCTGCCTCATTTTAGCTTGAAATTGTCGCAGAGCGATCACTATGTAATTCTTCTGTGGATCTGCTGGGCCTTGTGGTGCTACAGACTTTTTGAAGCTTGTGCCACCACTTCTGCTGTGCATTTGTACAAATGTGTAATGTTTTTGTTTATGATATATGGTATTGAGTGAACAAGGCTCATGATGAGCTGAAACGTCTCTTTAAAAAGTAATATTGTTTCTATATATGAACAAATATCATGTGGAGTTTATTTCAACAAATAAAATAACCTCTTTGATTTATTTGATAGTGCCATTTGCATGACTATTTTAGAATTTTTTTCCTGCAAGCACATTCTCAAGGAACGGAGTGCTGACCTTCTTTTTTAATTTCTGAAAAATAATAGAGTGACTCAGCTTCATCAGAAATGGAAGGCTGATAGGAAACGTTTGGTGGATCCCATATTCAAAGTAGGTGATAAGGTTTGTTTGTCATCCAAAAATATTAAATTTAAATTGCTTTGAGCAAAGTTGGGTCCTAAGTTTATCGGACCACATGAAACTTTCAAGGAAGATAATCCAGCAGATCTTTTGCATAAGTGGGGAAAATCTGTCTCTCCTATCTGTGAGTGTGGAGCTGACCGTCAAGCAATTCAGCACATTGTTGAGGAATGTCCCCTCAGATCTCACATTGGTGACAAGAATGATTTCTACACTGGAAATGACAATGTTTTTGCATAGATAGAAAATCTTGATATTCAACTCTGATCTCTGTTCCTTTGTTCCTTTTCAATCACTGTTTATTGTTCATTATTTATTCTTATTTGATGTTAAAATATATGTTCATATGATTAACCCCTTAGCGACCGCCGATACGCCTTTTAACGGCGGCCGCTAAGGGTACTTAAACCACAGCGCCGTTAATTAACGGCGCTGTGGAAAAAGTCCATAGCGCCCCCCAGAGGCCGATTTTCTCCGGGGTCTCGGCTGCCGAGGGTAGCCGAGACCCCAGAGAACCTGATTCGGGGTGTTTTTAACCCACCCCGCATTTGCGATCGCCGGTAATTAACCGTTTACCGGCGATCGCAAAAAAAAAAAAAAGCGATCTCTTTTTAATTTCTCTGTCCTCCGATGTGATCGCACATCGGAGGACAGAGAAAAGGGGTCCCAGGTGGCCCCCCAATACTTACCTAGCTCCCCCGATGCTCCTCGTGTCTCCCGGTGGGTGCCGCCATCTTCAAAATGGCGGGCGCATGCGCAGTGCGCCCGCCGGCCGGCACCGGGAGAATCTTTGGGGTCTCGGCTGCCGGGGGTAGCCGAGACCCCAAAGAGCATGATCGGGGTCGGTATTACCGACCCCTGTTTTGCGATCGCCGGTAATTAACTGTTTACCGGCGACCGCAAATAAAAAAAGTAAAGTGTAATTCTCTGTCCTCTGATGTGATCGCACATCAGAGGACAGAGAAATAGGGGGATTCGGGGACCCTAGCATACTCACCTAGGTCCCTGGATCCTCTTGCTGCTCCTCCTGGCCGCCGGCAGCAGAACATGGCGGACGCATGCCCAGTGCGCCCGCCATCTGTCTCCATCTGCCGGCCGGCAGGAGAACAGCAGTTGGGGCTAAAATTAGGGGTAGGGTTAGGGTTAGGGGTAGGGGTAGGGTTAGGGTTAGGGTTAGGGGTAGGGGTAGGGTTAGGGGTAGGGTTAGGGGTAGGGTTAGGGGTAGGGGTAGGGTTAGGGTTAGGGGTAGGGCTAGGGTTAGGGCTAGGGTTAGGGCTAGGGTTGGGGCTAAATTTAGGGTTAGGGTTGGGGCTAAATTTAGGGTTAGGGTTGGGGCTAAACTTAGGGTTAGGCTTCTTTCACACTTACGTCGGTACGGGGCCGTCGCAATGCGTCGGCCCGACATACCGACGAACGTTGTGAAAATTGTGCACAACGTGGGCAGCAGCTGTAGTTTTTCAACACATCCGCTGCCCAATCTATGTCCTGGGGAGGAGGGGGCGGAGTTACGGCCACGCATGCGCGGTCAGAAATGGCGGATGCGACGTACAAAAAAAGTTTCATTGAACGTTTTTTTGTGCCGACGCTCCGCCAAAACACAACTGATCCAGTGCACGACGGACGCGACGTGTGGCCATCCGTCACGATCCGTCGGCAATACAAGTCTATGGGCAAAAAACGCATCCTGCGGGCACATTTGCAGGATCCGTTTCTTGTCCAAAACGACGGATTGCGACGGAATGCCAAACGACGCAAGTGTGAAAGTAGCCCTAGGGCTAGGGTTAGGGTTGGGGCTAAAGTTAGGGCTAGGGTTGGGGCTAAAGTTAGGGTTAGAGCTGGGATTAGGGTTAGGGTTTGGATTAGGGTTGGTATTAGGGTTAGGGTTGGCATTAGGGTTACGCTTGGGATTATGGTTAAGGTTAGGGTTGTGATTAGGGGTGTATTGGGATTAGGGTTAGGTTTGAGGTTAGGGTTGAGATTAGGATTAGGGGTGTGTTGGATTTAGGGTTTTGATTAGGGTTATGGTTAGGGTTGACATTAGGGTTGTTTTGGGGTAAGGGTTGTGATTATGGTTAGGGTTAGTGATTAGGATTATGGATGAGGTTGGGATTAGGGTTAGGGGTGTGTTGGGGTTAGGGTTGGAGCTAGAATTGGGGGGTTTCCACTGTTTAGGTACATCAGGGGGTCTCCAAACACGACAGCCAATTTTGCGCTCAAAAAGTCAAATGGTGCTCCCTCCCTTCTGAGCTCTGCCGTGCGCCCAAACAGTGGGTTACCTGTTGTGAATTCTGTGGCTGAATTCACTCCTGTGGTCACAAGTGGTACTGCAGCTTCTGAGCTTCCTCCCTCAGGTGTTCTGGTGAGCTCGTTAACTGCTTCATTACTTAACTCCGCCTGATGCTGCTATCCTTGCTCCTTGTCAATGTTTCAGTGTTGGATCTGAGCTTCTCCTGATTGTTCCTGTGACCTGCTGCTCTGTATAGCTAAGTGCCTTTTGCTTTTTTGTTGCTTTTTTTCTGTCCAGCTTGTCTTTTGTTTTGCTGGAAGCTCTGAGACGCAAAGGGTGTACCGCCGTGCCGTTAGTTCGGCACGGTGGTTTTTTTTTGCCCCCTTTGCGTGGTTTTGCTTTAGGGTTTTTTGTAGACTGCAAAGTTTGCTTTACTGTCCTCGCTCTGTCCTAGAATATCGGGCCCCACTTTGCTGAATCTATTTCATCCCTACGTTTTGTCTTTTCATCTTACTCACAGTCATTATATGTGGGGGGCTGCCTTTTCCTTTGGGGAATTTCTCTGGGGCAAGTCAGGCCTATTTTTCTATCTTCAGGCTAGCTAGTTTCTTAGGCTGTGCTGAGTTGCCTAGGTAGTTGTTAGGCGCAATCCACAGCCGCTTTTAGCTGTGTTTAGGATAGGATCAGGTGTGCAGTCTACAGAGTTTCCACGTCTCAGAGCTCGTTCTTGTATTTTTGGGTATTTGTCAGATCACTGTGTGCGCTCTGATCGCTAAGCACACTGTGTTTCTGGATTGCCTTCATAACACCTGTCATTAGCTTACATAACAGTACAAGGAGCCAAACTAATGATTCTCAATAGAGGGAAAGAAAAAGTTCTGACATCATTTTTTTTTTTTTTCCTGCTCTGTGTTCATTTTTTTTTTTTCCCCTAGACATTTGGGTGATTCTGGACACAGGTGTGGACATGGATATTCAGGGTCTGTGCTCTTCAATGGATAATCTCGTTATAAATGTACAAAAAATTCAAGATACTATTGATCAGAAATCTATGTTAGAACCAAGAATTCCTATTCCTGATTTGTTTTTTGGAGATAGAACTAAGTTTCTAAGTTTCAAAAATAATTGTAAGCTATTTCTGGCCTTGAAACCTCATTCTTCTGGTAATCCTATTCAACAGGTTTTGATTATTATTTCTTTTTTGCGCGGCGACCCTCAAGACTGGGCATTTTCTCTTGCGCCAGGAGACCCTGCATTGAGTAGTGTCGATGCGTTTTTCCTGGCGCTCGGATTGCTGTACGATGAGCCTAATTCAGTGGATCAGGCTGAGAAAAATTTGCTGGCTTTGTGCCAGGGTCAGGATGATATAGAAGTATATTGTCAGAAATTTAGGAAATGGTCAGTACTCACTCAGTGGAATGAATCTGCGCTGGCAGCTTTGTTCAGAAAGGGTCTCTCTGAGGCTCTTAACGATGTCATGGTGGGATTTCCTATGCCTGCTGGTTTGAATGAGTCTTTGTCTTTGGCCATTCAGATCGGTCGACGCTTGCGCGAGCGTAAATCTGTGCACCATTTGGCGGTACTGCCTGAGGTTAAACCTGAGCCTATGCAGTGCGATAGGACTATGACTAGAGTTGAACGGCAGGAATACAGACGTCTGAATGGTCTGTGTTTCTACTGTGGTGATTCCACTCATGCTATTTCTGATTGTCCTAAGCGCACTAAGCGGTCCGCTAGGTCTGCCGTCATTGGTACTGTACAGTCCAAATTCCTTCTGTCCATTACCTTGATATGCTCTTTGTCGTCGTTTTCTGTCATGGCGTTTGTGGATTCGGGCGCTGCCCTGAATCTGATGGATTTGGATTATGCTAAACGTTGTGGGTTTTTCTTGGAGCCTTTGCGGTGTCCTATTCCATTGAGAGGAATTGATGCTACACCTTTGGCCAAGAATAAACCTCAATACTGGGCCCAGCTGACCATGTGCATGGCTCCTGCACATCAGGAAGTTATTCGCTTTCTGGTGTTGCATAATCTGCATGATGTGGTCGTGTTGGGGTTGCCATGGCTACAAACCCATAATCCAGTATTGGATTGGAATTCCATGTCGGTATCCAGCTGGGGTTGTCAGGGGGTACATGGTGATGTTCCATTTTTGTCGATTTCGTCATCCACCCCTTCTGAGGTCCCAGAGTTCTTGTCTGATTATCAGGATGTATTTGAAGAGCCCAAGTCCGATGCTCTACCTCCGCATAGGGATTGTGATTGTGCTATCAATTTGATTCCTGGTAGTAAATTCCCTAAAGGTCGATTATTTAATTTATCCGTGCCCGAACACGCCGCTATGCGCAGTTATGTGAAGGAATCCCTGGAGAAGGGACATATTCGCCCATCGTCATCACCACTGGGAGCAGGGTTCTTCTTTGTAGCCAAGAAGGATGGTTCGCTGAGACCGTGTATTGATTACCGCCTTCTTAATAAGATCACTGTTAAATTTCAGTATCCCTTGCCATTGTTATCTGACTTGTTTGCTCGGATTAAGGGGGCTAGTTGGTTCACTAAGATAGATCTTCGTGGTGCGTATAATCTGGTGAGAATCAGGCAAGGAGATGAATGGAAAACTGCATTCAATACGCCCGAGGGTCATTTTGAGTATCTAGTGATGCCGTTCGGACTTGCCAATGCTCCATCTGTGTTTCCGTCTTTTATGCATGACATCTTCCGTGAGTATCTGGATAAATTCCTGATTGTTTACTTGGATGACATTTTGATCTTCTCAGATGATTGGGAGTCTCATGTGAAGCAGGTCAGAATGGTTTTTCAGGTCCTGCGTGCTAACTCTTTGTTTGTGAAGGGATCAAAGTGTCTCTTCGGTGTGCAGAAAGTTTCATTTTTAGGGTTCATCTTTACCCCTTCTACTATCGAGATGGATCCAGTTAAGGTCCAAGCCATCCAGGATTGGATTCAGCCGACATCTCTGAAAAGTCTGCAAAAGTTCCTGGGCTTTGCTAATTTTTATCGTCGCTTCATCTGTAATTTTTCTAGCATTGCCAAACCATTGACCGATTTGACCAAGAAGGGTGCTGATTTGGTTAATTGGTCTTCTGCTGCTGTGGAAGCTTTTCAGGAGTTGAAGCGTCGTTTTTGTTCTGCCCCTGTGTTGTGTCAGCCAGATGTTTCTCTTCCGTTCCAGGTCGAGGTTGATGCTTCTGAGATTGGAGCAGGGGCGGTTTTGTCACAGAGAGGTTCTGATTGCTCAGTGATGAAACCATGTGCTTTCTTTTCCAGGAAGTTTTCGCCCGCTGAGCGTAATTATGATGTGGGCAATCGAGAGTTGCTGGCCATGAAGTGGGCATTCGAGGAGTGGCGTCATTGGCTTGAAGGAGCTAAGCATCGCGTGGTGGTATTGACTGATCATAAGAACTTGACTTATCTCGAGTCTGCCAAGCGCTTGAATCCTAGACAGGCCCGTTGGTCGTTATTTTTTGCCCGCTTCGACTTTGTGATTTCGTACCTTCCGGGCTCTAAAAATGTGAAGGCGGATGCTCTGTCTAGGAGTTTTGTGGCCGACTCTCCGGGTTTATCTGAGCCAGCGGGTATCCTCAAGGAAGGAGTCATTGTGTCTGCCATCTCCCCTGATTTGCGGCGGGTGCTGCAAAAATTTCAGGCGAATAAACCTGATCGTTGTCCAGCAGAGAAACTGTTCGTCCCTGATAGGTGGACTAATAAACTTATCTCTGAACTTCATTGTTCGGTGTTGGCTGGTCATCCTGGAATCTTTGGTACCAGAGAGTTAGTGGCTAGATCCTTCTGGTGGCCATCTCTGTCACGGGATGTACGTACTTTTGTGCAGTCCTGTTGGATTTGTGCTAGGGCTAAGCCCTGCTGTTCTCGTGCCAGTGGGTTGCTTTTGCCCTTGCCGGTCCCAAAGAGGCCTTGGACACATATTTCAATGGATTTCATTTCTGACCATCCCGTTTCTCAAAAGATGTCAGTCATTTGGGTGGTCTGTGATCGCTTTTCTAAAATGGTCCATCTGGTGCCCTTGGCTAAATTGCCTTCCTCCTCTGATTTGGTACCTTTGTTCTTTCAGCATGTGGTTCGGTTGCATGGCATTCCTGAGAATATTGTTTCTGACAGAGGTTCCCAGTTTGTTTCAAGGTTTTGGCGAGCCTTTTGTGGTAGGATGGGCATTGACCTATCCTTTTCCTCGGCTTTCCATCCTCAGACTAATGGCCAGACCGAACGAACCAATCAGACCTTGGAAACATATCTGAGATGTTTTGTTTCTGCAGACCAGGATGATTGGGTGTCCTTTTTGCCGTTGGCTGAGTTCGCCCTTTATAATCGGGCCAGTTCGGCTACCTTGGTTTCTCCATTTTTTTGCAATTCTGGGTTCCATCCTCGTTTCTCTTCAGGACAGGTTGAGTCTTCGGACTGTCCTGGTGTGGATTCTGTGGTGGATAGGTTGCAGCAGATCTGGACTCAGGTAGTGGACAATTTGATCTTGTCCCAGGAGAAAGCTCAACTTTTCGCTAATCGCAGACGCCGTGTGGGTCCCCAACTTCGTGTTGGGGATCTGGTTTGGTTATCTTCTCGTCATATTCCTATGAAGGTTTCCTCTCCTAAATTTAAACCTCGTTTTATTGGTCCGTATAGGATTTCTGAGGTTCTCAATCCTGTGTCTTTTCGTTTGACCCTCCCAGACTCCTTTTCCATACATAATGTATTCCATAGGTCGTTGTTGGGGAGATACGTGGCACCTATGGTTCCATCTGTTGAGCCTCCTGCCCCGGTTTTGGTGGAGGGGGAATTGGAGTATATTGTGGAGAAGATTTTGGATTCTCGTGTTTCTAGACGGAAACTCCAGTATCTGGTTAAATGGAAGGGTTATGCTCAGGAAGATAATTCCTGGGTTTTTGCCTCTGATGTTCATGCTTCCGATCTTGTTCGTGCCTTTCATGCGGCTCATCCTGGTCGGCCTGGGGGCTCTGGTGAGGGTTCGGTGACCCCTCCTCAAGGGGGGGGTACTGTTGTGAATTCTGTGGCTGAATTCACTCCTGTGGTCACAAGTGGTACTGCAGCTTCTGAGCTTCCTCCCTCAGGTGTTCTGGTGAGCTCGTTAACTGCTTCATTACTTAACTCCGCCTGATGCTGCTATCCTTGCTCCTTGTCAATGTTTCAGTGTTGGATCTGAGCTTCTCCTGATTGTTCCTGTGACCTGCTGCTCTGTATAGCTAAGTGCCTTTTGCTTTTTTGTTGCTTTTTTTCTGTCCAGCTTGTCTTTTGTTTTGCTGGAAGCTCTGAGACGCAAAGGGTGTACCGCCGTGCCGTTAGTTCGGCACGGTGGTTTTTTTTTGCCACCTTTGCGTGGTTTTGCTTTAGGGTTTTTTGTAGACTGCAAAGTTCGCTTTACTGTCCTCGCTCTGTCCTAGAATATCGGGCCCCACTTTGCTGAATCTATTTCATCCCTACGTTTTGTCTTTTCATCTTACTCACAGTCATTATATGTGGGGGGCTGCCTTTTCCTTTGGGGAATTTCTCTGGGGCAAGTCAGGCCTATTTTTCTATCTTCAGGCTAGCTAGTTTCTTAGGCTGTGCCGAGTTGCCTAGGTAGTTGTTAGGCGCAATCCACAGCCGCTTTTAGTTGTGTTTAGGATAGGATCAGGTGTGCAGTCTACAGAGTTTCCACGTCTCAGAGCTCGTTCTTGTATTTTTGGGTATTTGTCAGATCACTGTGTGCGCTCTGATCGCTAAGCACACTGTGTTTCTGGATTGCCTTCATAACACCTGTCATTAGCAAACATAACAGTTACCCCCACATATGGGGCATCAGCGTACTCGGGATAAATTGGACAACAACTTCTGGGGTCCAATTTCTCTTGTTACCCTTGTGAAAATAAAAACTTGGGGGCTACAATATCTTTTTTGTGGAAAAAAAATATATTTTTTATTTTCACGACTCTGCATTCTAAACTTCTGTGAAGCACTTGGGCATTCAAAGTTCTCACCACACATCTAGATAAGTTCCTTAGGGGGTCTAGTTTCCAAAATGGGGTCACTTGTGGAGGGTTTCTACTGGTTAGGTACATCAGGGGCTCTGCAAACGCAACATAATACCCGCAGACCATTCTATCAAAGTCTGCATTCCAAAACGGCGCTCCTTCCTTCCGAGCTCTGCCGTGCGTCCAAACAGTGGTTTACCCCCACATATGGGGTACCAGCATACTCAGGACAAATTGGACAACAACTTTTGGGGTCCAATTTCTCTTGTTACCCTTGTGAAAATAAAAATTTGGTGGCTAAAAAATCTTTTTTGTGGAAAAAAAAAATATTTTTTATTTTCACGGCTCTGCATTATAAACTTCTGTGAAGCACTTGGGCATTCAAGGTTCTCACCACACATCTAGATAAGTTCCATGGGGGGTCTAGTTTCCAAAATGGGGTCACTTGTGGGGGATTTCTACTGCTTAGGCACATCAGGGGCTCTCCAAACGCGACATGGCGTCCGATCTCAATTCCAGCCAATTCTACATTGAAAAAGTAAAACGGCACTCTTTCTCTTCCAAGCTCTGCGGTGCGCCCAAACAGTGGTTTACCCCCACATATTGGGTATCGACGTACTCAGGAGAAATTGCACAACAACTTTAGTGGTCTAATTTCTCCTGTTACCCTTGTGAAAATAAAAATTTGTGGGCAAAAATATCATTTTTGTAGAAAAAATGCAATTTTTTTTTTTCACGGCTCTACGTTATAAACTTCTGTGAAGCACATGGGGGTTCAAAGTGCTCGCCACACATCTAGATAAGTTCCTTAAGGGGTCTAGTTTCCAAAATGGTGTCACTTGTGGGGGGTTTCCACTGTTTAGGCACATCAGGGGCTCTCCAAACGCGACATGGCGTCCAATCTCAATTCCAGCCAATTCTACATTGAAAAAGTAAAACGGCACTCCTTCTCTTCCAAGCTCTGCGGTGCGCCCTAACAGTTGTTTACCCCCACATATTGGGTATCAGCGTACTCAGGAGAGATTGCACAACAACTTTTGTGGTCTAATTTCTCCTGTTACCCTTGTGAAAATAAGAATTTGTGGGCGAAAAGATCATTTTTGTGTAAACAAAAGCGATTTTTTATTTTCACGGCTCTACGTTATAAACTTCTGTGAAGCACTTGGGGGTTCAAAGTGCTCACCACACATCTAGATAAGTTCCTTAAGGGGTCTAGTTTCCAAAATGGTGTCACTTGTGGGGAGTTTCCACTGTTTAGGCACATCAGGGGCTCTCTAAATGTGACATGGTGTCCGATCTCAATTCCAGCCAATTCTGCATTGAAAAAGTCAAACGGCGCTCCTTCACTTCTAAGTTCTGCGGTGCGCCCTAACAGTGGTTTACCCCCACATATGGGGTATTGGCGTATTCAGGAGAAATTGCATAACAAAATTTATGGTTACATTTCTGTTTTTATACTTGTGAAAATAAAAAAAATGGTTCTGAATTAAGATGTTTGCAAAAAAAAGTTAAATGTTCATTTTTTTCCTTCCACATTGTTTCAGTTCCTGTGAAGCACGTAAAGGGTTAATAAACTTCTTGAATGTGGTTTTGAGAACCTTGAGGGGTGTAGTTTTTAGAATGGTGTCACACTTCATTATTTTCTATCATATAGACCCCTCAAAATGACTTCAAATGTGATGTGGTCCCTAAAAAAAAATGGTGTTGTAAAAATGAGAAATTGCTGGTCAACTTTTAACCCTTATAACTCCCTAACAAAAAAAAATTTTGGTTCCAAAATTGTGCTGATGTAAAGTAGACATGTGGGAAATGTTATTTATTAACTATTTTTCATGACATATCTCTCTGATTTAAGGGCATAAAAATACAAAGTTTGAAAATTGCAAAATTTTAAAAATTTTCGCCATATTTCCGTTTTTTTCATAAATAATCGCAAGTAATATCGAAGAAATGTTACCACTAACATGAAGTACAATATGTCACGAAAAGACAATCTCAGAATCAGCAGGATACGTTGAAGCGTTCCAGAGTTATAACCTCATAAAGTGACAGTGGTCAGAATTGCAAAAATTGGCCTGGTCATTAAGTACCAAATTGGCTCTGTCACTAAGGGGTTAAATAAATAGATTAAAACTCCCTCCATCTTTTCGCATCCCGAATGTGTTCCATAGAAGGAGTTTGTCCCTTCTGTTTTGTCTCTCCCATCCCATTTCCATCAATGATAACTTAGAGTACGAGGTACAAAAAAATTGTTGCTTCTTGGAAATTCCATAATTCACTCTGGTAACCCTTCAGTATTCCATCCATTTGAAGGGATATGGACCAGAGGAGAGATCCCAGGTTCCATCTTGAGCCAATTGTCTGGTCAAGGCTTTCCATTATAGGTTTCCAGGGAAATCTGGTGGTCTGGTGGCCTCCCCTAGAAGAAGGGGTACTGTCACTGTACAACCTTTCTGTGTTTCTGGGTCCAGTGAATTACTGTCTGCCGTCCAATCTAGAGCAGGAACATGCTGAGCTGTCAGTATTTGATGGACACAGAATATCTTTTATAACTTTTTTTTAACGATTTTAAAACCGTATATAATTGTATATGACATCATCACCAAAGGGGTCACAGTGCTCTTAGGTTTTTCCTATTATTCTGCATGTTTGTCACACCTAAATGTTTCAGAATCACCAAACACATGTAAGTATTAGACAAAGATAACACAAGTAAACACAAAATGCAGTTTTTAAATTAAGGTCTTTATTATTAAGGGGAAAAGAAATCCAAACTTACAGGGCCCTGTGTGAATAGGAGATTTCCCTCTAAACCAAATAACTGGTTGGGCCACCCATAGCAGCAACAACTGCAAACAAGCGTTTGCAATAACTGGCATTGAGTCTTTTACAACTCTCTGGAGGAATTGTGGCCCACTCATCTTTGCAGAATTGTTGTAATTCAGCCACATTGGAGGGCTTCTAAGCATAAACCGTCTTTTTAAAGTCATGCCATAGCATTTCAATTGGATTAGTATGCGCCAAAGTCTTAATTTTGTTTTCCTTAAGCCATTAAGATGTAGACTTGGTGTGTTTTGGATCATTGTCATATTGCATTACCCAAGTGTGCTTCAGCTTGAGGTCATAAACAGATGGCCAGAGATTCTCCTTCAAAATTTTTGAAGGCAGCAAAATTCATGGTTCTATTTACCACAGCAAGTCTTGGAGCAGCAAAACCACTGCAAACCATCACACTAACACCACCATATTTTACTGTTGGTATGATGTACCTTTTCTGAAATGCTGTGTTTCTTCTCCGCCAGATGTAATGTGACACACACCTTCCAAAAAGTTCAACTTTTGTCTCATCAGTCCACAGAATATTCTGTCAAAAGTCATGGGGATCATCAAGATGTTTTCTGGCAAAAATGAGATGAGCCTTTGTTTGTATCGCTCAGCAGTGGTTTTTGTCTTGGAACTTTGACATGCAGGCCATTTTTGCCCAGTCTCTTTCTTATAGCAGAGTCATGACCTTAATTGAGGCAAGTGAGGTTTGCAGTTCTTTGGATGTTGTTGTAGGGTCTTTTGTGACATACTGGAGGAGTCATCGCTGCACTTTTGGGGTAATTTTAGTCAGCTGGCCACTTCTGGAAAGGTTCACCACTGTTCCATGTTTTTACCATTTCTGGATAATGTCTCTCACTGTATTTAACTGGAGTCCTAAAGCTTTAGAAATGGCTGTATAACCTTTTCCAGACTGATAGATCTCAATTACTATTTTTCTCATTTGTTTCAGAATTTCTTTGGCTCATGGTATGATGTCTAACTTTTGAGGATCACTTGGTCATCTTCACTTTCTCAGGCAGGTCCTATTTATTTTCTTCATTGAGGACAGGAGTGGCAGTAATCAGGCCTGGGTGTGTTAGGGAATTTGAACTCAGCTTCCAGATAAACCACAGTTAATTTATGTTTTAAAGGGGGTAATCACATTTTCACATGGCGCTCCATAGGTTGGGATTTCTTTTCCCCTTAATAAAGAACTTCATTTGAAAACTGCATTTGTCTTTGTCTAATATTGAAATTTATTTGTTCATCTGAAACATTGAAGTTTGACAAATAAGAAAAACAAGAGGAAATCAGGAAGGGGCAAGCACTTTTTCACACAACTGTATATACGGTGGGGAAAATAATTATTTCCTACACTGCCAATTTTGCAAGTTCTCCCACCAACAGAATATGGAGAGCTCCATAACTTTTATGTTAGGTACACTTCACCTGTGAAATACAGAATCTAAAAATAAAAAACAGCAAATTACTTTGTATAATTTTTAAATAATTAAATTCCATTTTATTGCATGAAATAAGCATTTGATCACCTAGCAGCTGGCAAGAATTCTGGCTCTCACAGACCTGTTCGTTTTTCTTTAAGAAGCCCACCTACTCTGCACTCATTACCTGTATTAATTGCACCTGTTTGAACTCATTACTTGTATAAAAAACACCTGTCTACACACTCAATCAATCACACTCCAACCTCTCCACCATGGCCAAGACCGAAGGTCATGATGGACAAAATTGTAGACCTGCACAAGGCTGCGATTGACCACAGGACAGTAGGCAAGCAGATTGGTGAGAAGGCAACAACTTTTGGAACAATTATTAGAAAATGGAAGAAACACAAGTTGACTTTCAATCTTCCTCGGTCTGGGGAACTTTTCAAGATCTCGCCTCATAGGGTAAGGATGATTCTAAAAAAGGTCATGAATCAGCCTAGAACTACACAGGAGGACCTGGTCAATGACCTGAAGTGAGCTGGGACCACAGTCTCCAACATTACCGTTAGTAACACACTACACCATCATGGATTAAAATATTGCAGTGTACGCAAGGTCCCCCTGCTCACCCGAGCACATGTCCAGGCCCATTTGAAGTTCCCCAATGACCTTCTGGATGATCCAGAGGAGACATGGAAGAAGGTCATGTGGTCAGATGAAAATAGAACTTTTTGGTATCAGATATATTCAGAAAACGATTGCCAAACATAAATTCGGCATGACTATGGTACATTCGGACTCGTGATCGGTAACATGAGCATTTTTCTTAAAATTGGAAAAAGTCAGTAACATTCAGTAAAAGATAGAATAAAAGCTGGCAATTCATGTGTTGCGTTCAGTAAAATCACAGTGTGACAGGTTAGAATAGAAAAGATAGAATAGATGTATACACATACAATAGAAAATATAGATGTCAGAAACACACACACATATATATATATATATATGTATATATATTACATAGATAGCGTATTTTTCGGACTATAAGATGCACTTTTGTCCTCCAAAAATGTGGAAGAAAAGGGGGTGTGTGTCTCATAGTCCAGATCATGTACTAGCTCTGGCAGTGGTGGGGTGGTGGGGGAGCGGCATCCGTTAAGCAGCGGGTCTCAAAAGCAGGAGCCAGCTGCTGTGGCTAACTCCTGTGCCCACTGCAAAAAGAAATGAATATTCACTGCATTCCATGCCCATGGGCATGGAATGCAATGAATATTAATTTCTCTTTAATGGCATCTTGGTATGATTGGCCCCCAACCCTGGTCCTGGTATGCATGGCCCCACAGAAAACATTAAAAAAATCCAAAACATTACACTTACATTTCCGGCGGTCCCTGGCAGCATCTTGTTCCGATGCCAGGAGCTGCTTTATGCTTGTAAGCAGCTCATGGCTGGGATGTCATGCACTGCTTGCAAGCCGAAGGGCAGCTGCCGGAATACTCACTTCTCTGTATGAAGGGACTGTGTGTGCAGACAGCAGTGAGTATTCAAGCTCTTCAGTAGCACACACAGTGTTAGCCAGAGCCTTCCTGCAGCTGCCTTACAGTCTCGTGTGCCGCTACTTAAGAGAAATGAATATTCACATCTCTCCATGCCCAAAGAGGTGAATATTCATTTCTCTTAATCAGTGGCACACCTGACCACTGTCAGCGTATGACGGCCCAGCCATGTGCTTCTTACAAGCATAAAGTAGCTACTTGCATCCGAACAAGATGCTGTGAGGGAGTGCCGGGAAGGTAAGTGTAATGTTTTATTAAAAGGTATTCTGATGGGGCCATGCATACTAGGATGGGGTGAAGGCCAATCATAAAGATGGGGGTCATGCATACCAGGACTGGGGGCCAATCATACCAGGATATAGATGGGGTCATGCATACTAAGATGAGATGGGGCCCTGAATACCAGGATAGGATGGGGCTTGCATACTAGGAAGAGATGGGGGCCCTGCATACCAGGATAGGGATGGGGCCATGCCATCTAGATGTAGCTGAGGCTACTTTTCCTGGAGGCCACTGCATCACAACACTGGATCTGCGGGGGCATTCAGGCTTTCACAAAATACTGGTGGAGCCTCGCCTCCCCACAGAGCACCATCGCTGCCGCCCCACAGAGGATCACCACAGAGCTCCACCACAGAGCACCACCGCCGCATTAGACTGGGATGGGATTTCCCGGTGCCACTGCACCAGCCTGGACCACCGAACAACCCCTGTGACCACTCCTCCACCTGTGCCGATCCCCCTGGTAAGCTGATTTCGGACTGTAAGATGGAACCCCATTTGACACATTATATTTTTTTCCCTATTTTCCTTCTGAAAATTTGGGGTGCGTCTTATGGTCCGGTGCATCTTATAGTCCAAAAGATATGGTAATCTTTAGAGGCAGCTAAAACTCAATGTTGCCCAGAGACAGCCCTGAACCCTGAAACATCTGGAGAAGATCTGTATGGAGGAGCAGGCCAAAATCCCTGCTGCAGTGTGTGCAAACTTGGTCAAGAACTACAGGAAACGTCTGACCTCTGTAATTGCAAACAGCTTTTTGTACCAAATATTAAGTTCTGCTTTTCTATTGTATCAAATATTTCATGCAATAAAATGCATCTCTTCATTCTTTGTATATGGAAAAACCTGCAAAATCTGCAGTTTATCAAATACTTATTTTCTTCACTGATTTACACTTTATTTGGTATTTTTTTGTGTGTTTTGTGCTTTCTTTCTTGTAAATAGGTATATGTGCCTTATGCTTGCCAAATACTATATTCCAATTGGAAGACGCTGGATGGGCAGGGGCAATACATGCCTTTTTATTGGAAAAAGCTTTATCGGAGGAGCTTCCCTTTAGTAGCTGGAATCAAAAAAAGACCTTGGTTCTGGAACAACCTCTAGGTTGTGTTCCAGAGTAACAATATTACACTTGCATGTTTAAAATTACATTTATTCTAATTATAAAAACTTTAAAAAATCTTTAAAAACCACAACGCGTTTCTGCTTTGAATGAGTCAGGAAGGGGTTAAAGCAGTTTTTTTTTCATGAAAAATAACTACTTGCTCCCTTGTGGAGCGCTGCAAGTGAACAAGTGAGATGTTTCTCCAAATAGAAGCTTTAGGATAATGATCGCAATTGCATGTGATGAGTGTTTAATCCCAACAGCTCTCCTGCTACTGTTTATAGATCAAAACATCGCTCTTTTCTGATCCCCGCGGGGTAATTTTGCAAGTAGAACAATGCATATTATTCACAAAATATTATAATTTTTTAAAGTGCTTTTTTTCTATTTTATTATTTTTTCATTTTTACAAAAATATTTTTATATAACTACATATTTATTTCCAAAATAATACAAGCAACTTGAGAATAAACAAGGAGCAAATTGAGGATGGAGTTATAAAACAAAACAAAATCGATTGATAATGTTTTTTGTTTTTTTTGTAAAAACAAGAAACCATAACTAACAACATAAAGATATAAGAGCCCATTTGGAATTTATTTGAAGTAATGGATTTGTACAGAGAGGGAGATGACCTGTTTGGGGAGGTCTTCGCTCTTTGTCTAGTAGGTTGAATGTGTATGTTTTCAGCAGAGATCAATTTGACAAGTTTACTAAAATGCCTCAATTTAAATATATTGCTCTCTATATATATCCATAACCTGTTTTTAACAATACAGAAAAGACAAGAGTTTTCAAGATTGTAACCACACCCACATCTTATGGGGTTTTATATAAAACACCCATATGCCACATCCATTCATACACCAGAGGAAGGCTCATTCAGAGCAGGAACGCTTTGTGGTTTTTAAAAAGTTTTTTTTTATGTTGTCAGTGCATGAGCACGTGAAAAATATTTTTAGAACAAATTTCATTTTAAACACGCAAGTGTAATATTGTTACTCTGGAACACCACCTGGAGGTTGTCCCAGAATCAAGGTCTTTTGAGGATTCCAGCTACTAGAGGAAAGCGCCTCCTGAAAAAGCTTTTTCCACTTGGAGCAGTGAATGGAACAGGAATAACACTTCTCTACCCTATTCGGATGGGCGACAGGCCACGAAGTTGGAATCCAACACCTAACAAAATCATTCATAGAGTTGTGCCTAATCTGCACAACCCCTACAGGTGAGCATATACAAACACATCACCCTTGTCATTTTAATGTTTTTTAATGCGCTTAGGCACTCTCTTGTTTTCTCTCCCCCTCTTGAGCTTCCTGCTATCATATGCCTTTTTATTGGTGAATGTAGTTTTGTGTCAAACAGCAATGAAAAAGGAAGTTTTATTCATAAATGCATCAGATGTTTCAATATTTGTGATAGTGGTGTTTTAGGCACACATATTAACCCCTTTACCCCAAAGGGTGGTTTGCACCGTAATGATCAGGCCAATTTTTACAATTTTGACCACTGTCCCTTCATATGGCTAGAACTCTGGAATGCTTCAGCTGATCCCAGTGATTCTGATATAGTGGTAAAATTTATTTGATATTACTTGCATTTATTTGTGAAAAAAATGGAAATTTGGCAAAAATTTTGAAAATGTCACAATTTTCCAACTTTGAATTTTCATGCCCTTAAATCACAGAGATATGTTAATTACATAAAATACTTAATAATTAACATTTCCCACATGTCTACTTTACATCAGCACAATTTTGGAACCAATTTTTTTTTTGTTAGGGAGTTATAAGGGTTAAAAGTCGACCAGTGATTTCTCATTTTTACAACACCATTTTTTTCTAGGGACCACATCACATTTGAAGTCACTTTGAGGTGTCTATATGATAGAAAATAGCAAAAATTGACACTATTATAAAAACTGCACCCCTCAAGGTGCTCAAAACCACATTTAAGAAGTTTATTAACCCTTCAGGTGCTTCACAGGAATTTTTGGAATGTTTAAAAAAAAAATGAACATTTAACTTTTTTTCACAAAAAAAAGTACCGTACTTCAGATCCAATTTGTTTTATTTTCTCAAGGGTAACAGGAGAAAGTGGACCCCAAAAGTTGTTGTACAATTTGTCCTGAGTACAACAATACCCCATATGTGGGGGTAAACCACTGTTTGGGTGCATGGCAGAGCTCGGAAGGGAAGGAGCACCGTTTGACTTTTTCAACGAAGAATTGGCTGGATTTGAGATCAGAAGCCATGTTGCATTTGGAGAGCCCCTGATGTGCCTAAACAGTGGAAACCCCCCACAAGTGACCCCATTTGGGCACACGTCGGGGTTCGGAAGGGAAGTAGTGACGTTTTGGAATGCAGACTTTGATAGAATGGGCTGCGGGCTTCATGTTACGTTTGCAGAGCCCCTGATGTGCCTAAACAGTAGAAGCCCCCAAGTGACCCCATTTTGGAAAATAGACCCCCCAAGGAACTTATCTAGATGAGTGTTGTGCACTTTGAACAACCAATTGTTTCACTAAAGTTTATAATATAGAGCCGTGAAAATTAAAACATCATTTTTTTCCACAAAAATGATATTTTCACTTCCAATTTTTTATTTTCCCAAGAGCATGCGGAGAAATTGGACCCTAAACGTTGTTGTGCCATTTGTCCTGAGTACAACAATACCCCATATGTGGGGGTAAACCACTGTTTGGGTGCATGACAGAGCTCAGAAGGGAAGGAGCACTGTTTTGGAATGCAGACTTTGATTGAATGGTCTTCGGGTATCACGTTGCATTTGCAGAGCCCCTGATGTACCTAAACAGTAGAAACTTCCCCACAAGTGACTCCATATTTGAAACTAGATCCCAGAGGCACTTGTCTAGATGTGTTGTGAGATCTTTGAACCCCCAAGTGTTTCTCTAAAGTTTATAATGCAGAGCTGTGAAAAAACAATCTTTTTTTTCCCACAAAAAAGATTTTTTAGCGCCCAGTTTTGTATTTTCCCAAGGGTAACAGGAGACATTAGACCACCAATGTAGTTGTACAATTTGTCCTGAGTACACAGATACCCCATATGTGGGGGTAAACCACTGTTTGTGTGCATGGCAGAGCTCGGAAGGGAAGAAGTGGCGTTTTGGAATGCGGACTTTGATGCAATGGTCTGCTGGCATCATGTTGCGTTTGCAGAGCCCCTGATGTACCTAAATAATAGAAACCCCCCACAAGTGACCCCATATTGGAAACTAGACCCCCAGAAAAACTTATCTAGATGTGTTGTGAGAACTTTGAACCCCCAGGTGTTTCACTAAAGTTTATAATGCAGAGCCGTGAAAATAAAAAATAATTTTTTCCCCCCAAAAATATTTTTTAGCCCCCAAATTTTTATTTATTTTCTGAAGGGGAACAGGAGAAATTGGACTGCAAAAGTTGTTGTCCAATTTGTCCTGAGTACGCTCATACCCCATATGTGGGGGTAAACCACTGTTTTGGTGCACATCGGGGCTTTGAAAGGAAGTAGTGACGTTTTGGAATGCAGACTGTGGGCGTCACATTGCGTTTGCAGAGCCCCTGATGTGTCTAAACAGTGGAAACCCGCAATTCCAAATCCAACCCTAACCCCAACACACCCCTAACCATAATGTTAACCCTAACCACACCCCTAACCCCAACACACCCATAACCCCAACACACTCCTAACCCTAACCATAACCCTAACCACACCCCTAACCCAAACACACCCCTTACCCTAATCCCAACCCCAACACACCCCTAACCCCAACACACCTCTAACCCTAATCACAACCCTAACCATAACCATAACTGTTGTGAATTCTGTTGTCGAACTCCCTCCTGTGGTCGTGAATGGTACTTCGGCGAGTTCTGTCCATGGACTCCCTCTGGTGGCTGTGAGTGAAGCTGCTGCTTCTGAGGTTCCTTACACAGGTGACATGGTTTATCCTTTGGTTGGCTGCTCTATTTAACTCCACTCAGATCGTTATTCCATGCCAGCTGTCAATGTTCCTGTGCTGGTTCAGTTTGCTCTTGGATCTTCTGGAGACCTGTCTCTTCCTGCAAGAAGCTAAGTCCCCGATTGTTATTTTCTGTTCTTGGTTTTCTAGTCCAGCTTGCTTTCATGATTTTGTCTTGCTAGCTGGAAGCTCTGGGATGCAGGGTGGCGCCTCCGCACCGTGAGTCGGTGTGGGGGTCTTTTTGCACACTCTGCGTGGTCTTTTGTAGTTTTTTGTGCTGACCGCATAGATACCTTTCCTATCCTCTGTCTATTTAGTTAGTCTGGCCTCCCTTTGCTAAAACCTGTTTCATTTCTGTGTTTGTGATTTTCATCTTTACTCACAGTTAATATTTGTGGGGGGCTGCCTTTTCCTTTGGGGAAATTTCTCTGAGGCAAGGTAGGCTTTATTTTCTATCTCTAGGGCTAGCTAGTTCTGAGGCTGTGAAGAGGCGTCTAGGGAGAGTCAGGAACGCTCCACGGCTATTTCTAGTTGTTGTGATAGGATTAGGGCCTGCGGTCAGCAGAGCTCCCACATCCCAGAGCTTGTCCTGTGTGAGTTTAACTATCAGGTCGTGCCGGGTGCTCCTAACCACCAGGTCATAACAGTACAGCTGGCCCAAAGTATTAATGCATCTCAATAGAGGGATAAGAGAAGATCTGAGACCATTTTTTTTTCTTTGCACTGTGTTTTGTCTTTCTTTTCCCCTAGACCTTTGGGTGGTTCAGGACTAGTGTTGAGCATTCCGATACCGCAAGTATCAGGTATCGGCCGATATTTGCGGTATCGGAATTCCGATACCGAATTCCGATACTTCCCGCGTATCAGATACCGGAATCGGAAGTTCCCAGAATTCAAACTGAACGCAGCTGCCAGTGAGGAATGATTGGAAGTGTGGGCACATCCTGTTTAGCATGGTGGGCATGTAAGTACTGGCAAGGCTGTGATTGGCTGCTGAAATGATGTCACTCTGCACTATAAAAAACGCTGCCGCCATTTTGCGCTCACTCTGCTGTGATTTCAGTTAGGGACAGGACGCTGTGTTCTAACTGAGGGCCAGTTGAGATAGCTAATTGCTTTATTTTCCTTTCCCAAGGCTAATTTAGCAAAACGCTGTGTGTTCTTCACTGTTCACCTTGCTCTTGCCTTGCAGCGCTGTTTTAACAGCGTTCTACAAGGTCTCTGTGTGTGTGTGTGTGTGTGTGTGTGTGCAGCTCACTCTGTAGTCTGTGTGCAGCCATATACCCGGTTGTATTCAGCTCAGGGGGGGTTCACACTGCCTCACACAGTTGTCCTTTTTTGCTCATAGTGCAGCCTGCTGCACATTTTTTCTCAAATTTACTATTAGTGTTTTTCCACCCGTCTCCAGCTAAATTGTGGAAAAACACTACATAGGATAACCTAGAGGGGGTTTTTTGGGCCTTGCAGCGCCGTTTACGGCTGTCTGCACGGTCTCTGTGTGAGCGCAGCTCGCCCTGTAGTCTGTGTGCAGCCATAGCCGGTTGGATTCAGCTCAGGGTGCGTTACTGCCTCATACCTTGAAAAAAAATTTCCTTTTTTTCAAATAGTGCAGCCTGTTTAAAATTTTTTAAAAAAAATTCCTATTAGTGTTTTTCCACCCGTCTCCAGCTAAATTGTGGAAAAACACTACATAGGATAACCTAGAGGGTTTTTTTTGGGCCTTGCAGCGCCGTTTACGGCTGTCTGCACGGTCTCTGTGTGAGCGCAGCTCGCCCTGTAGTCTGTGTGCAGCCATAGCCGGTTGGATTCAGCTCAGGGTGCGTTACTGCCTCATACCTTGAAAAATTTTTTCCTTTTTTTCAAATAGTGCAGCCTGTTTAAAATTTTATAAAAAAAATTCCTATTAGTGTCTTTCCACTCGTCTCCAGCTAAATATTGGAAAACACTACATAGGATAACCTAGAGGAGGGTTTTTGGGCCTTGCAGCGCCGTTTACGGCTGTCTGCACGGTCCCCGTGTGAGTTAAACTTGATCTGTAGTCCGATCTGCAGAAAAAAAAAGGAAAGTTCACCAAACACAACTTAACACTTGTGTAGGCCACATTTGAAAAATAATAAAGTTTAGTCCACACTTTACAACATTAGTGTTTCTTACACCTGTTAGGAGGAGCATTTCAGGAATAAGCACACTAAGGCCTTAGTACTTTTCTGCTTATCTTTATCTGTCAACCAAGATGAAGAGGGCAGGGAGTAAGGCACGTGGGCGTGGGCGCGGAGCAGGGAGAGGAGCAGGGAGAGGACGTGGTGATTCTGTGCCTGCTGCGGACACCGGTGACTCGTCGTCACTCAGTTTCAGCAGGGAACAGTCCTTCATGCGCAGCTTTGTCGAAGAGCGCCGTGCACCGCTGCTGCGTGAAGACCAAATTGAAGCCGTTGTCGGGTGGATGGCAGCTAACGCCTCGGCATCGACTTCAGTTAGTGCCACATCCTCTCAGGCACAGAGCACTGGAGAGCAGCCATCTGTCTCTTCACCACCTGCCAAATTGGCCAGGCAGTCAGAGAGCCCAGGACAGGAGCCGTCTCTACTTCTGTTCTCTGAATCTCTTGGCTTGGAAACAGGGGGCCAGCCAAGCAGCATTGGAGAAATGGAAGAAAAGGCAGTGTGCAGTGATGCCCAACAGCTTTGTCTCTCTGACTCTGAAGAGGCGGGTGGGCCAGTGCCTCCGGTGACCACAGCGCAGTACGCATCTGATGATGAAACTCAGGTGCCGCTTTCTGGTGCGTACTGTGCTGCCGAGACTACCCAGGAGGAGCAGTTGGTGGCAGAGGGTAGTGGAGATGATGAGGTCGTTGACCCATCGTGGCGTGAGGAACAGGAAGGTGGTGGGAGCAGCTCTGAGGAAGAGATTCCCCTTACAAGCCAAAGAGGGAGAGGGAGGGGGAAGACTGCGGAGCCTGTAGCCTCCACTTTGGCACCCGTTAGGAGCCTGTCTCTTTCCAAAGCCAAAAAGGGCGCTCCCAAGACTTGCAGTGCCTGGTCCTTTTTTGACACAGTTGCAGATGACATTTGTTTTGTCAAATGCAAGCTGTGTCATCAGAAAGTAAAAAGAGGGAAAAATGTCAGCAACCTCAATACCACAAATATGTGGAAACATGTGCGGACCAGGCACGCGGTGGAGTTACAGAAACACACTGAAGATGTAGGCCAACCAACAGCGGCAGCTACCACCTCTTCAGCTCGTGTTGCCTCTTCCTCCAGCTCACGCACAGCTGGTTTGGCTTCCTCCCAGGATCGCCATGGAAGAACCTCTGGCACTGTTGTCCAGAGACCTTGTGTAATTCCACCCACAGCACCACCTTCCCAGTCATCCTCACACTCCCAGTCTACTCTACAGCCATCGGTAGTACAGGCATGGGAGAAAAGGCGGGCATTCTCGGCCAACCACCCCCGAGCACAGGCTCTGAATGCAGGCATTGCCAAACTGTTGTCCCTGGAAATGCTCTCATTCAGGCTGGTGGAGACTGACAGCTTCCGTGACTTGATGGCATTGGCAGTCCCACAGTACAAGGTGCCCAGCCGCTTTTACTTCAGCAGGCAATCTGTCCCTGACCTGCACAGGCATGTTGAGGGAAACATAAAACATGCGCTACTGAACGCCGTCAGTAGCAAGGTCCACCTCACCACCGATGCGTGGACCAGTCAGCATGGACAGGGGCGATACGTTTCCCTCACTGCCCATTGGGTTAATGTTGTTGAGCCAGGTACAGATCGTGCGAGTGGTGCAGGACGTGTCCTGCCCACTCCAAGGATTGCAGGAATCCAGTCTGTACGCATTGACTCCTCCTCTTACACAAGTTCCTCAGAATCATCTCTGCAGGATCCGTCACAGTCCATCTACACATGGACCTGTGAACGTTTACCTATGACCGACAAGAGCACAGCCGTGGCCAAACGTCAGCAGGCCGTCTTGAAACTAGCTTCATTGGGGAATCGAAGCCACACAGCACAGGAGCTCTGGAATGCCATCAAGCAGGAGAGCGATGTGTGGTTACTGCCAGCGAATCTCCAGCCAGGCATTGTAGTGTGTGACAATGGCCGAAATCTGGTGGCAGCTTTGGCCCTTGGCAACCTCACTCACATCCCATGTCTGGCACATGTGCTCAATTTGGTTGTGCAGAGTTTTCTGAGGGACTATCCGGATCTTGATGCCCTGCTGCACAAGGTCCGCCTAGAGTGTGCTCATTTGCGGCATTCCAGCTTGGCAAGATCCCGCATTGCTGCTCTGCAGCGCCGATTCCGCCTTCCGGAACACCGCATCATATGTGACCTACCTACCCGGTGGAATTCCACGTTACATATGTTGGAGCGGTTGTGTGAGCAGCAGCAAGCAGTTATGGAGTACCAGCTGCATCAGGCGCAAAGAAGTCGCAGTCAGCGCCGATCAGACATCACAACCACAGAGTGGGCCACTATGAAGGACGTCTGCCAGGTTTTGTGTCCTTTTGATTATTCCACGCGGATGGCAAGTGCAGATGATGCACTAGTCAGCATGACTGTCCCCCTTATCTGCCTGCTTCAGCAAACTTTGCAAGGGTTAAGGGATGATGTTGTGGAAGAGGTGGAGGATGAGGAGTCACCTTTTCCATCAGCTTCTGGAGAGTCAGCGCCACGTGGTTACTCACAAAGGGGTATGCAGGGGCCACTTTGTGAGGAGGATGAGGAGGAGTCAATGGAGGAGGAAGAGCTCCATCCAGAGGAGGGAGCGACACAATTGTCCAGTGGTCAGTGTGTACAGCGAGGGTGGGGTGATGACGAGCGGGCAGAGATCATGTCTCAAGCAGGGGACAGCGTTTCTGGGCCAGTTGGCAGTCTGCAGCACATGGTGGATTTCATGCTGCAGTGCCTGAGAAACGACCACCGCATCGACCACATTCTCAACATGCCTGATTATTGGGTGTTCACCCTCCTCGATCCTCGCTACCGGGACAACGTCCAAAACCTCATCCCAGCGTTGACCCGGGAGCGTAAATTGTGGGAGTACCACGACACACTGGTGAATTCCATCATCTTCTCCAGTCCAACTGAGAGGAGTGCTGCTAGTGCTTTACAAAGCAGCTCAGTGCATCGAGGCAGTGGGGGAGGCTCTGCCCAAAGAGGGAGCAGAAGCAGTGCCTCTGCCCAAGGCAAGCCCAGTATGGCACAACTCTGGCACACTTTTGTGTGCCCGCCCCAAATGTCTACACCATCACCGGCGGCTCCAGTCAGCAGGAGGCAACGGTTCCGTCAGATGGTGACAGACTACATGGCTTGCCCTCTTACTGTACTCCCAGACGGCTCTTCCCCGTTCAAGTTTTGGGTCTCTAAGCTGGATACATGGCCAGAGCTAAGCCAGTATGCATTGGAGGTGCTGGCTTGCCCTGCGGCTAGTGTCTTATCGGAACGTGTCTTTAGTGCCGCAGGTGGTGTACTAACAGACCGTCGCATGCGACTATCCTCCGATAACGTTGACCGGCTTACTTTCCTGAAAATGAACCAGGCCTGGATCTCGTAGGAATTTGCCACTCCTCTGCCTGATTAAGTAATTGGGTGTCATCCAGGTCTCCTGATGTGTTCATCTTTCTACCACCTGAACTGCTATTCCTGGGCTCCAACACCGCCAGTTGAGGCTCAGAAGTGCAGGCTGCACAGTAAAAACATACGACCCAGTGTTATTGGGTTTCAGTAACGTCTGCTGATCCCCAGCTGTGTAGCCGGCAATGTGTCCTGCGACCGCCACGCTGGCACAACAACCTAAATGTAAGGGAACCTGTCCCTCCCCCCCCCCCGGCGTTTGTTACTGAAAGAGCCATCTTGTGCAGCAGTAATGCTGCACAAGGAAAAGGTAGCTCTTTTAGTTTAGCTCCTTGCACACGCAGAACTTAACACTTATAAAATGTGTTCACTGATACCGTTATACCGTCCCGGAGCTGGGACTTTCCTTCGTAATGTGACGCAGCACAGCCATCATTCCTACCCCCTTGGTGCCATGCGCTGCCTCCTCAATGTTGTTTTAAGCTGTCACGGAGCCTGCGCTGTTCTGTTATTCCTTGGCCATGCCCTATTTGCGCTGCCTGTCTTCTGACATAATTTGGTGTCAGGCTGGCTGCGCCTGTGCGGCCGTGCTGCCCGAGATCCCGCCTCGCAGTGTCTTCTGATTGAATCACACTGTGGGCCTTGGATCCATGGGCATGCGCAGTGCATATCTTCCCCTCGGGCTCTCGCTCATCTCCCTCCGCCTTCTTTAGACTGTGCGCCGTCAGCTGATCCCTAATAGCATGCCACGGCCGTGACACCGCACAGTCTGAAGAAGAGGGAAGGAGGGGAGTGAGAGTCGAGGATATGCACTGTGCATGCCCATGGATCCAAGGCCCGCAGTGGGATTACGTTAGACGACACTGCGAGGTGGGATCTGGAGCAGCGTGGACGCACAGGCACTGACAGCCTGACACCAAATTATGTCAGAAGACAGGCAGCGCTAATTGGGCATGGCCAAGGGATAACAGAACAGCGCAGGCTCCGTGACAGCTTAAAACAACGCTGAGGAGGCAGCGCACGGCACCAAGGGGATAGGAATGACAGCTGTGCTGTGTCCCATTACGAAGGAAATTCGCACCTCCGTGACGGTTTTACGGTATAAGGGGACACATTTTTAGTGTTTACTTCTGTGTTTGCAAGGAGCATATTTAAAAGAGCAACCTTTTCCTTTTGCATCCTTAGTGCTGCACAAGATGGCTCTTTCAGCTACAAACGTCTTGGGGGGGGGGTTAAAGGTTCCCTTTCAACTTGCTACAATCAGGCTTCGGCCTACACTCTGTTCCTCTGCTCCTCCTGCTGTCCCTGGGCTCTAACACCGCCAGTTGGTGCCTGGAAGTGCTGTCTGCACAGTCAACAGTCGCTCCTCTGTTATTGGGGTTCAGTAACGTCAGCTGATCCCCAGCTGTGTGTGCGGCAATACCTCCAATCTGCTCCTCCTGCTGTCCCTGGGCTCTAACACCGCCAGTTGGTGCCTGGAAGTGCTGTCTGCACAGTCAACAGTCGCTCCTCTGTTATTGGGGTTCAGTAACGTCAGCTGATCCCCAGCTGTGTGTGCGGCAATACCTCCAATCTGCTCCTCCTGCTGTCCCTGGGCTCTAACACCGCCAGTTGGTGCCTGGAAGTGCTGTCTGCACAGTCAACAGTCGCTCCTCTGTTATTGGGGTTCAGTAACGTCAGCTGATCCCCAGCTGTGTATCCGGCAACGTGTCATGCGACCGCCACGCTGGCACAACTAAAATGTAAGGGGACCTGTCCCCCCCCCCTAGGCGTTTGTTACTGAAAGAGCCACCTTGTGCAGCAATACTGCACAAGGAAAAGGTCGCTCTTGAAATTATGCTCCTTGCAAACGCTGAACTACACACTCATGTAATGTGTCCCCTCACACCGTCAAACTGTCCCTGAGGTGGGACTTTCCTTTGTAATGTGACGCAGCACAGCCGTCATTGCTACCCCCTTGGCACCGTGCGCTGCCTCCTTAGCGTTGTTTGATTCCGTCCTGGACCCTGCGCTGTTATGTTATCCCTTGGCCATGCACAGTTTGCGCTGCCCGTCCTCTGACATCATTTGTTGTCGTCCTGGCTGCGCCTGTGCGTCCACGCTGCCCGAAATCCCACCTCGCAGTGTCGTCTAATGTGATCCCACAGTGGGCCTGGTATCCATGGCCATGCGCAGTGCATATACTAGCCTCTCACTCCCCTTCTTCACGCTTCTTCAGACTAGGCAGCGTCAGCTGATCCCTAATAGCATGCCACGGCCGTGACGCCGCACAGTCTGAAGAAGCAGGAAGGAGGTGAGTGAGAGGCGATGATATGCACTGCGCATGCCCATGGATCCCTGGCCCGCAGTGGGATTACATTAGATGACACTGCGAGGTTGGATCTCGGGCAGCTTGGACGCACAGGCACTGCCAGCCTGACACCTAAATGATGTCAGAAGACGGGCACCGCTAACTGTGCATGGCCAAGGGATAACATTACAGCGCGGGCTCCGTGACAGAACCAAACAACGTTGAGGAGGTGGCGCACGGCACCAAGGGGGTTGGAATGACGGCTGTGCTGTGTCACATTACAAAGGAAAGTCCCACTTCCGGGACGGTTTGACGGTGTGAGGGGACACATTATATGAGTGTGTACTTCAGCGTTTGCAAGGAGCATAATTTTCAGAGCCACCATTTTCCATGTGCAGTATTACTGCTGTACAAGATGGCTCTTTCAGCAACAAATGCCTGGGGGGGGGGTGGGTTAAAGGTTCCCTTTCAACTTGCTCCACTGCAGGATTCGGCCTACACTCTGCTCCTCTTTGATTCCCTGGGTTTCAACACTGTCAGTTGCCACCTGGAAGTGTTGTCTACACAGAAAAAACACAAGCTGATGTGTCAGTGGGGTTCAGCACCGCCAGCTGTTCCCCTGCTGTGTAGTCGGCAACGTGTCCAGCACAAGCCACGCTGACACAACAGAACAAAAGCTGCCACCAGTGCAGGCTTTGGCCTACACTCTGCTCCTCTCCTCCTCCTGCTGCCCCTGGGCTCAAACACCGCTAGTTTTTGCCCGGAAGTGCTAGCTGCACAGAGAAAAACACCAGCCAATGTGTTAGTGGGGTTCAGCACCGCCAGCTGTTCCCCTGCTGTGTAGCCGGCAACGTGACCTGCAAACGCCACGCAGGCACATGAACTGAAATTAAAGGGACCCTGCCACCCACCCCAAGGTGTTTCTATGTATAACAGCTACCTTGTACAGCAGTAATGCTGTATTTGTACAAGGTGGCTGACTTTTTCTCATTGCCAACGTGGAACTTAACACGTACAAAATGTGTCTCATTGAGACCATTCCACTGTCCCTGAGGTGTGACTTTCCTTTCTAATGGTACGCAGCACCACCCTTGGTAGCGCTGCCCGTCTTCTGACATCATTGGTTGGCTGCCTGTGCCTGTGCGTCCGCCCTGCCCGACACAACCCTCCTCGTTGTCTCATATATTTTGGCTGCGAGGGTGTGATTGATGGGCATGTGCAGTGCATATGTTCGCCTGTCTTAACTCATCTCCTTCCGCCTTCTTCAGACTGTGCGGCCTCATGGCCGTGGTAGGCGATAAGGGATCAGCTGAGGCCGCCCAGTCTGAAGCAGGTGTAAGGACATGTGTGAGTGGCAAACATATTTACTGCACAAGGGCACGAATCCCAGCCACGCAGTGTGGTTTTTTGAAAACACACTGCGGGTCTGGGATTCATGGCCATTGCTAACCGCACTGGCCAACATGAAATGAGGTGAGAAGACAGGCAGCGCTCACATCGCATGGCCAAGGGATCACAATAGCGCAGACTCCTGTACAGCAAATAACAATGCTCAGGAAGCTGCGCCCAGCACCTAGGTGTAAATTTTGACACCTGTGCTGCGTCTTCTTCAAAAGAAAAGTCACGCCTCCACTACTGTTTGACAGTATAATGGGCTAAATAGTGTACGTGTTTTATTCAGCGTGTGCAAGGAGCAAAATTAAGAGAGCAACCTTTGACTTGTGCAGCATTAATGCTGCACAAGGTGTGGCTCTTGTACCTTGTAACACCTGAGGGGGGGTTAAAGGTTACCTTTGAAATTGGTTCAACTAGGCTTCGGCCTACACTCTGCTCCTCTCCTCCTCCTGCTGACCCTGGGCTCTAACACCGCTAGTTTTTGCCCGGAAGTGCTAGCTGCACAGAGAAAAACACCAGCCAATGTGTGAGTGGGGTTCAGCACCGCCAGCTGTTCCCCTGCTGTGTAGCCGGCATCGTGTCCAGCACAAGCCACGCTGGCACAACCGACCAAAAGCTGCCACCAGTGCAGGCTTCGGCCTACACTCTGCTCCTCTCCTCCTGCTGCTGCCCCTGGGCTCAAACACCGCTAGTTTTGGCCCGGAAGTGCTAGCTGCACAGAGAAAAACACCAGCCAATGTGTTAGTGGGGTTCAGCAACGCCAGCTGTTCCCCTGCTGTGTAGCCGGCAACGTGACCTGCAAACGCCACGCAGGCACATTAACTGAAATTGAAGGAAGCCTGCCCCCCACCCCCAGGTGTTTCTATGTATAACAGCCACCTTGTACAGCAGTACTGCTGCATTTGTACAAGGTGGCTGACTTTTTCTACTTGCCCACATGGAACTTAACACGTACAAAATGTGTCTCATTGAGACCATTCCACTGTCCCTGATGTGTGACTTTCCTTTCTAATGATACTCAGCACCACCCTTGGTAGCGCTTCCCGTCTTTTGACATCATTGGTTAGCTGGCTGCGCCTGTGCGTCCGCCCTGCTCCAAACAACGCCCCTCGGTTTCTTATTTATTTTGTCAGCGAGGGTGTGGTTTATGGGCACGAGCAGTGCATATGTTCGCCTGTCGTCACTCATCTCCTTCCGCCTTCTTCAGACTGTGCAGCCTCATGGCCGCGGCATGCGAGAAGGGATCAGCAGAGGCCGCCCAGTCTGAAGCAGGTGTAAGGACGTGTGTGAGCGGCCAAAATATTTACTGCTCAAGGCCACGAATCCCAGCACCGCAGTGTGACTTTATGAAAAGGCACTGTGGGTCTGGGATTTATGGCCATCGTTAACCGCATCGGCCAACATGAAATGAGGTCATAAGACGGGCAGCGCTAACAGGGCATTGCCAAGGGATAACACAAGAGCGCAGACTCCTGTACAGCAAATAACAACGCTCAGGAAGCTGCTCCAAGCACCAAGGCGTTATTTGGGACACCTGTGCTGCGTCTCCTTAAAAAGCCAAGTCACGCATCCACTACAGTTTGACTGTAGAATGGGCTAAATTGTGTACGTCTTTCATTCAGCGTGTGCAAGTAGACAAATTAATAGAGCAACCTTTCACTTGTGCAGCATTAATACTGCACAAGGTGTGTCTCTTGTACTTTGTAACACCTGAGGGGGGGTTAAAGGTTTCCTTTGAAATTGGTTCAACTAGGCTTCGGCCTACACTCTGCTCCTCTCCTCCTCCTCCTGCTTCACCACGGGCTCTAACATCGCTAGTTTTTGCGCGCAAGTGCTAGCTGCACAAAGAAAAACACCCGCCATTGTGTTAGTGGGGTTCAGCAACGCCAGCTGTTCCCCCACTGTGTAGCCGGCAAAGTGTCCTGCAAATGCAACGCAGACACAAAGCTGCCTCCAGTGCAGGCTTCGGCCTACACTCTGCTCCCCGTGCTTAACCTTTGCTCCAGCACCGCTAGTTGGGGCTCTAGGAAGACAATTTTTAATAGGCAACGCATCTGGGTTCCAGCACCGCCAGCTGGTTCTCGGCAGTGTTTTTGTCACGGGTACTCCCTCGTGCCCAGCCTGGTTTCAGACCCGTCAGCTGTTTCCGGGTTGTGTCAAACTCGCTGAGACGCCTATGCTTGCCCCGTCGTGTTGCGGTCGGGTTAGCCAACTCCAGGGTGCCTCCAGTTTAGGAGCTTCCTATGTGGGCTGCATGAATTGGTAGTCAAGGCTGGTTCTGTAGTGCCAGTAGGCCCAGCTCCCCCTGTAGGACTGTTGGGGTTCGGTAACTGCGGCTGCCTCGCGGCCTAGCTGTTCTCTCCTCTCCTGTGGGCCTTCGGGTCCACCACCTGGTTCCAGCACCGTCAGCTGGTTCCGGGCCGAGCCTTTGGCTTAGGTGCCTCCTCCTGGGTATCCGAGTTCCGCCAACGCCTGGCGGTCCTCGGTAGTGCTTTTAAGCGCGGGCACCTACAGCTTAGTAACCGGGTTCCAGCACCGTCAGCTGGTCCTCTGTCGTGCCATTGGCTCTTGCACACTGGGGCAACGCATCCGGGTTCCAGCACCGCCAGCTGGTTCTCGGCAGTGTTTTTGTCACAGGTACTCCCTCGTGCCAAACCTGGTTTCAGCACCGTCAGCTGTTTCCGGGTTGTGTCAAACTCGCTGAGACGCCTATGCTTGCCCCGTCGTGTTGCGGTCGGGTTAGCCAACTCCAGGGTGCCTCCAGTTTAGGAGCTTCCTATGTGGGCTGCATGAATTGGTAGTCAAGGCTGGTTCTGTAGTGCCAGTAGGCCCAGCTCCCCCTGTAGGACTGTTGGGGTTCGGTAACTGCGGCTGCCTCGCGGCCTAGCTGTTCTCTCCTCTCCTGTGGGCCTTCGGGTCCACCACCTGGTTCCAGCACCGTCAGCTGGTTCCGGGTCGAGCCTTTGGCTTAGGTGCCTCCTCCTGGGTATCCGAGTTCCGCCAACGCCTGGCGGTCCTCGGTAGTGCTTTTAAGCGCGGGCACCTACAGCTTAGTAACCGGGTTCCAGCACCGTCAGCTGGTCCTCGGTCGTGCCATTGGCTCTTGCACACTGGGGCAACGCATCCGGGTTCCAGCACCGCCAGCTGGTTCTCGGCAGTGTTTTTGTCACAGGTACTCCCTCGTGCCAAACCTGGTTTCAGCACCGTCAGCTGTTTCCGGGTTGTGTCAAACTCGCTGAGACGCCTATGCTTGCCCCGTCGTGTTGCGGTCGGGTTAGCCAACTCCAGGGTGCCTCCAGTTTAGGAGCTTCCTATGTGGGCTGCATGAATTGGTAGTCAAGGCTGGTTCTGTATTGCCAGCAGGCCCAGCTCCCCCTGTAGGACTGTTGGGGTTTGGTAACTGCGGCTGCCTCGCGGCCTAGCTGTTCTCTCCTCTCCTGTGGGCCTTCGGGTCCACCACCTGGTTCCAGCACCGTCAGCTGGTTCCGGGTCGAGCCTTTGGCTTAGGTGCCTCCTCCTGGGTATCCGAGTTCCGCCAACGCCTGGCGGTCCTCGGTAGTGCTTTTAAGCGCGGGCACCTACAGCTTAGTAACCGGGTTCCAGCACCGTCAGCTGGTCCTCGGTCGTGCCATTGGCTCTTGCACACTGGGGCAACGCATCCGGGTTCCACCACCGCCAGCTGGTTCTCGGCAGTGTTTTTGTCACAGGTACTTCCTCGTGCCAAACCTGGTTTCAGCACCGTCAGCTGTTTCCGGGTTGTGTCAAACTCGCTGAGACGCCTATGCTTGCCCCGTCGTGTTGCGGTCGGGTTAGCCAACTCCAGGGTGCCTCCAGTTTAGGAGCTTCCTATGTGGGCTGCATGAATTGGTAGTCAAGGCTGGTTCTGTAGTGCCAGTAGGCCCAGCTCCCCCTGTAGGACTGTTGGGGTTCGGTAACTGCGGTTGCCTCGCGGACTAGCTGTTCTCTCCTCTCCTGTGGGCCTTCGGGTCCACCACCTGGTTCCAGCACCGTCAGCTGGTTCTCGGCAGTGTCTTTTGCTCTTGGGCCTTCGGCTACCCATCCGGGTTCCAGTACCGTCAGCTGGTTCTCGGCAGTGTCTTTTGCTCTTGTACCTTCTGCTCCCCATCCTGGTTCCAGTACCGTCAGCTGGTTCCGGGCAGAGCCTTTGGCTTAGGTGCCTCCTTCTGGGTATCCGAGTTCCGCCAACGTCAGGCGGTCCTTGGTAGTGCTTTTTAGCACGGGTACCTCCTGCTTAGTAACCGGGTTCCAGTAACGTCAGCTGGTCCTCGGTAGTTCCATAGGCTCTTGAACCTTCGGGTAGCCATCCGAGTTCCAGTTCCATCAGCTGGTTCTTGGCATTTTCTCAGCCTTCTTGTACCTTCTGCTACATTTCCAAGTTGAAGACCCTAACGTCGACGACCAGAAAGACCACCCCGATGACGACGGCGGAGACGACGACACTGGAGACGACGACCCTGGAGACGACGAGATGGAAGACCGAGAAGCAGAAGAACAAGAGGCTGCAGAACAAAGAGCAGAAGAACATTAAGCATAACACTTAATATCAGAGAAAAAGATATTATCTAAATTATATGCAGAAGAAGACTAAGCAGTGTATGGGGGTGAGTCCGTTCCTCCTCGTGGTGCCCCTGGATAAAGCCTGATGCTGCAGGCCAAACTGAACGCGGACAAATGTAACTTTTGTGACTGGCAGAACGGAAGGTGTAATCTTCCAACTTTTATAGATAACAACTACGGGAATGCCTGTCACAAATGAGAATATGATAAAGAAGTAGAATAGGAAGAATAATAACAGTTGAATAAAATGAATATGTAGAATAGGAAGAATAATAATAGTTGAATAAAATGAATATGAAGAATGTAATAAAAAAAAAAAAAGGTAAAGGATGAAGAAGAAGATGAATTATTGCAAGAGAGCTTGGCTGAGTAGATTACACAAGAAGGAAAACACACAGCAAGTCAGCAGGATCTAGGAGCAACATGGCAGATGTGACAACCTACATGGTGAGCTGCAGCATGTGCTACATGTTCACAGATCGACCAGAAGAAGAATCCAATTTCACCTGTCAGAAGTGTAGACTAGTGGCCCTTTTAGAAGAAAAGGTGCGGGGTCTGGAAGAAAGAATAGCAACTTTGAAACTCATCAAAGAGAATGAAGACTTTCTAGACAGAACAGAAGCATCTCTACTGGTCACAGAAGGTGCAAAAAGTGTCAGAGAACCTCCAAAAGCAGATGAGTGGAAGCATGTGACCAAAAGAAGCAAGAAGACCATGGAGAAATCACCAACCACACAACTGAAGAACCGATATCAAATCTTTGTAGAGGATGAAGATGGCACACCTAAGAATGAAGCAATACCAGCAAGCAAAAAAGAAAAGGGCACACAGCAACAAGTGACAGCAAAAAGTACAGCCAAGACGCAACGAAGAGTGGTGGTGGTGGGAGACTCACTACTGAGAGGCACAGAAGCAGCCATCTGCAGACCGGACATAACTGCAAGAGAAGTATGCTGCCTTCCAGGTGCGATGATCAAGGATGTGACCGATAGGATACCAAAGCTCTTCAGCTCCAAGGACGTCCACCCATTTCTTCTGATACATGTTGGCACCAATGACACGGCAAGGAAGGACCTACCGACAATCTGCAAGGACTTTGAAGAGTTGGGGAAGAAAGTAAAGGAACTGGATGCACAGGTAGTTTTTTCTTCTATCCTTCCAGTAGACGGGCATGGCACCAGGAGATGGAACAGGATCCTTGATGCAAACAACTGGCTAAGACGATGGTGCAGACAACAAGGATTTGGATTCCTGGACCACGGTGTGAATTACTGGTATGATGGACTCCTCGCCAGAGACGGACTACACCTCAACAAACCTGGGAAACACACATTCGCCAGAAGACTCGCTACACTCATCAGGAGGGCGTTAAACTAGAAGAAGAGGGGACGGGAAGAAAAACATTAGACTCGAACAAAGACGACCCAGGAAAACATACTCAGAAGGGAGGTAAGAACATTTCTAAAACAATCCACAGTGAGGAGATTGGAACAAAACAAAATCCTCTGAACTGCATGCTCGCAAACGCCAGAAGCCTGACAAACAAGATGGAAGAACTAGAAGCAGAAATACCTACAGGTAACTTTGACATAGTGGGAATAACCGAGACATGGTTAGATGAAAGCTATGACTGGGCAGTTAACTTACAGGGTTACAGTCTGTTTAGAAAGGATCGTAAAAATCGGAGAGGAGGAGGGGTTTGTCTCTATGTAAAGTCTTGTCTAAAGTCCACTTTAAGGGAGGATATTAGCGAAGGGAATGAGGATGTCGAGTCCATATGGGTTGAAATTCATGGAGGGAAAAATGGTAACAAAATTCTCATTGGGGTCTGTTACAAACCCCCAAATATAACAGAAAGCATGGAAAGTCTACTTCTAAAGCAGATAGATGAAGCTGCAACCCATAATGAGGTCCTGGTTATGGGGGACTTTAACTACCCGGATATTAACTGGGAAACAGAAACCTGTGAAACTCATAAAGGCAACAGGTTTCTGCTAATAACCAAGAAAAATTATCTTTCACAATTGGTGCAGAATCCAACCAGAGGAGCAGCACTTTTAGACCTAATACTATCTAATAGACCTGACAGAATAACAAATCTGCAGGTGGTTGGGCATTTAGGAAATAGCGACCACAATATTGTGCAGTTTCACCTGTCTTTCACTAGGGGGACTTGTCAGGGAGTCACAAAAACATTGAACTTTAGGAAGGCAAAGTTTGAACAGCTTAGAGATGCCCTTAATCTGGTAGACTGGGACAATATCCTCAGAAATGAGAATACAGATAATAAATGGGAAATGTTTAAGAACATCCTAAATAGGCAGTGTAAGCGGTTTATACCTTGTGGGAATAAAAGGACTAGAAATAGGAAAAACCCAATGTGGCTAAACAAAGAAGTAAGACAGGCAATTAACAGTAAAAAGAAAGCATTTGCACTACTAAAGCAGGATGGCACCATTGAAGCTCTAAAAAACTATAGGGAGAAAAATACTTTATCTAAAAAACTAATTAAAGCTGCCAAAAAGGAAACAGAGAAGCACATTGCTAAGGAGAGTAAAACTAATCCCAAACTGTTCTTCAACTATATCAATAGTAAAAGAATAAAAACTGAAAATGTAGGCCCCTTAAAAAATAGTGAGGAAAGAATGGTTGTAGATGACGAGGAAAAAGCTAACATATTAAACACCTTCTTCTCCACGGTATTCACGGTGGAAAATGAAATGCTAGGTGAAATCCCAAGAAACAATGAAAACCCTATATTAAGGGTCACCAATCTAACCCAAGAAGAGGTGCGAAACCGGCTAAATAAGATTAAAATAGATAAATCTCCGGGTCCGGATGGCATACACCCACGAGTACTAAGAGAACTAAGTAATGTAATAGATAAACCATTATTTCTTATTTTTAGTGACTCTATAGCGACAGGGTCTGTTCCGCAGGACTGGCGCATAGCAAATGTGGTGCCAATATTCAAAAAGGGCTCTAAAAGTGAACCTGGAAATTATAGGCCAGTAAGTCTAACCTCTATTGTTGGTAAAATATTTGAAGGGTTTCTGAGGGATGTTATTCTGGATTATCTCAATGAGAATAACTGTTTAACTCCATATCAGCATGGGTTTATGAGAAATCGCTCCTGTCAAACCAATCTAATCAGTTTTTATGAAGAGGTAAGCTATAGGCTGGACCACGGTGAGTCATTGGACGTGGTATATCTCGATTTTTCCAAAGCGTTTGATACCGTGCCGCACAAGAGGTTGGTACACAAAATGAGAATGCTTGGTCTGGGGGAAAATGTGTGTAAATGGGTTAGTAACTGGCTTAGTGATAGAAAGCAGAGGGTGGTTATAAATGGTATAGTCTCTAACTGGGTTGCTGTGACCAGTGGGGTACCGCAGGGGTCAGTATTGGGACCTGTTCTCTTCAACATATTCATTAATGATCTGGTAGAAGGTTTACACAGTAAAATATCGATATTTGCAGATGATACAAAACTATGTAAAGCAGTTAATACAAGAGAAGATAGTATTCTGCTACAGATGGATCTGGATAAGTTGGAAACTTGGGCTGAAAGGTGGCAGATGAGGTTTAACAATGATAAATGTAAGGTTATACACATGGGAAGAGGGAATCAATATCACCATTACACACTGAACGGGAAACCACTGGGTAAATCTGACAGGGAGAAGGACTTGGGGATCCTAGTTAATGATAAACTTACCTGGAGCAGCCAGTGCCAGGCAGCAGCTGCCAAGGCAAACAGGATCATGGGGTGCATTAAAAGAGGTCTGGATACACATGATGAGAGCATTATACTGCCTCTGTACAAATCCCTAGTTAGACCGCACATGGAGTACTGTGTCCAGTTTTGGGCACCGGTGCTCAGGAAGGATATAATGGAACTAGAGAGAGTACAAAGGAGGGCAACAAAATTAATAAAGGGGATGGGAGAACTACAATACCCAGATAGATTAGCGAAATTAGGATTATTTAGTCTAGAAAAAAGACGACTGAGGGGCGATCTAATAACCATGTATAAGTATATAAGGGGACAATACAAATATCTCGCTGAGGATCTGTTTATACCAAGGAAGGTGACGGGCACAAGGGGGCATTCTTTGCGTCTGGAGGAGAGAAGGTTTTTCCACCAACATAGAAGAGGATTCTTTACTGTTAGGGCAGTGAGAATCTGGAATTGCTTGCCTGAGGAGGTGGTGATGGCGAACTCAGTCGAGGGGTTCAAGAGAGGCCTGGATGTCTTCCTGGAGCAGAACAATATTGTATCATACAATTATTAGGTTCTGTAGAAGGACGTAGATCTGGGTATTTATTATAATGGAATATAGGCTGAACTGGATGGACAAATGTCTTTTTTCGGCCTTACTAACTATGTTACTATGTTACTATGTTACTATGAATAAGGTGAAGAAGAAGTTGATGTCAAAGATGCTGATGATGATGAAGATGAAAGTGTGGGACAAGTAAAAAAAAAAGAAGGGGAGAGGCGTGGAATAGTGAAACATCAATATCTGACAAAATAAAAAAAAAATTTACATAGTCAATATCTTTGTCACTCCGAACGTCTTTAAAAAAAAAAAAAAAACATGCTATTCTATTTGATTGGGCTAAACCTCTATGACTTTAATGTCTCCGCCACCTCCCCAAATACATCCTGCATTATTCTTAGTTGTTTTCCTTCAAGTAGAATGAACCTACAAGGAAAGAAAGGGTTTATTTTAATTCCGATATTTTGGTCCCATTGACTTGCATTGGGATCGGGTATCGGTATCGGTGATATCCGATATTTTTTGAATATTGGCCGATCCTATCCGATACCGATACTTTCCAATATCGGAAGGTATCGCTCAACACTATTCAGGACACAGGTGTAGAGATGGACATTCAAGGTCTGTCCTCTTGTGTGGATCATCTCACTGCAAGGGTACAAAACATTCAAGATTTTGTGGTTCAGAATCCTATGTTAGAGCCTAGAATTCCTATTCCTGATTTGTTTTCTGGGGATAGATCTAAGTTTCTGAGTTTCAAAAATAATTGTAAACTGTTTCTAGCTTTGAAACCCCGCTCCTCTGGTGACCCCGTTCAACAAGTGAAAATTATTATTTCTTTCTTGCGTGGCGACCCTCAAGACTGGGCATTTTCCCTTGCGCCAGGAGATCCTGCATTGCGTGATGTGGATGCGTTTTTTCTGGCGCTTGGATTGCTTTATGATGAACCAAATTCAGTGGATCAGGCAGAGAAAATGTTGCTGGCTTTGTGTCAGGGTCAGGATGAAGCGGAGGTGTACTGTCAGAAGTTTAGAAAGTGGTCTGTGCTTACTCAGTGGAATAAGTGTGCCCTGGCGGCAATTTTCAGAAAGGGTCTTTCTGAAGCCCTTAAGGATGTCATGGTGGGATTTCCCACGCCTGCTGGTCTGAATGAGTCTATGTCCTTGGCCATTCAGATCGATCGGCGCTTGCATGAGCGCAAAGCTGTGCACCATCTGGCGGTGTTCTCTGAGCATAGGCCTGAGCCTATGCAGTGTGATAGGACTTTGACAAGAGCTGAACGGCAAGAACACAGACATCGGAATGGGCTGTGTTTTTACTGTGGTGAATCCACTCATGCTATCTCCGATTGTCCTAAGTGCACTAAGCGGTTCGCTAGGTCTGCCACCATTGGTACTGTACAGTCTAAATTTCTTTTGTCCATTACTCTGATTTGCTCTCTGTCGTCCTATTTTGTTATGGCATTTGTGGATTCAGGCGCTGCCCTGAATTTGATGGACTTTGAGTTTGCCAGGCGCTGTGGTTTTTTCTTGGAGCCCTTGCAGTATCCTATTCCATTGAGAGGAATTGATGCTACGCCTTTGGCCAAGAATAAGCCTCAGTACTGGACTCAATTAACCATGTGCATGGCTCCTGCACATCAGGAGGATATTCGCTTTTTGGTGTTGCATAATCTGCATGATGTGGTCGTTTTGGGGTTGCCATGGCTACAGGTCCATAATCCAGTGTTAGATTGGAAATCTATGTCTGTGTCCGGCTGGGGTTGTCAGGGGGTACATGGTGATGTTCCATTGTTGTCAATTTCTCCTTCCACTCCTTCTGAAGTCCCTGAGTTTTTATCAGATTACCGGGATGAATTTGAAGAGCCCAAATCCGGTGCCCTACCTCCTCATAGGGATTGCGATTGTGCTATTAATTTGATTCCTGGTAGTAAGTTTCCTAAGGGCCGTCTGTTTAATTTATCTGTGCCAGAGCACGCCGCTATGCGGAGTTATGTAAAGGAATCCTTGGAGAAGGGTCATATTCGCCCGTCGTCGTCACCATTGGGAGCAGGGTTCTTTTTTCTGGCCAAGAAGGATGGTTCGCTGAGACCTTGTATTGATTACCGCCTTCTTAATAAGATCACAGTCAAATTTCAGTATCCTTTGCCGCTGCTGTCTGATTTGTTTGCTGGGATTAAGGGGGCTAGTTGGTTCACCAGGATAGATCTTCGTGGGGCGTATAATCTTGTGCGAATTAAACAGGGCGATGAATGGAAAACAGCATTTAATACGCCCGAGGGCCATTTTGAGTACCTGGTTATGCCATTCGGGCTTTCTAATGATCCATCTGTGTTTCAGTCCTTTATGCATGACATCTTTCGAGAGTACCTGGATAGATTCATGATTGTATATTTGGATGACATTTTGGTCTTTTCGGATGATTGGGAGTCTCTTGTGAAGCAGGTCAGAATGGTGTACCAGTCCTTCGTGCGAATTCCTTGTTTGTGAAGGGGTCAAAGTGTCTCTTTGGAGTTCAGAAGGTTTCATTTTTGGGTTTCATTTTTTCCCCTTCTGCTATCGAGATGGACCCTGTTAAAGTTCAGGCCATTTATGATTGGACTCAGCCGACATCTGTGAAGAGCCTGCAGAAGTTCCTGGGCTTTGCTAATTTTTACCGTCGCTTCATCGCTAATTTTTCTAGTATTGCTAAACCGTTGACTGATTTGACCAAGAAAGGTGCTGATGTGGTCAATTGGTCCTCTGCGGCTGTAGAGGCTTTTCAGGAGTTGAAGCGTCGTTTTTCTTCTGCCCCTGTGTTATGCCAGCCAGATGTTTCGCTTCCGTTTCAGGTCGAGGTTGATGCTTCTGAGATTGGAGCAGGGGCTGTTTCGTCGCAAAGAAGTTCTGATGGCTCGGAGATGAAACCATGTGCCTTCTTTTCTAGAAAATTCTCGCCTGCTGAGCGCAATTATGATGTTGGCAATTGAGAGTTGTTGGCCATGAAGTGGGCATTCGAAGAGTGGCGACATTGGCTTGAAGGAGCTAAACATCGCGTGGTGGTCTTGACGGATCACAAGAATTTGACTTATCTCGAGTCTGCCAAACGGTTGAATCCTAGACAGGCTCGATGGTCGCTCTTTTTCTCCCGTTTTGATTTTGTGGTTTCATACCTTCCGGGATCTAAGAATGTGAAGGCTGATGCCCTGTCAAGGAGTTTTGTGCCTGACTCTCCGGGTGTTCCGGAGCCGGGGGGTAATTTTGTCTGCCATCTCCCCTGATTTGTGGCACGTGCTGCAGAAGTTTCAGGCTGATAGACCTGACCGTTGTCCAGCGGAGAGACTGTTTGTCCCTGATAGATGGACTAGTAGAGTTATCTCTGAGGTTCATTGTTCGGTGTTGGCTGGTCATCCTGGAATCTTTGGTACCAGAGATTTGGTGGCTAGATCCTTTTGGTGGCCTTCTTTGTCATGGGATGTGCGTTCTTTTGTGCAGTCCTGTGGGACTTGTGCTTGGGCTAAGCCCTGCTGTTCTCGTGCCAGTGGGTTGGTTTTGCCCTTGCCGGTCCCGAAGAGGCCCTGGACGCATATTTCCATGGATTTTATTTCTGATCTCCTTGTTTCTCAAAGGATGTCGGTCATTTGGGTGGTTTGTGATCGCTTCTCTAAGATGGTCCATTTGGTACCCTTGTCTAAATTGCCTTCCTCCTCTGATTTGGTGCCATTGTTTTTCCAGCATGTGGTTCGTTTGCATGGCATTCCAGAGAACATTGTCTCGGACAGAGGTTCCCAGTTTGTTTCGAGGTTTTGGCGGTCCTTTTGTGCTAAGATGGGCATTGATTTGTCTTTTTCTTCGGCTTTCCATCCTCAGACTAATGGCCAAACCGAACGAACTAATCAGACTTGGAAACATATCTGAGATGCTTTGTTTCTGCTGATCAGGATGATTGGGTGACCTTCTTGCCTTTGGCTGAGTTCGCCCTTAATAATCAGGCCAGCTCGGCTACTTTAGTTTCTTCTTTTTTCTGTAATTCTGGTTTCCATCCTCGTTTCTCTTCAGGGCAGGTTGAGCCTTCGGACTGTCCTGGTGTGGATACGGTGGTGGACAGGTTGCAGCAGATTTGGACTCATGTGGTGGACAATTTGACATTGTCCCAGGAGAAGGCTCAACGTTGCGCTAACTGCCGGCGCTGTATTGGTCCCCGACTTCGTGTTGGGGATTTGGTTTGGTTGTCATCTCGTCATGTTCCTATGAAGGTTTCTTCTCCTAAGTTTAAGCCTCGTTTCATTGGGCCATATAAGATTTCTGAAGTTCTTAATCCTGTGTCATTTCGTTTGGACCTTCCAGCTTCTTTTGCCATCCATAATGTGTTCCATAGGTCATTGTTGCGGAGATACGTGGCGCCTAGGGTTCCCTCCGTTGATCCTCCTGCCCCGGTGTTGGTCGAGGTGGAGTTGGAGTATGTGGTGGAGAAGATTTTGGATTCTCGTGTTTCGAGACGGAAACTCCAGTACCTTGTCAAGTGGAAGGGTTATGGTCAGGAAGATAATTCCTGGGTTTTTGCCTCTGATGTTCATGCTGCTGATCTAGTTCGGGCCTTTCATTTGGCTCATCCTGATCGGCCTGGGGGCTCTGGTGAGGGTTCGGTGACCCCTCCTCAAGGGGGGGTACTGTTGTGAATTCTGTTGTCGAACTCCCTCCTGTGGTCGTGAATGGTACTTCGGCGAGTTCTGTCCATGGACTCCCTCTGGTGGCTGTGAGTGAAGCTGCTGCTTCTGAGGTTCCTTACACAGGTGACCTGGTTTATCCTTTAGTTGGCTGCTCTATTTAACTCCACTCAGATCGTTACTCCATGCCAGCTGTCAATGTTCCTGTGCTGGTTCAGTTCGCTCTTGGATCTTCTGGAGACCTGTCTCTTCCTGCAAGAAGCTAAGTCCCCGATTGTTATTTTCTGTTCTTGGTTTTCTAGTCCAGCTTGCTTTCATGATTTTGTCTTGCTAGCTGGAAGCTCTGGGATGCAGGGTGGTGCCTCCGCACCGTGAGTCGGTGTGGGGGTCTTTTTGCACACTCTGCGTGGTCTTTTGGAGTTTTTTGTGCTGACCGCAAAGATACCTTTCCTATCCTGTGTCTATTTAGTTAGTCTGGCCTCCCTTTGCTAAAACCTGTTTCATTTCTGTGTTTGTGATTTTCATCTTTACTCACAGTTAATATTTGTGGGGGGCTGCCTTTTCCTTTGGGGAAATTTCTTTGAGGCAAGGTAGGCTTTATTTTCTATCTCTAGGGCTAGCTAGTTCTGAGGCTGTGAAGAGGCATCTAGGGAGAGTCAGGAACGCTCCCACATCCCAGAGCTTGTCCTGTGTGAGTTTAACCCCTTCATGACCCAACCTATTTTGACCTTAAAGACCTTGCCGTTTTTTGCAATTCTGACCAGTGTCCCTTTATGAGGTAATAACTCAGGAACGCTTCAACGGATCCTAGCGGTTCTGAGATTGTTTTTTCGTGACATATTGGGCTTCATGTTAGTGGTAAATTTAGGTCAATAAATTCTGCGTTTATTTGTGCTAAAAATGGAAATTTGGCGAAAATTTTGAAAATTTTGCAATTTTCACATTTTGAATTTTTATTCTGTTAAACCAGAGAGATATGTGACACAAAATAGTTAATAAATAACATTTCCCACATGTTTACTTTACATCAGCACAATTTTGGAAACAAAATTTTTTTTTGTTAGGAAGTTATAAGGGTTAAAATTTGACCAGCGATTTGTCATTTTTACAACGAAATTTACAAAACCATTTTTTTTAGGGACCACCTCACATTTGAAGTCAGTTTGAGGGGTCGATATGGCTGAAAATACCCAAAAGTGACACCATTCTAAAAACTGCACCCCTCAAGGTACTCAAAACCACATTCAAGAAGTTTATTAACCCTTCAGGTGCTTCACAGCAGCAGAAGCAACATGGAAGGAAAAAATGAACATTTAACTTTTTAGTCACAAAAATTATCTTTTAGCAACAATTTTTTTATTTTCCCAATGGTAAAAGGAGAAACTGAACCACGAAAGTTGTTGTCCAATTTGTCCTGAGTACGCTGATACCTCATATGTGGGGGTAAACCACTATTTGGGCGCACGGCAGGGCTTGGAAGGGAAGGAGCGCCATTTGACTTTTTGAATCAAAAATTGGCTCCACTCTTTAGCGGACACCATGTCACGTTTGGAAAGCCCCCGTGTGCCTAAAAATTGGAGCTCCCCCACAAGTGACCCCATTTTGGAAACTAGACATCCCAAGGAACTTATCTAGATGCATAGTGAGCACTTTGAACCCCCAGGTGCTTCACAAATTGATCCGTAAAAATGAAAAAGTACTTTTTTTTCACAAAAAAATTCTTTTAGCCTCAATTTTTTCATTTTCACATGGGGAACAGGATAAAATGGATCCTAAAATGTGTTGGGCAATTTCTCCTGAGTACACCAATACCTCACATGTGGGGGTAAACCACTGTTTGGGCACATGGTAAGGCTCGGAAGGGAAGGAGCGCCATTTGACTTTTTGAATGAAAAATTATTTCCATCGTTAGCGGACACCATGTCGCGTTTGGATAGCTCCTGTGTGCCTAAACATTGGCGCTCCCCCACAAGTGACCCCATTTTGGAAACTAGACCCCCCCAAGGAACTTATTTAGATGCCTAGTGAGCACTTTAAACCCTCAGGTGCTTCACAAATTGATTTGTAAAAATGAAAAAGTACTTTTTTTTCACAAAAAAATTATTTTCGCCTCAATTTTTTCATTTTCACATGGGCAGTAGGATAAAATGGATCATAAAATTTGTTGGGCAATTTCTCCCGAGTACGCTGATACCTCATATGTGGGGGTAAACCACTGTTTGGGCACTCGGCAGGGCTCGGAAGGGAAGGCGCGCCATTTGACTTTTTGAATGGAAAATTAGCTCCAATTGTTAGCGGACACCATGTCGCGTTTGGAGAGCCCCTGTGTGCCTAAACATTGGAGCTCCCCCACAAGTGACCCCATTTTGGAAACTAGACCCCCCAAGGAACTTATCTAGATGCATATTGAGCACTTTAAACCCCCAGGTGCTTCACAGAAGTTTATAACGCAGAGCCATGAAAATAAAAAATAATTTTTCTTTCCTCAAAAATGATTTTTTAGCCTGGAATTTCCTATTTTGCCAAGGATAATAGGAGAAATTGGACCCCAAATATTGTTGTCCAGTTTGTCCTGAGTATGCTGATACCCCATATGTGGGGGTAAACCACTGTTTGGGCGCACGGCAGGGCTTGGAAGGGATGGCACGCCATTTGGCTTTTTAAATGGAAAATTAGCTCCAATCATTAGCGGACACCATGTCACGTTTGGAGAGCCCCTGTGTGCCTAAACATTGGAGATCCCCCAGAAATGACACCATTTTGGAAACTAGACCCCCAAAGGAACTAATCTAGATGTGTGGTGAGGACTTTGAACCCCCAAGTGCTTCACAGAAGTTTATAACGCAGAGCCATGAAAATAAAAAAAAAAAATTATTTTCTCAAAAATGATCTTTTAGCCTGCAATTTTTTATTTTCCCAAGGGTAACAGGAGAAATTTGACCCCAAAAGTTGTTGTCCAGTTTCTCCTGAGTACGCTGATACCCCATATGTGGGGGTAAATCACTGTTTGGGCACATGCCGGGGCTCGGAAGTGAAGTAGTGACGTTTTGAAATGCAGACTTTGATGGAATGCTCTGTGGGCGTCACGTTGCGTTTACAGAGCCCCTGATGTGGCTTACCAGTAGAAACCCCCCACAAGTGACCCCATTTTGGAAACTAGACCCCCAAAGGAACTTATCTAGATGTGTGGTGAGCACTTTGAACCCCCAAGTGCTTCATAGAAGTTTATAATGCAGAGCCGTGAAAATAATAAATACGTTTTCTTTCCTCAAAAATAATTATTTAGCCCAGAATTTTTTATTTTCCCAAGGGTTACAGAAGAAATTGGACCCCAAAAGTTGTTGTCCAGTTTCTCCTGAGTACGCTGATACCCCAAATGAGGGGGTAAACCACTGTTTGGGCACATGCCGAGGCTCGGAAGTGAAGTAGTGACGTTTTGAAATGCAGACTTTGATGGAATGCTCTGTGGGCGTCATGTTGCGTTTGCAGAGCCCCTGATGTGGCTTAACAGTAGAAACCCCCCACAAGTGACCCCATTTTGGAAACTAGACCCCGAAAGGAACTTATCTAGATGTGTGGTGAGCACTTTGAACCCCCAAGCGCTTCATAGAAGTTTATAATGCAGAGCCGTGAAAATAATAAATACGTTTTCTTTCCTCAAAAGTAATTATTTAGCCCAGAATTTTTTATTTTCCCAAGGGTTACAGGAGAAATTGGACCCCAAAACTTTTTGTCCAGTTTCTCCTGAATACGCTGATACCCCATATGTGGGGGTAAACCACTGTTTGGGCACACGTCGGGGCTCAGAAGGGAAGTAGTGACTTTTGAAATGCAGACTTTGATGGAATGGTCTACGGGTGTCACGTTGCGTTTGCAGAGCCCCTGGTGTGCCTAAACAGTAGAAACCCCCACAAGTGACCCCATTTTAGAAACTAGACCCCCCAAGGAACTTATCTAGATATGTGGTGAGCACTTTGAACCCCCAAGTGCTTCACAGACGTTTACAACGCAGAGCCGTGAAAATAAAAAATCATTTTTCTTTCCTCAAAAATTATGTTTTAGCAAGCATTTTTTTAGATTCACAAGGGTAACAGGAGAAATTGGACCCCAGTAATTGTTGCACAGTTTGTCCTGAGTATGCTGGTACCCCATATGTGGGGGTAAACTAGTGTTTGGGCACACTTCAGGGCTCGGAGGTGAGGGAGCACCATTTGACTTTTTGAATACGAGATTGGCTGGAATCAATGGTGGCGCCATGTTGCGTTTGGAGACCCCTGATGTGCCTAAACAGTGGTAACCCCTCAATTCTACCTCCAACACTAACCCCAACACACCCCTAACTCTAATCCCAACTGTAGCCATAACCCTAATCACAACCCTAACCGCAACACACCCCTAACCACAACCCTAACCCCAACACACCCCTAACCCTAACCACAACCCTAATTCCAACCCTAACCCTAAGGCTATGTGCCCACGTTGCGGATTCGTGTGAGATATTTCCGCACCATTTTTGAAAAATCCGCGGGTAAAAGGCACTGCGTTTTACCTGCGGATTTTCCGCGGATTTCCAGTGTTTTTTGTGCGGATTTCACCTGCGGATTCCTATTGAGGAACAGGTGTAAAACGCTGCGGAATCCGCACAAAGAATTGACATGCTGCGGAAAATACAACGCAGCGTTTCCGCGCGGTATTTTCCGCACCATGGGCACAGCGGATTTGGTTTTTCATATGTTTACATGGCACTGTAAACCTGATGGAACACTGCTGCGAATCCGCAGCCAAATCCGCACCGTGTGCACATAGCCTAATTCTAAAGGTATGTGCACACGCTGCGGAAAACGCTGCGGATCCGCAGCAGTTTCCCATGAGTTTACAGTTCAATGTAAACCTATGGGAAACAAAAATCGCTGTACACATGCTGCGGAAAAACTGCACGGAAACGCAGCGGTTTACATTCCGCAGCATGTCACTTCTTTTGTGCGGATTCCGCAGCGGTTTTACAACTGCTCCAATAGAAAATCGCAGTTGTAAAACCGCAGTGAAATGCGCAGAAAAAAACGCGGTAAATCCGCCATAAATCCGCAGCGGTTTAGCACTGCGGATTTATCAATTCCGCAGCGGAAAAATCCGCAGAGGACCAGAATACGTGTGCACATACCGAAACCCTAACCCTAGCCCTAACCCTAACCCTACCCCTACCCCTAACCCTACCCCTAGCCCTAACCCTAGCCCTAACCCTACCCCTAACCCTACCCCTAACCCTACCCCTAACCCTAACCCTACCCCTAACCCTAACCCTATTCTAACATTAGTGGAAAAAAAATTTCTTTATTTTTTTATTGTCCCTACCTATGGGGGTGACAAAGGGGGGGGGTCATTTATTATTTTTTTTATTTTGATCACTGAGATAGATTATATCTCAGTGATCAAAATGCACTTTGGAACGAATCTGCCGGCCGGCAGATTCGGCGGGCGCACTGCACATGCGCCCGCCATTTTGGAAGATGGCGGCGCCCAGGGAGAAGACGGACGGGACCCCGGCTGGATCGGTAAGTATGATGGGGTGGGGGGGGACCACGGGGGGGGGGGATCGGAGCATGGGGGGGAATCGGAGCGCGGGAGGAGTGGAACGGAGCACGGGGGGGCTGGAATGGAGCACGGGGGGGTTGGAATGGAGCACGGGGGGGTGGAACGGAGCACCGGGGGGGGTGGATCGGAGTGCAGGGGGGGTGATTGGAGCACGGGGGGGTGATTGGAGCACGGGGGGAGCGGACAAGAGCACGGGGGGGAGCGGAGCACTGGACGGAGGGGAGCCGGGGCAGTGTACCGGCCAGATCGGGGGGCTGCGGGGGCGATCGGTGGGGTGGGGTGGGGGCACATTAGTATTTCCAGCCATGGCCGATGATATTTCAGCATCGGCCATGGCTGGATTGTAATATTTCACCCGTTATAATAGGTGAAATATTACAAATCGCTCTGATTGGCAGTTTCACTTTCAACAGCCAATCAGAGCGATCGTAGCCACGAGGGGGTGAAGCCACCCCCCCTGGGCTAAACTACCACTCCCCCTGTCCCTGCAGATCGGGTGTAATGGGAGTTAACCCTTTCACCCGATCTGCAGGGACGCGATCTTTCCATGACGCCGCATAGGCGTCATGGGTCGGATTGGCACCGACTTTCATGACGCCTACGTGGCGTCATGGGTCGGGAAGGGGTTAACTATCAGGTCGTGCCGGGTGCTCCTAACCACCAGGTCATAACACATAACCACACCCCTAAGCCTGACACACCCCTAACCCAACCATAAACATAATCTAAACCTTAACCCCAACTCTAGCCCTAACCCTAACTTTAGCCCCAATGCTAGAACTAATCCTAACCTTAATGGGAAAATGGAAATAAATACATTTTTTTATTTTTCCCTAACTAAGGCGGTGATAAAGGGGGGTTTGATTTACTATTTACAGCAGGTATTTATAGCGGGTTTTTATGTTTGGAAGTTGTCACATGCTAAAAGATGCTTTATATTGCAAAAAATTGTTTTTGCATCACCACATTTTGAGATCTATAATTTTTCCATATTTTGGTCCACAGAGTCATGTGAGGTCTAGTTTTTTGTGGGATGGGTTAACGCTTTTATTGGTACCATTTTCGGGCACATGACATTTTTTGATCTTTTTTTTATTCCTATTTTTGTTAGCAGGAATGAACAAAAACCAGCAATTCATGAACTTCTTTTGGGAGGGCGTTCATACCGCATTTGGTAAAATTGATAAATCAGTTTTATTCTTTAGGTTAGTACGATTACAGCGATATCTCATTTATATTTTTTTTATGTTTTGGCACTTTTATACAGTAAAAATTATTTTATATAAAAAATAATTATTTTTGCATCTTTTTATTCTGAAAGCTATAACTTTTTTTTTCGCTGATGACGCTATATGGTTGCTTGCTTTTTGCGGACCAGATGACGTTTTTAGTGGTACAATATTAATTTATTTCCGTCTATTTGATCGCGTGTTATTCCACTTTTTGTTCAGCAGTATGATGATAAAGCATTGTTTTTTGCCTCATTTTTATTTTTTTATTTTTACAGTGTTCACTGAAGGGGTTAACTAGTGGGACAATTTTATAGGTCGGGTAGTTACGGACACAGTGATACTAAATATGTGTACTTTTATTGTTTTTTTAATTTACAAAAAGAAATGTATTTATTGGAACAATATTTATTTTTATTTTTTCTTTATTTAGATTTTTTTTATATATTTTTATACAGGACATCACTATACAGTACAGACCAAAAGTTTGGACACACCTTCTCATTTAAAGATTTTTCTGTATTTTCATGTCTATGAAAATTGTACATTCACACTGAAGGCATCAAAACTATGAATTAACACATGTGGAATTATATACTTAACAAAAAAGTGTGAAACAACTGAAATTCTGTCTTCTTTTTTAGGTTCTTCAAAGTAGCCACCTTTTGCTTTGATGACTGCTTTGCACACTTTTGGCATTCTCTTGATGAGCTTCAAGAGATAGTCACCGGGAATGGTCTTCCAACAACCTTGAAGGAGTTCCCAGAGATGGTTAGCACTTGTAGGCCCTTTTGCCTTCACTCTGCAGTCCAGCTCACCCCAAACCATCTCGATTGGGTTCAGGTCTGGTAACTGTGGAGGCAAGGTCATCTGGCATAGCACCCTATCACACTCCTTCTTGGTCAAATAGCCCTTACACAGCCTGGAGGTGTGTTTGGGGTCATTGTTCTGTTGAAAAATAAATGATAATCCAACTAAACGCAAACCGGATAGAATGGCATGCCGCTGCAAGATGCTGTGGTAGCCATGCTGGTTAAGTATGCTTTCAATTTTGAATAAATCCCCAACAGTGTCACCAGCAAAGCACCCCCACACCATCATACCTCCTCCTCCATGATTCACGGTGGGAACCAGGCATGTAGAGTCCATCCGTTCACCTTTTCTGCGTCGCACAAAGACACTGTGGTTGGAACCAAAGATCTCAAATTTGGACTCATCAGACCAAAGCACAGATTTCCACTGGTCTAATGTCCATTCCTTGTGTTCTTTAGCCCAAACAAGTCTCTTCTGCTTGTTGCCTGTCCTTATCAGTGGTTTCCTAGCAGCTATTTTACCATGAAGGCCTGCTGCACAAAGTCTCCTCTTAACAGTTGTTGTAGAGATGTGTCTGCTGCTAGAACTCTGTGTGGCATTGACCTGGTCTCTAATCTGAGCTGCTGTTAACCTGCGATTTCTGAGGCTGGTGACTCGGATAAACGTATCCTCAGAAGCAGAGGTGACTCTTGGTCTTCCTTTCCTGGGGCGGTCATCATGTGAGCCAGTTTCTTTGTAGCGCTTGATGGTTTTTGTCACTGCACTTGGGGACACTTTCAAAGTTTTCCCAATTTTTCGGACTGACTGACCTTCATTTCTTAAAGTAATGATGGCCACTCGTTTCTCTTTACTTAGCTGCTTTTTTCTTGCCATAATACAAATTCTAACAGTCTAATCAGTAGGACTATCAGCTGTGCATCCACAAGACTTCAGCACAACACAACTGATGGTCCCAACCCCATTTATAAGGCAAGAAATCCCACTTATTAAACCTGACAGGGCATACCTGTGAAGTGAAAATCATTCCCGGAGACTACCCCTTGAAGCTCATCAAGAGAATGCCAAGAGTGTGCAAAGCAGTCATCAAAGCAAAAGGTGGCTAGTGGCTACTTTGAAGAACCTAAAATATAAGACAGAATTTCAGTTTTTTCACACTTTTTTGTTAAGTATATAATTCCACATGTGTTAATTCATAGTTTTGATGCCTTCAGTGTGAATCTACAATTTTCATAGTCATGAAAATACAGAAAAATCTTTAAATGAGAAGGTGTTTCCAAACTATTGGTCTGTACTGTATATTATCAGATCGCTGATCTGACACTTTGCATAGCACTGTGTCAGATCAGCGATCTGACAGGCAGTGCAGGAGGCATTCTGGTGCCTGCTCTTAGCAAGCGCTTGCAAGCCACCTCCCTGCAGGACCCGGAAGGACCCCATCTTGGATCCAGGGCCTGCAGGGAGGAGGAGAAAGGAGGAGACCACGATCACATAGAGTTGTTCCGAGGGTCTCAGGGCTCCCTGCGCGATGCTTCCCTATGCCACCGGAACACTGTGTTCTGGGGTTAATGTGCCGGATGTCAGCTGTGATAATCGTTCGTGCTCCCCCGGTGAGCGCAGCTGATCGCATATGATGTACTATCCCGTCGGTGGTCATACGGGCCGAGGCCACCTCGACGGGATAGTACATCAGATGTCAGAAAGGAGTTAAAAAAATAAAGAATGTACAGTATAGACCAAAAGTTTGGACACACCTGTTAGGTGTCGAGTTCCCGCCTCTGTACAGGGGGAATCTCGAACCAGCTCTGCTGCGGTCTCCCATTCTTCTCCAGCTGCAGTGGAGTCTGCTCAGCAGAGACGTCGGTCCCAGCGTCTTGCTCAGTCTCACTCTGTGCATAGGGTTACTGCTGCTTTTCCAGCTTCTGCCATTGAAGCCAGTGCTGGGCAGCGGTGAGCAGACACTTCTGGGACTCAGTCTTACTTTGTACACACTGAGCATGCCCAGGGCAAGATCTCTCAGTGGAGATCTAGGGTCACATGCTCAGGTACTGCAGCGACTTGCATTGGTCCTTCTCACGGAAGGTCCTGTAGGTACTAGGACTAAGTTCTGCTTTGCACACTGAGCATGCCCAGGGCAAGATCTCTCAGTGGAGATCTAGGGTCACATGCTCAGGTACTGCAGCAATTCCATTGGTCCTTCTTTGAAAGGTCCTATACGTGCTGCAGCTATTTAAGGCTCGCATGGCCACACGGCCATGCGCTAGTGTACATTTGTAAACGTGTGTGTGTTGTGAGTGAAAGTCGCTCCTTAAAAAACCCTCCCTATTGGATGACTGATCGCGGAAGGTGTATGATTGCTATCTAGCACCCGACTTACCCAAAAGCACGTTACACACCAATACAGCATCTAGCTGTTGTGTCCGCCAGTGCGGCGCCATGCGCTTTCACAGCGCTTTCCTGACCCAAGCCTGGGTGGTTAGTGGCGTCCGCCAGTGCGGCACTGCATGCACTCTCGTGCATTCTTTTGTTATTATTTTGTTACGTTGACACCCCAGTAGCGGTGTCGACCGCAAGTAGTCTACTCAGACTCAGATCCCAAGTCTTAGGACTGAGCTCGGAGACTCCTTGCTTGTGCTCTTGTGTGCGGTACCATGGCCCTGTGACTTAACAGGGTTTGCTTCCTTCACACAGGGTGAAGTTAACCCGTGTATGTATTCACATTGTACCGCCATATAGTCCGTCATTACTTGGCAGCAGGTTCCATCTCTGCATGGTGGACCCCGGGCTGCGAACGCACCTTATTCTACCTATCTTATTATTTGGTGCGTTCCGCTAGTCCTAACAACACCTTCTCATTTAAAGATTTTTCTGTATTTTCATGATTATGAAAATTGTACATTCACACTGAAGGCATCAAAACTATGAATTAACACATGTGGAATTATATACTTAACAAAAAAGGGTGAAACAACTGAAAATATGTCATATTCTAGGTTCTTCAAAGTAGCCACCTTTTGCTTTGATGACTGCTTTGCACACTCTTGGCATTCTCTTGATGAGCTTCAAGAGGTAGTCACCGGGAATGGTCTTCCAACAATCTTGAAGGAGGTCCCAGAGATGCTTAGCACTTGTTGGCCCTTTTGCCTTCACTCTGCGGTCCAGCTCACCCCATACCATCTCGATTGGGTTCAAGTCTGGTGACTGTGGAGGCCAGGTCATCTGGCGTAGCACCCCATCACTCTCCTTCTTGGTCAAATAGCCCTTACGCAGCAAGACAGTATCTTGCAGCGGCATGCTATTCCATCCGGTTTGCGTTTAGTTGGACTATCATTTTTCAACAGGACAATGACCCCAAACACACCTCCAGGCTGCGTAAGGGCTATTTGACCAAGAAGGAGAGTGATGGGGTGCTACGCCAGATGACCTGGCCTCCACAGTCACCAGACTTGAACCCAATCGAGATGGTATGGGGTGAGCTGGACCGCAGAGTGAAGGCAAAAGGGCCAACAAGTGCTAAGCATCTCTGGGACCTCCTTCAAGATTGTTGGAAGACCATTCCCAGTGACTACTTCTTGAAGCTCATCAAGAGAATGCCAAGAGTGTGCAAAGCAGTCATCAAAGCAAAAGGTGGCTACTTGGAATAACCTAGAATATATGACATAATTTCAGTTGTTTCACACTTTTTTGTTTTGTATATAATTCCACATGTGTTAATTCATAGTTTTGATGCCTTCAGTGTGAATTTACAATTTTTATAGTCATGAAAATACAGAAAAATCTTTAAATGAGAAGGCGTGTCCAAACTTTTGGTCTGTACTGTATGTCTTCAAGGAATTTTCATTGCTTGGTTCAACAATGAAATACTTTTTCATAAGAGTTCTTTTACCTTTTGCTTTCAGTGACATTTTTGAAAGTCCATCAAAAATGTTTTGCAGGGGCTACAAAATCAAAAGTTCTTAAAATGTTTAGTTCCATTTTAAATTTGATGGAAGGATCCATCATGGGGTCCCTGGGCAGTCTGCTGTTGCCCGGCAAGTAACCAATTTCTCTATGTGCAACGTGACGACCAGCTGACCACATAAATAACGCACCAGAACCAAGCTCATGCAGCACCACAATCATGCACATACTATAAGTTTAGCATCAGAATGAATCTAATAAGATGTATACAGCCCAATATCTGATCTCATAGCATACACAAGAGACCAAAGCTAATCTAGTATGTATACATAGCGGCAGACCTAAATTCATAAATTAGAGTACTGCAGTAGAATCAAGCTTGTATCATAAATACTACACCAAAACCAAGCTCATTAGCTAAATAAAGCACCAGAACCAAGCTCATTAGATAAATAAAGCACGAGAACCAAGCTCATTAGATAGTACAATTCAAGAGACAAGAGGATAACATAAATACCGAAGATGAGCCAAGCTCAGTACATAGATTAAATGTACAGTATATATAGTGCTCAGCTAAAGATAAAATTATATACATAAAGGGTGCAAAATATTGGTTGCACCTGAATTTAAATAATATAATTTTATAACGTAACAAGCACAAAAACCTAGACAAGAAAAATAACATTTTATAAAAAGGCTCACTTGCAACAGATTCTGTTTCCTAGGCCAAAAAGTGGCACTAGGATACTACCCATATAACTGGCATGATAATCAAGAGTGCGATATTCATATAATCAATATCTAAAAAGGTATAAACAGACACTTTTCCTAAGGTGATGTCAAATAGTATTTAATAAAGAAAAAAGGTGTAATGCAAATATTCAGATAACACTGCGCAACAAATTTCAGGGAAGTTCTTGTCCCCTGAGAAAATTTTATTGTATCTTATAGATTTTGATATGCTGAACATGAATATGTGCTCAAAAAGTCTGTATCACGTAAGTTTTTTAACCACTTCATGACCAGAGCTTTTTTCGATTTTTCGTTTTTCGCTCCCCTTCTTTCCAGAGCCATAACTTTTTTTTTTCTGTAAATATGGCCATGTGAGGGCAACGTAGCGATGACCCCCAATCATGTGACGGGGGTCGACGCTGCGCGTACTTCTGTGCATTTAAATGCCCGCTGTCTGAGTTTGACAGCAGCATTTAACTGTTGTGGGAACATGTCAGCTGTTTAAAATAGCTAACATGTCATGGCTTTGAGGTGAGCTCACTGCCGGAGCCCACCTCAAAGCAGGGGATACAGCCAGCTGACGTACTATTCCATCAGCTGGCAGTAAGGGGTTAAGAAACAACAGTTTATAGTCTACATTGTGATGTCCGAGACACTACATACATGTGCATTGATGTCAGTAGCAAAAGCAATTGTTCAAAAGTGTTTTGCAGACGACTTTCGTTTTTAATCCTTGTCAGATGCTTCTCGAATAAGATTCCAGCAGTAGTCAGCCAGCATTGAAGTACTCCACTTGCTGTGGTACCTTTTCTCCATCAGCGCAATGTCTTGGTGAAATCTTTCACCGTGTTCATCGCTAATATGACACCAAGATTGGCTGGAAAAAAGTCCAAGTGAGAATGTAGAAAATTCATTTTTAGTGACATATTGCATTTAATCAAATGATATGCTGTGAGCATGTTGTCCAGGAGTTGTTCAAAGTTCGGTGCCCTGCTGTTGCCAAGGAAGTTGAAGGTCACATCTTTAAAGGCTCTCCATGCCACTTGTTCAGCACCTTGCAAAAGACCTACTACTACTGTCATTCATTATATCTCTGATCTGTGGGCCAATAAAAATACCTTCTTTAATCTTTGCATCACTTATTCTTGGAAATTTCTGTCACAAGTAAGAAAAGGCTTCCGATTCTTTGTTCATTGCTTTGACAAAATTTTTCATAAACCCAAGTTTAATATGCAAAGGAGGGAGAAATATCTTTGCTGGATCAATGAGAGGATTATGCTTAACATTCTTCTGTCCAGCAACCAGGTTTTCATGGAGTGGCCAGTCCTTTCTTAAATAGTGCATTTCTCGTACATGACTGTCCCACTCACAAATAAAACAACAATATTTTATATATCCAAGCTGCAGTCCAAGAAGAAGTGCAACAACTTTTAGATCACCACATATGTTCCAGTTATAATTTCTATAATTAATGTGGGCCAACAGTAACTCCATATTCTCATACGTTTCTTTCATGTGTACGGCATGTCCAACAAGTATAGAAGGATATTTCCATTATGTAGTAAAACAGCCTCTAGACTTAAAATTGACGAGTCAGTGAACAGTTGCCATTCCTTTGTGTCATGTTCACATCCAAGAGCACCAAACAACCCCAAGACGTCATTGCAAAAGGTTAAACTGTCGACATGGTTGAAAAATTGATTAAGGTCTTCTTGACGACTGCGAAAAAAAGAAATTCTTGTTCCTAGTAATAAGAGATTCCGTTCTTGTGGCCTTGATCCCAATAATTCTGCCTGCCTCTTTGACAATTTCAAATCTCTGACCAAGTCACTCAAATCAGCTTGACTGAACAGATGTGGATTAGATGTAGAAGGTTCAAAGTCAGGGCCTGCAGCAGTTTCATTTTCCACTGACATTGTTAGTTCATTTTTGCCATCCTCCATTGTCCATACTTTGGGCGGCTTTAGAACACGAAGACTTTCATCTTGTGGCACTGGTCTTATGGCTGAAGGAAGATTAGAATATTCTATTGATTTCTTACTCTTTGCTGAATATCCTGTTACATTTGTAAGGCAGAAGTAGCAATCTGTTACATGATCTCTCTGCTCTCTCCATATCATTAGGACAGCGAATGGCATTGAAGGTCGTGATCCATTCAGCCATGCTCTAAAGGTACCGTCACACTGAACGATATCGCTAGCGATCCGTGACGTTGCAGCGTCCTGGCTAGCGATATCGTTCAGTTTGACACGCAGCAGCGATCTGGATCCTGCTGTGATGTCGTTGGTCGCTGCAGAAAGTCCAGCACTTAATTAACATCACCGCTGTGCTTTCCGGCCACTGTGCTCACAGCCAGTGCAGGAAAGCACAGCGCCGGGGATAGACAGCGGAAGGTAAGTATGTAGTGTTTGTTTTTTTTACTTTTACGATGGTAACCAGGGTAAACATCGGGTTACTAAGCGAGGCCCTGCTCTACCAAACTTCACGGTATACCCATATCAGAGCAGTCCTAACTAATGTATGCAATCCCTATCTGATGTATTTAAAAACCTGATCATCTGTATATTACCTGTGTGAACAGGGTTCAGAGAGGAAAAATCCATGTGTGCATACAGAGTAGAACAGCTTTTGTGCAGATAGCCCAAGAGGAGTGGTGGATAACTCCCCAGTCTTGTAGACACAAGAGAACAATTATGGAAACAGGAACACATGGGCTACTTGCACAGTGAACAAGTCTGTAGGAACATGTTCACACACCACCAAGAAACCTGAAGACACAAAAGAGAATAGTAAAACCAAAAACACTCAGTTTGAAAAAAATTGCAGTAATCCGCAAGTGCTAGTAAAAGATGTAAAAAACAGGGTATTTGGTTGATACGTTTTTTGCAAAAAATGTATACTAAGCTGCTCTACCAAACTTCACGGTATACCCATATCAGAGCAAAAGCTGTTCTACTCTGTATGCACACATGGATTTTTCCTCTCTGAACCCTGTTCACACAGGTAATATACAGATGATCAGGTTTTTAAATACATCAGATAGGGATTGCATACATTAGTTAGGACTGCTCTGATATGGGTATACCGTGAAGTTTGGTAGAGCAGCTTAGTATACATTTTTTGCAAAAAACGTATCAACCAAATACCCTGTTTTTTACATCTTTTACTAGCACTTGCGGATTACTGCAATTTTTTTCAAACTGAGTGTTTTTGGTTTTACTATTCTCTTTTGTGTCTTCAAGCATATATGAGGTGCCCACTGTTTGTCCTTATCTCCAATTGAACATTCAAAGTATAGTTCATATGCTTTCTTAACAAGTAGAGTCATTTTCTTCTTTTGTGCTTTCATTGTATATTCTCTGAATATGTAGCAGAAATGATCAGTGCTGTTGAGACACCGACGTGACATTTCAAAATAAATCTTCCGTTTTCAAAATGAAAAGTATTCAGGTGAATCACATATATGATAGCATCAGGCCTCCATCTAATTACTATCGCATTTGGAGGGCGGTAATGTTACGATGGGGGCAGGCTTTACAGCATTGAGAATCTCTCCCCCATGTGCTCACCCACCTATCCACTCTCTCTTTCCCCATGTGCTGTCTTCTCCCATCTGTGCTCTATTGAGATTGCAGAGGATACATTTTGTGAGGTAAAATATTGTTTAAAAATAGCCAGTGAAATATTTTACCTCACAAAATGAATCCTCGGTGATCCCCTGCTATAATGTCAGTATTGTCTCTTGATTCCTCCCCTGCCCAGGAGATGTGGTATGCTCTGTACATGGTCAGCCTAATGATTCAATGCACCTGCAAGGAATTCGCATAATAAGTTTTTGCATATGTGTAGATCAGCAATTTATGTTATTTCAGTTTAAATTTTAGAACATACTGTTTCAGAAAAAGTTAATGTATGAGTTTTTAGAATTATAACAGAATATTATAATGTTTCGTATAATTTCTCAAAAACCTTACGTGATAGGAAAAATCTGAAGTCATTTCTGAAATCAGCATGAAAAAATCTATTAGGAACTCTCAAAATTGTCCGAGGGACAAAACCTTTGTAACATAGTGTAATGCATAAATAATGCAGTGTCAAAATAATACAAAATAGGTCAGCAGTAACACTGTGCAATAAAGTACTATTTGAAGTCACCGAGATAAACTGGCTCATAGGAAAAATACCATGTGGGAATGAACCCCCACTCATGTCGCCAAGAAGTGGCTTCCACGGAAGTGAGGAGTGGACACAATATTAATTTTTTTTTTGCCTTGTCTAGGTTTTCACATTTGTAAAGTAATAAATAATGATATTGTTTAACCCCTTTACCCCCAAGGGTGGTTTGCACGTTAATGACCGGGCCAATTTTTACAATTCTGACCACTGTCCCTTTGTGAGGTTATAACTCTGGAACGCTTCAACGGATCCCAGTGATTCTGACTTTGTTTTCTCGTGACATATTGTATTTCATGACAATGGTAAAATTTCTTTGATATTACCTGCGTTTATTTGTGAAAAAAACGGAAATATGGCGAAAATTTTGAAAATTTCGCAATTTTCCAAATTTGAATTTAAAAGGAAATAAAATAACAGAGATATGTCACACAAAATACTTAATAAGTAACATTTCCCACATGTCTACTTTACATCAGCACAATTTTGGAACCAAAATTTTTTTTTGTTAGGGAGTTATAAAGGTTAAAAGTTGACCAGCAATTTCTCATTTCTACAACACCATTTTATTTTAGGGACCACATCTCATTTGAAGTCATTTTGAGGGGTCTATATGATAGAAAATACCCAAGTGTGACACCATTCTAAAAACTACACCCCTCAAGGTGCTCAAAACCATATTCAAGAAGTTTATTAACCCTTCTGGTGCTTCACAGGAATTTTTTGAATGTTTAAATAAAAATGAACATTTAACTTTTTTTCACAAAAAATTTAATTCAGCTCCAATTTGTTTTATTTTACCAAGGGTAACAGGAGAAAATGGACCACAAACATTGTTGTACAATTTGTCCTGAGCACGACAATACCCCACATGTGGGGGTAAACCACTGTTTGGGCGCATGGCAGAGCTCGGAAGCGAAGGAGCGCCATTTGACTTTTCAATGCAAACTTGACTGGAATTGAGATGGGACGCCATGTTTCGTTTGGAGAGCCCCTGATGTGCCTAAACATTGAAACCCCCCACAAGTGACACCATTTTGGAAAGTAGACCCCTTAAGGAACTTATCTAGATGTGTGGTGAGCACTTTGACCCACCAAGTGCTTCACAGAAGTTTATAATGTAGAACCGTAAAAATAAAAAATCATATTTTTTCACAAAAATTAACTTTCCGCCCCCAATTTTTTATTTTCCCAAGGGTAAGAGAAGAAATTGGACCCCAAAAGTTGTTGTACAATTTGTCCTGAGTACGCTGATACCCCATATGTGGGGGTAAACCACTGTTTGGGCGGATGGGAGAGCTCGGAAGGGAAGGAGCGCCGTTTGACTTTTCAATTCAAAATTGACAGGAATTGAGATGGGACGCCATGTTGCGTTTGGAGAGCCACTGATGTGCCTAAACATTGAAACCCCCCACAAGTGACACCATTTTGGAAAGTAGACCCCCTAAGGAACTTATCTAGATGTGTGGTGAGCACTTTGACCCACCAAGTGCTTCACAGAAGTTTATAATGCAGAGCCGTAAAAATAAAACAAAAAATTTTTCCCACAAAAATTATTTTTTTAGCCCCCAGTTTTGTATTTTCCCGAGGGTAACAGGAGAAAGTGGACCCCAAAATTTGTTGCCCAATTTGTCCTGAGTGCGATGATACACCATATGTGGGGGGAACCACTGTTTGGGCGCATGGGAGGGTTCGGAAGGGAAGGATTGCCATTTGAATGCAGACTTAGATGGAATGGTCTGCAGGTGTCACATTGCGTTTGCAGAGCCCCTAATGTACCTAAACAGTAGAAACCCCTCACAAGTGACACCATTTTGGAAAGTAGACCCCCTAAGGAACTTATCTACATGTGTGGTGAGCACTTTGACCCACCAAGGGCTTCACAGAAGTTTATAATGGAGAGCCGTAAAAATAAAACAAACTTTTTTTCCCACAAAAATTATTTTTTAGCCCCCAGTTTTGTATTTTCCCGAGGGTAACAGGAGAAATTGGACCCCAAAATTTGTTGTCCAATTTGTTCTGAGTGCGCTGATACCCCATATGTGGGGGGGAACCACTGTTTGGGCGCATGGGAGGGCTCGGAAGGGAAGGAGCTCCATTTGGAATGCAGGCTTAGATGGAATGGTCTGCAGGTGTCACATTGCATTTGCAGAGCCCCTAATGTACCGAAACAGTAGAAACCCCCCACAAGTGACACCATTTTGGAAACTAGACCCCCTAAGGAACTCATCTAGATGTGTTGTGAGAGCTTTGAACCCCCAAGTGTTTCACTACAGTTTGTAACGCAGAGCCGTGAAAATTGAAAAAAAAAATCTTTCCCCCCAAAATTATTTTTTAGCCCCCAGTTTTGTATTTTCCCGAGGGTAAGAGGAGAAATTTGACCCCAAAAGTTGTTGTCCAATTTGTCCTGAGTACGCTGATACCCCATATGTTGGAGGGAACCACCGTTTGGGCGCATGGGAGGGCTCGGAAGGGAAGGAGTGCCATTTGGAATGCAGACTTAGATGGAATGGTCTGCAGGCGTCACATTGCGTTTGCAGAACCCCTAATGTACCGAAACAGTAGAAATCCCCCACAAGTGACCCCATATTGGAAACTAGACCCCCATGGAACTTATCTAGATGTGTTGTGAGAACTTTGAACCCCCAAGTGTTTCACTACAGTTTATAACGCAGAGCCGTGAAAATAAAAAATCTTTTTTTTCCCACAAAAATTATTTTTTAGCCCCCAGTTTTGTATTTTCCCAAGGGTAACAGGAGCAATTGGACCCCAAAAGTTGTTGTCCTATTTGTCCTGAGTACGCTGATACCCCATATGTTGGGGTAAACCCCTGTTTGTGCACACGGGAGAGCTCGGAAGGGAAGGAGCACTGTTTTACTTTTTCAACGCAGAATTGGCTTGAATTGAGATCGGACGCCATGTCGCGTTTGGAGAGCCCCTGATGTGCCTAAACAGTGGAAACTCCCCAATTATAACTGAAACCCTAATCCAAACACACCCCTAACCCTAATCCCAACAGTAACCCTAACCACACCTCTAACCCTGACACACACCTAACCCTAATCCCAACCCTATTCCCAACTGTAAATGTAATCTAAACCCTAACCGTAACTTTACCCCAACCCTAACTGTAGCCTTAACCCTAGCCCCAACCCAAACTGTAGCCCTAACCCTAGCCCTAACCATAGCCCTAACCCTAACTTTAGCCCCAACCCTAACTGTAGCCTTAACCCTAGCCCTAACCATAGCCCTAACCCTAGCCCTAGCCCTAACCCTAGCCCTAACCCTAACCCTAGCCCTAACCCTAGCCCTAACCCTAACCCTAACCCTAACCCTAGCCCTAACCCTAGCCCTAACCCTAGCCCTAACACTAACCCTAGCCCTAACCCTAGCCCTAGCCCTAACCCTAATGGAAAAATGAAAATAAATACATTTTTTTAATTTTTCCCTAACTAAGGGGGTGATGAAGGGGGGTTTGATATACTTTTATAGCGGGTTTTTTTATCGGATTTTTATGATTGGCAGCAGTCACACACTGAAAGACGCTTTTTATTGCAAAAAATATTTTTTGCGTTACCACATTTTGAGAGCTATAATTTTTCCATATTTTGGTTCACAGAGTCATGTGAGGTCTTGTTTTTTGAGGGACGAGTTGACGTTTTTATTGGTAACATTTTCGGGCACGTTACATTTTTTGATCGCTTTTTATTCTGATTTTTGCGAGGCAGAATGACCAAAAACCAGCTATTCATGAATTTCTTTTGGGGGAGGCATTTATACCGTTCCGCGTTTGGTAAAATTGATAAAGCAGTTTTATTCTTCGGGTCAGTACAATTACAGCGACACCTCATTTATATCATTTTTTTATGTTTTGGCGCTTTTATATGATAAAAACTATTTTATAGAAAAAATAATTATTTTTGCATCGCTTTATTCTCAGGACTATAACTTTTTTTTTTTTTGCTGATGATGCTGTATGTCGGCTTGTTGTTTGCGGGACAAGATGACGCTTTCAGCGGTATTATGGTTATTTATATCTGTCTTTTTGATCGCGTGTTATTCCACTTTTTGTTCGGCGGTATGATAATAAAGCGTTGTTTTTTGCCTCGTTTTTTTTTTTTTTTCTTACGGTGTTTACAGAAGGGGTTAACTAGTGGGCCAGTTTTATAGGTCGGGTCGTTACAGACGCGGCGATACTAAATATGTGTACTTTTATTGTTTTTTTTTTTATTTAGATAAAGAAATATATTTAGGGGAATAATATTTTTTTTTTTTTTCATTATTTAGGAATATTTTTTTAAATTTTTTTTTACACATTTTGAAATTTTTTTTTTACTTTTTTACATTGTCCCAGGGGGGGACATCACAGATCAGTGATCTGACAGTGTGCACAGCACTCTGTCAGATCACTGATCTGACATGCAGCGCTGCAGCCTTCACAGTGCCTGCTCTAAGCAGGCTCTGTGAAGCCACCTCCCTCCCTGCAGGACCCGGATCCGCGGCCATCTTGGATCTGGGGCTGGAGGAAGCAGGGAGGGAGGTGAGACCCTCGCAGCAACGCGATCACATCGCGTTGCTGCGGGGGGCTCAGGGAAGCCCGCAAGGAGCCCCCTCCCTGTGGGAAGCTTCCCTATACCGCCGACACATCGCGATCATCTTTGATCGCGGTGTGCCAGGGGTTAATGTGCCGGGGCGGTCCGTGACCGCTCCTGGCACATAGTGCCGGATGTCAGCTGCGATAAACAGCTGACACCCTGCCGCGATCGGCGGCGCTCCCCCCGTGAGCGCCACCGATCGCGCTGGACGTACTATCCCATCCGTGGTCATGGGGGCCCACCCCACCTCGACGGGATAGTACGTCCCATGTCAGAAAGGGGTTAAACTCAGGAAGTGCAGTTGATCTTTGGTCCGTGCCTTTCCTTTTTTTAATCATTTTATGTTTTACATGTATTTGGTTAGCATGCCATTCATATACAGGTGGCACCCACTGCCCTGTTAATTTCTGGTTGAAATGGAAGCAAAGAAAAAAACCCTTAAGAAAAGCGTGCCGATGCCAAAATTCATCATTAAATAATTTATTGGGAGCTGATGCAATATTGTATTTTGTATATTGCTCCTTTCTGATAGGTAAGCACCTATATACACAATCTATATGATTAGGTTTTAATACATAAAAAATCTGAAAACATCAATACCAAAACAATGCAAGCCAATAAAATCACTGAAATCTTTATTATTAATATATTAAATCAGGCATATAATAGTTGCAGAATAAATAGACAAAAACAGTACTAACAAGGAAACGAAAAAATGAAGGGTATCACCATAGGAAAAATAAAAACAGAATGGATACCTTGCTAGATCGATAAAAGATGTAGCCACGGGGATATATTTACTGCAAATATTAACTCACTAATATAGGCAGGTAAGTAAAAATTAAATGAGAATCATCCAATGGAATTGCATTATTACTTACTCAGAACCTGTATAGAATATGTCTCTAGTAGTCATTGGAATGGTTGCTAGGCAAGCAAACATAGTGAGTTGTGTAGATTAAACAGTTGCTGCAGTTACGTAATACCTTATTCAACAGGGAAAAAGATAGATAGATAGATAGATAGATAGATAGATAGATAGATAGATAGATAGATAGATAGATAGATAGATAGATAGATAGATAGATAGGTAAGGGGCATGCCAAACAATAGAAGACATAAACAAGAAACAGACTTCAGGCTTATCAAAAGTGACCATCTACATCTATGTAAAGAAACCAATTAAATAAAAAAATATATATATTACAGTGGGGTTAGTTCATGGGGCTCTGGTGCCTAATTTTAATATACACGTATTGTAAAATTGTACAATATACAGATGTTGCAAAAAAAAAATGTTCACATTACTCTGGAAGAATATCCAACAGGACACTACTTGCAAAAAAATTAAACATTTTAAATCATTTATGCAAAAAATGGTGAAAAAAATAAATAATACATAAATAAAAAAAAAACTAGTGGTAGAAAAATAAAAAATAATAAATAAATAAAGATAAATATAAAGTGAACAAAATAAAGAGAAAAAAATAGTATAAATACATGTGTAAAAACAAATATATAAAAACATAAGTATGCAGACATATACAATCATGGCTGAAAGTGTTGGCACCCTTGAAATTGTTCCAGAAATTGAAGTATTTCTTCCTGGAAATTATTGCAAATACACATTTTTTCTTACACATGTTGTTTTACTTTGTCTGTATTGGAACTACACAAAAATAGAGATAAAAAGGGAAAATTGGACATGATTTCACAGTCAACTCCAAAAATGGGGAGGAAAAAATATTATTGGCACCCTCAACTTAATATTTGGCTGCACATCCTTTGGAATAAGTAACTGAAATCACTTACTTCATATACCATCATCAAGCTTCTTACACACCCCTCTCAACTGGAATTTTGGAAAACTCTTCTTTTACTATCTGATCCAGGTCTCTCATGTTTGAAGGATGTCTTATCCCAACAGCAGTTTTATGATTTCTACACAGGTGTTCAATGGGATTTAGATCTGGACACACTGCTGGTCACTTCAGAAATCTCCAGCCCTTTGTTTCTATCCATTTCTGGGTGCTTCTTGAAATTTGGAAACATTGCCCTACTGGAAACCCTAACATATTAAACACCTTCTTCTCCACGGTATTCACGGTGGAAAATGAAATGCTAGGTGAAATCCCAAGAAACAATGAAAACCCTATATTAAGGGTCACCAATCTAACCCAAGAAGAGGTGCGAAACCGGCTAAATAAGATCAAAATAGATAAATCTCCGGGTCCGGATGGCATACACCCACGAGTACTAAGAGAACTAAGTAATGTAATAGATAAACCATTATTTCTTATTTTTAGGGACTCTATAGCGACAGGGTCTGTACCACAGGACTGGCGCATAGCAAATGTGGTGCCAATATTCAAAAAGGGCTCTAAAAGTGAATCTGGAAATTATAGGCCAGTAAGTCTAACCTCTATTGTTGGTAAAATATTTGAAGGGTTTCTGAGGGATGTTATTCTGGATTATCTCAATGAGAATAACTGTTTAACTCCATATCAGCATGGGTTTATGAGAAATCGCTCCTGTCAAACCAATCTAATCAGTTTTTATGAAGAGGTAAGCTATAGGCTGGACCACGGTTAGTCATTGGACGTGGTATATCTCGATTTTTCCAAAGCGTTTGATACCGTGCCGCACAAGAGGTTGGTACACAAAATGAGAATGCTTGGTCTGGGGGAAAATGTGTGTAAATGGGTTAGTAACTGGCTTAGTGATAGAAAGCAGAGGGTGGTTATAAATGGTATAGTCTCTAACTGGGTCGCTGTGACCAGTGGGGTACCGCAGGGGTCGGTATTGGGACCTGTTCTCTTCAACATATTCATTAATGATCTGGTAGAAGGTTTACACAGTAAAATATCGATATTTGCAGATGATACAAAACTATGTAAAGCAGTTAATACAAGAGAAGATAGTATTCTGCTACAGATGGATCTGGACAAGTTGGAAACTTGGGCTGAAAGGTGGCAGATGAGGTTTAACAATGATAAATGTAAGGTTATACACATGGGAAGAAGGAATCAATATCACCATTACACACTGAATGGGAAACCACTGGGTAAATCTGACAGGGAGAAGGACTTGGGGATCCTAGTTAATGATAAACTTACCTGGAGCAGCCAGTGCCAGGCAGCAGCTGCCAAGGCAAACAGGATCATGGGGTGCATTAAAAGAGGTCTGGATACACATGATGAGAGCATTATACTGCCTCTGTACAAATCCCTAGTTAGACCGCGCATGGAGTACTGTGTCCAGTTTTGGGCACCGGTGCTCAGGAAGGATATAATGGAACTAGAGAGAGTACAAAGGAGGGCAACAAAATTAATAAAGGGGATGGGAGAACTACAATACCCAGATAGATTAGCGAAATTAGGATTATTTAGTCTAGATAAAAGATGACTGAGGGGCGATCTAATAACCATGTATAAGTATATAAGGGGACAATTCAAATATCTCGCTGAGGACCTGTTTATACCAAGGAAGGTGACGAGCACAAGGGGGCATTCTTTGCGTCTGGAGGAGAGAAGGTTTTTCCACCAACATAGAAGAGGATTCTTTACTGTTAGGGCAGTGAGAATCTGGAATTGCTTGCCTGAGGAGGTGGTGATGGCGAACTCAGTCGAGGGGTTCAAGAGAGGCCTGGATGTCTTCCTGGAGCAGAACAATATTGTATCATACAATTAGGTTCTGTAGAAGGACGTAGATCTGGGTATTTATTATGATGGAATATAGGCTGAACTGGATGGACAAATGTCTTTTTTCGGCCTTACTAACTATGTTACTATGTTACTATGTTACATCGTATAACCCAGCTTTCTAACACTGCACGCAACATTGTGACCCAAAATCCTCTGGTAATCTTTAGATTTCATGATACCTTGAACATAGTTAAAGCACCCAGTGCCAGAGGCAGCAGAACAACCTCAAAAACATCCTTTGGATTTCCACCATATTTGACTTTAGGCACTATGTTCTTTTCTTTGTTGATCTCATTCTTTTTTCGGTAAACAGTAGAATGATATGCATTACCAAAAAGCTCTATTGTGGTCTCATCTGTTCAAAAGACACTTTACCAAAAGGAATTAGGCTTACTCATGTACATTTAAGGCCGGTTTTACACTAGCGTTTTTCTGATTTGCGGAGAGCTGCGGACTTCCTCCATGAAGCCCCGCCCTCGGCCGCACCTCCGCTGCTATCTCCGCCTACTTCTTCATGCGGCCCGCATGCGGCCTGCATACCTATCTTTGCAGCTGCAGCTGCGGATACTTCCGAATGTGTCGTTTTGACGATGCAGCGACCAGCGTAGGACGCAGCCTGTAGCAATTTTTTTTTCTCCGCATCGTCAAAACGACGCATGCGGAATCATCCGCATACAGCTGCACGACCTGCGTACCTAATGTTAAAGATAAGTGCGTGGGCTGCATGTGAGCCGCATGCAGAAGTAGGCGGAGATAGCGGTGGAGGTGCGACTGAGGGCGGGGCTTCACGGAGGAAGTCCGCAGCCCTCCGCAGATCAGAGAAACGCCAGCGTGAAACTAGCCTAAGAAAACTGCAGTCTAGCTTATTTATGTTTCTGTGTCAGCAGTGAGGTCCTGGGTCTCCTGCCATAGCATTTAATTTCAATCAAATGTTGACGGATAGTTCACACTGATACTGATGCACCCTGAGCCTACAGGGCAGATTGAATTTCTTTGGAACTTGATTGGGGCTGCTTATCCACCAACCAATTTGTCCTGCAGCCTGTCCTGTCCTGTCCTGTCTCAACCTTTCATCAATTTTACTGTGCCTTGTGTTAGGAGTCGAGTTCCCGATGCTGCACAGGGGGAATCTCGAACCATATCTGCTGCGGTCTCCCATTCTGCATCGGCTGCAGTGGAGCCTGCTCAGCGGAGACGTCGGTCCCAGCATCTCACTGAATCTGATACTGTGCAAAGGGTTACTGCTGCCTCTCCAGGCTCTACTATTGTACCCTGCACTGGTCTGCAGCGAGCAGGCTTTTCTGGGACTAAGTCCTGCTTTGCACACATTGAGCATGCCCAGGGTAAGATCTCTCAGTGGAGATCAAGGGTCACATGCTCAGGTACTGCAGCAACTTCCATTGGTCCTCCAGGATGGTCCTTACCTGATCAAGTTCTGTGGCAGCCTTCCATTGGTCCTTCTTGGAAGGTCCTGTAGGGGCTACAGCTATAAAAGGTTCTCATGACCGCACAGCCATGCGCTAGTGTCAAATATGTACAAGCTCAGCACCAGTGTGGTCGTGTGTGTGGTCAGGGACCCGGCTGAAATAAGACCCTAGAATGCTGGCACCTCCAGCGAGGGGTTTATGTCTGAATTCAGGGCTGGCTAATAGCCATTAGAATTCCGGCTCCACCAGAGAGGAGCTGCGTGTTGGTTGGACTGCATGACCACTGTCGGCTCTACACAGTATCTGTGTCCCCTGTGAGCTAAACAGGGCACAGCGTTCTCTTTACTACGGGCTCTGTGAAGTAACAAAGTTTGTTTGTACTAATTTGCTTCGCCGCCTTGCTTAGCAGCAGGTTCTTTCCTGCACGGTGGATCCCGGGTTGCGAACGCACCTATCTCATCTAATAAATATATTTGGTGCGTTCCGCCAACCCTAACACGTTGAGTTTTAAACTTCCTGACTAGGGTTGAGCGACTTTGACCTTTTTAGAGTCGAGCCGTGTTTCGCGAAACCCGACTATCTTAGAAGTCGAGTCGAGTGGAATCGGCCGATTATCGCGAAAAGTCGGGTATCGCCCGAAACACGAAACCCAATGCAAGTCAATGGGGGAGCATAGTCGGCAGTGAGTGGAGGCCAGGAAAACACCTACACTGCCCATTTTAATGGCAAAAACATCCATTCTTGTTAAAGAAGCTTGTCAATCGTAATTTACCTTATAATAATTGGAAGGCATTTGAAATTGGGGGTCATTTGGCTAAAGTTGTGGGGGTTAGGGCTGGTTCAAGTAATTAGTGGGCCCAGTAAATCTGGACCACGTCACGGCAGTGGAGCAGGGAGAGGTAAGTATTTCAACTTTGCAAGTGCTGTGATCCTGAGCAAGCAGGGGGGGCCCACTCGTTGGCATTGGCACTGGCACAGGGCCCCTCAAAGTACAGCGGTGTGTTTGCATGGCGGGGGCGCCTCCCACCGGCAGCAACACTTTTGCGTACTATGAGAGGCCCTGTGCCAGTGACGTCGCCAACTAGTATTCCTCCCCCCACCTGATGAAGGAACCTGCACTTTCATCTGCACCTTCCTCTTTGTCCCCGTGTAAGGTGGTATGGTATGCGGGAAGAGGAACCTGACTTTCAGCAGGGTCACAATCTTGCTGTGTAGCGTGCACGGGGAATTTTGCGTTATGGGTCAATGTACCAGCAGACTCATCTATCACTGGCTGGGCAATGGGCAGGATGAGGAGGAAACACAGATATAGGCCCAAAGAATAAAGTTGGCTAAATGCAGTTCAAAATTGGTAACACAGAACTAACCAGGGGGCATTGCAGTGGAGGACAACTGGAATGAGAGGCTGACACAGAGAGTAGGCCCAAATCAGTAAGTAGTCGAAATGCAGTTCAAAATTGGCAACCGTAGTAAACAGGCGGCACAGCTTTGTTCAGTGGAGGAGAACAGCAAGGAGTGGCAGACACCGATAGTAGGCCCCAACCCAACTAGTAGGCCAAATGCAGTCTAACATTAACAACTACTTAACGAGAGTCTGAAAATGGAATTTCAGGACAGGAAACCAGGAGAACAGCAAGGAGTGGCAGACACCGATAGTAGGCCCCAAACCAACTAGTACGCCAAATGCAGTTGTTCCGTTTAACCACAATTTAATGAGAGCCTGAAGATAGAAGTTCAGGAAAGGCAACCTGGAGAACACCTTGGAGTGTAACACACCATCTCTCTACACCCCATACCCAATTTGTAGGCCTAATGCAGCGTAGTTTCCAACAACTACTAAACGAGAGCCGGAAGATCGAAGCTCAGGAAAGGCAACCTGGAGAACACCTTGGAGTGGAACACACCATCTCTCTACACCCCATACCCAATTTGTAGGCCTAATGCAGTGTAGTTTCCAACAACTACTAAACGATAGCCGGAAGATCGAAGCTCAGGAAAGGCAACCTGGAGAACACCTTGGAGTGGAACACACCATCTCTCTACACCCCATACCCAATTTGTAGGCCTAATGCAGTGTAGTTTCCAACAACTACTAAACGAGAGCCGGAAGATCGAAGCTCAGGAAAGGCAACCTGGAGAACACCTTGGAGTGGAACACACCATCTCTCTACACCCCATACCCAATTTGTAGGCCTAATGCAGTGTAGTTTCCAAGAACTACTAAACGAGAGCCGGAAGATCGAAGCTCAGGAAAGGCAACACCTTGGAGTGGAACACACCATCTCTCTACACCCCATACCCAATTTGTAGGCCTAATGCAGTGTAGTTTCCAAGAACTACTAAACGAGAGCCGGAAGATCGAAGCTCAGGAAAGGCAACCTGGAGAACACCTTGGAGTGGAACACACCATCTCTCTACACCCCATACCCAATTTGTAGGCCTAATGCAGCGTAGTTTCCAAGAACTACTAAACGAGAGCCGGAAGATCGAAGCTCAGGAAAGGCAACCTGGAGAACACCTTGGAGTGGAACACACCATCTCTCTACACCCCATACCCAATTTGTAGGCCTAATGCAGTGTAGTTTCCAAGAACTACTAAACGAGAGCCGGAAGATCGGAGCTCAGGAAAGGTAACCTGGAGAACACCTTGGAGTGGAACACACCATCTCTCTACACCCCATACCCAATTTGTAGGCCTAATGCAATGTCGTTTCCAACAACTACTAAACGAGAGCATTAAGATCGAAGCAATGGCGAGGAAACCTGGGGCACACCTTGGGGAGGCAGACACCGTTAGTAGGCCCTACCAAAGTTGTACTCCAATGCAGTTTTAAAATTCCTAGAGGCTGAAAACAAGACTATTGACGCTCAGCTTTTTTCAAAGGAACACAGCTGAATTGAGTGGCGCAGACAGACACAGGTAGTAGGACTTAACCCAAAAATGTGGCTCACTGCAGCTTAAAAAAGTTACAGGGGTACACAAGCAGCAGTGCTCTGGGCAGTGGAGGACAATTTCATTAGTGGACCGCAGACAGACTTTGTACGCCTACTATTAAAAAAAGGATGCTCTATGCAATTAAAATAGGTTCCAGGGGTCCACGGGCAGCAGTGGTGTGGTCAGTGGACGAGTATTGGAAGGAGGGACCGCAGACAGGCGTAGTAGGCCTAACATAACAAAATTAGGCTGTAGACACTGTAAAATTGGTTCCAGGGGTACACGGGCAGCAGTGGTGTGGTCAGCGGAGGAAAATTGGAATTAGGGACTGCAGACAGACTTTGTAGGCTGTCCCCTGTGGACCATGCATCCAACACATTAACCCAGTGCGCCGTAATGGACACGTAACTTTTTGTGGACATGCCTACTGGTCCATGCGTCTCTTGCAGGTGCACCTTTCTACTGTTTGATTGCCTGAGTGCTATGACAATGCAGACTTTTTCATGCCGGTGGAGGGCTGGGATGGCTTTTCTCGCAAAAGAAATGTCGACTGGGTAGCTTGAACCGTTGCACAGCGTAGTTCATCTGGGCTTTCTAAATATAAAACAAAGAAAAAAAGGAGGCTCCATGCACTTTCAGCTGGGTTCCAGGGGTACACGGCCAGCATTGGTCTGGTCAGTGGAGAACTATTGGAAGGAGTGACCGCAAACAGGCATCGAAGGCCTAACATAATAACACATTGCTGTTGGCAATTTTAAATTGGTTCCAGGGGAACACGGGCAGCAGTGGCCTGGTCAGTGTAGTAGTAGTAGAAAGAACGCACCGCAGACAGGCTTCGAAGGCCTAAAATAATAACACATGGCTGTAGGCAATTTTAAATTGGTTCCAGGGGTACACGGGCAGCAGTGGTGTGGTCAGTGGAGGCCTAGTGGAAGGAGTGACCGCAGACAGGCATCGAAGGCCTAAAATAATAACACATGGCTGTAGGCAATTTTAAATTGGTTCCAGGGGTACACGGGCAGCAGTGGTGTGGTCAGTGGAGGCCTAGTGGAAGGAGTGACCGCAGACAGGCATCGAAGGCCTAAAATAAAAAAATTGGGCTGGCTGTAGGCAATTTTAAATTGGTTCCAGGGGTACACGGGCAGCAGTGGTGTGGTCAGTGGAGGCCTAGTGGAAGGAGTGACCGCAGACAGGCATCGAAGGCCTAAAATAAAAAAATTGGGCTGGCTGTAGGCAATTTTAAATTGGTTCCAGGGGTACACGGGCAGCAGTGGTGTGGTCAGTGGAGGCCTAGTGGAAGGAGTGACCGCAGACAGGCATCGAAGGCCTAAAATAATAACACATGGCTGTTGGCAATTTTAAATTGGTTCCAGGGGAACACGGGCAGCAGTGGCCTGGTCAGTGTAGTAGTAGTAGAAAGAACGCACCGCAGACAGGCTTCGAAGGCCTAAAATAATAACACATGGCTGTAGGCAATTTTAAATTGGTTCCAGGGGTACACGGGCAGCAGTGGTGTGGTCAGTGGAGGCCTAGTGGAAGGAGTGACCGCAGACAGGCATCGAAGGCCTAAAATAATAACACATGGCTGTAGGCAATTTTAAATTGGTTCCAGGGGTACACGGGCAGCAGTGGTGTGGTCAGTGGAGGCCTAGTGGAAGGAGTGACCGCAGACAGGCATCGAAGGCCTAAAATAAAAAAATTGGGCTGGCTGTAGGCAATTTTAAATTGGTTCCAGGGGTACACGGGCAGCAGTGGTGTGGTCAGTGGAGGCCTAGTGGAAGGAGTGACCGCAGACAGGCATCGAAGGCCTAAAATAAAAAAATTGGGCTGGCTGTAGGCAATTTTAAATTGGTTCCAGGGGTACACGGGCAGCAGTGGTGTGGTCAGTGGAGGCCTAGTGGAAGGAGTGACCGCAGACAGGCATCGAAGGCCTAAAATAATAACACATGGCTGTAGGCAATTTTAAATTGGTTCCAGGGGTACACAGGCAGCAGTGGTGTGGTCAGTGGAGGCCTAGTGGAAGGAGTGACCGCAGACAGGCATCGAAGGCCTAAAATAAAAAAATTGGGCTGGCTGTAGTTAATTTTAAATTGGTTCCAGGGGTACACGGGCAGCAGTGGTGTGGTCAGTGGAGGCCTAGTGGAAGGAGTGACCGCAGACAGGCATCGAAGGCCTAAAATAATAACACATGGCTGTAGGCAATTTTAAATTGGTTCCAGGGGTACACGGGCAGCAGTGGTGTGGTCAGTGGAGGCCTAGTGGAAGGAGTGACCGCAGACAGGCATCGAAGGCCTAAAATAATAACACATGGCTGTAGTCAATTTTAAATTGGTTCCAGGGGTACACGGGCAGCAGTGGCCTGGTCAGTGTAGTAGTAGTAGAAAGAACGGACCGCAGACAGGCATCGAAGGCCTAAAATAAAAAAATTGGGCTGGCTGTAGGCAATTTTAAATTGGTTCCAGGGGTACACGGGCAGCAGTGGTGTGGTCAGTGGAGGCATATTGTAAGGAGTGACCGCAGACAGGCATCGAAGGCCTAAAATAATAACACATGGCTATAGGCAATTTTAAATTGGTTCCAGGGGTACACGGGCAGCAGTGGTGTGGTCAGTGGAGGCCTAGTGGAAGGAGTGACCGCAGACAGGCATCGAAGGCCTAAAATAAAAAAATTGGGCTGGCTGTAGGCAATTTTAAATTGGTTCCAGGGGTACACGGGCAGCAGTGGTGTGGTCAGTGGAGGCATAGTGGAAGGAGTGACCGCAGACAGGCTTCGAAGGCCTAACATAACAAAAATGTCAATGCAATGGTATTGTCAGTGGCAGGCATTGAAGGATGTCAGCGCATAGACTAAACATTGGTGGAGCTGTGAGATAATTTTGCAAGTGGTAGAGCACTGTTTGAGCTGGGGGGGTAAACTGTCTTGTGGCCGGCGGTACAGGCCCAGGGCCCCTCATATTACAACGGTGTGTCTGACGTTGGGTGCGCACCACCACCGCCAGAGACACTTTATTGTACTAGGAGGGACCCAGTGGCAGTGCCGTCGACCAAAAGCGGGCACACCCACCTCTTCAGACAAACAGCACTCTCACGGGTGCTGTCGCCAAGTGTCGATACCACGGCCCCGTGTGGGGAGTTTGAACATTTAGTGAGGTGTAAACATGTCGTATGCTGGACAATCAGGTGCAGAAAATTACGAGATTGGAAAAGGCATTCAGAATAGTCCACAGGCAAGACCTTTTCATAGGAAAGCTAGGTGTCAGCCGGGCAAGGTGGGGCAAAAGATTTCGAAATCCAGTTGTGGTTCATTTTAATGAAGGTTAGATCATCTACATTTTGGTAGCCAGACGAGTCCTTTTTTCTGTTAGTATTGAACCTGCAGCACTGAATACTCTTTCTGATAGGACACTAGCTGCCGGGCAAGCAAGCTCCTGCAATGCATATTCTGCCAATTCTGGCCAGGTGTCTAATTTTGATGCCCAGTAATCAAATGGGAATGACGGTTGAGGGAGGACATCGATAAGGGATGAAAAATAGTTTGTAACCATACTGGACAAATGTTGTCTCCTGTCACTTTGAATTGATGCTGCAGTACCTGTCCTGTCTGCGGTCATAGCAAAATCACTCCACAACCTGGTCAGAAAACCCCTCTGGCCAACGCCACTTCTGATTTCTGCCCCTCTAACTCGTCTGGTCTGCTGGCCCCTGCAGCTCGTGTGAGAACGATCACGGGCGCTGTGTGCAGGGAATGCCAGAAGCAAACGGTCAACAAGAGTTGATTGTTTGGTTGCTAATATTAGTTCCAAGTTCTCATGTGGCATTATATTTTGCAATTTGCCTTTATAGCGAGGATCAAGGAGGCAGGCCAACCAGTAATCGTCATCGTTCATCATTTTAGTTATGCATGTGTCCCTTTTGAGGATACGTAAGGCATAATCCGCCATGTGGGCCAAAGTTCCAGTTCTCAAATCTGCGGTTGTGCTTGGTTGAGGGGCAGTTTCAGGCAAATCCACGTCACTTGTGTCCCTCCAAAAACCAGAACCCGGCCTTGCCGTGCCACCAATTTCCAGTGGCCCCGGAAAAGCTTCCTCATTAAAAATATAATCATCCCCATCATCCTCCTCGTCCTCCTCCTCCTCTTCGCCCGCTAACTCGTCCTGTACACTGCCCTGGCCAGACAATGGCTGACTGTCATCAAGGCTTTCCTCTTCCTCAGCTGCAGACGCCTGATCCTTTATGTGCGTCAAACTTTGCATCAGCAGACGCATTAGGGGGATGCTCATGCTTATTATGGCGTTGTCTGCACTAACCAGCCGTGTGCATTCCTCAAAACACTGAAGGACTTGACACATGTCTTGAATCTTCGACCACTGCACACCTGACAACTCCATGTCTGCCATCCTACTGCCTGCCCGTGTATGTGTATCCTCCCACAAAAACATAACAGCCCGCCTCTGTTCGCACAGTCTCTGAAGCATGTGCAGTGTTGAGTTCCACCTTGTTGCAACGTCTATGATTAGGGATGCTGGGGAAGGTTCAAAGAACGCTGATAGGTCTGCATACGGCTGGAGTGTACGGGCGAACGGCGGATATGTGAGCAAAGTCCACGCACTTTGAGGAGCAGGTCGGATAACCCCGGATAACTTTTCAGGAAGCACTGCACCACCAGGTTTAAGGTGTGCAGCTCCTGAATGTGTTTCAGTTGGGAAAGGGAGATGGCAGCCATGAAATTCCTTCCGTTATCACTCACTACCTTGCCTGCCTCAAGATCTACAGTGCCCAGCCACGACTGCATTTCTTTCTGCAAGAACTCGGACAGAACTTCCGCGGTGTGTCTGTTGTCGCCCAAACACTTCATAGTCAATACAGCCTGCTGACGTTTGCCAGTAGCTGCCCCATAATGGGAGACCTGGTGTGCAACAGTGGCAGCTGCGGATGGAGTGGTTGTGCGACTGCGGTCTGTGGACGAGCTCTCGCTTCTGCAGGAGGACAAAGAGGAGGAGGAGGGGGTGCGAACGGCTACAGCCAACTGTTTCCTAGACCGTGGGCTAGGCAGAACTGTCCCAAACTTGCTGTCCCCTGTGGACCCTGCATCCACAACATTCACCCAGTGTGCCGTGATGGACACGTAACGTCCCTGGCCATGCCTACTGGTCCATGCATCTGTTGTCAGGTGCACCTTTGTGCTCACAGATTGCCTGAGTGCATGGACGATGCGCTCTTTAACATGCTGGTGGAGGGCTGGGATGGCTTTTCTGGAAAAAAAGTGTCGACTGGGTAGCTCGTAGCGTGGTACAGCGTAGTCCATCAGGGCTTTGAAAGCTTCGCTTTCAACTAACCAGTAGGGCATCATCTCTAACGAGATTAGTCTAGCTATGTGGGCGTTCAAACCCCGTGTACGCGGATGCGAGGCTAAGTACTTCCTTTTTCTAACCATAGTCTCATGTAGGGTGAGCTGGACTGGAGAGCTGGAGATCGTGGAACTAGCGGGGGTGCCGGTGGACATGGCAGACTGAGAGACGGTGGGAGATGGTATTGTTGTCGCCGGTGCCCTAGATGCAGTGTTTCCTACTACGAAACTGGTGATTCCCTGACCCTGACTGCTTTGGCCTGGCAAAGAAACCTGCACAGATACTGCAGGTGGTGCGGAAAATGGTGGCCCTACACTGCCGGAAGGGATGTTGCGTTGCTGACTAGCTTCATTGGCCGAGGGTGCTACAACCTTAAGGGACGTTTGGTAGTTAGTCCAGGCTTGCAAATGCATGGTGGTTAAATGTCTATGCATGCAACTTGTATTGAGACTTTTCAGATTCTGTCCTCTGCTTAAGGTAGTTGAACATTTTTGACAGATGACTTTGCGCTGATCAATTGGATGTTGTTTAAAAAAATGCCAGACTGCACTCTTTCTAGCATCGGATACCTTTTCAGGCATTGCAGACTGAGCTTTAACCGGATGGCCACGCTGTCCTCCAACAGGTTTTGGCCTTGCCACGCGTTTTGGGCAAAATACGGGCCCGGCAGATGGAACCTGTTGCGATGTTGATGCCTGCTGCGGCCCCTCCTCCTCCGCTTCAGAACTGCTGCCGCCTGCACCCTGTTCCCCCAATGGCTGCCAATCGGGGTCAAGAAGTGGGTTATCTATTACCTCTTCTTGTAGCTCGTGTGCAACTTCGTCTGTGTCACCGTGTCGGTCGGTGGTATAGCGTTCGTGATGGGGCAACATAGTCTCATCAGGGTCTGATTCTTGATCATTACCCTGCGAGGGCAATATTGTGGTCTGAGTCAAAGGACCAGCATAGTAGTCTGGCTGTGGCTGTGCATCAGTGCACTCCATGTCAGATTCAACTTGTAATGGGCATGGACTGTTAACTGCTTCACTTTCTAAGCCAGGGACGGTATGTGTAAAGAGCTCCATGGAGTAACCCGTTGTGTCGCCTGCTGCATTCTTCTCTGTTGTTGTTTTTGCTGAAGAGGACAAGGAAGCGACTTGTCCCTGACCGTGAACATCCACTAACGATGCGCTGCTTTGACATTTACCAGTTTCACGAGAGGAGGCAAAAGAGCTAGAGGCTGAGTCAGCAAGATAAGCCAAAACTTGCTCTTGCTGCTCCGGCTTTAAAAGCGGTTTTCCTACTCAAAGAAAAGGGAGCGTTCGAGGCCTTGTGTAGCCAGACGACGAACCTGGCTCCACAGCTCCAGACTTAGGTGCAATATTTTTTTTCCCACGACCAGCTGATGCTCCACCACTACCACTACCCTCATTACCAGCTGACAATGAATGCCCCCGGCCACGACCTCTTCCACCAGACTTCCTCATTGTTTTAAAAACGTAACCAAACTAACGGTATTTGTTGCTGTCACACAACTTACACGGTGAGCTATAACTTCAGTATGATTTAGCTACCCCTTTACAGGTGAGTGAGACCACAACGAAAATCAGGCACAATGTTACACACTCTGTTGTTGGTGGCAACAAATGAGAGAGATGCCACACACGCAGGACTGTCACTGAAGCACAAATGTAAATATTAATCTCCCACTGATTTGATTTTTTTTTTTTTTCAGGGAGACTTTAGGAAAAAAAAATAATAGAATAAAATGATTTTTTCAGGAAGAATTTAGAAACCAAATAAAATAAAATGATTTTTTCAGGGAGAATTTAGAAAACAAATAAAACAAAAAAAGGCTTTCTATGGCCCACTGAGTGAGAGATGACGCACACAGGAGTCAGGAGTGGCACACAAGCCCAGAGGCCAATATTTATCTCCCACTGATTGATGTAGTGATTTTTTCAGGTAGATTTTGGAACCCAAATCAAGCTAAAAAAATAATAGGCTTTCTATGGCCCACAATTGGAGAGAGAGAGAGAGATGGCACACCCAGGAGTCAAGACTGGCACACAAGCAGAAAGGGCAATATTAATCTCCCACTGATTTTTTTTTTTTTTTTTTTCAGGGAGACTTTAGGAAAAAAAAATAATAGAATAAAATGATTTTTTCAGGAAGAATTTAGAAACCAAATAAAATAAAATGATTTTTTCAGGGAGAATTTAGAAAACAAATAAAACAAAAAAAGGCTTTCTATGGCCCACTGAGTGAGAGATGACGCACACAGGAGTCAGGAGTGGCACACAAGCCCAGAGGCCAATATTTATCTCCCACTGATTGATGTAGTGATTTTTTCAGGTAGATTTTGGAACCCAAATCAAGCTAAAAAAATAATAGGCTTTCTATGGCCCACAATTGGAGAGAGAGATGGCACACCCAGGAGTCAAGACTGGCACACAAGCAGAAGGGGCAATATTAATCTCCCACTGATTTTTTTTTTTTTTTTTTTTTTCAGGGAGACTTTAGGAAAAAAAAATAATAGAATAAAATGATTTTTTCAGGGAGAATTTAGAAAACAAATAAAACAAAAAAAGGCTTTCTATGGCCCACTGAGTGAGAGATGACACACACAGGAGTCAGGAGTGGCACACAAGCCCAGAGGCCAATATTTATCTCCCACTGATTGATTTATTGATTTTTTCAGGTAGAATTTAGAACCCAAATCAACCAAAAACATAAATAGGCTTTCTATGGCCCACTATTTGTGAGAGAGATGGCACGCTCAGGACTGGCACACAAGCCCAGAGGCCAATATTAATCTCCCACTTTTTTTTTTTTTTCAGGGAAAATTTATAAACCCAGTAAAAAAATAAATAAATAGGCTTTCTATGGCCCACTATCTGAGAGAGAGAGATGGCACGCTTAGGACTGGCACACAAGCCCAAAGGCCAATATTAATCTCCCTTTTTTTTTTCAGGGAGAATTTATAAAACCAAAAAAATAAAATAAATAGGCTTTCTATGGCCCACTATTTGTGAGAGAGATGGCACGCTCAGGACTGGCACACAAGCCCAGAGGCCAATATTAATCTCCCACTTTTTTTTTTTGTTCCAGGGAAAATTTATAAACCCAATAAAAAAAATAATAAATAGGCTTTCTATGGCCCACTATCTGAGAGAGAGAGATGGCACGCTTAGGACTGGCACACAAGCCCAAAGGCCAATATTAATCTTCCTTTTTTTTTCAGGGAGAATTTATAAAACCAAAAAAAAATAAATAAATAGGCTTTCTATGGCCCACTATTTGTGAGAGAGATGGCACGCTCAGGACTGGCACACAAGCCCAGAGGCCAATATTAATCTCCCACTTTTTTTTTTTTGTTCCAGGGAAAATTTATAAACCCAATAAAAAAAATAATAAATAGGCTTTCTATGGCCCACTATCTGAGAGAGAGAGATGGCACGCTTAGGACTGGCACACAAGCCCAAAGGCCAATATTAATCTCCCACTGATTGATTTATTGATTTTTTAAGGTTGAATTTAGAACCCAAATAAAGCAAAAAAAAAAAAAAAGGGCTTTCTATGGCCCACTGAGTGAGTGATGATGCACACAGGAGTCAAGAGTGGCACACAAGCCCTGAGGCCAATATTTTTCTCCCACTGATTGATGTAGTGATTTTTTCAGGTAGATTTTAGAACCCAAATCAAGCAAAAAAATAAATAGGCTTTCTATGGCCCACTGACAGAGAGATGGCACACACAGGAGTCAAGAGTGGCACACAAGCCCTGAGGCCAATATTTTTCTCCCACTGATTGATGTAGTGATTTTTTCAGGTAGATTTTATAACCCAAATCAAGCAAAAAAATAAATAGGCTTTCTATGGCCCACTGAGTGAGAGATGGCACACACAGGGATGGCACTCTAGCAGAAATGTCAATCTTAATCTCCCACAAAAAAAACAAAAAAACAGGGAGTGTCCAACAATTACTATCTCCCTGCAGTAATCTCAGCCAGGTATGGCAGGCAGCAATAAGGAGTGGACTGATGCACAAATTAAATAAAAAGTGTGGACAAACAAAAAAGATAGCTGTGCAGAAAGGAAGGAACAAGAGGATTTGTGCTTTGAAAAAAGCAGTTGGTTTGCACAGCGGCGTACACACAGCAATGCAGCTATCAGGGAGCCTTCTAGGGCAGCCCAATGAGCTACAGCGCTGAGGGGAAAAAAAAAAAATGTAGCTTCCACTGTCCCTGCACACCGAAGGTGGTGTTGGGCAGTGGAAATCGCTACAGCACAAGCGGTTTGGTGGTTAATGGACCCTGCCTAACGCTATCCCTGCTTCTGACGAAGCGGCAGCAACCTCTCTCTAAGCTCAGATCAGCAGCAGTAACATGGCGGTCGGCGGGAACGCCCCTTTATAGCCCCTGTGACGCCGCAGACAGCAAGCCAATCACTGCAATGCCCTTCTCTAAGATGGTGGGGACCAGGACCTATGTCATCACGCTGCCCACACTCTGCGTTTACCTTCATTGGCTGAGAAATGGCGCTTTTCGCGTCATTGAAACGCGACTTTGGCGCGAAAGTCGCATACCGCATGGCCGACCCCGCACAGGGGTCGGATCGGGTTTCATGAAACCCGTCTTTGCCAAAAGTCGGCGACTTTTGAAAATGAACGACCCGTTTCGCTCAACCCTATTCCTGACTATGCTGCGCACCGTGGACATCAAGATCTCTGGAGCTGGATTTGTAACCTTAAGATTATTGATATTATTCAACAATTTTGGTTTTCAAGTTCACAGACTGTTCTCTTCTACTATGTCTGTTCTCCATGCTTATTGTGGCACACACAGACACACAATGCAACCATTTAGTAAACTTCTCCACTATTTATCTGGTTTCAAGAGTGATTTTCATATTGCCCACACCTGTAACTTGCAACACGTGAGTTTGAAACAAAATTGTTTACCCACAATTTTGGAAAGGTGCCAACAATTTTGTCAGACCCATTTTTAGGGTTTTGTTTGAAATGATATCCAATTAACCTTTTTTTTCTCTGCTTTTTTTGTGTTGTTCGAATACACACAAATGAAATAAACATGTGTATAAGAAAACGTGTCATTTCAATAATTTTCTGGGAGAAATACTTCATTTTCTGAAACAATTTCAAGGATGCCAGCACTTTCGGCCATGACAGAATAAATTGAATATAAAACCCACAAAAAATCACAGTACAAATGGAGAACCAAAGACTAATAAAGATGCAAGTGCAAATCAGAGCATGACCCAAAAAGGGATAAAAACTGATAATAGTGTTAGACACACATGATTCGATAATATAGGGATCCACCATCCAAGATGAATCGGAATACTAAGTGATAGTGAAAACACGAGTGTAGTAAAAGAAAATTAAGGAAAGCCATTCACACTTAAAGTGAGCCTTATTAATACCTATTTTGGACATAAAAGTGCATAAATAGGGAATAAAAAAACTAAATTAAAAAAATTATACTTAAAGTGAACTTCATTAATACATATTGTGGACATAAAACTACATGAATAAAATAAGAGGATAAGTGGAGTGAGGGGAAAGGAAAAAAGAGAAAAAGAAAGAATGGTGAAGAAAAGGAAGTGGGGATGGGAGGGTGAAGGGGAAAAATAGAAAAGGGAGAGGGAAAAAAGGGAAAGGGGAAAAAATGAAAAAATAATGTACATATAGAATAAAAAGCTATATATAAAGGATAAATAGACTAAGGCTATGTTCACACCTAGGAAGGGGGCTGCGGGTTCTCCCGCAGGTTTTCCCACAGCGGATTTGATAAATCTGCAGGGCAAACCCGCTGCGGTTATCCCTGCAGATTTACCGCGGTTTGTGTTGCGGGTTCCGCAGTGGGATTTACTCCTACTATTGATGCTGCATATGCAGCTATATGCAGCATCAATAGTAATGTTAAAAATAATAAAAATAATGATATACTCACCCTCTGATGTCCCGATCTCCTCGGCGCTGCAGGCGGCGGTCCAGTTCCAAAGATGCTGTGCGAGAAGGACCTTCGTGACGCCACGGTCATGTGACCGCGACGTCACCGCAGGTCCTGGTCGCATAGCAAACCTGAGACCGGACGGCCGCGTGCAGCGCTGAGAGGTGAGTATAGCATTATTTTTTATTTTAATTCTTTTCTTTTTACCCACAAATATGGTTCCCAGGGCCTGGAGGAGAGTCTCCTCTCCTCCACCCCGGGTACCACCCGCACATTATCCGCTTACTTCCCGCATGGTGGGCACAGCCCCATGCGGGAAGTAAGCGGATCAATGCATTCCTATGAGTGCAGAATCGCTGCGATTCTGCACAAAGAAGTGACATGCTGCAGGTTGTAAACCGCTGCGTTCCCGCGCGGTTTTTCCTGCAGCATGTGCACAGCGGTTTGCGGTTTCCATAGGGTTTACAGGTTACTGTAAACGCTATGGAAACTGCTGTGGACCCACAGCTGCAAAATCGCTGTGGTTCCGCGGTAAAAACCGCAAAGTATGAACATGGCCTAAAGTGTACCCAAAGGAGCCCAACCAAAGTATGGGCAGAGACCGTGTGCCGTCAAGAAAAGGAACTTGAGCCACGTCCAATTACATAAAGTGTGTGACAGCAAATATACATGTATAGACATGTAACTGGATAATCAAGCAAGCACACATGTAGAAGACTGAAAAATAGAAAAAGTAATAAAAAACAGAGACACCCAAATAAGCTTCATCAAAGACATATCAAAAATGGTACTAACATTAATTAAAAAAAGCCTGTGTTTGAACAATTGGGACCATTCCCAATTTATTAGTTTTCTTTTATGTCTAATTTGTCTTCTTTATCTAGATTACTGTTCTTGAGAATTATCCTATTGGTGTTACCTTTTATTGAATTTGGATTCTACAATACATCTTTGGGATACTTACCTTTATTAGAAATGCAAACACCTTTGGTGGATGATTTTGGTGTCATTATATTGGTTAGAAATTAATGAATGCTGTGCTGTGATTGGCTGCTGTGGGAATATTTTCTTAACCCAGCTTCCAAAGACTGTTGTGGTATGTGTCCATAGCATCCACTCATAGCATATCTTTTATTTTACCTCAGCAGTGTAAGAAATGAAAGCTGACCTATGATTGGTTGTTGTAGGCAGAAAAGGCAGATTTTTATTTAGTCACAGTTCATAACAGTGTGGTGGTGTCCATAGCAACCAATCAGAGCACAGCTTTCATTTTAGCTCAGCAGTATAAAAACTTAAAGCTGCACAGAGTTTGATTGCTATGGGAAGCAAAGGCAGATTTTCTTTTAGACAGATTTCATAAGTGTGGTGGTGCGCTTACCATGATTCCTTTCAGTGTTTAGTGGTTGTGGTGGATTAAGCTTCTGTTTCTAACAATGTGCTTGAAATGGCTACAATGAGGTGTCGTAATTCACCCAACAATCTACTATATAATTGTCTAAGGGTCACTTCTGTCTTTCTGTCTATCCTTCTGTCTGTCTGTCACGGATATTCATTTGTATCCAAGTCGCTGATTTTTCGTGGCAAAATGCCTACGGCCATTGCCACGACCAATCAGCGATGGGCACAGTCCGCCGGCAAAATGGCCGCTCCATACTCCCCTCCAGTCAGCCCTCACACAGGGTTAATGCCAGTGTTAATGGACCGCGGTGTAACGCAATCCATTAACGCAGCTATTAACCCTGTGTGACCAACTTTTTAGTATTGATGCTGCGTATATAGCATCAATAGGAAAAATATCTAATGTTACAAATAATAATAAAAAAAATGTTATTCTCACCCTCCGACGTCGCGCCCTGTTCTCGGCAGTGCAAGCGGTAGGTTCCGGTGTCAAGGATGCTATGCGAGAAGGATCTGCCATGATGTCACGGTCATGCGACCACGATGTCATCACAGGTCCTGCGCTCATACCAACTCTGGGACCGGAAGCTGCCGCGTGCACCACACACAGGCACCAGGACTACAAGGGACCCTCGGAAGGTGAGTATATGTTTATTTTTTATTTTAAGTCTTTTTTAACCTGTTAAATACATGGCTGGGCAATATACTACGTGGCTGGGCAGTATACTACGTGACTGGCCAAAATACTATGTGACTGGGCAGTTTACTACGTGTCCGTGCTGTAAACTACGTGGCTATGTGCTGTATACTATGTCGCTGTGCAATATACTACATGGCTGGGCAATATACTACGTGGCTGGGCAATAAACTATGTGGCTGGGCAATATACTATGTGACAGGGCAATATACTACGTGACTGGGCAATATACTATGTGGCTGGGCAATATACTACGTGGCTGGGTAATATACTATGTGGCTGGGCAATATACTACGTCACTGGGCAATATACTATGTGGCTGGGCAATATACTTCATGGCTGAGCAATATACTACGTGACTGGACAATATACTACGTGACTGGGCAGCATTCTACGTGTCTGTGCTGTATACCACGTGGCTCTGTGCTGTATGCTACGTCGCTGTGCAATATACTATGTAGCTGGGCAATATACTATGTGGCTGGGTAATATACTACATGACTGGGCAATATACTACATGGCTGGGAAATATACTATGTGGCTAGGCAATATACTATGTGACTGGGCAATATACTACGTCACTGGGCAATATACTACATAGCTGGGCAATATACTACATGACTGGGCAATATACTATGTGACTGGGCAATATACTATGTGACTGGGCAATATACTATGTGGCTGGGCAATATACTATGTGGTTGGGCAATATACTACGTGGCTGAGCAATATACTATGTGGCTGGGCAATATACTACGTGGGCTGTGCAATATACTACGTGACTGGGCAATATACTATGTGACTGGGCAATATACTACATTACTGGGCAATATACTACGTGGCTAGGCAATATACTACGTGGCCAGGCAATATACTACGTGGTTGGGCAATATACTACTTGGTTGGGCAATATAATGTGTGGCTGGGCAATATACTACGTGTTTGGGCAATAAGCTACGTGGCTGGGCAATATACTGCATGGGCTGTGCAATATACTACATGGACATGCATATTCTAGAATACCCGATGCGTTAGAATCGGGCCACCATTTAGTGTTTGCTATATTTGCGGTTGTTTTGTAGTGAAGAAACAATGAAGGAACATTATAGGCTTCATTAAAAAAGTGTATATGCATTATTTGGTGCAAAACTAGGTCATTAGGACAAGTCGTTGGCTCCACATGTAGTGTGTTCTGTTTGCGTAGAAGAACTACTACAGTGGTCTAAAGGGAAGAAAGAGAGCTTTTGTTTCGGCGTGCCTGATTTATCTGTAGGGAACCGCAAAATCATGGTAATGACTGCTTTTGTACACGCAACATGGAGGGATTCAACCTTAAAAATAAAAAGGAAATTATAAACCCAGATCTCCCATCTGTGATTCACCCTGTGCCTCATGGTTGAGAAAAACCTGCCCTTCACCTCTGGAGAAACTTGAAGATACACCTGATTTAGAAGATTCAGAACAGGATTCTAACATAGCTTTTCACAGCTCAAATTAAATGATTTAGTCAGGGACTTGGACCTCCCTAAACATTCAGCAAAACTTTTAGGCTATAAAATGAAGGAAAAGAACCGGGTACTTGTTTTTAATAGTACAGAAGCAGTATTGCAGTATTGCAGTAATGTTCATATCTGATGGAAAAATGTAACATTGAGTACAATGTGTGCAAGAGGAGACTCTTTATTGAGTAATCAAAAAAAGTCTGAAAGATGTGCTACTGCACAATGACAGCAAGTATATGTTAGGTGTCAAGTGCCCGCCTCTGCACAGGGGGAATCTGGAACCATCTCCGCTGTGGTCTCCCATTCTTCTCCAGCCGCAGTGGAGTCTGCTCAGTGGAGACATCGGTCCCAGCGTCTAGCTCAGGCTAATACTGGACGACTGGTTACTACTGCCCTTCCAGGCTCTGTTCTTGTAGCCAGCAATGTTCAGCAGCGAGCAGGTCTTTCTGGGACTAAGTCCAGATTTTTCCTTTCTGAGCATGCCCACGGGATGACCTCCCATTGGAGGTCGGGGGTCACATGCTTAGATACTGCAGCTAATCCCTTTGGTCCTTCTCGGAAGGTCTTGTACTTGCTGCAGCTATAAAAGGTTTGCATGGCCGCACGGCCATGCACTAGTATACTATTGTTATCGTGCGTGTGTTGATGAGTGCAAGTCGTTCCTTAAAAAACCCATCCCTTGTGTATGACTGTTCGCGTAAGGTGTATGGCTGCAATCTAGCGCCCGGCTGAACTCACAGCTTTAACACACGAAACAGCGTCTAACTGCTGTGACCGCCAGTGCAGCGCCGTGCACTATTAGAGCGCTTACCTTACCCAAGTCTGGGTGGTTAGTGGCATCCGCTAGTGTGGCACAGCATGCACTTCTTTGCAGATTAGTTACCTCTGATACCCCAATTGAGGTGTTGATCGCAAGAGGTCTACACTAACTCTAATCTTGTGTCCTGGGATAGAGTTCTGTGGTTCCTTGCTTGCGCTCTCTGTGCGGTACTGCGACCCTGTGACTTAACAGGGATCACTTTCTTCATACTGGGTGAAGTTAACCCATGTGTGTATCCTCATTGCACTGCCATATAGTCCGTCATTACTTAGCGGCAGGTTCCATCTCTGCATGGTGGACCCCAGGCTGCGAACGCACCTTATTATATCTATTTAATCATTTGGTGCGTTCCGCTAGCCCTAACATTATTCTAGCGCCAGGGTCTGGCCAGTAATGATGGACAAACAGCAATCTTTGCAGTACATCCAGCAGCTGGAGGGTAGGTTGGTGGCTCTTGAGCGCAGAACCTCAGCTGTGGATGTAACCGCAGTTGCTGTTCAGGCTGCTAGCGTGGAAGCAGCAACCTTGTCCACTGCCACACCTGTTCCGACTCTATCTCGCCTCCCACTGCCAGAAAAATTTTCTGGTGATAGTAAATCTTGTAGGGGTTTCGTGAGTCAGTGCTCTATTCATCTCGAGCTTCTGGCCGCACGTTTCCCCACAGAGCGCGCTAAAGGTGGGATTTATTGTATCTCTCCTGTCAGACAGGGCGTTGGAGTGGGCTACGCCGCTGTGGGAGCGTGGCGATCATGTGGTGCAGAATGCTCCATTGTTTCTGAGCACTCTGAAACAGGTCTTTTTAGGACCTCGTGTCACCCATGGTACAGCGCTCCAACTGTTGGCATTAACTAAGGGCTCGTCCTTGGTCAGCCATTTTGCCATCCACTTTCGCACACTAGCATCTGAGCTGGAGTGGTCAGATAAAGCCCTTATTCCGATATTTTGGAGGGGGCTGGCTGATCACGTGAAGGATGCTCTGGCCACTAGGGAGATTCCAGCCACACTGGAAGAGTTAATAGCAGTGTCCACTCGTATTGACCTCCGTTTTCACGAGCGGAGGTCAGAGCGAGCCCAGTGTAGGCAGAGGTTTCGACTGGCTCCTACCTTCGCCAAACCTTTGGAGTCTCCAGTCCAGGCCCCTGAGTCCCATGAGCCTATGGTAGTGTCACGAGCGGGATCTAAGTCCCGGAACAATCATGCACTCCAGGTTTGTCATGTTTGCCAGCAGTCAGGACATCTTGCCACCAGATGTCCCCAGCGGTCGAGGAAATGTCAGCGTCTAGTGGTAGTAGGTGGAGGTACACTAGACACGGCGACGTTTGCCTCCAAACTGTCCTATAAGGGGACAATTACTATAGGCTCATTTTCCCACTCGGTAGAGCTCTGCGTGGATTCTGGGGTGGAGGGCAATTTTATGTCATCTGCCTTCACCCAACGTCACGCAATTCCCCTGGTAATGTTAGCTCAACCAGTGACCGTAAGAGTGGTAAATGGGTCGACACTGCACTCACAGATAAAACACCAGACCATCCCTTTCACTCTGTCCATGTCGCCATCTCATCAGGAGATTATATCTCTGCTTGTCATTCCTGAGGGAATTGACGAGGTCCTGTTGGGGATGCCTTGGCTACGGTACCACTCTCCTCATATTGAGTGGTCCACAGGCAGAATTTTGGGATGGGGTGAATCTTGTGGGGGTAGATGTCAGAGGGAATGTGTTCAGGTTGCTACTACTGAGGTACCCACAGATCTATCCTCTCTCCCCAAGCAATATTGGCCCTATGCAGACGTGTTGAACTACGTCCATGCATAGATTACAGGGGTCTTAACGCCATCACCGTTAAGAATAAGTATCCTTTGCCCCTGATATCTGAGCTCTTTGATAGGCTTCGGGGAGCAAGGGTATTTACCAAATTAGATCTGCGGGGTGCTTACAACCTGATTCGCATCCGTGAGGGGGACGAATGGAAGACGGCTTTTAACACCAGGGATGGGCACTATGAATATCTGGTGATGCCCTTCGGGCTCTGTAATGCCCCAGCCGTTTTCCAAGACTTTGTGAACGACATCTTCTGGGATATGCTCTCCACCTCGGTCATAGTCTATCTGGATGATATTCTCATCTACTCTCGAGATATTGACTCCCACCAGAGAGATGTTTGCAAAGTCTTCGACCTCCAACGGACAAACTCCCTCTATGCCAAGTTGGAGAAGGGTGTGTTTGAGCAGGAGTCCCTACCTTTCCTAGGCTATATCATCTCCGCCCAGGGATTGGCTATGGATCCTGCCAAACTACAGGCTGTGATGGACTGGCAGGAACCCCATTCTCTTAAAGCGGTGCAGCGCTTTATGGGGTTCATTAATTACTATTGCCAGTTCATTCCACACTTCTCAACTTTGCTGCTGTGCTAATACAAAGTTAGCCAACACCTCCCCACATGATAAGGTAAATGGTACATAATCTAACAACTTTGGTAGCTCCCTTGGTTGCCCTCACCAAGAAGGGAGCAAATCCCAAATTGTGGTCTGAGGAGGTCTCCAAGGCCTTTCTCTCCATTAAGTCTCACTTCGCTAGCGCTCCCATCCTACATCGCCCCGATGTAGATAAGCCATTTATAATAAAGTGGATGCCTCATCTGTTGGTGCTGGAGCAGTCCTTTTCCAAAAGGATGCTCAAGGTCGGAAGCATCCTTGCTTCTTCTTTTCTAAGACCTTCTCAAAAGCAGAGAGGATTTATTCCATCGGGAACAGGGAGTTGCTAGCCATGAAGTTGGCCTTCTCGGAGTGGAGACATCTCTTAGAGGGAGCTCGTTTTCCCTTCCAAGTCTTCACAGATCACAAGAATTTAGTGTACCTGCAGACAGCCCAGCGGTTAAATTCTCACCAGGCCAGATGGTCCTTGTTCTTCTCCCGGTTTCATTTCACCCTTCATTTTCTTTCCAGGGAGAAGAACATTCGTGCCGATGCTCTCTCTCTCTCCGTTGTATCATCTGTGGAGGAGGAAGAGGAGCCTCGGCTTATTGTCCCCACCGAGAGCCTGAGAACTGTGGCCCTGGTTTCGCTAGAGTCTGTGCCTCCGGGCAAGACATTTGTACCATCCAGTTTGCATCCGGAGGTTCTCTCTTGGGCTCATTCATCCAGGGTGGGTGGATATTTTGGGTCCAAAAGGACATCTGAGTTACTGGCGAGAACATACTGATGGTCGCATATGGCTCGTGATGTCGCAGACTATGTTCGGGCATGTGCCTCTTGCGCCAAGAACAAGTCTCCTTGGCAACGGCCAGCTGGGTTGCTTTACCCCCTGCCGGTGGCGGACAGGCCCTGGGAGATGGTTGGGATGGACTTTGTGGTGGGCTTACCCAAGTCTCGTAGCTGCACCATTATCTGGGTGGTCACCGACCATTTTTCCAAAATGGTTCATTTGGTGTCTCTTCCACGGCTACCTTCTGCACGGGTTTTGGCAGCGTTGTTCATCAGGCATATCTTTCGCCTACACGGTATGCCGGACAAAATTGTCAGTGACCGGGGTTCCCAGTTTGTGTCTCGATTAGGGTTGAGCGACTTTTCTTTTTATAGGATCGGGTCGGATTTCACGAAACCCGACTTTTTCAAAAGTCGGATCGAGTGAAATCGGCCGATCCTATAGAAAAGTCGGGGTCGGGGTCGGCCGAAACACGAAACCCAATGCAGTGCATTGGGTTTCTAATGGTTCCCAGGGTCTGAAGGAGAGGAAACTCTCCTTCAGGCCCTGGGATCCATATTTAAGTGTAAAATAAAGAATCAGAATAAAAAATATTGCTATACTCACCCTCGGACGCGCCCTGGTTCTCACCGGCAGACTTCCTTCCTAAGAATCAGTGCCTGAAGGACCTTCGATGACGTCGCGGCTTGTGATTGGTCGCGTGAGCGGTCACATGGGTGTCACGCGACCAATCACAAGCCGCGACGTCATCTAAGGTCCTTCAGTCACTGATTCTTAGGAAGGAAGGCTGCGGGTTAGAACCAGGGTGCGTCCGAGTGTGAGTATATACCTATTAGGAATATACTCACCCTCGGACGCGCCCTCGGACACTTCCTTCCTAAGAATTAGCGCCTGAAGGACCTTAGATGACGTCGCGGCTTGTGATTGGCCGTGTGACCGCCCATGTGACCGCTCACGCGACCAATCACAAGCCGCGACGTCATCGAAGGCCTTTCAGGCGCTCATTCTTAGGAAGGAAGACTGCCGGTGAGAACCAGGGCGCGTCCGAGGGTGAGTATAGCAATATTTTTTTTTTTATTCTTTATTTTACACTTAAATATGAATTCCGATACCGATTCCCGATATCTTAAAATATCGGGAATCGGTATCGGAAATCCGATTCCAGATCAGAAGATCGCCGACCTCATGGCCGACCCCACATAGGGGTCGGGTCGGGTTTCATGAAACCCGACTTTGCCAAAAGTCGGCGACTTCTGAATCTGGCCGACCCGTTTCGCTTAACCCTAGTCTCGATTCTGTCTACTCACTATTGAGTTGAATCTCTCTTCGGCATATCATCCCGAGACTAATGGGTTGGTTGAGAGGGCCAACCAGACCCTGGTCACATATTTACGACATTTTGTTTCTGCCAGGCAGGATGACTGGGCATCCTTGCTACCGTGGGCAGAGTTTGCGCTTAACAATGCCATAGCCGACTCCACCGGTCAGACTCCATTCCTCCTAAATTACGGCCAGCATCCGCGTGTCCCTGTGCCCATGCCTGGGTCTTCCGCTGACTCCAGGGTGGCAGACTGGGCTGTGGAGGCACGGGACATTGGGACCGCACTCAGGATGCCATTCGGGCCTTCAAGGAGAGAATGAGGACCTCAGCCGATGCACATCGGCGCCCCGCTCCGACTTTTGCTCCTGGCGACTTGGTGTGGCTCTCTGCCTGTAACATCAGGCTGCGCGTTGAGTCCACTAAGTTTGCACCTCGCTACTTGGGTCCCTTCAAGGTCCTCGAACAGGTTAATAATGTGGTCTACTGTCTGGCCCTTCCTCCACGCCTGGGTATCACCGACACCTTTCATGTATCCCTCTTGAAGCCCGTATACATGTCCCAGTTTTCCGAGTCATCTGCCGGGACATTGGGTTCGTCTACGGACGATGACGAGGTGAACGCTATTTTGGGGTGCAAGGTGGTACATGGCAAAAAAATTCTATTTGGTGGATTGGAAGGGTTATGGCCCAGAGGACAAGTCCTGGGAGCCTGCTGAACACATTCAAGCTCCACAGCTCATTGCGGCCTTTGAGCGTAGCGAGGTCCAAGGAGGGGGGGTAATGTTAGGTGTCGAGTTCCCGCCTCTGCACAGTGGGAATCTTGAACCATCTCCGCTGCGGTCTCCCATTTTTCTGCAGCCGCAGTGGAGTCTGCTCAGCAGAGACGTCGGTCCCAGCATCTAGCTCAGGCTAATACTGGATGACTGGTTACTACTACCCTTCCAGGCTCTGTTCTTGTAGCCAGCAATGTTCAGCAGCGAGCAGGTCTTTCTGGGACTAAGTCCAGATTTTCCCTTTCTGAGCATGCCCACGGGATGAACTCCCATTGGAGGTCCGGAGTCACATGCTTAGATACTGCAGCTAATCCCTTTGGTCCTTCTCACAAGGTCTTGTTCTTGCTGCAGCTATAAAAGGTTTGCATGGCCGCACGGTCATGCACTAGTATACTATTGTTATCATGTGTGTGTTGATGAGTGCAAGTCGTGCCTTAAAAAACCCATCCCTTGTGTATGACTGTTCGTGTAAGGTGTATGGCTGCAATCTAGCGCCCGGCTGAACTCACAGCTTTAACACACGAAACAGCGTCTAACTGCTGTGACCGCCAGTGCAGCGCCGTGCGCTTTTAGAGCGCTTACCTTACCCAAGTCTGGGTGGTTAGTGGCGTCCGCTAGTGTGGCACAGCATGCACTTCTGTGCATATTAGTTACCTCTGATACCCCAATTGTGGTGTCGATCGCAAGAGGTCTACACTAACTCTAATCTTGTGTCCTGGGATAGAGTTCTGTGGTTCCTTGCTTGTGCTCTCTGTGCGGTACCGCGACCCTGTGACTTAACAGGGATCGCTTTCTTCATACTGGGTGAAGTTAACCCATGAGTGTATCCTCATTGTACCGTCATATAGTCCGTCATTACTTAGCAGCAGGTTCCATCTCTGGACAGTGGACCCCAGGCTGCGAACGCACCTTATTATATCTATTTAATTATTTGGTGTGTTCCGCTAGCCCTAACAGTATGTTTCAGTGCCTGTGGAAAATTCTGTGCACTTGAAGCAAGCAAAGCTATGAGAATTTAGACTTTATTCTCAAGAAACGTAGCTACAAGGATCAAGGATGATCAATATGTGGTGATGTGAATGTTCTCTTCTTGCTCCTTGGGCAACAAGGAGGATACACAAAGTACCCATGCTTTTTGTGAATGGGACAACCAGGATAGAACTCATCATCACTGGAGCCAAAAACGTTGGCCAATGAGTACATCTTTGCAACTTGGACTCAAGATCATAGTTGCAGAAAATTGATCCCTACAAAGTTCTCCTGCCAACACTCCACATTAAGCTTGGACTGATGAAGCAGTTTATAAAAGCTCTACCGAAAGAAAGGAGAGAATTTTTAGTACCTGTGTACAAAGTATTAGGGACTGTCTGAAGCAAAACTGAAGGAAGGCATTTATATTCGGATCCTCATAAAGGACGACGTGTTTGAAAGAAAAATGAAAGCTGTTGAGAACAGGCCTTGAGATTTTTGTAAAGTTGTGAAGAAATTTATAAATAACAACAAAGATCCCAAAGAACATTGGAGAACATGCTGACATGTTTCAAAGCCTTTTGTCTGATGAATTTGAAGTTACATGTTTCATTTTCCCATTGGGACTACTTTCCTGAAACATTGGTGCTGTTAGCAAAGAGCAAAGAGAAAGATTTTATCATACTATGAAGGAGCTGGAACGACAGAACCAAGGTAGATGGAATGTGAACATGATGGAAAACTACTGCTGGATGCTGCACATAGAAGATCTGCAGGCCTTCTATAAGAGAAAAGGTATCAAGAGAAACTTTGAAGATTAGAGTTGAGCGACCTTGACCTTTTTAGAGTCGAGCCGGGTTTTGCGAAACCCGACTATGTCCAAAGTCGGGTCGAGTGAAATCGGCCGATTATGACGTAAAGTCGGGATCGACCGAAACACGAAACCCAATGCAAGTCAATGGGGCAGCATAGTCGGCAGTGAGTGGGGGCCAGGAAAACACCTAGAGTGCCCATTTTAATGTCAAAACCATCCATTCTTCTTAATGAAGCTTGTCAAGCGTAATTTACCTTATAATAATTGGAAGGCATTTGAAATTGGGGGTCATTTGGCTAAAGTTGTGGGGGGTAGGGCTGGTTCAAGTAATTAGTGGGCCCAGGAAATCTGGACCACATCACGGCAGTGGAGCAGGGAGAGGTAAGTATTTCAACTTTGCAAGTGCTGTGAACCTGAGCAAGCAGGGGGGGCCCACTCGTTGGCATTGGCACTGGCACAGGGCCCCTCAAAGTACAGCGGTGTGTTTGCACGGCGGGGGCGCCTCCCACCGGCAGCAACACTTTTGCGTACTATGAGAGGCCCTGTGCCAGTGACGTCGCCAACTAGTATTCCTCCCCCCACCTGATGAAGGAACCTGCACTTTCATCTGCACCTTCCTCTTTGTCCCCGTGTAAGGTGGTATGGTATGCGGGAAGAGCAACCTGACTTTCAGCAGGGTCACAATGTTGTTGTGTAGCGTGCACGGGGAATGTTGCGTTATGGGTCAATGTACCAGCAGACTCATCTATCACTGGCTGGGCAATGGGCACGATGAAGTGGAAACACAGATATAGGCCCAAAGAAGAAAGTGGGCTAAATGCAGTTCAAAATTGGTAACACAGGAATAACCAGGGGGCATTGCAGTGGAGGACAACTGGAATGAGAGGCTGACACAGAGAGTAGGGCCAAATCAGTAAGTAGTCGAAATGCAGTTCAAAATTGGCAACCGTAGTAAACAGGCGGCACAGCTTTGTTCAGTGGAGGAGAACAGCAAGGAGTGGCAGACACCGATAGTAGGCCCCAACCCAACTAGTAGGCCAAATGCAGTTTAACATTAACAACTACTTAACGAGAGGCTGAAAATGGAATTTCAGGACAGGAAACCAGGAGAACAGCAAGGAGCGGCAGACACCGATAGTAGGCCCCAAACCAACTAGTACGCCAAATGCAGTTGTTCCATTTAACCACAATTTAATGAGAGCCTGAAGATAGAAGCTCAGGAAAGGCAACCTGGTGAAAACCTTGGAGTGTAACACAACCTGTCTCTACACCCCATACCAAATTTGTAGGCCTAATGCAGCGTAGTTTCCACCAACTACTAAACGAGAGCCGGAAGATCGAAGCTCATGAAAGGCAACCCGGGGAACACCTTGGAGTGTAACACAACCTCTCTCTACACCACGAAAGGGCTGATTCTTAGGAAGGAAGGCTGTTGTAAATAAGCATTGCGCGTCCGAGGGTGATTATATTCTTATTCGGTATCTACTCACCCTCGGACGCGCCATGCTTCTTGATTTGTAATTAATGTTTATTTGCAATGTGCTTTTGACTTACTCAATTATTTTTTTAATTATTGATTTTATTAAATTAATAGTTTAACATCTTATTGGAAATAATTTAAAGGAGACGCGACAGGACAACACTCGGTGGATGCCATATCTGTGTTAACAACTCCAAAAAACTTTCAGTTAACTTCTTGCAGGAGAAAGAAATTGTAGCTGTTGGACCTTTGTAGTACAGTTCCAGATATTTGTTGTGTGTTTGTTTTGATTGTTAAAATGTCTGCATTTGAGATCTCAACACGATCTTATTTTTTATAATCAAATTAATTTTTTAAATATTTTATTAGGTTGGTTCAAGGGGTACACGGGCCGCAGTAGACAGGTCAGTGGAGGCCTAGTGGAAGGAGGGACCGCAGATGCGCCACTGTTTCACCCATACACAATTAGTAGGCCTAATGCAGCGTAGTTTCCAACAGCTACTAAACGAGAGCCGGAAGATCGAAGCTCAGGAAAGGCAACCTGGGGAACACCTTGGAGTGTAACACAACCTCTCTCTACACCACGGAAGGGCTGATTCTTAGGAAGGAAGGCTGTTGTAAATAAGCATTGCGCGTCCGAGGGTGATTATATTCTTATTCGGTATCTACTCACCCTCGGACGCGCCATGCTTCTTGATTTGTAATTAATGTTTATTTGCAATGTGCTTTTGACTTACTCAATTATTTTTTTAATTATTGATTTTATTAAATTAATAGTTTAACATCTTATTGGAAATAATTTAAAGGAGACGCGACAGGACAACACTCGGTGGATGCCATATCTGTGTTAACAACTCCAAAAAACTTTCAGTTAACTTCTTGCAGGAGAAAGAAATTGTAGCTGTTGGACCTTTGTAGTACAGTTCCAGATATTTGTTGTGTGTTTGTTTTGATTGTTAAAATGTCTGCATTTGAGATCTCAACACGATCTTATTTTTTATAATCAAATTAATTTTTTTTATATTTAATGATGTTGGTTCAAGGGGTACACGGGCAGCAATAGACAGGTCAGTGGAGGCCTAGTGGAAGGAGTGACGGCAGACAGGCATCAAAGGCCTAACACTGGGCTGGCTGTAGGCAAGTTAAAATTGGTTCCAGGGGAACACGGCCATCAGTGGCCTGGTCAGTGTAGTTGTAGTTGAAAGAACGGGACGCAGACAGGCTTCGAAGGCCTAACATAATAACATAGGGCTGGCTGTAGGCAAGTTAAAATTGGTTCCAGGGGAACACGGCCATCAGTGGCCTGGTCAGTGTAGTTGTAGTTGAAAGAACGGGACGCAGACAGGCTTCGAAGGCCTAACATAACAAACTTCGGCTGGCTGTAGGCACTTTTAAATTTGTTCCAGGGGTACATGGGCAGCAGTGTATGGTCAGTGGAAGTCTAGTGGAAGGAGTGACCGCAGACAGGCTTCCAAGGCCTAACATAACAAACTTGGGCTGGCTGTAGGCACTTTTAAATTGGTTCCAGGGGTACACGGGCAGCAGTGGTCTGGTCAGTGGAAGTCTAGTGGAAGGAGTGACCGCAGACAGGCTTCGAAGGCCTAACATAACAAACTTGGGCTGGCTGTAGGCACTTTTAAATTGGTTCCAGGGGTACACGGGCAGCAGTGGTCTTGTCTGTGGAAGTCTAGTGGAAGGAGTGACCGCAGACAGGCTTCGAAGGCCTAACATAACAAACTTGGGCTGGCTGTAGGCACTTTTAAATTGGTTCCAGGGGTACACGGGCAGCAGTGGTCTGGTCAGTGGAAGTCTAGTGGAAGGAGTGACCGCAGACAGGCTTCCAAGGCCTAACATAACAAACTTGGGCTGGCTGTAGGCACTTTTAAATTGGTTCCAGGGGTACACGGGCAGCAGTGGTCTGGTCTGTGGAAGTCTAGTGGAAGGAGTGACCGCAGACAGGCTTCGAAGGCCTAACATAACAAACTTGGGCTGGCTGTAGGCACTTTTAAATTGGTTCCAGGGGTACACGGGCAGCAGTGGTCTTGTCTGTGGAAGTCTAGTGGAAGGAGTGACCGCAGACAGGCTTCGAAGGCCTAACATAACAAACTTGGGCTGGCTGTAGGCACTTTTAAATTGGTTCCAGGGGTACACGGGCAGCAGTGGTCTTGTCTGTGGAAGTCTAGTGGAAGGAGTGACCGCAGACAGGCTTCGAAGGCCTAACATAACAAACTTGGGCTGGCTGTAGGCACTTTTAAATTGGTTCCAGGGGTACACGGGCAGCAGTGGTCTGGTCAGTGGAAGTCTAGTGGAAGGAGTGACCGCAGACAGGCTTCCAAGGCCTAACATAACAAACTTGGGCTGGCTGTAGGCACTTTTAAATTGGTTCCAGGGGTACACGGGCAGCAGTGGTCTGGTCAGTGGAAGTCTAGTGGAAGGAGTGACCGCAGACAGGCTTCGAAGGCCTAACATAACAAACTTGGGCTGGCTGTAGGCACTTTTAAATTGGTTCCAGGGGTACACGGGCAGCAGTGGTCTTGTCTGTGGAAGTCTAGTGGAAGGAGTGACCGCAGACAGGCTTCGAAGGCCTAACATAACAAACTTGGGCTGGCTGTAGGCACTTTTAAATTGGTTCCAGGGGTACACGGGCAGCAGTGGTCTTGTCTGTGGAAGTCTAGTGGAAGGAGTGACCGCAGACAGGCTTCGAAGGCCTAACATAACAAACTTGGGCTGGCTGTAGGCACTTTTAAATTGGTTCCAGGGGTACACGGGCAGCAGTGGTCTGGTCAGTGGAAGTCTAGTGGAAGGAGTGACCGCAGACAGGCTTCCAAGGCCTAACATAACAAACTTGGGCTGGCTGTAGGCACTTTTAAATTGGTTCCAGGGGTACACGGGCAGCAGTGGTCTGGTCAGTGGAAGTCTAGTGGAAGGAGTGACCGCAGACAGGCTTCCAAGGCCTAACATAACAAACTTGGGCTGGCTGTAGGCACTTTTAAATTGGTTCCAGGGGTACACGGGCAGCAGTGGTCTGGTCAGTGGAAGTCTAGTGGAAGGAGTGACCGCAGACAGGCTTCCAAGGCCTAACATAACAAACTTGGGCTGGCTGTAGGCACTTTTAAATTGGTTCCAGGGGTACACGGGCAGCAGTGGTCTTGTCTGTGGAAGTCTAGTGGAAGGAGTGACCGCAGACAGGCTTCGAAGGCCTAACATAACAAACTTAGGCTGGCTGTAGGCACTTTTAAATTGGTTCCAGGGGTACACGGGCAGCAGTGGTCTTGTCTGTGGAAGTCTAGTGGAAGGAGTGACCGCAGACAGGCTTCGAAGGCCTAACATAACAAACTTGGGCTGGCTGTAGGCACTTTTAAATTGGTTCCAGGGGTACACGGGCAGCAGTGGTCTGGTCAGTGGAAGTCTAGTGGAAGGAGTGACCGCAGACAGGCTTCCAAGGCCTAACATAACAAACTTGGGCTGGCTGTAGGCACTTTTAAATTGGTTCCAGGGGTACACGGGCAGCAGTGGTCTGGTCTGTGGAAGTCTAGTGGAAGGAGTGACCGCAGACAGGCTTCCAAGGCCTAACATAACAAACTTGGGCTGGCTGTAGGCACTTTTAAATTGGTTCCAGGGGTACACGGGCAGCAGTGGTCTTGTCTGTGGAAGTCTAGTGGAAGGAGTGACCGCAGACAGGCTTCGAAGGCCTAACATAACAAACTTGGGCTGGCTGTAGGCACTTTTAAATTGGTTCCAGGGGTACACGGGCAGCAGTGGTCTTGTCTGTGGAAGTCTAGTGGAAGGAGTGACCGCAGACAGGCTTCGAAGGCCTAACATAACAAACTTGGGCTGGCTGTAGGCACTTTTAAATTGGTTCCAGGGGTACACGGGCAGCAGTGGTCTGGTCAGTGGAAGTCTAGTGGAAGGAGTGACCGCAGACAGGCTTCCAAGGCCTAACATAACAAAATTGGGCTGACTGTAGGCACTTTTAAATTGGTTCCAGGGTAACACGGCCAGCAGTGGCCTGGTCAGTGTAGTAGTTGTAGAAAGAAGGGACCGCAGACAGGCTTCGAAGGCCTAACATAACAAAAATGTCAAAACAATGGTATTGTCAGTGCCAGGCATTGAAGGATGTCAGCGCCTAGACTACACATTGGTGAAGCTGTGAGAGATAATTTTGCTAGTGGTAGAGCTCTGTTTGAGCTGGGGGGGGAACTGTCTTGTGGCCGGCGGTACAGGCACAGGGCCCCTCATATTACAACGGTGTGTCTGACGTTGGGTGCGCACCACCACCGCCAGAGACACTTTATTGTACTATGAGGGACCCAGTGGCAGTGCCGTCGACCAAAAGCGGCCACACCCACCTCTTCAGACAAACAGCACTCTCAAGGGTCCAAGCGCAAAGTGGCGATAGCACGGCCCCCTGTGGGGAGTTTGGCCATTTCGTGAGGTGGAAACATGTCGTATGCTGGACAATCAGGTAAGAAAATTACGAGATTGGAAAAGTCATTCAGAATAGTCCACAGGCAAGACCTTTTCATAGGAAAGCTAGGTGTCAGCCGGGCAGGGTGGGGCAAAAGATTTTGAAATCCAGTTGTGGTTCATTTTTATGAAGGTTAGATCATCTACATTTTGGGTAGCCAGACGAGTCCTTTTTTCTGTTAGTATTGAACCTGCAGCACTGAATACTCTTTCTGATAGGACACTAGCTGCCGGGCAAGCAAGCTCCTGCAATGCATATTCTGCCAATTCTGGCCAGGTGTCTAATTTGGATGCCCAGTAATCAAATGGGAATGACGGTTGAGGGAGAACGTCGATAAGGGATGAAAAATAGTTTGTAACCATACTGGACAAATGTTGTCTCCTGTCACTTTGAATTGATGCTGCAGTACCTGTCCTGTCTGCGGTCATAGAAAAATCACTCCACAACCTGGTCAGAAAACCCCTCTGGCCAACGCCACTTCTGATTTCTGCCCCTCTAACACCTCTGGTCTGCTGGCCCCTGGAGCTCGTGTGAGAACGATCACGGGCGCTGTGTGCAGGGAATGCCAGAAGCAAACGGTCAACAAGAGTTGATTGTTTTGTTGCTAATATTAATTCCAAGTTCTCATGTGGCATAATATTTTGCAATTTGCCTTTATAGCGAGGATCAAGGAGGCAGGCCAACCAGTAATCGTCATCGTTCATCATTTTTGTAATGCGTGTGTCCCTTTTGAGGATACGCAAGGCATAATCCGCCATGTGGGCCAAAGTTCCCGTTGTCAAATCTGCGGTTGTGCTTGGTTGAGGGGCAGTTGCAGGCAAATCTACGTCACTTGTGTCCCTCAAAAAACCAGAACCCGGCCTTGCCACGCCACCAATTTCCCGTGCCCCCGGGAAAGCTTCCTCATTAAAAATATACTCATCCCCATCATCCTCCTCATCCTCCACCTCCTCTTCGCCCGGTACCTCGTCATGTACACTGCCCTGACCAGACAATCGCTGACTGTCATCAAGGCTTTCCTCTTCCTCTGGTGCAGACGCCTGATCCTTTATGTGCGTCAAACTTTGCATCAGCAGACGCATTAGGGGGATGCTCATGCTTATTATGGCGTTGTCTGCACTAACCAGCCGTGTGCATTCCTCAAAACACTGAAGGACTTGACACATGTCTTGAATCTTCGACCACTGCACACCTGACAACTCCATGTCTGCCATCCTACTGCCTGCCCGTGTATGTGTATCCTCCCACAAAAACATAACAGCCCGCCTCTGTTCGCACAGTCTCTGAAGCATGTGCAGTGTTGAGTTCCACCTTGTTGCAACGTCTATGATTAGGCGATGCTGGGGAAGGTTCAAAGAACGCTGATAGGTCTGCATACGGCTGGAGTGTACAGGCGAACGGCGGATATGTGCGCAAAGTCCACGCACTTTGAGGAGCAGGTCGGATAACCCCGGATAACTTTTCAGGAAGCACTGCACCACCAGGTTTAAGGTGTGAGCCAGGCAAGGAATGTGTTTCAGTTGGGAAAGGGAGATGGCAGCCATGAAATTCCTTCCGTTATCACTCACTACCTTGCCTGCCTCAAGATCTACAGTGCCCAGCCACGACTGCGTTTCTTGCTGCAAGAACTCGGACAGAACTTCCGCGGTGTGTCTATTGTCGCCCAAACACTTCATAGCCAATACAGCCTGCTGACGTTTGCCAGTAGCTGCCCCATAATGGGAGACCTGGTGTGCAACAGTGGCAGGTGCGGATGGAGTGTTTGTGCGACTGCGGTCTGTGGACGAGCTCTTGCTTCTGCAGGAGGACGAGGAGGAGGAGGAGGAGGAGGGGGTGCGAACGGCTACAGACAACTGTTTACTAGACCGTGGGCTAGGCAGAACTGTCCCAAACTTGCTGTCCCCTGTGGACCCTGAATCCACCACATTTACCCAGTGTGCCGTGATGGACACGTAACGTCCCTGGCCATGCCTACTGGTCCATGCATCTGTTGTCAGGTGCACCTTTGTGCTCACAGATTGCCTGAGTGCATGGACGATGCGCTCTTTAACATGCTGGTGGAGGGCTGGGATGGCTTTTCTGGAAAAAAAGTGTCGACTGGGTAGCTCGTAGCGTGGTACAGCGTAGTCCATCAGGTCTTTGAAAGCTTCGCTTTCAACTAACCGGTAGGGCATCATCTCTAACGAGATTAGTCTAGCTATGTGGGCGTTCAAACCCTGTGTACGCGGATGCGAGGCTAAGTATTTCCTTTTTCTAACCATAGTCTCATGTAGGGTGAGCTGGACTGGAGAGCTGGAGATCGTGGAACTAGCGGGGGTGCCGGTGGACATGGCAGACTGAGAGACGGTGGGAGATGGTATTGTTGCCGCCGGTGCCCTAGATGCAGTGTTTCCTACTACGAAACTGGTGATTCCCTGACCCTGACTGCTTTGGCCTGGCAAAGATACCTGCACAGATACAGCAGGTGGTGCGCTAAATGGTGGTCCTACACTGCCGGAAGGGATGTTGCGTTGATGACTAGCTTCATTGGCCGAGGGTGCAACAACCTTAAGGGACGTTTGGTAGTTAGTCCAAGCTTTCAAATGCATGGTGGTTAAATGTCTATGCATGCAACTAGTATTGAGACTTTTCAGATTCTGACCTCTGCTTAAGGAAGTAGAACATTTTTGACAGATGACTTTGCGCTGATCAATTGGATGTTGTTTAAAAAAATGCCAGACTGCACTCTTTCTAGCATCGGATACCTTTTCAGGCATTGCAGACTGAGCTTTAACCGGATGGCCACGCTGTCCTCCACCAGGTTTTGGCTTTGCCACGCGTTTTGGGCAAGATACGGGCCCGGCAGATTGAACCTGTGGCGATGTTGATGCCTGCTGCGGCCCCTCCTCCTCCTCTGCTTCAGAACTGCTGCCGCCTGCACCCTGTTCCCCCAATGGCTGCCAATCGGGGTCAAGAACTGGGTCATCTAATAACTCTTCTTGTACCTCCTGCGCAACTTCGTCTGTGTCACCGTGTCGTTTGGTGGTATAGCGTTCGTGATGGGGCAACATAGTCTCATCAGGGTCTGATTCTTGATCAGCACCCTGCGAGGGCAATGTTGTGGTCTGAGTCAAAGGACCAGCATAGTAGTCTGGCTGTGGCTGTGCGTCAGTGCACTCCATGTCAGATTCAACTTGTAATGGGCATGGACTGTTAACTGCTTCACTTTCTAAGCCAGGGACGGTATGTGTAAAGAGCTCCATGGAGTAACCCGTTGTGTCGCCTGCTGCATTCTTCTCTGTTGTTGTTTTTGCTGAAGAGGACAAGGAAGTGACTTGTCCCTGACCGTGAACATCCACTAACGACGCGCTGCTTTTACTTTTACCAGTTTCACGAGAGGAGGCAAAAGAGCTAGAGGCTGAGTCAGCAAGATAAGCCAAAACTTGCTCTTGCTGCTCCGGCTTTAAAAGCGGTTTTCCTAATCCCAGAAAAGGGAGCGTTCGAGGCCTTGTGTAGCCGGACGACGAACCTGGCTCCACAGCTCCAGACTTAGGTGCAATATTTTTTTCCCCACGACCACCTGATGCTCCACCACTACCACTACCCTCATTACCAGCTGACAATGAACGCCCCCGGCCACGACCTCTTCCACTAGACTTCCTCATTGTTTTAAAAACGTAACCAAACTAACGTTATTTGTTGCAGTCACACAACTTACACGGTGAGCTATAACTTCAGTATGATTTAGCTACCCCTTTACAGGTTGGTGAGACCACAGCGAAAATCAGGCCCAATGTTACACACTCTGTTTTTGGTGGCTGCAAATTAGAGAGATGCCCCACATGCAGGACTGTCACTGAAGCACAAATGTTAATATTAATGTCACACTATTATTTTTTTTTTATTTTTATTTTTTTCAGGAACACTTTAGAAACACCAAAAAAAAAAAAAAAATAGATTTTTGCAGGGAGAATTTAGAAAACAAATGTAACAAACTATATGCTTTCTATGGGCCACTGAGTGAGAGATGACGCACACAGGAATCAGGAGTGGCACACAAGCCCAGAGGCCAATATTTTTCTACCAATGATTGATGGAGTTATTTTCTCTGGTAGATTTTGGAACCCAAATCAAGGAAAAAAAATATAGGCTTTCTATGGACCACAATTGGAGAGAGAGAGAGAGAGAGAGAGAGAGAGAGAGATGGCACACCCAGGAGTCAAGACTGGCACACAAGCAGAAAGGCCAATATTAATCTCCCACTGTTTTTTTTGGTTGTTTTTTTTTTTTTTTTTCAGGGAGACTTTAGAAAAAAAAATAATAAAAAAAATATGATTTTATCAGGAAGAATTTAGAAACCAAATAAAATAAAATGATTTTTTCAGGGAGAATTTATAAAACAAATAAAAACAAAAATAGGCGTTCTATGGCCCACTGACTGAGAGATGACGCACACAGGAGTCAGGAGTGGCACACAAGCCCAGAGGCCAATATTTTTCTACCAATGATTGATGTAGTTATTTTCTCTGGTAGATTTTGGAACCCAAATCAAGGAAAAAAAATATAGGCTTTCTATGGACCACAATTGGAGAGAGAGAGAGAGAGAGAGAGAGAGATGGCACACCCAGGAGTCAAGACTGGCACACAAGCAGAAAGGCCAATATTAATCTCCCACTGTTTTTTTTGGTTGTTTTTTTTTTTTTTTTCAGGGAGACTTTAGAAAAAAAAATAATAAAAAAAATATGATTTTATCAGGAAGAATTTAGAAACCAAATAAAATAAAATGATTTTTTCAGGGAGAATTTATAAAACTAATAAAACAAAAAATAGGCGTTCTATGGCCCACTGAGTGAGAGATGACGCACACAGGAGTCAAGACTGGCACACAAGCAGAAAGGCCAATATTAATCCCCCACTGTTTTTTTTTTTTTGTTTTTTTTTTTGTTTTGTTTTTTTCAGGGAGACTTTAGAAAAAAAATAATAAAAAAAATATGATTTTATCAGGAAGAATTTAGAAACCAAATAAAATATAATGATTTTTTCAGGGAGAATTTAGAAAACAAATAAAACCAAAAATAGGCGTTCTATGGCCCACTGACTGAGAGAGAGAGAGAGAGAGATGGCACGCTTAGTACTGGCACACAAGCCCAAAGGGCAATATTAATCTCCCTTTTTTTTTCAGGGAGAATTTCTAAAACCCCCCCCCAAAAAAAAATAGGCTTTCTATGGCCCACTATTTGTGAGAGAGATGGGACGCTCAGGACTGGCACAGATGGCACGCTCAGGACTGGCACAGAAGCCCAGAGGCCAATATTAATCTCCCTTTTTTTCTGGGAGAATTTATAAAACCAAAAAAATATTTAAATAGGCTTTCTATGGCCCACTATTTGTGAGAGAGATGGCACGCTCAGGACTGGCACAGATGGCACGCTCACAACTGGCACACAAGCCCAGAGGCCAATATTAATCTCCCTTTTTTTCAGGGAGAATTTATAAAACCAAAAAAAAAATTAAATAGGCTTTCTATGGCCCACTATTTGTGAGAGAGATGGCACGCTCAGGACTGGCACAGATGGCACGCTCACAACTGGCACACAAGCCCAGAGGCCAATATTAATCTCCCTTTTTTTCTGGGAGAATTTATAAAACCAAAAAAATATTTAAATAGGCTTTCTATGGCCCACTATTTGTGAGAGAGATGGCACGCTCAGGACTGGCACAGATGGCACGCTCAGGACTGGCACAGAAGCCCAGAGGCCAATATTAATCTCCCTTTTTTTCCTGGGAGAATTTATAAAACCAAAAAAATATTTAAATAGGCTTTCTATGGCCCACTATTTGTGAGAGAGATGGCACGCTCAGGACTGGCACAGATGGCACGCTCACAACTGGCACACAAGCCCAGAGGCCAATATTAATCTCCCTTTTTTTCAGGGAGAATTTATAAAACCAAAAAAAAAATTAAATAGGCTTTCTATGGCCCACTATTTGTGAGAGAGATGGCACGCTCAGGACTGGCACAGATGGCACGCTCACAACTGGCACACAAGCCCAGAGGCCAATATTAATCTCCCTTTTTTCAGGGAAAATTTATAAAACCAAAAAAAAAATTAAATAGGCTTTCTATGGCCCACTATTTGTGAGAGAGATGGCACGCTCACAACTGGCACAGATGGCACGCTCACAACTGGCACACAAGCCCAGAGGCCAATATTAATCTCCCTTTTTTCAGGGAAAATTTATAAAACCAAAAAAAAAATTAAATAGGCTTTCTATGGCCCACTATTTGTGAGAGAGATGGGACGCTCAGGACTGGCACAGATGGCACGCTCACAACTGGCACACAACCCCAGAGGCCAATATTAATCTCCCTTTTTTTCAGGGAGAATTTATAAAACCAAAAAAAAAAATTAAATAGGCTTTCTATGGCCCACTATTTGTGAGAGAGATGGCACGCTCAGGGCTGGCACAGATGGCACGCTCACAACTGGCACACAAGCCCAGAGGCCAATATTAATCTCCCTTTTTTCAGGGAAAATTTATAAAACCCAAAAAAAAATTAAATAGGCTTTCTATGGCCCACTATTTGTGAGAGAGATGGCACACTCAGGACTGGCACACAAGCCCAAAGGCTAATATTAATCTCCCACTGTATTTTTATCAGGGAGAATTTATACACCCCACAAAAAAAAATACAGAAAAATGAAAAGGCTTTCTATGGCCCACTATGTGAGAGAGATGGCACACACAGGGATGGCACTCTAGCAGAAATGCCAAATTGCCAATCTTAATCTCCCACCAAAAAAAAAAAAAAACAGGGAATGTCCTACAATTACTATCTCCCTGCCTGCAGTAATCTCAGCCAGGTATGGCAGGCAGCAATAAGGAGTGGACTGATGCACAAATCAAATAAAAAGTGTGGACAAACAAAAAAGATAGCTGTGCAGAAAGGAAGGAACAAGAGGATTTGTGCTTTGAAAAAAGCAGTTGGTTTGCACAGCGGCGTACACACAGCAATGCAGCTATCAGGGAGCCTTCTAGGGCAGCCCAATGAGCTACAGCGCTGAGGGGGAAAAAAAAAAAAAAAACTTCCACTGTCCCTGCACACCGAGGGTGGTGTTGGACAGTGCAAATCGCTGCAGCACAAGCGGTTTTGTGGTTAATGGACCCTGCCTAACGCTATCCCTGCTTCTGACAAAGCGGCAGCAACCTCTCCCTAAGCTCAGATCAGCAGCAGTAAGATGGCGGTCGGCGGGAACGCCTCTTTATAGCCCCTGTGACGTCGCAGACAGCAAGCCAATCACTGCAATGCCCTTCTCAAAGATGGTGGGGACCAGGACCTATGTCATCACGCTGCCCACACTCTGCGTTTACCTTCATTGGCTGAGAAATGGCGCTTTTCGCGTCATTGAAACGCGACTTTGGCGCGAAAGTCGCGTACCGCATGGCCGACCCCGCACAGGGGTCGGATCGGGTTTCATGAAACCCCGACTTAGCCAAAAGTCGGCGACTTTTGAAAATGTTCGACCCGTTTCGCTCAACCCTATTGAAGATTAAAGGAAAAGGCTCAAAAATTAATTTTATAATATTGTGTACATCTTTGGCTGCAATAAAGATTTCTCCAGTTCATCTCGCTTGTACGTAATTTCAAGTACGTTTTGTACAAAATCCTTACGTGATGGTTAAAAAGAGAAGTGTTTTTTAAATCAGTACATAAGAAAACATAAGAATCAATCATTGGATTCGAAAAAATGTCATAAGCCCAAATTTTGCATACTTGTGTAATTAAAACTCATCTCTCCCCACTTTCACACCTAGCGGTGATGCACTGCTCCCCACTTTAATCCCCAGCCTGGCACAGGCAGTGCAATGAAGTTATGTCATCATTCCGCCTATCGTCTCCTTCGTTGTGCTAGCGTCTTGTAGGCTCTAGGCCAGAAGCTGCTTATGATATGGTCAGTAACTGGCACAGTAAAGCAGGGGTGTCAAACTGCATTCCTCGAGGGCTGCAAACAGGTCATGTTTTCAGGATTTCCTTGTACTGCACAGGTGATAATTTAATCACCTACACACATAATGATTGCAGCACCTTGTGCAATGCTAAGGAAATCTTGAAAACACGCATGGTTTGCGGTCCTCGAGGAATGCAGTTTGACACCCCTGCAGTAGAGAGTCGTTGGCTCTGTTAAAAGGGAAGCGGGCCATGTGGTAAACTGCTGGTCTGGCCTGTCTGACATTTGCACAGGATGAAACATTTTTCTTAACACTGCTGTTGTCTTCGGTCTGGGGAGACCGATTTTGAACTTTGGTATTTTTTGGGGTGTTCAAGATGCGGTTCTGAAACTTGTGGTTGATTGACTTAAATGAGGATGGGTCGGACGGCCATGGGTTTCAGAGCCGCATCTTGAATATTTTAAAGAATATTGAAGTTTAAGGTCGGTCGTTTTTGACTGAAGAGGTTGGCCACGGGTTTCAGAGCCGCATCTTGAATATTTTAAAGAATATTGAAGTTCAAGGTTGGTCGTTTTTGACCGAAGACAACAGCAGGGTTAACTGTTATGGACCTGGTGGTTAGGAGCACCTGGAAAGACCTGATGGTTAAACTCACAGGACAAGCTCTGGGAAGTGGGAACTCTGCTGACCGCAATCCCTAATCCTATCACACACACTAGAAATAGCCGTGGAGCGTACCTAACAGGCCTAGACGCCTCGACACAGCCTAAGGGCTAGCTACCACTAGAGATAGAAAGTAAAGCCTACCTTGCCTCAGAGAAATTCCCCAAAGGAAAAGGCAGCCCCCTACATATATTGACTGTGAGTTAAGATGAAAGTCACAAACACAGGAATGAAAGAGGTTTCAGCAAAGGGAGGCCAGACTACCGAAACAGACAGAGGATAGAAAAGGTAACTTTGCGGTCAGTACAAAAAACTACAAAAGACCATGCAGAGTGTGCAAAAAGACACCCGCACCGACTCACGGTGCGGGGGTGCCCCTCTGCCTCCCAGAGCTTCCAGCTAGCCAGACAGAATAATATAAGCAAGCTGGACAAGAAAACAAGAACAACAAAATAAACCAGCAGGGACTTAGCTTCTGCTGGAGTAGACAGGTCACCAGAAAGATCCAAGAGCGAACTGAACCAGTACTGGAACATTGACAGGTGGCATGGAGTAACGATCTGGGTGGAGTTAAATAGAGCAGCCAGCCTAAGAATTAACCAGGTCACCAGCGGAAGGAACCTCAGAACCAGCAGCTCCACTCACAGCCACCAGAGGGAGTCCATGGACGGAACTCGCCGAAGTACCATTCATGACCACAGGAGGGAGGTCCAAAACAGAATTCACAACAGTTAACGCAATAAAACAAATAAGCGAAATAAAATGACGGTATTCCCCATTATTGAGTGGTCTGTCAAATCACTGTTTGCATGTTGCAATGATAGTGATAATAGAGGTTGACAGATAAATTAATAATGCTGCCCAAGTTTTCAAAAGTATACACATTTTCAAAATGCAATTTACAGAATATATTTAACATTTGCTAATATTGTGCATCAAGCTAGATTTAGTTGAAAGTACAAAACAAAGTATAAGTATTTCTTATCATAGGTCCTCAGTTATTATTCACTACTCAGTGTGAGCTTTATAGTGTACAGAAGAGTAGCACTTATTATTAGAACCATTGTAGGAGGTGATTCGTAAATATTTATAAATATTATTATTAAACATAAAAAAATATTTCAAAATTCAATTGGATTTTTCAAAATAGGAAACATTATGATTATTTATCTATCACCAATTATTGTAATTTTGCTACTTCTACATATGTAAACAACATGTTAAATTAACTTATGCAGCAGAAGCATGTTTTTTTGCTATATCATTTGGACACTTTTTTATCTTAACAAATCTTTGCAATACTGATAGTTCAAAATATGCTACATTTTACTATCTGCAGGCCTTACTCGTCTTTAGGTCAGTTTTTCTGTCTAATGTTCCTAAAATCATTGCCATAACTACGTGTCCTATTTTATTGATGTATGGAGATGCAGCCACAGCATGCTCAACTTTCCATACTTCCGCAAACTTCTGCTAAATGTACACCAATTAAATGGTTGAAAACATCACACTTAAGCCAATAGGACGTAGATAAAGCTGGCCATTAAATTGCAATTTAACATACCCAGACTCAGTGGCTGCTGACAACTCTTAAGGGTTGTAATCTCATTTAACCCCCTCTTGTCATGACCAGACACTCCCCTCAAGCATAATGCACACCAAATTAGACTTGACATGGTAACAACAGAAATAAAGCCCTCTTTAGCTTAAAAGTCATGTCACAGTAGGTAACCCTGACCTTCAGCGGCATTCATAGAGCCCAATTCTTTTCTGAGGACCCCACAGGCATAGTATGCTTTAGAAAGACCTGACATTGGACAGTCTCTCCATCTATCTTTGTATCCTTGTATGTATGAATGTAGCTATCACTCTATTTATCTTTTAGGCTATTAATCTATATAATGTATATCTATCCGTCAATCCGTCTGTCTATCTACCCATCTTCTTAATAAATATATATATTTATGAATTATTTGTCTTTTTTTTCTCTAAAAATCTGTAACACACAAAAATGCAAACACACACCTGTATGAAATATGTAGTAGGGGATGATATTAATAATAATGGAACAGTCAAAGCTCCCTTGAGACAAATTAAAAAATAGTGATGTAGCAGACAATATAAAAAGTCCCTTTAGTAATAAAAGATGAACCCTGATTGCTAGATCCAAACTACTCAGGCTCAATATTTCCCTTAGCCTGCCGTGATCTGTCACGTAGAAGCTGAGGGGCATCTCTGCTGGAGCAGAAGTGTTACTCATTTTATACACTCGGCTCCTTGCATTTTAAATGAGGTCAGCTTGGTTGGTGGTGTAAAGTCTTCAAAGCTTCTTCTGCTTTTGGCATTTACAGTAGTTCGGTTCTCAGAAGGAAATCTAACAGTTTCTAACATTTTCTAAGAAAAACAACTTGCCTTAGATTTCGACAAAATGATCAGCATTTCTTTAAAAGCATAGGAAGGTGGCTTTATAAGGTTACCATTCCATAATTTATAAACTTTGTAAAGTTTAGGCGCTATAACATGAAGGCTGCATTTCATGCCGATATGGCCTTGTCGCAGTCACGCATTTCTGAAAAGTATTTATTTTTATTTAATTTGTAACATTTCATTTAGCTTTCTTTTAGATAAAGCTAACAAAACGGTCTAAGTGCACATCCAAAAATTAGAAAATAATGAACAATTTAAGAGGAATACATCAATTTCATTATATAGTAGATTAAATTGCTTTAAACCAAGGAAAATAGGACATCACTAGTAACTAACATTGTAGGTAATGTTGTAGTAATCCAGAAAACACATGATCCTTCGCACATCTAGAGCAATTACCTTAAAAGTTGTATTTTTTTCCTACAGTCTGAAGCAAGCAGACATCTAAATCCTGTGTAATGTTAATGCAGTGTCAACCAGGAACAGAAAGAATAAGTAACTAATCACTTCATCGGATTCAAGAATGGAAGCAGCAATCTCCTCCCTTGCTTTAGTTCTCAAACACACTGATGTTAGACTCTAGTGTTTAGAAAATACAATTTGTGCCAATGAGTTGTGCGACTTACCAGCCCGTGCGTCTCCCAGAGGCCCCAATGTAGAAGTCAAAACTTTCCAAGGATCTAAGTGCACTGTAGACTCGCGAAGGAGAAATCAATTGCCTTGATTGTCGTACAATATTACTCCGCTGATTCCAAAGTCAATTGCCATCAAATCAATCCAAATATATAAAGTATAAAAAAAAAATCACTGACTTTGCCCACACAAGAAAAAAAATTACCTAAACTTGGTAGAATAAACTGCATAATGTTTATTGGAACTTCCCAGTGCTACTGTGTAGTAGAGCTCTGCCTGCCCCAGCCTCTTTACCAATGGAGTGGTTTATTTAATTTGTCAGTATAATAGAAGCAGTTTGAATAAGAGACAGAGAATGCAGTGTGGTATAAAAGAAACAAAGGCTAAAAGTACCACTATTTTGATTCCCTTTTTAAAATTACTTCCAAAGTGTGATATCTATTGTGAAGAATAATGCTGAACAAAGCACAGTGTCTTGGCAATATTCACAGAGCTTATTCACACAGCCAGTTCTGTCTGTACATTCAGAGGTAGAATACACTTATAAATGATGTATTGGAAGCACTATAGTTTCCATTGTATTTCCAGTGTAAACAAAAAGAAAGAGGGAGCTGAATGGCATATGGGCAGGGAGGCTATAGTTTATTCAGACATCACTACCGCATTGTGAAGGTAATCTATAATGATTATTTTATTGCAGATCTTTTTTATGATCCAAAAAAATGTCATCTTGCAGTAACTAAAGGAAGAAAAGCCTTTTGCAGGTTAATATGATAATAATCTTTTGAAATGTAGATTTTTAAAAAAATTTTTGTCCACCCTGTGTCTAGCACGCTAAGCGCAACTGAATTGTTTTTAGCATTTGTAAATATTTGCCAATAGAATTTGCAAATTTGGAGGTCATGGTTCAATATTCTCAATAGCCGTTTTTTTTGGACTTGAGAGAAGAGAGTTGCTGAATGCCAGTGTAAGGAGGTTGCATTATTTGCTACTTTACACTACACCGCTAATACCCCATAGACGTAATAGAATTGGGCAGCTGATAGAATTTTGTGCAAATCAGTCTGCCAAAATGGAGAGCGTTCAATGTCAGAGGAGTGTCTAGTTGATTGAGGGGGCGAGGGAAGGAAGTGGAGATACTGGGAAGGTAGGGGACATTTAAATAGGGAGAATACTCAAAAAACATTGGTAGCAGAGACCCTAAACTCCTGCCAATATTGAAAGTATTGAATATTTTAATATTATTTCTACCTTGAGCAAATGTTCATCTGTAAAATATATTTGTTGTGCCTTAAAGGGGTTGGACAAATTGGAGTTATGAATTTTTTTTAATTAAATGCATGTATTTTAAGCTAAAAATCTCTTTACCATTGGGTATTGTTACAAATTTTGCACCATTTGTCTTTTACAAGTTCTAGGTTTCTCTGCACGTTCAATTGTAATGTGGTCTGTGGCCATAACTCAGCTGAGAGGAGCTCAGAAATAGACAGATAGGTGGGACACACTCTCCTGCTGGACTGTCAGAGCGAGCTCACTGATGGATGCTCCAATAGAGAGTGGCTACTGCCTTTTGTTAGTGCAGCTTTGCCCAGCACTTCTGTCCATACAATGGGCGCTTGTGGAGGAGCATGTGACCAGGCCTGTCCATCAGCCTGCTCCAATAGAAAAGCAGCTTTCTCATGTGAGGTGTTACGCAATTGGAGAAGGCTGATGGACAGGTCTGGTAACATGCTCCTTCACCAGCTTGTATGGTCAGAAGTGTTGGTCAGTGTGTGAGGAAAGCTGCACTAACAACAGACAGTGGCCGCTCTCTAACTGAGAGTCCATCAGTGAGCTTTTCTAACAGTCTAGTAGGAAGGATTTTAACTCTTTTTTATTTGTCTTTCTGAGCTCCTCTCAGTTAATTTATGGCCGCAGGCTACATTATAATTGAATATGCAGGAAAGTGAAGTGTCTTTCAAAGCAAAACAGTGCAAAATTTGTAATGAAACCCAACTGCAAAAATGATTTTTAGCCCAAAATGCATGCCTTTAACCCCTTCACGACATATGATGTACAGATAATTCCTATGTCATGTTCCTTCCTTTGATGTGAGCTCACTTGATTTATTCAGTCATCATCTGCCTCCAACAGCCACGGGTGGAGCAGAGCTTTACATATCAGTACTGATGTTTAGCACAAGCGATCGGATGATCGACGCTTCAAGTCCTCTAAGGGGACTAACAAGTTCAGTGAAAAGTGTAAAAAAAATGTTTTTAAAAATATGAAAAAGAAATACAAAAGTTCAAACTAACCACCTTTTTCTCTATTGCAAACAAAAAATACACATATATGCTATCGCCGAGTTCAGAAAACAAATTCAATTTGTAAACAGTGTAACGAGAAAAAAATTGAAACACCAGAATTACGTTTTTTTTGGCCATTGCAATAAAATGCAGTAAGAGGAAATCAAAACATTGTATCTACCCCAAACTGACATCTGTAAAAACTTCAGCTCAAAGCACAAAAATAAGTCCTCTCACATTTCCTTATCCGGAAAATTTAAACTGTTACTGTGTCGGAAAATGGCGACAAAATGCAGAATTTTCTTTTTACAAATTTACCAATTTTTTTTCACCACTTAAAAAAAACTATAGATATTTAGTATCTGTATAATTGTACTGATGTGGAGAATCATATTGCCCGGTCAATTTTACCTTATATTAAACATGATAAATAATTTAAAAAAATTATGATATTGCACTTTTATTTGCAATTTCAATGCACTTGGAATTAGTTTCCCTCTTTCCTGTGCATCACATGATGAAATGAATGGTGTCATTCAAAAGTACAACTCATCCTGCAAAAAAAATCAAGCCCTCATATGGCTATGTGGATGAAAAAATAAGAAAGTTATGGCTCTTGGACAAAGGGAGGAAAAAACAAAACAAAAAAGGGGAAAATAACCTGATCACGAAGGGGTTAAGTAAAAAAAAATCATGAAAATCATGATTAAGGGTGTGCAAGCGCCTGAAATGCATTGATGCCGCTTGTCATGTCATCCGTATGTGCCGTCTGTGTTTTTCATGGACCCATAAACTTGTATTGGCCCTTTTTATACATGATACCAGAAAAAAAATGGCATATCTCCATGAGTTTTGCATGGACACACGGTTCATGAAAAAACACAGGAATGTGAATAGCACCATAGATTATAATGGATACCCGTTCTATCTTTGCAAAAGATGGATACAAGAATTATGTGCAACATGGTTGTCTGAATAAGACCTTAAAGGGAACCTGTCACCCCCCCCAAGTGTTTGAAACTAAAAGAGCCACCTTGTGCAGCAGTAATGCTGCATTCTGACAAGGTGGCACTTTTAGTTATTGGTGCTGTAAATGCAGAAATAATCTGTTTTGTAATTTGTCCTAAATACCTTTTTTCAGTCCTGGAGGCAGGCCTTTCCCCCCCTGCTGCACACGCCACACAGCCGTCACTCAAGTCTTCTCGGTGCCGGGCGCCGCCTCCTCAGTGCTGTTTTGAAATCAGCCGGCGCCTGCGCTCTTTTGTCATGCCTGGGGCGGCCGCCCTGCTTGTGAATCCCAGCCCTGCAGTGTCTTCTGATTTATTCACACTGCGGGGCTGGGATTCACAGGCAGGGCGGCCGCACAGGCGCAGTCAGCTAGACTGCATATGAGGACAGAGGACGGGCAGCGCTCACTGTGCCTGCCCAAGGCATGACAAAAGAGTGCAGGCGCCTGCTGATTTAAAAACAGCGCTGAGGAGGTGGCGCCCGGGCGCCAAGAAGACTTGAGTGACGGCTGGGTGGCATCTGCAGCAAGGGGGGAAAGACCTGCCTCCAGGACTGAAGAAAGGTATTTAGGACAAATTACAAAATAGATTATTTCTGCAGTTACAGAACCAATAACTATTATTTCTGCAGTTACAGAACCAATAACTAAAAGAGTCACTTTGTCAGAATGCAGCATTACTGCTGCACAAGGTGGCTCTTTTAGTTTCAAACGCCTGGGGGGGGGGGGTGACAGGTTCCCTTTAATGGTCCATCTTTTGTCTGACTGTGCACCAATTTAACAACGTTGACTACTCCTTTTTTATCTAAAGGATATACCATCATTATCTGATAGGTGGGAGTATGACAGCCACTTCAATCAGCCGTAACCGGAGCCGGCCCAAAGTTCTTGGAGGCATCTCTGTAATTTCTATGATGACTACGAGCAGGTACTGCAGATCTACCCCTGTTTGATTGCTTGGTCCTTAAAATTAGTGGCTAACCTATTAAGATATGTTCTCCAGTAAGAGACTGGTGTACATATTTGTTGTAATTCACACCACTTTTGTGGCGTAAATTATGATGAATTTGTCTGTCATGCTCAGCTACGGCTCCTGCTAGCTAAGTTCCATCTACTTTTTCAAATGTTTGCAGAGATGCCTGTGTCAAAAATAAATCACAACATCTTTAAAAAATTATGAGTAGCGCATACATTGTTCAACATTTCAGCATACATTTTGAAACATTTCAAGCAGTTTTACACCAGAGTTCTGGTGAAAATGCTTGGCAAAAAAGGGCCATTGGGTTTTAGAATGATATAAGTTGATTGAATTTCACCTATTTAATTGTCTTTAGTTAGTCTGATGAAATAAAATTGTATTACGTTGTTCTAGTTATCTCTAAACAATAGTTTCCATGATTTCTTTTTTATGTTAAAAGTTTAAAAGTAATTTTATTCACTTCTAAGAACAAAAGCATCGCTGCGCTTTATATGAGTTTCGTACAAATCAAGGTTTAGTAGCTAATTCTTATATGATTTAATTACTTTTTAGCTTTCAAATCGATGAAATTATTGCTTCCCTTTTTGTTTTGTCTATTAATTACTATGCAATATAATGAGCTGTGTAAACTTGACACTTTGCGTTTGTACATTATATATACAGAATATATACAGTATATACTGTAAATATAAATATATGCATTTACAGTATATATATAGCATCATCTTTACACTATTCACATTGTGAACGCCAACATTACATAATTGAAAAAAATTAAAATTATCTCAGCTTAACGTAAAAAAATTTGCAGAAAATTGCAGACATTAAATTTTTTTTTACACTTTTCTTTACATAATGTGCATAACAAAAATCTCATTGTTAGCTGGAAACTTTAGAAAGCTGCTGTTTGATGGATCATTGTTATCATGTGTCTTTATTTAGTGATTTAAATATATAATATTCGTATATTGCTGAGAATAGTTTATGAGTTGCAGCCTAATTCATTAGCACATGAATGCCTAATGCAAAGGTTATGTATTCACATGTTAATTAGATGACTATTCTTATATATGAGAAAGGTTTTCTGAGACTATAAAAAAATACTTAGCAATTCCTTTAGCTCAATCCTACCACTGCACTTCCCAGATTGCAGTACCCAACAACATCTCCAAGTAACTGCAGTAGCAATTAAAGGGACTCTGTCACCTGAATTTGGAGGGAACAATCTTCAGCCATGGAGGCGGGGTTTTCGGGTGTTTGATTCACCCTTTCCTTACCCACTGGCTGCATGCTGGCTGCAATATTGGATTGAAGTTCATTCTCTGTCCTCCGTAGTACAAGCCTGCACCAGGCAATCTTGTACTATGACAGTCCTGTGTGATCTATAGATCATCAAAACAAATAAAAATGTCAGAGCAACTGTGGTACTATTACTGCAGATAATAATAATAACAATAATTTTATCAATATAGCGCCAACACATTCCGCAGCCCTTTACAATTATAGAGGGGATTTGTACAAACAATAAACATTACAGCAGTAGCGTAGCTACCAGGGGGGCAGAGGGTGCTGCCGCCCCGGGCCCACCGCTAACAGGGGCCCACCTGGAGCTACACTACACTTAATTATATCAGCATGCACAGCCCGCTGATATAGTTAATCTCCATGCTCCTTTGTAGAGCAGGGAGACACGATCTCCCTGCACTACCGCGGGCAGTGACCGGGGAGAGCCAGAGGAACTCATGCACGAGGGAGGATAGGTGCCGGCACTGTAACTGTCTGCTGGCTCCAGCATACAGCAGTCACGCCCACATTGCACGCTGTGTGAGCGTGTCTGCTCTGCTGCAGAGAAGTCAGGAGGAGGACCAGGGCACGGCTTCTGTGAGTGTCCAGAGAAGAACAAGACAGACAGTCACAGGACAGTGGTGCTGTAAGTAACAGTACAGATTTCTGCAGGTAGTGGCCGGAGATGTCTGCACCGTGCAGTGAGGATGTGGCAGGACACGGCTCCCCTCCTGATAAGACCCTGCCTTGTGCTGTATATCTGCAGTTTATATCTGAGGCACTGTAGAGTGTGAGTGTAAAGCCCCCGTCTCACATAGCGAGATCGCTAGCGAGATCGCTGCTGAGTCACAAGTTTTGTGACGCAACAGCGACCTCAGTAGCGATCTCACTATGTGTGACACGTAGCAGCGACCAGGCCTCTGCTGTGAGATCGCTGGTCGTGTCGGAATGGCCTGGACCGTTTTTTGATCGTTGAGGTCCCGCTGGGTAGCACACATCGCTGTGTTTGACACCTTACCAACGACCTCGTTGACAGGACGTCCCATTGAATCATCATGAAATAGCATCGTTCTACAGGTCGCTACAGGTCGCTACAGTTCGACGCATCGCTGCTGCATCGTTGGGGAGATCGCACTGTGTGACATCTCACCAGTGACCACATAGCGACGCAGCAACGATCCCTGACAGGTCGTATCGTTGTCGGGATCGCTTAAGCGTCGCTATGTGTGACGGGGCCTTAAGTGTGTGTGTGTGTGTGTGTGAGAATGTGTGTGTGTGTGTGTCATATCCTTCTCTGTGTGGGTCCTGCAGCCGGGGTCAAATCTATAAGTGCACATTGCTGACCTGTCTTGTCAGTATATATATACACACTGCATTTACTGATATGAGATCACACAAACACTGGTCTGATAGGACCCTGACACCGGCTATAGGATATCTATCCATCCATCCTATAGCCAAGGTCAGGATCCAATCAGTACAGTGTCTGCATGATCTCATATCAGTAAATCCAAGGTAGTAAACATGAAAACCCCATTATGAAACCTTGTATTAAAAATAAAAAAGTTGAGGCTGAATATCTATATACATAATTGTCAAAGGGTCACTTCCGTCTGTCTGTCTGTCCTTCTGTCACGGTTATTCGTTCGCTGATTGGTCTCGGCAGCTGCCTGTCATGGCTGCCACGACCAATCAGCGACGGCCACAGTCCGATTAGTCCCTCCCCTACTCCCCTGCACTCACTGCCCGGCGCCCGCTCCGTAATCCCCTCCACTCACCGCTCACACAGGGTTAATGGCAGCGGTAACGGCCCGCGGTGTAACGCACTCCGTTACCGCTGCCATTAACCCTGTGTGTCCCCAACTATTTACTACTAGATTGTGGCCCGATTCTAACGCATCGGGTGTTCTAGATTATGCATGTCCCCGTAGTATATGGACAATGATGATTCCAGAATTCGCGGCAGACTGTGCCCGTCGCTGATTGGTCGAGGCAACCATTATGACATCATCGTCGCCATGGCAACCATTATGACATCATCGTCGCTGTGCCCGTTGCTGATTGGCCGAGGCAACCTTTATGACATCATCGTCGCCATGGCAACCATTATGACATCATGGTCACTGTGCCCGTTGCTGATTGGTCGAGGCCTGGCGGCCTCGACCAATCAGAGACGCGGGGTTTCTACGTCGATACTGTGCCCGTCGCTGATTGGTCGATGCCTGGCGGCCTCGACCAATCAGAGACGCGGGATTTCCAGGACAGACAGACAGAAAGACAGACAGACAGACGGAAAAACCCTTAGACAATTATATATATAGATTGATGCTGCCTATGTAGCATCAATAGTAAAAATATGTCATGTTAAAAATAATAAAAAACAAAAAACCTGCTATACTCACCCTCCGCCGCCTTTCCTGCTCCTCGCCACGTTCCCGGGACCGCTCCATTTCAATCGGCAGCTTCCGGGTCTGTCCCAGGGCTGGTGTGCGACAAAGATCTGCCGTGATGTGAGGGTCATGTGACCGCGACGTCATCATAGGTCCTGCTCTCACCAGCCCTGGGACGGGACTGCAAGCTGTCGCTTGCAATGGAGAGATCCCAGGAGCGTGGTGAGGAGCGGGAAAGGCGGCGGAGGGTAAGTATAGCAGGACTTCAACGGGCTATAGGTGAGTATATGTTTATTTTTTTAAGTCTCTATACTACGTGGCTCTGTGCTGGCCAATATACTACATGACTGGGCAATATACTATGTGGCTCTGCTATATACTATGTGGCTGGGCAATATACTATGTGACTGGGCAATATACCGTACTACGTGGGCTGTGCTACTTACTATGTGGCTGGGCAATACGTGACTGGGAAATATACTACGTGGCTGGGCAATATACTACGTGGCTGGGCAATATACTACGTGGCTGGGCAATATACTACGTGACTGGGCAATATATTATGTGGCTGGGCAATATACTACGTGGCTGGGAAATATACTACGTGGCTGGGCAATATACTACGTGGCTGGGCAATATATTACGTGGCTGGGCAATATATTACGTGGCTGGGCAATATACTACGTGCCTGGGCAATATACTACGTGGCTGGGCAATATACTACATGACTGGGCAATATACTACGTGGCTCTGCTATATACTATGTGGCTGGGCAATATACTACGTGACTGGGCAATATACCGTACTACGTGGGCTGTGCTACATACTATGTGGCTGGGCAATACGTGACTGGGAAATATACTACGTGGCTGGGCAATATACTACGTGGCTGGGCAATATACTACGTGACTGGGCAATATATTACGTGGCTGGGAAATATACTATGTGGCTGGGAAATATACTACGTGGCTGGGCAATATACTACGTGGCTGGGCAATATACTACGTGGCTGGGCAATATATTACGTGGCTGGGCAATATACTACGTGGCTGGGCAATATACTACATGGCTGGACAATATACTACGTGGCTGGGCAATATACTACGTGGCTGAGCAATATACTACGTGACTGGGCAATATACTATGTGGCTGGGCAATATACTACGTGTCTGGGCAATATACTACGTGGCTGAGCAATATACTATGTGGCTGGGCAATATACTACGTGGCTGGGAAATATACTACGTGGCTGGGCAATATACTACGTGGCTGGGCAATATATTACGTGGCTGGGCAATATATTACGTGGCTGGGCAATATACTACGTGCCTGGGCAATATACTACGTGGCTGGGCAATATACTACATGACTGGGCAATATACTACGTGGCTCTGCTATATACTATGTGGCTGGGCAATATACTACGTGACTGGGCAATATACCGTACTACGTGGGCTGTGCTACATACTATGTGGCTGGGCAATACGTGACTGGGAAATATACTACGTGGCTGGGCAATATACTACGTGGCTGGGCAATATACTACGTGACTGGGCAATATATTACGTGGCTGGGAAATATACTATGTGGCTGGGAAATATACTACGTGGCTGGGCAATATACTACGTGGCTGGGCAATATACTACGTGGCTGGGCAATATATTACGTGGCTGGGCAATATACTACGTGGCTGGGCAATATACTACATGGCTGGACAATATACTACGTGGCTGGGCAATATACTACGTGGCTGAGCAATATACTACGTGACTGGGCAATATACTATGTGGCTGGGCAATATACTACGTGTCTGGGCAATATACTACGTGGCTGAGCAATATACTATGTGGTTGGGCAATATACTACGTAGCTGTGCAATATACTACGTGGACATGCATATTCTAGAATACCCGATGCGTTAGAATCCGGCCACCATCTAGTATATGATAAATAGCAAGACAGAAGAAAATAGAAACAGCAAATAGGTGCGTATAGGAGATCATATATCGGTGCAGGACCCTGAACAAATACTCTGTCTAGACAGCAAAACCCCCAAAGGGGGAGAAGGGGAAAAGGAACAGACGAACCAGGGGGTGTACTTCTTTAGATTGGTAATATTCTACCTCCCTTTCTTTCTTCTGGCTGCCTTCCTTTCTATTTCCCTCTTTTGGTTCTTCTCCAGACAAGAGTATTCCTTTAGGGTTACCTGGATACATTCAGGGAGCTATGCCCATATGCTGGACTCTATATGCACCTACTAGCTCTTTCTATTTTCTTCTATTTAGCTCTTTGTCATATATATCAGAGCTGTGCAAGTATCAGCCCACAGAATCCAAGGAGTGGGAGCTATTGCGGGGGTCATTATACAACATGAGAGCTATTGCCGGTACCATTATATAGCATGGGAGCTGATACGGAGTCATTATACAGGGTGAATGATAATGCAGGGGCCATTATACAGTGTGGGAGCTACTGTGGGGGCCTGTAAAGAGTTTGGGGCTACTGTGAGGGCACAAAGGAGACATTTTACTATGTAAGGGCACAGTGGTGGTATTACTATGAGAATCAGTATGAGGAACATTGCTGTTGTACCACACAGCAGGTGCAGTAATAGGGACACATACGGCAGCGGCTCAGTATTGGGGTGACACAAGGATGAGGAGTTTGTGCAGGTTGAGAATAGTCCCATTGGGGACAGTGCTGAAAATGTGAAAAGTGAACTGTGTCTTTGTTGTAATTTCTGCAGCAGTCCTGGGTGGAAGAAGTCATGTCGGTCTGGTCCAGATGGAAAAGACGGGAAAAATGAACGATTCAATCATAAAGAACGTCAGCTGTAGGCCACCATCTACAAGTGTACTGTAATCACTTGTATGCTTTGTACGACTGGTATCCACCATTATATGGTCACTGTATGGTGGTAATATCAGTGTTGGTCTTTTTGGAGATCTTTTTTTACCTACAGCAGGAACATCTGCTGACGTTCTACTATACCCACGATTAGAGTGCACCATCATAGTTGTAATCAGGGGTTAGGGGCCCACTGAGAAGTTTCGCCCCCCCCTGAGCTGAACCCCTAGCTACGCCTCTGCATTACAGCATAACAAAACATAGTTCAAAACAGATACCAATCGAGCTACTTTTTACAAGCAGGCGAATAAACCCTCCAGGATGCTTGCCCGCCAATTACGATCAAAACAACTCATTAATGCTATACCCTCTATTAGAGATCCCGCGGGACACGTATCAGCCCACCCAGAGACCATTTACAAAGCATTTTACGAGTTCTATCAGAAACTCTACTCCGCTCCCAAAACACCCCCCCCCCCCCCGCACCTTCTACAAGCATTACTACAGGATATATCCTTGCCCAACATCTCAGAGACAATATCCCAGCAGCTCCAATCAGAAATTCTAACTGAAGAAACAGACTTAGTGATCAAAAAACTAAAAACAGGAAAAGCCCCTGGCCCGGATGGACTCACTGCCATGTATTATAAAAAATGTAACAATCTATTAACACCCCACATTAAAACCTTTTGCAATGCTCTTTTAAATGGTTCCCAAATGCCCCCCGAATTCTATACAGCCCACGTGACGGTCATTCCCAAGCCAAAGAGAGATCACTTACTAGTCAAAAACTATAGACCCATTTCATTACTAAATGTCGACCTCAAAATATTTACTTCAATTATCAATGATAGACTCAATAAGCTCATTAGTACACCAAGACCAGGTGGGCTTCATACCCCTGAGGCAAGGTCCTGATAATATAAGGAGAAACCTTAATATTATCCACTCAGCAAATCAATCACACAAACCACTCATGATGTTAGCCTTAGACATTGAAAAAGCTTTTGATTCTCTCTCCTGGCCATACCTTTTCTTGGTTTTAACTAAATTTGGCTTTCCTCAAAAATTGATCTCATGTCTTCAACTAATCTATGATAATCCAACTGCATATCTTAAGCTCCCAACTACCAGACCCTCCCCTATAACCATACAGCGAGGTACACATCAGGGATGCCCATTATCGCCAACGTTATTTGCCCTAGCAATGGAACCTTTGGCCCATTCTATAAGAAATAATTCTAACATATTAGGCCCTGCCGATCTCGGGGATCAATATAAAGTCAGCCTTTTCGCGGATGATCTCCTCTTGGCCCTAACGAACCCCTATTCCACCCTCCCCAACCTATTCTCTCTTCTCCGCACGTTCGAAACAGTATCTGGCCTTAAAATTAACGTCGAAAAGTCGGAAGCACTATTTGTTAATACCTCCAAGGAAGACCAGGATAATCTGGTAGCCCAGTTCGGATTTAGCAAAAAAGATCACTTTCTAACCTATCTAGGGATTAACTTGACATCTCACAAATCAACCCTATACAAATGGAATTACCTCCCCTTAATTAAAAAAAATTCAGGTTGATGTGGCTAGATGGTCTTCTCTGAATCTGTCCTTGCTGGGTAGACTACATGCTATTAAAATGATATCTCTTCCGAGATTTTTATATCTCTTTCGATCCCTCCCTATCACAATACCGTCAAAAAATCTTCGAGATATACAAACGCTCATCGCAAAATTTATATGGAATGGTAAGAGGCCAAGGATCAAACAAAATGTTATGTTTTTGCACAGAAAGATAGGCGGGTTGTCCCTACCCAACCTCACGTTATACTATAAATCTGCCCAAATAGCCCAACTAGCTAGTGTCAACTCTGGCAACAGACGCCCTAGATGGGTACATTTAGAATCCTATCTCCTTAGACCATACTCCCTTCCGGGTCTCCTCTGGTCCACCGGAAAACTTCCGCAAAATATTACCAACACTGCCCCTTTTTCTGCCCACTCCTTAATACTGTGGAGGAAGGAAAGGTTCAAGTATGGTTTACAATCCGAATCCTCCCCACTCACCTCTCTATTTTGTAATCCCATGTTCCCACCAGGCCTAGAGCCCTCTCTTTTCGCTTGGTGGATCCTGAAAGATATCACCATTCTGAAACACCTATGCTCCCCATTCAATGTCCTACTCACTAGACAAGAATTTATCCAGAAACATGAACCACCATTTAGGGAAGCTCTCCGCATAAATCAAGTTCTTCACTTCGCCAAGCATATCATGCCACATAGAACCCCATTTATGGCATCTGGGTTTGAGAATAGGTGCCTGCATGACCCCATGGGGAAGGGATTGATCTCCCTAGTATACTCTGCCCTTAATACACCTCGCACTAAAGGGAAGTTAAAATATATGCTACAATGGGAGGAAGATTTAGGCCTGGTACTACCTATAGAGAAATGTCACATGTCTTGTGATACACTAACAAAGGGCAGTCATCAGGCCTCGTTAGCGGAAACGTCGATTAAAGTCCTCCACAGAGCATACTACGTCCCAGCGAGACTTCATGCCATCCACCCACACGTACCTAACAATTGCTTTAGAGGTTGTAATGCTTTAAATGACATGTTGCACATATGGTGGAGCTGTCCTATTGTCGAGACCCTGTGGCGAGAGGTTAAGCTAATTATAGATCAGATCTATGCTAAAACAATTTCCATGGACCCTTCAGTTTTCCTGCTGGGAGCAAAGTATCCCGGCTTCTCCAGAAATCTACATAAACTTGTGACCATTATATGTATGGCCACGAAAATTCACATTGCGGCTAGATGGAGAACTACGTCGCTTTCCATTTCGCTAGTTAAAGACAGAATAAACTCGATTCTACTTCATGAACGCATCCAAGCAACCAGGAATGATGATTGGAACACTTTCTTCCGAACTTGGGGCCCCTGGATTGACCTTGACCTCGACTCTGTCGCTCAACTGACCCAGGTTCTCAAGATCTCCCCATGATGTGAACATATGTGGTTGGGGGGTCTGGGGACGAAGGCATCTTGGTGGGATTGATTTCCCCATAATATATTTACAATGTCATGTATTTTTGGTACCCATCTACTGCTCGCTACATTTAGATTGTTTCTGTTAATGGCTAACCAGACTACCAAGTCCTTTAGTTTCTGACCTATCTGGGCAATTTCTCCTGTTATGTTAAAATTATTGCTTGTTTGATGACTGAATAGATACCCCCCTCCCTGATGTATTTATCCTTTGTCTCTCTGTATTGTCTATGGGTCTTTGTACGTTTTGTTTGTCCCCTCGAAGGCTGATTATTTGTACAGGACAATTATTATACTTCTCCTTCTTTTTATTGATGCACATTTCTCTTCTGTACAGAAGTTTGCCTAGTTTTGGTTGTATTTAAAACTTTAAATAAATATATTGAAACTAAAACAGATACCAAGAGGTGTGAGAGCCCTGTTCACAAGCTTACAAACTATGAGGAAAAGATACTGCAGACAAAATACTGTAGCTGTACCTCACGTATCCCACATTAGTAATGTTTAGTGTTGAGCATTCCGATACCGCAAGTATCGGGTATCGGCCGATATTTGCGGTATCGGAATTCCGATACCGAATTCCGATACTTCCCGCGTATCGGATACCGGAATCGGAAGTTCTCAGAATTCAAACTGAACGCAGCAGCCAATGAGGAATGATTGGAAGTGTGGGCACATCCTGTTTAGCATGGTGGGCATGTAAGTACTGGCAAGACTGTGATTGGCTGCTGAAATGATGTCACTCTGCACTATAAAAAACGCTGCCGCCATTTTGCGCTCACTCTGCTGTGATTTCAGTTAGGGACAGGACGCTGTGTTCTAACTGAGGGCCAGTTGAGCTAGCTAATTGCTTTATTTTCCTTTCCAAAGGCTAATTTCGCAAAACGCTGTGTGTTCTTCACTGTTCACCTTGCTCTTGCCTTGCAGCGCTGTTTTAACAGCGTTCTGCAAGGTCTCTGTGTGTGTGTGTGTGTGCAGCTCACTCTGTAGTCTGTGTGCAGCCATATACCCGGTTGTATTCAGCTCAGGGGGGGTTCACACTGCCTCACACAGTTGTCCTTTTTTGCTCATAGTGCAGCCTGCTGCACATTTTTTCTCAAATTTCCTATTAGTGTTTTTCCACCCGTCTCCAGCTAAATTGTGGAAAAACACTACATAGGATAACCTAGAGGGGGTTTTTTGGGCCTTGCAGCGCCGTTTACGGCTGTCTGCACGGTCTCCGTGTGAGCCCAGCTCGCCCTGTAGTCTGTGTGCAGCCATAGCCGGTTGGATTCAGCTCAGGGTTCGTTACTGGCTCATACCTTGAGAAAAATTTTCCTTTCTTTCAAATAGTGCAGCCTGTTTAAAAAATTTTTAAAAAATTCCCTATTAGTGTTTTTCCACCCGTCTCCAGCTAAATTGTGGAAAAACACTACATAGGATAACCTAGAGGGGGGTTTTTGGGCCTTGCAGCGCCGTTTACGGCTGTCTGCACGGTCTCCGTGTGATTTAAACTAGCTCTGCAGCCCGATCTGCACAAAAAAAAAGTAAAGTTCACCAAACACAACTTAACACTTGTGTAGGCCACATTTGAAAAATAATAAAGTTTAGTCCACACTTTACAACATTAGTGTTTCTTACACCTGTTAGGAGGAGCATTTCAGGAATAAGCACACTAAGGCCTTAGTACTTTTCTGCTTATCTTTATCTGTCAACCAAGATGAAGAGCGCAGGGAGTAAGGCACGTGGGCGTGGGCGCGGAGCAGGGAGAGGAGCAGGGAGAGGACGTGGTGATTCTGTGCCTGCTGCGGGCGCCGGTGACTCGTCGTCACTCAGTTTCAGCAGGGAACAGTCCTTCATGCGCAGCTTTGTCGGAGAGCGCCGTGCACCGCTGCTGCGTGAAGACCAAATTGAAGCCGTTGTCGGGTGGATGGCAGCTAACGCCTCGGCATCGACTTCAGTTAGTGCCACATCCTCTCAGGCACAGAGCACTGGAGAGCAGCCATCTGTCTCTTCACCACCTGCCAAATTGGCCAGGCAGTCAGAGAGCCCAGGACAGGAGCCGTCTCTACTTCTGTTCTCTGAATCTCTTGGCTTGGAAACAGGGGGCCAGCCAAGCAGCATTGGAGAAATGGAAGAAGAGGCAGTGTGCAGTGATGCCCAACAGCTTTTTCTCTCTGACTCTGAAGAGGCAGGTGGGCCAGTGCCTCCGGTGACCACAGCGCAGTACGCATCTGATGATGAAACTCAGGTGCCGCTTTCTGATGCATACTGTGCTGCCGAGACTACCCAGGAGGAGCAGTTGGTGGCAGAGGGTAGTGGAGATGATGAGGTCCTTGACCCATCGTGGCGTGAGGAACAGGAAGGTGGTGGGAGCAGCTCTGAGGAAGAGCTTCCCCTTACGGGCCAAAGAGGGAGAGGGAGGGGGAAGACTGCGGAGCCTGTAGCCTCCACTTTGGCACCCGTTAGGAGCCTGTCTCTTTCCAAAGCCAAAAAGGGCGCTCCCAAGACTTGCAGTGCCTGGTCCTTTTTTGACACAGTTGCAGATGACATTTGTTTTGTCAAATGCAAGCTGTGTCATCAGAAAGTAAAAAGAGGGAAAAATGTCAGCAACCTCAATACCACAAATATGTGGAAACATGTGCGGACCAGGCACGCGGTGGAGTTACAGAAACACAGTGAAGACGTAGGCCAACCAACAGCGGCAGCTACCACCTCTTCATCTCGTGTTGCCTCTTCCTCCACTGTTGTGCAGAGACCTAGTGTAATTCCACCCACAGCACCACCTTCCCAGTCATCCTCACACTCCCAGTCTACTCTACAGCCATCGGTAGTACAGGCATGGGAGAAAAGGCGGGCATTCTCGGCCAACCACCCCCGAGCACAGGCTCTGAATGCAGGCATTGCCAAACTGTTGTCCCTGGAAATGCTCTCGTTCAGGCTGGTGGAGACTGACAGCTTCCGTGACTTGATGGCATTGGCAGTCCCACAGTACAAGGTGCCCAGCCGCTTTTACTTCAGCAGGCAGGCTGCACAGGCATGTTGAGGCAAACATAAAACATGCGCTACTGAACGCCGTCAGTAGCAAGGTCCACCTCACCACCGATGCGTGGACCAGTCAGCATGGACAGGGGCGATATGTTTCCCTCACTGCCCATTGGGTTAATGTTGTTGAGCCAGGTACAGATCGAGCGAGTGGCGCAGGACCCGTGAACGTTTACCTATGACCGACATGAGCACAGCCGTGGCCAAACGTCAGCAGGCCGTCTTGAAACTAGTTTCATTGGGGCATCGAAGCCACACAGCGCAGGAGCTCTGGAATGCCATCAAGCAGGAGAGCGATGTGTGGTTACTGCCAGCGAATCTCCAGCCAGGCATGGTAGTGTGTAACAATGGCCGAAATCTGGTGGCAGCTTTGGCCCTTGGCATCCTCACTCACATCCCATGTCTGGCACATATGCTCAATTTGGTTGGGCAGAGTTTTCTGAGGGACTATCCGGATCTTGATGCCCTGCTGCACAAGGTCCGCCTAGAGTGTGCTCACTTGCGGCGTTCCAGCTTGGCCAGATCCCGCATTGCTGCTCTGCAGCGCCGATTCCGCCTTCCGGAACACCGCATCATATGTGACCTACCTACCCGGTGGAATTCCACGTTACATATGTTGGAGCGGTTGTGTGAGCAGCAGCAAGCAGTTATGGAGTACCAGCTGCATCAGGCGCAAAGAAGTCGCAGTCAGCGATCAGACTTCACAACCACAGAGTGGGCCACTATGAAGGACGTCTGCCAGGTTTTGCGTCCTTTTGATTATTCCACGCGGATGGCAAGTGCAGATGATGCACTAGTCAGCATGACTGTCCCCCTTATCTGCCTGCTTCAGCAAACTTTGCAAGGGTTAAGGGATGATGTTGTGGAAGAGGTGGAGGATGAGGAGTCACCTTTTCCATCAGCTTCTGGAGAGTCAGCGCCACGTGGTTCCTCACAAAGGGGTACGCAGGGGCCAATATGTGAGGAGGATGAGGAGGAGTCAATGGAGGAGGAAGAGCTCCGTCCAGAGGCGGGAGCGACACAATTGTCCAGTGGTCAGTGTGTACAGCGAGGGTGGGGTGATGACGAGCGGGCAGAGATCATGTCTCAAGCAGGGGACAGCGTTTCTGGGCCAGTTGGCACTCTGCAGCACATGGTGGATTTCATGCTGCAGTGCCTGAGAAACGACCGCCGCATCGACCACATTCTCAACATGCCTGATTATTGGGTGTTCACCCTCCTCGATCCTCGCTACCGGGACAACGTCCAAAACCTCATCCCTGCGTTGACCCGGGAGTGTAAATTGCGGGAGTACCACGACACACTGGTGAATTCCATCATCTTCTCCTGTCCAACTGAGAGGAGTGCTGCTAGTGCTTTACAAAGCAGCTCAGTGCGTCGAGGCAGTGGGGGAGGCTCTGCCCAAAGAGGGAGCAGAAGCAATGCCTCTGCCCAAGGCAAGCCCAGTATGGCACAACTCTGGCACACTTTTGTGTGCCCGCCCCAAATGTCTACACCATCACCGGCGGCTCCAGTCAGCAGGAGGCAACGGTTCCGTCAGATGGTGACAGACTACATGGCTTGCCCTCTTACTGTACTCCCTGACGGCTCTTCCCCGTTCAAGTTTTGGGTCTCTAAGCTGGATACATGGCCAGAGCTAAGCCAGTATGCATTGGAGGTGCTGGCTTGCCCTGCGGCTAGTGTCTTATCGGAACGTGTCTTTAGTGCCGCAGGTGGTGTACTAACAGACCGTCGCATGCGACTATCCTCCGATAACGTTGACCGGCTTACTTTCCTGAAAATGAACCATGCCTGGATCTCGCAGGAATTTGCCACTCCTCTGCCTGATTAAGTAATTGGGTGTCATCCAGGTCTCCTGCTGTGTTCATCTTTCTACCACCTGAACTGCTATTCCTGGGCTCCAACACCGCCAGTTGCGGCTCAGAAGTGCAGGCTGCACAGTAAAAACATACGACCCAGTGTTATTGGGTTTCAGTGACGTCAGCTGATCCCCAGCTGTGTAGCCGGCAATGTGTCCTGCGACCGCCACGCTGGCACAACAACCTAAATGTAAGGGAACCTGTCCCCCCCCCCCCCGTCGTTTGTTACTGAAAGAGCCATCTTGTGCAGCAGTAATGCTGCACAAGGAAAAGGTAGCTCTTTTTTTTTAGCTCCTTGCACACGCAGAACTTAACACTTATAAAATGTGTTCACTGATACCGTTTATACTGTCCCGGAGCTGGGACTTTCCTTCGTAATGTGACGCAGCACAGCCGTCATTCCTACCCCCTTGGTGCCATGCGCTGCCTCCTCAGCGTTGTTTTAAGCTGTCACGGAGCCTGCGCTGTTCTGTTATCCCTTGGGCATGCCCTATTTGCGCTGCCTGTCTTCTGACATAATTTGGTGTCAGGCTGGCTGCGCCTGTGCGGCCGCGCTGCCCGAGATCCCGCCTCGCAGTGTCTTCTGATTGAGTCACACTGCGGGCCTGGGATCCATGGGCATGCGCAGTGCATATCTTCCCCTCGGGGTCTCGCTCATTTCCCTCCGCCTTCTTTAGACTGTGCGCCGTCAGCTGATCCCTAATAGCATGCCATGGCCGTGACACCGCACAGTCTGAAGAAGAGGGAAGGAGGGGAGTGAGAGTCGAGGATATGCACTGTGCATGCCCATGGTTCCAAGGCCCGCAGTGGGATTACGTTAGACGAGACTGCGAGGTGGGATCTGGAGCAGCGTGGACGCACAGGCACTGACAACCTGACACCAAATTATGTCAGAAGACAGGCAGCGCTAATTGGGCATGGCCAAGGGCTAACAGAACAGCGCAGGCTCCGTGACAGCTTAAAACAACGCTGAGGAGGCAGCGCACGTCACCAAGGGGATAGGAATGACAGCTGTGCTGTGTCCCATTACGAAGGAAATTCGCACCACCGGGACGGTTTAACGGTATAAGGGGACACATTTTTAGTGTTTACTTCGGTGTTTGCAAGGAGCATAATTAAAAGAACCACCTTTTCCTTTTGCATCCTTAGTGCTGCACAAGATGGCTCTTTCAGCTACAAACGTCTTGGGGAAGGGGGGTTAAAGGTTCCCTTTCAACTTGCTCCAATCAGGCTTCGGCCTACACTCTGTTCCTCTGCTCCTCCTGCTGTCCCTGGGCTCTAACACCGCCAGTTGGTGCCTGGAAGTGCTGTGTGCACAGTCAACAGTCGCTCCTCTGTTATTGGGGTTCAGTAACGTCAGCTGATCCCCAGCTGTGTGTGCAGCAATACCTCCAATCTGCTCCTCCTGCTGTCCCTGGGCTCTAACACCGCCAGTTGGTGCCTGGAAGTGCTGTGTGCACAGTCAACAGTCGCTCCTCTGTTATTGGGGTTCAGTAACGTCAGCTGATCCCCAGCTGTGTGTGTGGCAATACCTCCAATCTGCTCCTCCTGCTGTCCCTGGGCTCTAACACCGCCAGTTGGTGCCTGGAAGTGCTGTGTGCACAGTCAACAGTCGCTCCTCTGTTATTGGGGTTCAGTAACGTCAGCTGATCCCCAGCTGTGTGTGCGGCAATACCTCCAATCTGCTCCTCCTGCTGTCCCTGGGCTCTAACACCGCCAGTTGGTGCCTGGAAGTGCTGTCTGCACAGTCAACAGTCGCTCCTCTGTTATTGGGGTTCAGTAACGTCAGCTGATCCCCAGCTGTGTATCCGGCAACGTGTCATGCGACCGCCACGCTGGCACAACTAAAATGTAAGGGGACCTGTCCCCCCCCCCCCTAGGCGTTTGTTACTGAAAGAGCCACCATGTGCAGCACTAATACTGCACAAGGGAAAGGTCGCTCTTGAAATTATGCTCCTTGCAAACGCTGAACTACACACTCATGTAATGTGTCCCCTCACACCGTCCAACCGTCCCGGAGGTGGGACTTTCCTTTGTAATGTGACGCAGCACAGCCGTCATTGCTAACCCCTTGGCACCGTGCGCTGCCTCCTTAGCGTTGTTTGATTCCGTCATGGACCCTGCGCTGTTATGTTATCCCTTGGCCATGCACAGTTTGCGCTGCCCGTCCTCTGACATCATTTGTTGTCGTCCTTGCTGCGCCTGTGCGTCCACGCTGCCCGAAATCACACCTCGCAGTGTCGTCTAATGTGATCCCACAGTGGGCCTGGTATCCATGGCCATGCGCAGTGCATATACTAGCCTCTCACTCCCCTTCTTCACGCTTCTTCAGACTAGACGGCGTCAGCTGATCCCTAATAGCATGCCACGGCCGTGACGCCGCACAGTCTGAAGAAGCAGGAAGGAGGTGAGTGAGAGGCGATGATATGCACTGCGCATGCCCATGGATCCCTGGCCCGCAGTGGGACTACATTAGATTACACTGCAAGGTTGGATCTCGGGCAGCTTGGACGCACAGGCACTGCCAGCCTGACACCTACATGATGTCAGAAGACGGGCACCGCTAACTGTGCATGGCCAAGGGATAACATTACAGCGCGGGCTCCGTGACAGAACCAAACAACGGGGGTTGGAATGACGGCTGTGCTGTGTCACATTACAAAGGAAAGTCCCACTTCCGGGATGGTTTGACGGTGTGAGGGGACACATTATATGAGTGTGTACTTCAGCGTTTGCAAGGAGCATAATTTTCGGAGCCACCATTCTCCATGTGCAGTATTACTGCTGTACAAGATGGCTCTTTCAGCAACAAATGCCTGGGGGGGGGGGGCGGGTTAAAGGTTCCCTTTCAACTTGCTCCACTGCAGGCTTCGACCTACACTCTGCTCCTCTTTGATTCCCTGGGTTTCAACACTGTCAGTTGCCACCTGGAAGTGTTGTCTACACAGAAAAAACACTAGGTGATGTGTCAGTGGGGTTCAGCACCGCCAGCTGTTCCCCTGCTGTGTAGTCGGCAATGTGTCCAGCACAAGCCACGCTGGCACAACAGAACAAAAGCTGCCACCAGTGCAGGCTTCGGCCTAGACTCTGCTCCTCTCCTCCTCCTGCTGACCCTGGGCTCAAACACCGCTAGTTTTTGCCCGGAAGTGCTAGCTGCACAGAGAAAAACACCAGCCAATGTGTTAGTGGGGTTCAGCACCGCCAGCTGTTCCCCTGCTGTGTAGCCGGCAACGTGACCTGCAAACGCCACGCAGGCACATGAACTGAAATTAAAGGGAACCTGGCCCCACTCCCCCTCCTTGCCCACGTAGAATTAAACACGTAAAATATGTGTCTCATTACAGACCATTACAATGTCCCTGAGGTGTGACTTTACTTTTTAATGACACGCACCACCCCCCTTGGTAGCGCTGCCCGTCTTCTGACATCATTGGTTGGCTGCCTGTGCGTCCGCCCTGCCCGACACAACCCCCCTCGTTTCATATATTTTGGCTGCGAGGGTGTGATTGATGGGCATGTGCAGTGCATATGTTCACCTGTCTTAACTCCTCTCCTTCCGCCTTCTTCAGACTGTGCGGCCTCCGGGCCGTGGTAGGCGATAAGGGATCAGCTGAGGCCGCCCAGTCTGAAGCAGGTGTAAGGACATGTGTGAGCGGCAAACATATTTACTGCACAAGGCCACGAATCCCAGCCACGCAGTGTGATTTTTTGAAAACACACTGTGGGCCTGGGATTCATATCCATTGCTAACCGCAACGGCCAACATGAAATGAGGTGAGAAGACAGGCAGCGCTCAGAGCGCATGGCCAAGGGATCACAATAGCGCAGACTCCTGTACAGCTAATACAACGCTCATGAATCTGCGCCCACCACCTAGGTGTAAATTTTGACACCTGTGCTGCGTCTCCTTAAAAAGACAAGTCACGCCTCCACTACTGTTTGACAGTTTAATGGGCTAAATAGTGTACGTGTTTTATTCAGCGTGTGCAAGGAGCAAACTAAATAGAGCAACCTTTTACTTGTGCAGCATTAATGCTGCACAAGGTGTGGCTCTTCTACCTTGCAACACCTGAGGGGGGGTTAAAGGTTACCTTTGAAATTGGTTCAACTAGGCTTCGGCCTACACTCTGCTCCTCTCCTCCTCCTGCTGACTCTGGGCTTAAACACCGCTAGTTTTTGCCCGGAAATGCGAGCTTCACAGAGAAAAACAACAGCCAATGTGTTAGTGGGGTTCAGCACCGCCAGCTGTTCCCCTGCTGTGTAGCCGGCATCGTGTCCAGCACAAGCCACGCTGGCACAACCGACCAAAAGCTGCCACCAGTGCAGGCTTCGGCCTACACTTTGCTCCTCTCCTCCTCCTGCTGACCCTGGGCTCTGACACCGCTAGTTTTTGCCCGGAAATGCGAGCTTCACAGAGAAAAACAACAGCCAATGTGTTAGTGGGGTTCAGCACCGCCAGCTGTTCCCCTGCTGTGTAGCCGGCAACGTGTCCTGCAAACGCCACGCAGGCACATGAACTGAAATTGAAGGAAGCCTGCCCCCCACCCCCAGGTGTTTCTATGTATAACAGCCACCTTGTACAGCAGTACTGCTGCATTTGTACAAGGTGGCTGACTTTTTCTCCTTGCCCACGTGGAACTCAACACGTACAAAATGTGTCTCATTAGAGACCATTACAATGTCCCTGAGGTGTGACTTTACTTTTTAATGACACGCACCACCCCCCTTGGTAGCGCTGCCCGTCTTCTGACATCATTGGTTGGCTGCCTGTGCCTGTGCGTCCGCCCTGCCCGACACAACCCCCCTCGTTGTCTCATATATTTTGACTGCGAGGGTGTGATTGATGGGCACGAGCAGTGCATATGTTCGCCTGTCTTCACTCCCCTCCTTCCGCCTTCTTCAGACTGTGCGGCCTCATGGCCGTGACAGGCAATAAGGGATCAGCTGAGGCCGCCCAGTCTGAAGCAGGTGTAAGGACATGTGTGAGCGGCGAACATATTTACTGCACAAGGCCACGAATCCCAGCACCGCAGTGTGACTTTATGGAAAGGCACTGTGGGTTTGGGATTTATGGCCATCGTTAACCGCACCGGCCAACATGAAATGAGGTCATAAGACGGCCTGCACTAACAGGGTATTGCCAAGGGATAACACAAGAGCGCACTCTCCTGTACTGCAAATAACAACGGTAAGGAGTCTGCGCCCAGCACCTAGGTGTAAATTTTGACACCTGTGCTGAGTCTTCTTCAAAAGAAAAGTCACGCCTCCACTACTGTTTGACAGTATAATGGGCTAAATAGTGTACGTGTTTTATTAAGCGTGTGCAAGGAGCAAACTAAATAGAGCAACCTTTTACTTGTGCAGCATTAATGCTGCACAAGGTGTGGCTCTTGTACCTTGCAACACCTGAGGGGGGGTTAAAGGTTACCTTTGAAATTGGTTCAACTAGGCTTCGGCCTACACTTTGCTCCTCTCCTCCTCCTGCTGACCCTGGGCTCTAACACCGCTAGTTTTTGCCCTGAAGTGCTAGCTGCACAGAGAAAAACACCAGCCAATGTGTTAGTGGGGTTCAGCACCGCCAGCTGTTCCCCTGCTGTGTAGCCGGCATCGTGTCCAGCACAAGCCACGCTGGCACAACCGACCAAAAGCTGCCACCAGTGGAGGCTTCGGCCTACACTCTGCTCATCTCCTCCTCCTGCTGACCCTGGGCTCTAACACCGCTAGTTTTTGCCTGGAATTGCTAGCTGCACAGAGAAAAACACCAGCCAATGTGTTAGTGGGGTTCAGCACCGCCAGCTGTTCCCCTGCTGTGTAGCCGGCATCGTGTCCAGCACAAGCCACGCTGGCACAACCGACCAAAAGCTGCCACCAGTGGAGGCTTCGGCCTACACTCTGCTCATCTCCTCCTCCTGCTGACCCTGGGCTCTAACACCGCTAGTTTTTGCCCGGAATTGCTAGCTGCACAGAGAAAAACACCAGCCAATGTGTTAGTGGAGTTCAGCACTGCCAGCTGTTCCCCTGCTGTGTAGCTTGCAACGTGACCTGCAAACGCCGCGCAGGCACATGAACTGAAATTGAAGGGAGCTTGCCCCCCACCCCCAGGTGTTTCTATGTATAATAGCCACCTTGTACAGCAGTACTGCTGCATTGGTACAAGGTGGCTGACTTTTTCTCCTTGCCCACGTGGAACTCAACACGTACAAAATGTGTCTCATTGAGACCATTCAACTGTCCCTGAGGTGTGACTTTCCTTTCTAATGATATGCAGCACCACCCTTGGTAGCACTTCCCGTCTTCTGACATCATTGGTTGGCTGCCTGTGCCTGTGCGTCCGCCCTGCCCAACACAACGCTCCTCGTTGTCTCATATATTTTGGCTGCGAGGGTGTTATTGATGGGCATGTGCAGTGCATATGTTCGCCTGTCTTAACTCATCTCCTTCCGCCTTCTTCAGACTATGCGGCCTCATGGCCGCGGCATGCGATAAGGGATCAGATGAGGCCGCCCAGTCTGAAGCAGGTGTAAGGACATGTGTGAGCGGCAAACATATTTACTGCACAAGGCCACGAATCCCAGCCACGCAGTGTGATTTTTTGAAAACACACTGTGGGTCTGGGATTCATTTCCATCGTTAACCGCAACGGCCGACATGAAATGAGGTCAGAAGACAGGAAGCGCTCACAGCGCATGGCCAAGGGATAACAAGAGCGCAGACTCCTGTACAGCAAATAACAACGCTCAGGAAGCTGCGCCCATGCACCAAGGTGTTATTTTCGACACCTGGGCTGCTTTTCTTTAAAAAGACAAGTCACGCCTCCACTACTGTTTTACAGTAGAATGGGCTAAATAGTGTACGTGTTTTATTCAGCGTGTGCAAGGAGAAAATTAAGAGAGCAACCTTTTACTTGTGCAGCATTAATGCTGCACGAGGTGTGGCTCTTGTACCTTGCAACACCTGAGGGGGGTTAAAGGTTACCTTTGAAATTGGTTCAACTAGGCTTCGGCCTACACTCTGCTCCTCTCCTCCTCCTGCTGACCCTGGGCTTAAACACCGCTAGTTTTTGCCCGAAAGTGCTAGCTGCACAGAGAAAAACACCAGCCAATGTGTTAGTGGGGTTCAGCACCGCCAGCTGTTCCCCAGCTGTGTAGCGGGCAACGTGACCTGCAAACGCCATGCAGGCACATGAACTGAAATTGAAGGGAGCCTGCCCCCCACCCCCAGGTGTTTCTATGTATAACAGCCACCTTGTTCAGCAGTACTGCTGCATTTGTAGAAGGTGGCTGACTTTTTCTCCTTGCCCACGTGGAACTCAACACGTACAAAATGTGTCTCATTGAGACCATTCCACTGTCCCTGAGGTGTGACTTTCCTTTCTAATGATACGCAGCACCCCCCTTGGTAGCGCTTCCCGTCTTTTGACATCATGGTTAGCTGGCTGCGCCTGTGCATCCGCCCTGCGTGAAACAACGCCCCTCGTTGTCTTATTTATTTTGTCAGCGAGGGTGTGGTTTATGGGCACGAGCAGTGCATATGTTCGCCTGTCGTCACTCATCTCCTTCCGCCTTCTTCAGACTGTGCGGCCTCCTGGCCGCGGCATGCGAAAAGGGATCAGCAGAGGCCTCCCAGTCTGAAGCAGGTGTAAGGACCTGTGTGAGCATCGAAAATATTTACTGCTCAAGGCCACGAATCCCAGCACCGCAGTGTGACTTTATGAAAAGGCAGTGTGGGTCTGGGATTTATGGCCATCGTTAACCGCAGCGGCCAACATGAAATGAGGTCATAAGACGGGCAGCGCTAACAGGGCATTGCCAAGGGATAACACAAGAGCGCAGACTCCTGTACAGCAAAAAACAACGCTCAGGAAGCAGCGCCTAGCACAAAGGCGTTATTTGGGACACCTATGCTGTGTCTCCTTATAAATACAAGTCACGCCTCAACTACAGTTTGACTGTAGAATGGGCTAAATTGTGTACGTGTTGCATTCAGCGTGTGCAAGTAGACAAATTAATAGAGCAACCTTTTCTTGTGCAGCATTAATGCTGCACAAGGTGTGGCTCTTGTACTTTGTAACACCTGTGGGGGGGTTAAAGGTTACCTTTGAAATTTGTTCAACTAGGCTTCGGCCTACACTCTGCTCCTCTCCTCCTCCTGCAGACCCTGGGCTGTAACAACGCTAGTTTTTGCCCGGAAGTGCTAGCTGCACAGAGAAAAACACCAGCCAATGTGTTAGTGGGGTTCAGCACCGCCTGCTGTTCCCCCACTGTGTAGCCGGCAAAGTGTCCTGCAAACGCAACGCAGACACAAAGCTGACTCCAGTGCAGGCTTCGGCCTACACTCTGCTCCCCGTGCTTACCCTTTGCTCCAACACCGCTAGTTGGGGCTGTAGGAAGACAATGTTTGATAGGCAAAGCATCCGGGTTCCAGCACCGCCAGCTGGTTCTCGGCAGTGTTTTTGTCACAGGTACTCCCTCGTGCCAAACCTGGTTTCAGCACCGTCAGCTGTTTCCGGGTTGTGTCAAGTTCACTGAGACGCCTATGCTTGCCCCGTCGTGGTGCGGTCGGGTTAGCCAACTCCAGGGTGCCTCCAGTTTAGGAGCTTCCTATGTGGGCTGCGTAAACTGGTAGTCAAGGCTGGTTCTGTAGTGCCAGTAGGCCCAGCTCCCCTTGTAGGACTATTGGGGTTCGGTAACTGCGGCTGCGTCGCGGCCTAGCTGTTCTCTCCTCTCCTGTGGACCTTCGGGTCCACCACCTGGTTCCAGCACGTCAGCTGGTTCCGGGCCGAGCCTTTGGCTTAGGTGCCTCCTCCTGGGTATCCGAGTTCCGCCAACGCCAGGCGGTCCTTGGTAGTGCTTTTAAGCGCGGGCACCTACAGCTTAGTAACCGGGTTCCAGCACCGCCAGCTGGTCCTCGGTCGTGCCATTGGCTCTTGCACACTGGGGCAACGCATCTGGGTTCCAGCACCGCCAGCTGGTTCTCGGCAGTGTTCTTGTCACAGGTACTCCCTCGTGCCAAGCCTGGTTTCAGCACCGTCAGCTGTTTCCGGGTTGTGTCAAGTTCACTGAGACGCCTATGCTTGCCCCGTCGTGGTGCAGTCGGGTTAGCCAACTCCAGGGTGCCTCCAGTTTAGGAGCTTCCTATGTGGGCTGCGTGAACTGGTAGTCAAGGCTGGTTCTGTAGTGCCAGTAGGCCCAGCTCCCCCTGTAGGACTGTTGGGGTTCGGTAACTGCGGCTGCCTCGTGGCCTAGCTGTTCTCTCCTCTCCTGTGGGCCTTCGGGTCCACCTCCTGGTTCCAGCACCGTCAGCTGGTTCCGGGCAGAGCCTTTGGCTTAGGTGCCTTCTCCTGGGTATCCGAGTTCCGCCAACGTCAGGCGGTCCTTGGTAGTGCTTTTAAGCGCGGGCACCTACAGCTTAGTAACCGGGTTCCAGCACCGTCAGCTGGTCCTCGGTCGTGCCATTGGCTCTTGCACACTGGGGCAACGCATCTGGGTTCCAGCAACGCCAGCTGGTTCTCGGCAGTGTTTTTGACACAGGTACTCCCTCGTGCCAAGCCTGGTTTCAGCACCGTCAGCTGTTTCCGGGTTGTGTCAAGCTCACTGAGACGCCTATGCTTGCCCCGTCGTGGTGCTGTCGGGTTAGCCAACTCCAGGGTGCCTCCAGTTTAGGAGCTTCCTATGTGGGCTGCGTGAACTGGTAGTCAAGGCTGGTTCTGTAGTGCCAGTAGGCCCAGCTCCCCCTGTAGGACTGTTGGGGTTCGGTAACTGCGGCTGCCTCGTGGCCTAGCTGTTCTCTCCTCTCCTGTGGGCCTTCAGGTCCACCACCTGGTTCCAGCACCATCAGCTGGTTCTCGGCAGTGTCTTTTGCTCTTGTACCTTCTGCTCCCCATCCTGGTTCCAGTACCGTCAGCTGGTTCCGGGCAGAGCCTTTGGCTTAGGTGCCTCCTTCTGGGTATCCAAGTTCCACCAACGTCAGGTGGTCCTTGGTAGTGCTTTCAGGCACGGGTACCTCCTGCTTAGTAACCGGGTTCCAGTAACGTCAGCTGGTCCTCGGTAGTTCCATTGGCTCTTGGACCTTCGGCTACCCATCCGGGTTCCAGTACCGTCAGCTGGTTCTCGGCAGTGTCTTTTGCTCTTGTACCTTCTGCTCCCCATCCTGGTTCCAGTACCGTCAGCTGGTTCCGGGCAGAGCCTTTGGCTTAGGTGCCTCCTTCTGGGTATCCGAGTTCCGCCAACGTCAGGCGGTCCTTGGTAGTGCTTTTTAGCACGGGTACCTCCTGCTTAGTAACCGGGTTCCAGTAACGTCAGCTGGTCCTCGGTAGTTCCATAGGCTCTTGAACCTTCGGGTAGCCATCCGAGTTCCAGTTCCATCAGCTGGTTCTTGGCATTTTCTCAGCCTTCTTGTACCTTCTGCTACATTTCCAAGTTGAAGACCCTAAAGTCGACGACCCGGAAGACCACCCCGATGACGACGACGACGACCCGGAAGACCACCCCGATGACGACGACGACGGCGGAGACGACGACGGCGGAGACGACGACGGCGGAGACGACGACGGCGGAGACGGCGGAGATGACGACGGCGGAGATGACGACGACCCTGGAGACGACGACATGGAAGACCGAGAAGCAGAAGAACAAGAGGCTGCAGAACAAAGAGCAGAAGAACATTAAGCATAAGACTTAATATCAGAGCAAAAGATATTATCTAAATTATATGCAGAAGAAGACTAAGCATTGTATGGGGGTGAGTCCGTTCCTCCTCGTGGTGCCCCTGGATAAAGCCTGATGCTGCAGGCCAAACTGAACGCGGACAAATGTAACTTTTGTGACTGGCAGAACGGAAGGTGTAATCTTCAAACTTTTATAGATAACAACTACGGGAATGCCTGTCACAAATGAGATTATGATGAAGAAGTAGAATAGGAAGAATAATAACAGTGGAATAAAAAGAATATGTAGAATAGGAAGAATAATAATAGTTGAATAAAATGAATATGAAGAATGTAATCAAAAAAAAAAAAAGGTAAAGGATGAAGAAGAAGATGAATAAGGTGAAGAAGAAGTTGATGTCAAAGATGCTGATGATGATGATGAAGATGAAAGTGTGGGAAAAGTAAAAAAAAAAAAAAAAAAAAAAGAAGGGGAAGGGCGTGGAATAGTGAAACATCAATATCTGACAAAATTAAAAAAAAATTTACATAGTCAATATCTTTGTCACTCCGAACGTCTTAAAAAAAAACAAAAAACATGCTATTCTATTTGATTGGGATAAACCTCTATGACTTTAATGTCTCCGCCACCTCCCCAAATACATCCGGCATTATTCTTAGTTGTTTTCCTTCATGTAGAATGAACCTACAAGGCAAGAAAGGGTTTATTTTAATTCCGATATTTTGGTCCCATTGACTTGCATTGGGATCGGGTATCGGTATCGGCGATATCCGATATTTTTTGAATATCGGCTGATCCTATCCGATACCGATACTTTCCGATATCGGAAGGTATCGCTCAACACTAGTAATGTTGCATACATTGTGGTCAGCTGGTTGCCCAAATGCTGAAATGTTGATGACCAGCAAAAGTTTAAAAAAAAACAAAAATAGTACATTCCACTCACTTCTCACCTGGCCTTTCCCTCCGCTTCTCGTTACGCAACATCTGTTCATTCTAGGCCCACTGAATAAGGAAGAAGAAAAGCATTACTGTAAATAATCGCACACCATCAAGAGATAGATAGCAATTATATAAAATATAACAACTGATTTTATTGACACATCAAGAAAACATCACAAACAATAAAAACATAGTTAAAACATACAAAACATCATCAAAGACACACAGGGAATAAAGACCATAGTTCAGTGTAATAATGTAACCCAACAATAACCTATTGGCTCATGGGGTGGTACACAGAAAAATTACTAAGGTTGGACAATGCCATGATAGCCCATGGAGGCACATAAAGCAGTGCAAAGAGAAGATAAGTAATATGCACAGAATGGCTGCCCAGGCAAAATATATGTAAAAGGCCACGAACCAAAAAACAGGCTAGCGGGTGACCTGTACTAAATCATACCACTGGGTCTCAGAAAATAGATGGGAGAAAATCTCCCATAAGAATACAACCTGGTGCAACGATGCCCATTCTAGGCCCACTGTCTGTTCATACTAAGCCTGGATGAAGAGACGTGCAGACAAAAGGCGTCTGGATTCTCTGTGTATCCATCCTGGTGGCAAGGTATGGCTTTTGTCCAGGTACATCAGGCTGAAGGTTCTTTCTTACAAGTTGGGTCCTTGTTTTATCGGGCCTTTTGAGATGTTGAAGTAGATCAATGAAGTCTCCTATAAATTGAAGCTGCCTCCTCTGCGGATTCCAAATTCCTTCCTCTCTATGGAAACCGGTCATCCTGAGTCCCTTCTTCAAGGATCCCAGTACCACGCCCATGCCAACAGCCTCGAATGATGTTTTTGAAGTGGAGACCATCTTGGCCATGAAGAGGGTGAGAGGCAAGACCTTCTTCCTTGTTGACTGTAAGGAATTTGGTCCTGAAATAAGGTCCTGGGAGCCTAAGGAGAATATTCATGCTCTGATTCTACTCCAGAACTTCCTAGATGGCTTGAAGAGGAGGGGGCATAAAGTGGATCCCTGCTCTGACAGGCAGGGTTGCCGGCATGTCTCTTCACTCACCCATGCTGCAGACAGTTCTTCCCCTCCCCATGCTTGGCATGCTTCCAGCCGGTCCTATATCCATGTCCATAGGACACGTGCGCATGCGCTCCTGCCCTCTTAAAGGGTCAGCATGTGCACTTGCTATTTCCTACCCAGCCAATGGCTATGAGTCATTATGTATATATTGCTTCCTCCTCACGGGGGAGGTGCCTGAACAACCTTCCTGTTTCGCAGTCTAAGTTGTGTAAGGTTGCATACCAGACCCCACTGCATTCAACTTTAGACCCTGCCTGCTACACTCTAATGCAGACCTTGCCTGCTGCACTCAACTGCAGATCCTGCCTGCTGTACTCTAATGCAGACCCTGACTGCTGTACTCTACTGCAGATCCTGTCAGCTGCACTCTGATACAAACACTGCCTGCTGCACACTGATACAAACTCTGTCTGCCGCACTCTTATGCGAACTGTCTGCTGCATTCTAATACAAACTCTGCCAGCTTCTCCCTCCAGTCTGCCCTCTGGGTCCAGCTGCTGTGCGCCCATTGGTCTGTCCTGGAGTGGCACCTGGCATTCATCGGGAGCCAAGTCTATCCTCAAAATCAGAGGCTTTAGTGAACAGTCAGGTGTTCGCTTAATCATACCCCTCCAGGCTTTCCATGGTCTGTGGCACAGTGGTTCCACAAACCACATCTGTGACAGTTTTCACCTTGAACAGGCCAAATTCTGACCAGTGTAACTTTATGTGGTAATAATTCTGGAATGCTTCAACATATCTCAGGGATTCTGAGACCTGTTTTTTCAGAGACACATTGTACTTTATGGTAGTGGTACATTTTTTCTGTTTATTTGTAAAAATATTAGAATTTTGCCAAAAATTTAGAAAATTTAGCAATTTTCAAACTTTTAATTTGTATGCCCTTAAACCAGATAAGTATGTATATCACACAAAATAGCTAATTAATAACATTTACCACATGTCTACTTAATATTAGCATCAGTTTTGAAACATATTTTTTGTTAGGAAGTTAAAAATGTTAAAAGTTGATCAGCAAATTTCTCATTTTTCCAACAAAATAGTTTTTAAGGACCTCTTTATATTCTAGTTGACTTTGAGGGGCCTATATTAAAGAAAATACCCAAAAGTAACACCATCTTAAAACCTGCACCCCTCAAAATGCTCAAAACCAGATTCAAGAAGTTGGCTCAAAGGAAAAGGAGCACCATTTGTCTTTTTAAACACAAAATTCCGTGAAATCTATAGCGGACGCTGTGTAGTGTTTGCAGAGCACATGTTGTACTTAAACAGTGGAAACCTCCCACAAGTGACTCCATTTTGAAAACTACACTTGTCAAGGCAGTTATATAGAGGTATGGTTAGCACCCTGAACTCGTATTTGCATCACAGAATTTTGTATCAAATTTTAAAATGATAAAATACATTTTGAACACAAAAATGTTGTTTTTGCCACAAAGTGTTAATTTTTTCAAGGGTGACAAGGTAAACTGAAACATACAATTTTGTTTTTCAATTTCACCTGAGTACACTGATAACTGAAACGTGGTTGGGAACTATTGTTTGGGCACACAGCAGAGTCTGGAAGAGAAGAAACACCATTTTACGTTTAAAGTGCAAAATTGGCTGGAATAGATTGTGGATGCCATGTCGCATTTGCAGAGCCCCAGATGGGTCAGCACAGCAGAACCCCTCCATAAGTGCCCCGTTTTACAAATTACACCCTTCAGTGAATAAATTTAGGAGTGCAGTGAGCATATTGACACCATATGTGCCTCACAGAATTTTATACCATTGGGCAGTGAAGAAATAATTATTCACTACTAAAATGTTGTTTTAATACCAAATTTTTACATTTTATAAGGGCTAAAAGGCAAAAATGGACAGTTTGCTGTGCAATTTCTCATGAGTGCACCAATACCCTAGATGTAATCTGGACATACTTTTCAGGAACAGTGGAAAGCTCAGAAGAGAAATAGTGTCACTATTTGATTTTTCAAGCACAGATTTTCCTAGAATAGATTGCCGACTCCATATACCGAGCAACTAAGTGCCAGAAGATCAGAATTCCCCTTCAAGTAACCCTATTTTTTAAATTGATCTACAGGTGTAGTGATGAATGATTTCACACCATGTTTTTTTTCCAGAATCAAGCAGCAGACATGCACAGGTAAATTAAGTGGATTCACATCGCTACAGAAATGACAAACATGTAAACGCTAAATGTGGTTTAGGTACACTGTGACTCAGAAGGGAGGGGGGGGGGCATTTGGATTTATGAGTCCAAATTTTGGGGGGAGATTTTTTGGGCGGGTCAAGGAGCCAAAGCGCTTTCCCAGAACCTTTGTGCTCTCCGTAATGTGGAAGCCTCCTATGCTTCAATTGATAAATGACGGACCTAAGTGGGAACTTGCTATTTTTGTGAATTGAGGTGAAGCTTTTATTAGGAACATTTTATATTAAATTGTGGACATGTGTCTTTGGTGCCATTTTGTGAGTGTAACAGCGTAGTGAGGCTGCTGCTGCAAGTAGTCAGATAGTTAGCCAGGGCGTTTATTCTTCACTAGTTTAGATAGATAGGATCCTGTGTCAAATTAACCTTCCAGCTTAAAAATCTGGAGTACTAATTCTGTGGTACAGCCAAAATTCGCCACTTCAGTATATAAATCCTTAGTGCTACTGATTCTGTGGTCCACGTTGTAGCATCTTAATTCTTTGTGCTAATTGTTTATTCCAGCCACCAGTCCACATTTCAGCATCTAAATCGTTTGTGCTAATTCTGTAGTCCAGCCAAAAAATAAATAAATACTGATTGTTAATTTAGTGGAAGGTGACTGACAGGTAGGTAAGGCCCTACGGTTGTGAAACAGCTGATTAAAAGAGGGGTAGGGTACATCCAACATGAGTGGGAAAAAATTAGGTCATGGTGTAAGAGGGAATAGGTGTGGTGTTCGCGGTGTATGTGAGGTAGGTTGTAATGTCCTTGGCTTCACAGAAACATGGCTAACACCCTCTGACACCGCCTCCCCTGCTGGGCTGTGTTACGGAGGCCACCACTTCACCCACACCCCTCGACCCGGCAACAAACATGGTGGAGGAGTGGGTCTTCTCCTTTCTTCAAACTGCACCTTTAACCCAATCCCACCTCTACCCTCCCTTATCCTCCCCTCTTTTGAAGTCCATCTACTCTCCCTCCAACCTCCAAGAGGCCATCATATACCGACCTCCAGGCCCGGCCACTGCCTTTATTGACCAATTCTCCACCTGGCTTCTTCACTTTCTCTCTGCTGACATTCCCAATATCATCATGGGTGACTTCAACATCCCCATTGATACTCTTCAGTCAACAGCCTCCAAACTTCTGTCCCTTACCTCATCCTTTGGACTTACTCAGTGGTCCTCCGCAGCCACCCACACAGATGGACATACATTAGACCTGGTATTCACCAGTCTCTGCTCTCTATCTAACTTCACCACCTCCCCTCTCTCTGTATTCGACCACCATCTGCTCACCTTCTCATCCCTGTCCTCCTCACCAGTCATCCATGCCCAGCAAAATGCGCACCCCTGCAGAAACCTTGCACACCTAGACACCCACACACCCTCTGACTCTATCCTACCACTGGCATCCATATCCTCACTCCACGACACAGACAGTGCCACTGCTTTCTACAATGCCACTCTTGCATCAGCTTTTGACACAGTTTCCCCTCTCATCCATGGCAGAGTGCGACGTACCAATAGACAACCTTGGCACAATAAAACCACTAAAAAGCTCCGGCAAGTGTCCAGGGTTGCGGAGCGGCGTTGGAAGAAAACACACTTGCAAGACGACTTCACTGCATTCAAACAGGCAGCACTCGCTTTTAAATCTGCTCTCATCTCTGCTAAACAGGTCTACTTCACAACCCTTGTATCTTCCCTATCCTACAACCCCAAACAGTTATTCAAAACCTTTAACTCTCTCCTCCACCCCCCACTGCTTATCCAACCTCCCTCATTTCTGCTGAGGACTTTGCCACACACTTTGAAAATAAGATCAACCAGACAAGGCAAGTCTTCATTGTTCAACCACCACAACCCCTTTCTATACCAGACCAATGCCCAAACCCCATAGCCTCCCTATCCAACATCACTGAAGGGGGGCTTAATTGTCTCCTCTCCAAATCGCACCTCACGACCTGTGCGCTGGACCCCATCCCATCCCACCTCCTCCCCAACCTCACCACCACACTTATCCCATCCCTAACCCACCTCTTCAACCTATCACTATCTTCTGGCACCTTCCCTTCTGCTTTCAAACATGCCACAATCACGCCTATCCTTAAAAAGTCAACCCTCGATCCAACTGCTATGTCCAGCTATCGCCCAATATCACTGCTCCCATTCGCTTCCAAACTCCTGGAGCAGCACGTCCACTCTGAGATTTCCTCCCACCTCTCATCTAACTTGCTCTTTGACAATCTACAATCTGGTTTCTGCCCCATCACTCAACTGAGACAGCCCTGATCAAAATCACTAACGACCTACTTACCGTGAAAGCTAATGGACAATACTCTGTAATCCTCCTTCTAGACCTGTCCTCTGCTTTCAACACAGTTGACCACTGCCTCTTACTACAGATTCTCTCCTCCTTTGGCATCAAAGACCTCGCCCTAACCTGGATCTCCTCGTACCTTTCCAACCGCAAATTCAGCCTCTCCCACTCCCACACTACCTCCTCATCCCACCCTCTCTCTGTTGGAGTCCCCCTAAGCTCTGTTCTATGACCCCTACTCTTCTCAATCTATACACTTGGCTTGGGTCAACTCATAAAGTCCCATGGATTCCAGTACCACCTCTATGCTGATGACACTCAGATCTACCTCTCTGGCCCAGACTTCACCGCACTGCTGTCCAGAATCCCAGATTGCCTATCAGTCGTATCCTCCTTCTTCTCCTCTCGTTTCCTCAAACTCAATGTGGACAAATCTGAACTCATCATCTTTCCTCCATCCCATAGATCTTCCTTACCTGACCAATCAATCACAATCAATGACATCATGCTTTCCCCCGTACCGGAAGTCCGCTGCCTCGCAGTAACCTTTGACTCTGCCCTGTCCTTCAAACTGCAAATCCAAGCTCTTTCCACCTCCTGTCGCCTCCAGCTCAAAAATATCTCCAGAATCCATCCTTTCCTCAACAGCGAATCTACTAAAATGCTTGTGCATGCCCTAATCATCTCCCGCCTTGACTACTGCAACATACTTTTCTGCGGCCTCCTTGCTAACACCCTTGCACCTCTCCAGTCCATCCTTAACTCTGCTGCCCGACTAATTCATCTCTCTTCTCGCTACTGCTCTGCTTCCCCCCTCTGCAAATCTCTTCACTGGCTCCCATTCCCTCAGCGTATCCAGTTCAAATTACTAATACTGACCTACAAAGCCATCCACAACCTGTCTCCTCCATATATCTCTGAACTAATCTCCTGATATCTTCCCTCACGTGATCTCCGGTCCTCCCAAGAACTCCTTCTCTCCTCCACACTTATTCGCTCCTCATCCAACCGCCTCCAAGACTTCTCCCGAATATCCCCCATCCTCTGGAATTCTTTGCCCCAACACGTCCGACTATCAACCACATTCGGATCCTTCAGACGGAACCTGAAAACCCATCTCTTCAGGAAAGCCTACAGCCTGCACTGACCCCGCTGCTTCCTCATCACTACTGCAACTACCGCCTCACCAACACCGGATCTCCTGCAACCTTCAACCTACTGTCTCCTTCCCCATAATCCTGCAGAATGTAAGCCCGCAAGGGCAGGGTCCTCGCCCCTCTGTATAAGTCTGTCATTGTTAGTTTGTTTACTGTAAGTGATATCTGTAACTTGTATGTAACCCCTTCTCATGTACAGCACCATGGAATCAATGGTGCTATATAAATAAATAATAATAATGTTGCTGAAAGCTCTACTGAACACCGGCTCATGCTATCCAAAGACAATTGACAACTTCTGTTACTCATCCATCTCTTACTAATCAATTAGTAAGCTAGAAAAGCTGGACCAGGCCCTGTACCATCCATCCATGTTGTGGCTATTATACAATTTCTACTGTGGGTCAATTGATGCCACTTTTCCTGGTGTCTGACCCTAATTTTTTATAATGTTTGGACTCCAAGTTGGGTCTCCACCATGAGTGTTGCCTGAATTTCGCAGGGCTCCTAGAGCACCAGGCCTACACCTGTCACTCATCCACCTGTTACTGATCAATGTTTAAGCTAGAAATGCTGGTCCAAGTCCTGTCCTAGGCCTTATCACATGCTTCCATGCTGAGCAATTATAATATTTGTACTCTGGGTGAATTGATGCCGGTTTTCCTGGTGTCTGACCGTAATTTGAGCTGTTTTGGCAGCTTTAGGGCTCTCCTGAAGGTGTTGTCTATGTGCTTGGTTTTACCTCCCACTGTACTCAATGGGGGTTAGTTATGTTCGGTGAGCTGTTTGGCAAACATCGGGAAGTTCGCTGACTTAAAATGTTTGCTCATCTCTACTGAGGGATCCATTCATTATAATGAGGCAGCAGAGTTACTCTGGACTCAGTCTGGTCCCTGTTCAGCTGTGTGACTTTCAGAGGTGCACAAAACTGTAGCGGGGACAGTGCTTCTATGCACACTTAAAAAGAAGGACACCCTTGAATCATAGGCCAAACAGCGACCATAGTGTCTCCATCTACTTCATCATAGGGAATCTTCTGCAGGGGGTTCCATCTGAATCACGTAATTCAGAGATTTACACGGAAAACCCATTATAAGCGCTCAGCATAGAGCGCAGGATAAATGTGAGCTGAGCATTACAGCGATCTGTAGGAGGTAGAATAAACAAATAAACAGCAGGTCAAGAATTAGCTTTATTTATTTTTTATCCTGCTGTATAAGTGGTTAGACAAATCTATTCTGTTCAATGCGATTAGAGGTACCAGATTTACAAAGTTTTTTTATGTTTGGCTGCTATCACAAACTAAAAGAAGCTTTTTTTTTGCAAAAACAAGTTTTTGCATCGCAATATTTTGAGCATTATAATTTTTCTATATTTCTGCCGACAGTGTCATAAGAGGGCTAGTTTTTGTGAAGAGTTAACATTTTTGTTGGTACTATTTTCTGGCACATAACATTTTTTGATCGCTTTCTTTTCTGATTTTTTGGGAGGCAGAATGAACAAAAACCAGCAATTCAAGTACTGTTTTTTTTCTTATGCCTCTCAACATGTTGTAGAAAAGATAAGGCAGCTTTATTCTTCAGGCCAGTACGATTACATTGATACTACATTTATATTTTTTTTTTTATGTTTTGCCGCTTTTACACAATAAAAACAATTTTATAGGATTGTTTTTGCATTGCTTTATTCTAAGAGCTATAGCTTTTTTATTTCTCTACTGTTGGAGCCCTATGACAGTTTGCTTTTTGCGGGACCAGATGACATTTCCAGCAATACAATTTTATATTTACATTCGACTTTTTATGTTGCTTTATTCCACTTTTTGTTTGTCAGTATGATGAAAAAGAATCAATTTTTGACTCATTTTGCATTTTTTTGTATGGAGATCACTGAAGGGGTTGACTAGTTTTGTTCAATTTTGCTTTTATATAAATATACCTATTTATTGGTACTATATATACTCGAGTATAAGCCGACCGGAGTATAAGCCGAGACCCCTAATTTTGCCACAAAAAACTGGGAAAACTTAATGACTTGAGTATAAGCCTAGGGTGGAAAATACAGCAGCTACCGGTAAATGTCAAAAATACAAATAGATATCAATAAAAGTAAAATTAATTGAGGCATCAGTAGGTTAAATGTTTTTGAATATCCATATTGAATCAGGAGCCCCATATTATGCTCCATACAAAATATGCCCCATATAATGCTGCACAAATGTGGATTATGGCCCCATATAATGCTCCACAAAGTTTATGATGGGCCCCATAAGATGCTCCATATTAAAATATGCCACAAAAAATGCTGCACAAATGCGGATTATGGCCCCATAAGATGCTCCATAAAGATATTTGCCCCATATAAAGCTGCACAAACAAGTGATGCCAGTCCATAGCTTCAATGCCTTCATCTTGCAGGAACTGCTGACTAGTGTTGAGAGATACCTTCCGATATTTGAAAGTATCGGTATCGGATGGTATAGGCCGATACATGCAAAATATCGGATCTCGCCGATACCGATATCCGATACCAATACAAGTCAATGGGACACAAACATCGGAATGTATCCTCGATGGTTCCCAGGGTCTGAAGGAGAGGAAATTCTCCTTCAGGCCCTGGGATCCATATTAATGTAAAAAAATAAAGAATAAAAATAAAAAATATGGCTATACTTACCCCTCCAAAGGACCCTGGCTTTCACCGCTGCAAGCGTCCGCCTCCGATCCTGAGAATTGCAGAGAGTGAAGGACCTTCGATGACGTCACGGTCCTGACCGCTCACGTGACTACTCACCTGACCGCGACGTCATCGAAGGTCCTTCACTCACTACATTCTCAGGAACGGAGGCGGACGCTTGCAGCGGTGACAGCCAGGGTTCTTCGGATGGGTGAGTATAGCCATATTTTTTTATTTTTATTCTTTATTTTTTACATTAATATGGATCCCAGGGCCTGAAGGAGAGTTTCCTCTCCTCCAGACCCTGGGAACCATACGCACCGCACACTCCGATACCGATTTCCGATATCACAAAAATATCGGAACTTGGTATCGGAATTCCGATACAGCAAGTATCGGCCGATACCCGATACTTGCAGTATCGGAATGCTCAACACTACTGCTGACATATTCCATCCACATGAGGTCTGGCATTGTCCTGCATTAGGAGGAATCCAGGGCCAACCGCTCCAGCATATGGTCTCACAAAGGGTCTGAGGATCTCATCTCAGTACCTAATGGCAGTCCGGCTACCTCTGGTGAGCACATGGAGGGCTGTGCGTCCCTCCAAAGAAATGCCACCCCACACCATTACTGACCCACTGCCAAACCGGTCATGCTTAAGAATGTTGCAGGCAGCAGATCGCTCTCCATGGCGTCTCCAGACTCTGTCACGTCTGTCACATGTCCTCAGTGTGAACCTGCTTTCATCTGTGAAGAGCACAGGGCGCCAGTGGCGAATTTGCCAATCCTGGTGTTCTTTGGCAAATGCCAAGCATGGTGTGAAGCTATGAGCACAACCCCCATCTGTGGATTTCAAGCACTCAGACACTCCTCATGGAGTCAGTTTTTAACCATTTGTGCAGACACATGCACATTTGTGGCCTCCTGGAGGTCATTTTTCAGGGCTCTAGCAGTGCTCCTCCTGTTCCTCCTTGCACAAAGGCTGAGATAACGGTCCTGCTGCTGGGTTATTGTCCTCCTATGGCCCCCTCCACGTCTCCTGGTGTAACAATATGTAGGTACTATGGAATCTGATAGCGTGGGATAAAACCAGTCTGAAAGCAAAGCTGCAGTAAATGATGTATTTAAACAAAACAGAAATGCAAACAGAACTAACACAGATATTCCTGCAATTGTAATTGGATGCTCAGCACAATATGGTAAACAGAAAAGCAAACAGAACTAACACAGATTTTCCTGCAATTGCAATGAGGTGCTCAGCACAATATGGTAAATCACAGCACAGTGAATAGCGGGGCGCGACCGCTTATATGAACCAGTCCAGCAAGGATATGACGAAGGGGCAAACAAGACACTTGACAAGGAAGTCGAGTAGGTTATTAGTGGAAATGCACACAGTACTTAAACTCGGGAATCCAGCAGAAGTGACGTAGAAATGCACACAGTACTTAAACAAGGAAGTCCAGCAAAACTTGATCACACGTGCTTACAGCACTTTTTTGTGGAAGTTCAATAATATGCAGGTGGTGCGTTAAGCATGAAGTCCTGGTGAAAGAGGATGAAGGGAAAAAGAGCACTATCTAAGCATAGTAGATGAGTAAATACTCTCTTGGTAAGAAAAGCAACACTAAAATCTTGCTCACCTGGTGTGGTTGTGCAAAGAGGCACAACACTGGGAAAAGTTTAGCAAACAAGGGAAATCCTTCCACAGGTGTGCTGCCCGTCACAGCAGTTCCAGAGGTGAGATGCAGCTGAAAGGGGCGAGGCAGACCACCAAGTAGTGAGCAGCTGAAGCAGGGAGTTCACCAGGCCACAGGCAGAAGCTCAGGAGCCAGCAACACAAAATACTCAGGCACAGAAGAACACATGACTTGGACTTAAATAATCAGGACAGACAGGAAGTTTCATGACAGGGTGAGATCCAAGACTCCATTTTGGATCAGGGCAAACAGGAACAAGGGAAGTCCGGAATTCTTACAACTCGCCTGTCTACTGGTAGCTCCTCTAGCCTCTGGACACTATGCTGACAGACACAGCATACCTTCTTAGGCTACGTTCACACTAGCGTTGCTCCGCCCTGCGTCGGCGACGCAACGCGCGACGCACGAAAAAACGCGCACAAACGCACATAAAAACGCGCGCGTTTTGCGACGCGTGCGTCGTTTTTTGACGAGAATCGGACGCACAGAAAATGCAACTTGTTGCATTTTCTTGCGTCCGACGCTAGCGTCGTAAACGACGCAAGTGTCAAAAAACGCCACCCAAAAAACGCACGCGTCCCCTATGTTAAACATAGGGGCGCGTCGCCGCTGCGTCGCCGCTGCGTCACCGGCGCAACAGCGACGCACATTGGCGGAACGCCAATGTGAACGTAGCCTTACCACGTCTCGCATTGATCTTCCATCCTGGATAAGCTGCACTACCTGAGCCACTTGTGTGGGTTGTAGCGTCCGTCTCATGCTACCACGAGTGTGAAAGCACAACCAACATTCAAAAGTGACCAAAACATCAGCCAGAAAGCATTGGTACTGAGATGTGGTCTGTGGTCCCCACCTGCAGAACCACTCCTTTATTGAGCGTGTCTTGATAATTGCCAATAATTTAATCTGTTGTCTATTCCAATTGCACAACAGCATGTGAAATTGATTGTCAAACAGTGTTGCTTCCTAAGTGGACACTTTGATTTCACAGAAGTTTGATGTACTTGGACTTATACTCTGTTGTTTAAGTGTTCCCTTTATTTTATTGAGCAGTATATATATATATATATATATATATATATATATAAATATATATATATATCTACTATATAATTGTCTAAGGGTCACTTCCGTCTTTCTGTCTGCCTGTCCTTCTGTCTTTCTGTCTGTCTGTCACGGATATTCATTGGTCGCGGCCTCTGTCTGTCATGGAATCCAAGTCGCTGATTGGTCGTGGCAAAACGCCCACGACCATTGCCACGAAAAATCAGCGACGGCCACAGTTCGGCAGCAATATGGCCGCTCTTCCCTCCCCGCAGTCAGTGCCCGCTCTATACTCCACTACCAGTTATCCAGTCAGCCCTCACACAGGGTTAATGCCAGTGTTACCGGAGTACGGTGTAATGCACTCCGGTTACGCAGCTATTAACCCTGTGTGACCAACTTTTTACTATTGATGCTGTGCATGCAGCATCAATAGTAAAAAGATCTAATTTTACAAATAAGAATAATAAAAAAAAAGGTTATTCTCACCCTCCGATGTCGCGTCCTGTCCTCGGCAGAGCAAGCAGCAGGTTCCGGTGCTAAGGATGCTATGCGAGAAGGACCTGCCATGACGTCACGGTCATGTGACCGTGACGTCATCACAGGTCCTGCGCTCATACAAACCCTGGGACCGGAAGCTGCCGCGTGCACCGCACACAGGCGACAGGACTACAAGGGGCCCTCGGAAGGTGAGTATATGTTTATTTTTTATTTTTTAACCTGTTACATATGTGGCTGGGCAATATACTACGTAGCTGGTCAATATACTACGTGACTGGGCAGTATACTATGTGTCTGTGCTGTATACTACATGGCTCTGTGCTGTATACTACGTCGCTGTGCAATATACTACGTGACTGGGCAATATACTACGTGACTGGGCAATATAACACATGACTGGGCAATATACTATGTGACTGGGCAGTATACTACGTGTCTGTGCTGTATACTACATGGCTCTGTGCTGTATACTACGTCGATGTGCAATATACTACGTGGCAGGGCAATATACAACGTCACTGGGCAATATACTATGTGACTGGGCAATATACTATGTGACTGGGCAATATACTACGTGGCTGGGCAATATACTATGTGGCTGGGCAATATACAACGTCACTGAGCAATATACTACGTAGCTGGGCAATATACTATGTCACTGGGCAGTATACTACGTGACTGGGCAATATACTACATGACTGGGCAATATACTACGTAACTGGGCAATATACTACGTGGCTCGGCAATATACTATGTGGCTGTGCAATATACTATGTCACTGGGCAATACACTACATGGCTGGTCAATATACTATGTAGCTGGGCAATATACTACGTGGCTGGGCAATATACTACGTGGTTGGGCAATATACTACGTGCCTGGCCAATATACTACGTGGGTTGTGCAATATACTACGTGGACTTGCATATTCTAGAATACCCGATGCGTTAGAATCGGGCCACCATCTAGTATATATATATTAGAATCGGGCCACCATCTAGTATATATATATATATATATATATATATATATATACATATATATATATATATGCATGTTTCAAACATTGAATACAAGTCAGGTGAGAATGTGGCACTACTGATGGGAAAAAAATATATGTACTGTATATATACTACGTATTAATATAAATATGTATATATGTATACTGTGTATATATATATATATATATATATATATATATATATACACCATATTTTACTTCACTGTTTGACATATTTTAAGATCCTCACATAAGAAAAACACTATTTTGACCCAAAAAATAAATGGCCAAAGGTGATGTGAGTGAACCATAAGTGCACTATTTTTCCATCAGCATTGCCATTCTCACCTGACTTGTATTCAAGATTTGATGGCTTGTTACCTTTTCCAGTGTTTGTACAGCACTGCCATGCTACTTTGAAGTCAATCAAATACCATGCCATTTACAAACAATATGATCGAGGTCAGCTAGTACTAAAGAATATGATTGTCCTGTCCATGGCCTACCTAAGAACGCTTGTTGAAGGGGAAAATAGATGATGATAGAACACATGCATTACTGATGTCTAAGGTGAGCCTGCTTCTGACTTGGCCGAGGCAATTGTTCAAGTCCATTTCATTTCATTTCTGAGAAAACATATGACCTCTGTAATGATGACAAGGTCAATGAGAATCACAGACATCTGCCTAAGTGCCAATCATAGATGTTCAACATTAAGGGCACAACTACAAATAAAAGACCGTTTTATGGATGGGTCAATAACAAATGAGAGCACGGTGAACAAGACAGAAGTGTGCAATCATTTTATAAATACTGTACTGTAAATCTATCACCTAACATTGTGCTGGAAGGTTTTCTTGTTGTTGATTGCATATGCAATATAAATGGTTAATTCATGGTAATATTACTGTGATGGCATATGTAATGTTAGGAAACTATTACTGGTATCCTTCAAAAACTATTACATTTTCATATAAACTCTAATAAGAGCGTTATTATCTAACAACCGGGTACCAAGTACCCAAACACACCACGCTCACAAAAAGTGTTTTGAAAAATTAACAAATTTTATTATTAAAAACACAGAAAATATCCAAATGTAGTATTCATTAAAGGGAACCTGTCACCTGAATTTGGCGGGACTGGTTTTGGGTCATATGGGCGGAGTTTTCGGGTGTTTGATTCACCATTTCCTTACCTGCTGGCTGCATGCTGGCCGAACTATTGGATTGAAGTTCATTCTCTGTCCTCCGTAGTACATGCCTGCGCAAAGTAATCTTACCTTGCGCAGGCGTGTACTATGGAAGACAGAGAATGAACTTCAATCCAATATTTCGGCCAGCATGCAGCCAGCAGGTAAGGAAAGGGTGAATCAAACACCCGAAAACTCCGCCCATATGACCCAAAACTGGTCCCGCCAAATTCAGGTGACAGGTTCCCTTTAAGAGGAAAGGATGAGTACCCAAGTACATAGCACAAAAAAGTGATACAAGAAATAGTATACAGGCTTCTGGGATCATATAGTCTGTGTAATAGCATATGGGCATCCCAAATATATAAGCCCTAATCTAAATAGACCTAAAGTGCATAGTGCCAAGTTCCCAGTCCATTTTAACACATATAGAATGCCTGACACATACCCATGTGGTGAGCCCGTCCTTAGTATCCCACACGTCCTGATGTACGTTTCGCGTCTTCCGCTTTCTCAAGGGAGAAAAAGATAATTGTGCATGTCATGTCTACATAGTTGCTGGCTTATATGGTATCCCCACTCACCTATTGCCCAATAGTGTGTCGCGCACGGCGCCGCCGCCCCCGGGTCTTAGGTGCATCTAATGCCGGCACTCAGCTTCTGCGTGCAGGGAGGAAATCCCCCGTGACGTCATATCTGCACGCCGGAGTTAAAAGAGACCTTCAAAAAGATGTCGGATCCCGGAGAGTGGTGCACATGTGCGTCGCCATTTTGTTGATTTTGCTGGTGTGTGGGATAGTTGGACACTGTCATTTAAACGAGCAACCCCTGGGGCAGAGGGCCACCCCCCAGGAGTAGAACGGTCAGGCCCGCAAAATTGGAGAGTCAAATACATCGGAGGGCGACCAGTTCTCCCCATCGTGATCAACGGTATCCCCATGAACGCTTTGCTGGACACCGGTTCCCAGGTGACGACTATGCCTTACATCCTTTATAAACGTTATTGGGAGGACACCGACATTACCCGTGGCCCCGATGATGATTTTACCATAATAGCTAGTAATGGTCAGCCACTCCACAAGTGGGGTATAAAGAGGTCACCATTAAGGTGGGGTGGGTAGAATTGGAGGCCCAGGGAATTGTCATTGTTGATATTGACCGACGTGAATGTAACCCCATGATGACCATCGGTACTAATGTCATAGAAAATTGTCTTGCAGAAGTTATTGTCATGTTGCAGCAGGTAGCAGAGACAGCTGGTTACAGTGAACAACGTGCCTTGCAGAAAGAAATCAGAGCCCTGATGCAGAGACAGCAGGTGGAGTTGACTAGTGGTGAAATTGGCCGGGTCACAGTGAGTGATTCGAACCCCATTGCGATACCCCCCAGAAGTGAAATGTTAATATGGTGTCGGGCAGCCATAGGCCTCAGGAGTAAAGACTATCAGGCCCTGGTAGAACCTGTGTATTCCGATAATAGGCCTACCCTCCTGACAGCCAGAGGGGTGGTTAATGTCCGCAAGGGGAGGGTGCCAGTACGTGTTCTTAACTGTGGGGAGGAAGCAGACCACCTAACCAAATATGTCACACTTGCCAAGCTGTTTACTGTTAATAATAGTGTGATACAGGCACCCGGGCTCTTGGTCCCGTCCAATCCGGAGGAGAACAACGGCTCTGCAGGGCAATCGAAAGATTGGTGTCGGGAATTACATGTGGGCACTGATTCTACCCCATCTCACCAGACACAGGGGGCCTACAGGGTGGTTCATGAGTATGAGCGGGTATTCAGCAAGCACCCCCTAGATTTCGGGCAGGTAAAAGGGATTCAACATCATATCCCCACAGGAAATCACCCACCCATAAAAGAGAGATACCGTCCTGTACCCCCAGCTCATTATCAGTGTGCCAAGGACATGTTGCGAGAGATGAAGGAGGCTGGGATAGTGAGAGACAGTTGTAGCCCCTGGGCAGCTCCATTAGTCCTCGTTAGGAAGAAAGATGGCACCATGAGGATGTGTGTGGATTATAGGCAACTAAACCGCATTACACATAAGGATGCATACCCCCTGCCCAGGATAGAGGAGTCCTTGGCTGCTTTAAAGTCTGCTAACTACTTCTCTACCTTTGATCTCACCAGTGGGTACTGGCAGGTTCCCGTGGCAGAGGCGGACAAGGAAAAGACGGCCTTGACGACGCCGATGGTTCTCTGCGAGTTCAACTACATGCCCTTCGGATTGTGTAACGGTCCAGGGACGTTCTAGAGGATGATGGAGTGCTGTCTGGGACACAAGAACTTTGAAACCATGCTGCTATATCTGGACGATGTCATTGTCTTCTCTAAAACCTATGAAGACCATTTGAAGCACCTGGCCGAGGTGTTTGAAGCTCTGTCCAACTTTGGCTTAAAGGTGAAACCGTCCAAATGCCATCTGCTAAAACCCAAAGTGCAGTATCTGGGCCATGTGGTGAGTGCCGAAGGAGTGGCCCCAGACCACGACAAGGTCATGGTGATCAAGGACTGGCCAAAGCCCGGTAACCTCCATGAAGTCTGGCAGTTCCTCGGGTTGGTGGGCTACTACCGGAGGTTTATCAAGGACTTCACCAAGAAGGCCTCGCCATTGCAAGACCTGTTGGTGGGCCAATCCAAGAAATCCAAGAGTAAGAATACCCCATTTGATTGGAACGTTGGACTGGAAGGATCGTTCACCTGCTTAAAGTTGGCGCTGACGGGAGAAGAGGTACTGGCCTACCCTGAATATGACCAACTGTTTGTATTGTATATGGATGCCAGCAACGTGGGGCTGGGAGCCGTGCTGTCCCAGGTCCAGAAAGGCAAGGAAAAAGTAATCGCTTACGCCAGCAGGAAACTTCACCCCACTGAAAGAAACCCTGACAACTACAGCTCCTTTAAGCTGGAGTTCCTCGCCGTCGTTTGGGTCATGACGGAGAGGTTCAAGCACTACCTGGCCTCAGCAAAATTCACCGTCTTCATGGATAATAATCCACTAACGCACTTGGATACAGCAAAACTCGGTGCCTTGGAGCAGCGGTGGATGGCCCGGTTGTCCAATTACGACTTCACCATCAAGTACCGGGCAGGGCACAAGAATGCGAATGCCGATGCATTGTCCCAAATGCCTCACTTGCCCGAAACAGGGGAAGATCCAGAAGCATTTGAAGAGGTAGAGCTGCCTGCTTTCCATCGCCCCAAGGCAACTCAGTGTTCCCATCAGGTGGAGAACAAGCACAGGAATAAACAGGGTGCCCCGATGAATCCCCTGCCCCATCATGGGTGGGAAGAGAAACAGGATGGTGACCCTGCGGTCCATCGGGTGAAAGAGCTCCTGACGCAGGCAGGTTTGCATCCTGGCCCGGATGATCCACCAGAGGCATTACAGTTGTGGAAGGAGAGGGGCAAACTGTTTATTCACGATGGCAAGCTGTGCTGCATGAGCATCGACCCACGCACTCATGAATTGGTATGGCAGATCGTGGTCCCAAGACAAGATGTTCCAATGGTCCTGGGAGCGTACCACGATGGGGCAGGACACTTCGGATGGAGGAAGCTAGAGAGGCTACTCCGTGGGAGGTTCTACTGGATTGGCATGAAGAAAGCCATTGAGAAGTGGTGTCGAGAGTGTAGCACCTGTAGCCTACGCAGGAAGGATCGTGACAGCCAACAGGCTCCCTTGCAGCCCATCATCACCAAACGGCCGCTCGAGTTGGTCACGCTGGATCACGTGAAGCTAACACCTAGCCGGTCCGGCTATATCTACGCTCTCACCATCGTGGACCACTACTCCAGATTCCTGGTAGTCGTGCCGGTCAAAGATCTAACGGCTAGGACGGCTGCCAAAACCTTCCAGCAGTACTTCTGTAGACCACATGGGTACCTGGAGAAGGTGCTGACCGATCAGGGGCCAGCATTTGAAGCAGAGGTGTTCCAGGAGTTCTGCAATTTGTACGGGTGTAAGAAGATCAGAACCACACTGTACCATCCACAAACCAACGGGATGTGTGAGAAGATGAACCAGGTGGTGATCGACTTACTGAAGACCTTACCTGTAGAGGAACGGAACTTGTGGCCCACAAAGTTACCAGACTTGGTAGATATGTACAACCACATCCCAGTGAATTCCACCAACTGCACTCCAGCGTACCTGATGCGAGGAAGGTCTAGCAAGTTACCTGTTGATCTGGACATGGGGGTCCTGACCCCCGAAAATATCTCGCCAGATGCGGATTGGGATACAGAGAGGCAGCAAAGGTACCGCAAAGTACAGGAATGTGTAGAAAGAAGTCTCGCCCAAGCCAGACAAAAACAAGAAAGGGACTACAACCAGCATGCTCCCGTGACTCCCTTGTCACCCAGTGAGCAGGTACTCAAATGGAAGAGGAGACTGCACAAGCTTGATGACCAATGGGAAGCAGAACCGTATACCATTCTGCCCTCCAATTTCGACAATACGAAGGTCTGTCTCATCAGCAAAGATGGAGGGGAAACCTCAACGGCAATATCCAGAGACCACCTTAAAATATGCCCCGATAAGCTGAGAGATGGGGAAAGAGACCCCGGGACTTCTTTGCCCGTGGAAGAGGAGAAGATGATACACACTGTTCTTGGCGATTTTCCCCAGTCTTGGACTCAAATGTATCAGGCCATTGTGGTACCTGTCTTAACGTTTCGTCAACTGAAACCGCCAGAACTAAATGTGGTGCCAGGTCATCGGAGCCCGCAAGCACAGCCGACCCACCGGAAGATGCCATGCCAACAGTTGAACCGGCAAGCCCTCCCTCTGCTATCGGTGAATCTGCCATGCCCACCATTAGTAGTAGCAGCCCTGAGAGCTCCAGCATGATCAGTGCTACCCAGACTCACTAGAAGTGTTGCTAGAAGACAGTGCACCACACCAGCGATATCAAGCGTTGCGGGCCCTTTTAGGCCAATAGCAACCCCTGCACTGCAGAGGTCTACACGTAGTACCAAGAATCAAACTCCACTTCGCTACAAAACTTGGAGATACTAATGGTAGATGCTATTTGGTTGAAAATGTTTGTGTAAATATCTTTGTTACAGGTTTAAAAATGGACAATGGAGTGATGGACAGTGAATTGCTCCAAAACTTTCACAGGGACCCCTTTGTTTACCCAGGGTCCCTGCTTTTTCAAGGTTGCACCTACTGAACTGGGAGTCATGAACTATGCATGACCAACCCTTTGCAACGTTCAAGCATCCTCACCTACCATAACGGGAAGCACTGTTATATTTACTTGTTCATAGTATTTCAAAATTTTGTGTGTTTTCTACTAACATGTATTGTTATTCTTCTTGTGGATATAGTATATTGTGGAGAAGTGAGAAGCGAGATCATAGCACAAAGGAGATAGAACCAGAAGGAGTCGTGCCCCTAATACTGTGGCAACATCCTTCTGAAGCGCGCAGCCGGTGGCCGGAGCACTGAGGAAGTAACAGACTCTACGCATTACTTCGAACTACGGCAGGACAGTTAACTATAGGTTGGCTGTCTCACCTTTTACACCTAACAAAGACAAAGGAGGCAATTGTGGGAGAGGGGCGTCTCTAGGGTCTCAGAATAACTCCAGGCCTACCCGTCATACGGGTGCGTCCTAGCCATATCATCTGGGGGACGGAGAACATCAGAACAGATACGACAGTTGTGAGGACTATCCCGTGGTGCTCAGCAGGGAAATACTACAACACCCAGGCGCTAGTAGGTAGGCACTGATTTCCACCTGCAAAGGGAACTCTGGATGTGCCTTCGGACCGGCCGGTCTCAGCCAGCCCTGTTAGCAGTGCTCTGGATTGCGGATCCCGAAGCCTTCAGTAAAGAGGTAAAGAGACTGCAACCCTGTGTCCTCATTACTCATTGCGCCTTGCACCACGCACCAAACCACCACCTTTAATTGGACGCCCCTTAGCAGGGTCACGGACCGGGTCCAGCCACCGTGACATCCCCAGGACCGAGAAAGAGAGGCCCGGTACCGAGTACCCCGCGGCCCTGCATCTGGGGGCGCTCCAAAAATCTCGGCTTATACTCGAGTATATATGTTATGTCTAAGAATGCAAATATTGTTTATCTGCATTTTATAACTATCTCTGTTTTATAACTATTCCTGCCAGTCATAATCATAGTACACCTAAAGTACAACATCTATAAAATTACCATCCATATGATAAATGGTTAATTGTTACAACTGTGTATTATATGTCACTATTAGTTTAATGTAGGACACTTATTAGTGCATTAATTCATATCAGAAAGACTTAATTTCAGTGTAAATTTGCTTTTTAGAACATTCTATAGCTAAATGTACAGCTCAATCATCACTCAATAAAGGGTTGTGACTATTTCTGCTGTAAGAAAATTCTGAAAATTTGATTTTATAAACATGCCTTTTCTGGACAACTTTTCTCCTATGCTCCACTGCCGAATGAGCGGCTGGGTTTGCTATAGTGCCTCTGTATAAACAGAGTAGAGAATTTCGGGTGACAGTTTAGATAGAAGAGAAGAACATGATGATTCTACTTAGATCAGGGAGGAGTAGAGAAAATACTGCTGAAAAAAATGCATTCATTTCTTGTAAGTCTTTTTGCAAACTGTTCTAGCTTCTTATGTTGTACAGAATATACTTCCAAATGTTTTATTTTTTTTTAGGCAAAGACCTATACTAAAAAGCTATTTTATAAGCACCTTTATGCTATCCAGCAATCTTTTAGGCCCCGGTCTCACTGGCGAGTAGCTACCGGATAACTTGGATGACTGCCATCCTATGTTTTATCTGATAGCACTCACTACAATATTATACTATGGAGCAAGGCTGACTAGCATGCCGAGCCAATATGACAAAAAATATGCTGAGATTGACAGCGTATATATCGGACGGTGATCACCCATACAAGTCTATGGGTGCAAGTAAAACATTGTACTGTATGCGCAGTCCAATATACACCAACTCACACAATTGAGAAGATAGAGAAATTAAGTCCTCCAACTAAGTCCTCCATCTTCTCTGCACCTATGATCCAATTCTCGATTACGAAAGAATTGGATCAAAGTAAAACGATACTCGGATCACACTCGCAGCAGAGTTTAAGCCAAGGGTTGTTTGCATATAGCATAGTATTTTCTTAAATGATATAATAATCAGAGGCTACTCACCAGTGTGAGTGAGACCTTAGAGTGATTTATTACAGCTAAATTCTGATTGTTAGGAATCTGGTGGGTACAACACATCAGACCACTGGGAATGTCCTCCATCTATATGAAGAACAAGTGAAACTGTCAGCATTTTCATGACCTATGTTAACATCAATGTAAAGCTTTAGAGGGATTTCCAGAACAGATAAGCTTTATCAGCAATACAAATTAGTTACTGGCATCATGCTTCCCAAGCAGAACAAAGAGGATTAACCCTCACAAAGTGGAATGTGCAGGCGAATAAAACTTTAACTCTGCTTTCTGATATTAAGACTTTCATTTTGTAATGAGGCAGGCTAAAATCAGCAAGCTTCTGAAACTAATCTCACATTAAATCAACTTTTGACCACTTAGCACTCATATACACAATGATATGACAGATCTTTTGGCGTTTTATAATCCCGAATTACATTTGAAATTATGAAAAAAATAGCAGCATCATGTGCTATGCTCAAAAGTATTCAAATGGTTACTTGAAAGGGAGAATATGATACGTTAGAGAAGCACCATAAAGTCCCACATGTAGTGGCTACATGTCTGTATATGTGTCACTGCCCAGGGTTTGTATCTAAAATACAGCGTTTAGAAGGCAAAGAAAACAAACTGGTTATTATTATTATTATTATTGTAGCGCCATTTATTCCATGGCGCTTTACATGTGAGGAGGGGTATACATAATAAAAACAAGTGCAATAATCTTGAACAATACAAGTCACAGCTGGTACAGGAGGAGAGAGGACCCTGCCCGCGAGGGCTCACAATCTACAAGGGATGGGTGAGGATATACTGTATATAGTAAATATTTAAATTTCATAATGCATTTAAGGTCATGTTTACTATTGTTTCAACATGTAATTTTGTTTTACATGAAAAAAAGAACCTAACTAAGGCTTATTGGTGTGCCCCAATGGATCAGAACTGTTGGAAGAACTTGATGCCAAAATCATCAGTTGCCCTCAGGCTTTTTTTGCTATTTAGCGCCAGAATCGGACCTTTCTGGATAACAAAAGTAACAAAAATGTTGTGATAAAGTCACCAGACTGACGACTACACCTGTCCGGTACAAAAATTGATGCACCAGAAAGATAGAAACAATTCCATTGCAGACAATGAGATGAGTTCCTCCATCATTTTCCATCAGATGTTTTTGTTAAGCAAACCAAATGTAAACCAGGACGCGACAGGAGCCATATGTGAAACCAGCCTTATTCAATTACTCTCAAGAAACAGAGCATTGATTTTTGTACAAAGTGGTGCTTATTTATCAATATTATCCAATTCTTAGGAATTTAAGACAAGACAGGCTTAAAATGCGTCAGATTTATCTAAGTGGTTCATGCTGTTTGATAAATGTGGTACATTTTTAAACTGTTGTTAGGGTACCGTCACACTATACCATTTCGATCGCTACGACGGTACGATTCGTGACGTTCCAGCGATATCGTTACGATATCGCTGTGTCTGACACGCAGCAGCGATCACGGATCCTGCTGAGAATCGTACGTCGTAGCAGATCGTTTAGAACTTTCTTTCATCGCTGGATCTCCCGCTGTCATCGCTAGATCGGTGTGTGTGACACCGATCTAGCGATCTAGCGATGCGATCCAGCGATGCGTTCGCTTGTAACCAGGGTAAACATCGGGTTACTAAGCGCAGGGCCGCGCTTAGTAACCCGATGTTTACCCTGGTTACAAGCGTAAAACTAAAAAAAAACCAAACAGCACATACTTACATTCTGGTGTCCGTCAGGTCCCTTGCCGTCTGCTTCCCACACTGTGACTGCTGGCCGTAAAGTGAAAGCAGAGCACAGCGGCTGTGCTTTCACTTTCACTTTACGGCCGGCAGTCAGTGAGTGCGGGAAGCAGACGGCAAGGGACCTGACGGACACCAGAATGTAAGTATGTGCTGTTTGTTTTTTTTTAGTTTTACGCTTGTAACCAGGGTAAACATCGGGTAACTAAGCGCGGTCCTGCGCTTAGTTACCCGATGTTTACCCTGGTTACCCAGGGACCTCGGCATCGTTGGTCGCTGGAGAGCTGTCTGTGTGACAGCTCCCCAGCGACCCCACTACGATTTACCTACGATCACGGCCAGGTCATATCGCTGGTCGTGATCGTAGGTAAATCGTATAGTGTGACCGTACCCTTAGACTCATCTGGTGCGGATGGTGGATTCAAAAAGCCAACGGCCATGGTAAAGAAGGCAGTGGCATGTAGGCTGGAAGGCACATGGAACAGCGAGAGCTTGAACAACAGACTATACTGGAAAGCAGCCAATCAAGAGAGGCAGGAAACCCTGGAAGCCACAGAACCTCAAGGCCATATGAAGCAGAAAACAGCCAGCCTAAACACATTACTTATTATGGAATGTGAAGATGGAAAGCTCAAACATGGGACTGCTACTCATCTTACCTACTTTGGACACATAATACAAAGAAAGCAATTACTGGAGAAGAACATAAGTGTCTGAAGAAAAGAAGGAACAAGGAGAAAAGGATGAACAGCAACCCTATAGCTTGATACTATCAAGATAATGGTGGAGAAGACCCTGGTTTATCTATCTAGGCTTGAACAAGATCAATCTTCCTACAGATTGTTCATCCATCAAAATGGCCATGGCCTGAAGGCCTCTAGAAATAAAACAAAAGTGTATCATTAGCAGACTTGTATTGCTACAGCGTATGAAATAAAGCTTAAGGTTCATAGAATATACACTCTATAGACATAATATTAAAACATCACTTTTATTAATCTCTTAAAATAATATTAAAAATGTGTTAAAATGAATACGGCTAACCAAGGTAAGTATGCCTGACAAGGGAAAAATATAGAAAGTGGAATGCCCCTAATATTAGTCTATCCGATCCCTTCCTTAACGCAGAGGTTGGCACCCTAGGAACGCAAAAGGTGCACAGTTCAATGGAGGCTTACCCTAATAGGCCCAAACAAACCATACAAAATAATAAACAAGCAGTCAGTGGCAAAAATATCAGTCATTGCTATCTATACTTGTTGATCTAACAATCTGTAGCAGTCTGCTCAATATACCGCAATACTGTAATCAGATTTATGATCAATCCACAAAAAAGATGACTCAATAAAAACCACTCATATAGTCTTAATCAAGCATTAGGCACATAATAGTGTACTAGTGGATAATAATATTGTAGTAATAGATGATATCCATGGGGATATACAATGGCATGTAAAAGTTTGGGCACCCCTGGTCAAAATTAATGTTATTGTGAACAGTTAAGCAAGCTGAAGATAAAATGACCTCTAAATGGCCTAAAGTTAAAGATGACACATTTCCTTTGTACTTTAGGCAAAACAAATATATATATATATATATATATATATATATATATATATTCATCTTTTACATTTTAAAAGTACCTCACTCCTAATGTCCCTAACTCGTACCAAATTTATTGTTTGTACATGTCCCGGCTTAATTGTAAAGTTCTGCGGAATATGTTGGCGCTATATAAATAAAAATTATTATTATTATTATTATTAAGGATATTACTTAGTAACACCCATATTAAGAGTCACACCATGAAAATGCTCTTTGTAGCCAGCCAAGAGTCTTTCAATTCTTGTTTCAAGGGATTTTCTCATCCATTCTTCTTTGAAATATTCTTCCAGCTCAGTGAGATTCCTGGGTCGTCTTGCATGCACTGCTATTTTGAGGTCTAGCCACAGATTTACAATGATGATCTGATGAATGGACTGTTAAGGCCATTGTAAAATCTTCAGCTTGTGCCTTTTTAGGTAGTCTATTTTTGATTTTAATGTGTGTTTAGGATCATTATCTATTTCTAAAAGCCATCCTCTTCCTAGCCTGTGCTTCTGGAGGCATGCAGCCATAAGTTAGGAGGGCTCTCATCGCTTCAGAAATGCCAAACTTGGACACTAGATGTAGTTTAGGTACACTGTGGGGCTCAGAAGGGAGGGGGCATTTGGATTTGGGGGCGCACAATTGGCTGAATTTCTTTTGGCGGGTGAGAAGCCATTTCGCTTTTCCAGAGCCTTTGTGCTACCAGTCAAGTGGAAGCCCCCTATATTTCCATTTACAGATAACGGAGCTGAGAGTTAGTGCTTGCTTTTTTGTGGATTGAGTTGAAGATTTTATAGGGAACATTCTACATAACGTTTGGGATCACATTTATCTGTCACTCTACGCTGACCTCTTTCTTTGGGGTTTCCATCTAAATCTCTGAGTAACGTGATTCAGATGAAACCCCCAAGGGATCCATTCACTATAATGAGGCAGCAGAGTTACTAAGGACTCTGTCTGGCCTCAGTTCAGAGATGTATTTCTTTTCAGAAGTGCACAGAACGATGGCTGACGGCATGTTTATGCAATCCTAAAAAGATGGACACCGTCGCATCACAGGTCCTATGGCATCCACAGTGCCTCCGTCTGCCTCATTATAGGGAATCTTCCACCAGAGGATCCATCACGTATTTCAGAGATATACATGGAAACCTCTATGCAAGCTCTCAGAGCAGAGTTCAGGATAAATGTGCACCTAGCCTTACTGTGATCTTTTGGAGGCAGAAAGAAAAAATCAACAGCAGGTGAAGAATTGTTTTTTTTTTTTTTACGCTGTTCCTCGTGCGGTATAATTGATTAGGTGACTTTATTCTTTGGGTCTGTGTGATTACAGTGATACAAGAATTATATTGGGGTTTTATGTTTGTCTGCTGTCACACGCTAAAACACGCTTTTTGTTGTCAAAAATAGTTTTTGCATCACCATATTTTGAGAGCTATTATTTTTACATATTTTGGCCCACAGAATCATATGAGAGCTTGTTTTTTAAGGGATCAGTTGACGTTTTTATTGATACCATTTTGGGGCACATTACATTTTTTGATCGCTTTCTGTTCCAAATTTTGGGAGGCAGAATGAACAAAAACCAGCAATTCAGGAATTTCTTTTTTGGGGGGATGTTTATGCCATTCGATTTGTGGTAAAATTGGTAAGGTACAGTAGTTTTTTTCTTCGGGTCAGTACGATTACAGCAATGCCACATTTATATACTTTTTTATGTTTTGTCACTTTTACACAATAAAAACTATTTTATAGAAAAAAAACAATTTTTTGCATCGCTTTATTCTGAGAGCTATAACTTTATTTTTCTGCTGATGGAGCTCTATGGTGGCTTGTTTTTTGCTACACAAGATGCCGTGTTTCTGTATATTTGTTTATTTATGTATGTATGTTTATTTTATCCTTCCTTTTGATTGTGTTTTATTCCACTTTTTGTTCGGCAGTATGATGACAAAGCATTGTTTTCTGCCTTGCTTTTATATATCTTTTTATGGTGTTTACTAAAGGGGTTAACTAGTGGGACAGTTTTATAGGTCGGGTCATTGTGTATGAGGTCATACCAAACTTGTGTACTTTTATTGTTGATATTTTTTTCATACAAATATTTATTTATAGGTACAAAAGCTTTTGATTTTTATTATTATTATTTTAATATTTTTACAATTATTTAAAACATTTTGCTTTATTTTTTAAGCTGTTTTACTCTGTCCTACTATGGGACTATATTTTTTGCAGGCTGATTGCTTGCATAACATGGGGATGCAGCAGTATCCCCATGTTTTCCAAACTGTCAGCTCTGCATTGACAGATAGTTGCTGATAATGCACTGCGCATGATCAAGCAACTTTCCTAGCCCTGGTGACTCGGATGTAGTCATGATGACATTGGGTCACCATGGCAAAGATCGGGACCCCGCATCACGCCGCTGGGTCTCCAATCCAAGGGCAGAGGGGCTGTCATCCCTCTAACAGCTCCTGGAATGTTGCGATCACGTTCAATCTCAGCATTTAGGTGGTTAAAGTGCTAGAAGCGCCACCGGGCAATCACAAAGGCATATTAAACCGTCCCTGTTCAATAAGGTCCAGGGCACAGGGACGTATTATTACACCAGATGTCAGAAAGGGCTTAATCAATCAAGCAAGTCATATTATTAGTATGTCATATTCTCTACGCATTTCCACTAAGTGACAAATTCAGACAGGAAAAACAAGGAAGAGGTAACCCCACGTGTAAATATCTCAAATAAGAATACTTAGCTTGAAAGCTGTATGCATGCCATTTGCCAAATAGCCTCTAGGTCAGGAGGACTGGTATCCGTACAAAATTGCTAAGGGAATGATGCCCATGTAGTCAGCATATGTCATAGTTGATATATGGTGCTATTTATGATGATGACCCAGGAAATGTTTTTTTGTCCTGACCGAGCCGCACATGCACATGGTATGCAGGAAATGAACTGGAGCATAGGATGCGCTCCAGTCCAGGCATTCGGTGTATGGAATACAGAGAAATTGGACTGGAATGCAGGTGCTCTAGCATCTGCATGCTCTGTATAGGTGAAACCACATCCTGACAGGCTTATGGGCAAGTGAGATTAAATCGCCCACATGCCACATATCTTTCTATCTTATTATCAACCACACTATGCTCCATATGTGTACGTGTCCTCCCTTAATCTTCTTTAATTCTGATTTAAGTATCAGGGTTATACTTACAGGTAACTGTGGAATGCAAATATGTTCTACTAATTTACCAGGTGATACGACGGCGTCACACACGCATTCTCAGCACCACCCTACTCACTGCATTCTGCACTTTGCTTTCCCTGCATCATACCATCTTCCTGTGCTGCTTTGCACTCACTACCAGCTCTCCTCCTAGAGAATCTCCACCTGGCTATAGGGAGGCGTGGAAATGTACTACACAAATTTACCCCTTCTGTGTTCTGCAGCTGTTTACCTTACCCAGCCTATCCTAATGTAGCAGCTCCTCCCACCACTCTTGGCCTGATCGTAGGTTCCTAGTTGCAGTCTGTCTTTAGGTTTCCACTTTGGTGCATGTTTTGATTTTATTCAGCTCATTTACCGTTTATCCTGACCTCTCTGCTCCTTACCTCGGCTATGTATACTGAACCTGTGCTGCCTGGCCTGAGCCCAGATTGTCATTCCATGTCTTTGCCTCTGTCCTCCTGTACCTCATACCCATTCCTCGGACCCTCTGGTCAGCTGCTGCAGACTCGGGGACTGCCCTGGAGTGCTACCTGGTGACTACTGGCAGCAAAACCTATCCTCACCATTAGAGGCTCTAGTCACTTAGTAACACCCTTCCAAGAGATGCCCAGACCATGGGGAAGTGGGTCCACACGCATCCGCATTACACTATGAATGGTTATATAAGCAGACACATAATAAGATTATTGGGGTTATAGGCAGGCGAGGGCTGTCAAGAAATGGCCTGATATTCTATATGCGTATGTGTAATTTCAACAAATATTGGGGAAAACCCCAGTACTGGGAGCAGCCAATATTATGCCACAGCTTTTAGAACTTGGTGTTGCATGCCAGGACCAGCCTACGTTTCACCTAACCCCATATGTCTGACAAGGTGGAAATAATATCTAAAACACAAATTAGTTATTTTGCAAATCAATGCAAATCAATATGCATTTCTGATGTAATTCAATGATGCAAGCAATTTATGTTAGCAATGTGCAACCAATAGGCCATCTGTAGACTTTTGTTTCCTGCATTGTCCAATATGAGCAAAGTTTAGAAACCTATTTATTTGATTTTGTTTAATTTTATAATTTTTTAAACAGTGGGCAATATTTTTTTATTAGTTTTCCAATCTACTAGAAAACCACACCACAAAAAATAATCATAAAAACCAAAAGGCAAGTTTTATACATGTGCTCACTAGTATTCTTTGGAAATGAATTATAAAAACACCAGTTACATTGCTGCACAGGCTAAATATATATATATAAAACTGTTTTACATTCAATTTTAACAAGTCCTTGTTAACAATTTTAGATGGAATGGGCTAATTGTAAGTAGAAACCTTGTCATTCCGAAAAGTAGCAATTCCCCTATGAAGACATCAGAGACACTGAAATTAAAATGTGAGTAAATTAAACACTGACTTGCCGTGCACATTATGTGGCAAATTAGTAGAGAAAAATACAGATAAATGTACATCTTTGGGGTTATCCTAGACCCCATGATGAGACAGGTATTATTGCCCTTTGTACGATTATTTAAACCCTGTAGGAAAGCTCAGCGTTCGCTTATGTCAGAGCTCTGTTATTAGACAACTTTAATTAGGATCTATCCTGCTGCTCCTAACAAGTATTTAATTAACTTCCAGGCAGGGTAATTAGCTTTAGATTGTGGCTGATTTGCAGCCTCACCTTATGTTGACACTTGGCCTACAGTACATCAGCCTGCTCTACTGACAGTGTAATAGATAGGATCTCTGAAAAGCCAAATGTCACGCCTGATTGGTCTAATAAAAAAAAGAAGATAAAAGACATAATAATGACTGTCAGGTCATGGTCCAAAAAGGCAGCAAAGGGCACAGATCAGACAGGCTACACAAAAGCCTGTAAACAGGAAAGGAAGTAGAGAATAATTAAACATGATATATCCATAATAAATTTGATCTATCTATGCTTCAAGTCAAGACATTAGAGAAGCATGTCAGAAGAAAAATGCATTAGTATTAGAATACTCTATATCTGTCTGTCTCGCTATAGTTCAATTCCTTATAGAAAAGCTACTTTCAGAATATTAGTAGTATTTAGAATAGGCACATGTGGAGAACTATAACGACATATTGATGCTTAGTGTTTTTAAAGGGAACCTGCCATCTGTTGAAATGCAACCATAACCACCTCTATAATTACAGGTGTTTCTCACAAAATTAAAATATCAACAAAAAGTTAATTTATTTCAGTTCTTCAGTACAGAAAGTGACACTCCAATATTATATAGAGTCATTACAAATAGAGTGATCTATTTCAAGTGTTTATTTCTGTTAATGTTGATGATTATGGCTGACAGCCAATGAAACCCCAAAAGTCATTATCTCAGTAAATTAGAATACTTTATAACACCAGCTTGAAAAATAATTTTAAAATCCGAAATGTTGGTCTACTGAAATGTACGTTCAGTAAATGCGCTCAATACTTGGTCAGGGCTCCTTTTGCATCAATTACTGTATCAATGCGGCGTGGCATGGAGGCGATCAGCCTGTGGTACTGCTGAGGTGTTATGGAAGCCCATGTTGCTTTGATAGCAGCCTTCCCCTTGTCTGCATTATTGGGTCTGGTGTCCAAACTAGTTCTTACTTCCACATTGTAAGCACATCCCTGTGTGCATTATTAACATGATTTGTAAGAGCCATAGCATTGTTGGCTTCTACCTCCCTGGCCATGCAAAGTACACCCATAAAGAAGGGGAATATACACCCAGCATTACCAAGGAGGCAGAAAACCCCACACATATGCATGATGGTGATTACATCTGAGAGAACTTGTTCGGAAAAAATTGCCAATCTCAAAGTCAGCACGAACATTGCACATTCGGATTCGTGTACGAATTCCTGAGCATTTTCCACAAAATTCGGTAAACGATTGAGCTTCCACTAAGGCTGTGATCTCACCAGCGGTTCTAATCGGCAGTAACGTTACCACCGGTAAGAGTGTTACCATCGTTCAGAACACTGCGGGGACAAGCTGTCAGATGTCAGCATGACCCTGTAGTTGTGAATGTGACCCACAGGTCAGCAGGTGTTGGCTGATGAGAGACTAGTATAGTAAATCATTACTGCTGGTCAGAGAGCTGCAGTTCCCATGCTGTCAAATGACAGCATGAGCCTGCAGCTGTGATCGGCGGTAAAAAGTCCACCTTCGGTCACTGGCGTCAGCTGATGGGACTACTACTCCTATTAGCTGACACCTGCTGATGCTAATAACAGGGAGAGCAGGTGCTGCTGATGGGAGTATTCATCAGCCAGTGCCTGCGTTCTAAATAAATAATTTAAAAAAAAATTGGAGGCAAAATAAGGTCACAGTTCAGTAAATCATTGCATAGCCACTAATGCTTTTGTTATTACTTTGGTTAGGATAATGGTGCTGTATGATGAGCAGGTGGGATGGGGAGACAGGTTTAATGAGGGGAGGGGGGTGTGGAGAAGTTGTAAGTGTGGAGAGGTTATAGGAGCTGCACGCTCCTTTTCTTTTTTTTTCCCTTAACTTTATGTGTGTTGATTCTGGAAGCCAATCAGGGCTCAGAAACCATCCACAATGTCATGAAACAAGGTCTTCTTTGATTGGCAGCTGAAGTCACATGTCCCTGGCCATATAAAAAGCGGACATCTTGTTTTGCTGTTGCCATTATCTCAGTGTCACAGTGCAGAGAGGTCGCTCATGCTAGAGCTGGTGCTGAAAGTGAACTTGTCAGTTAAAAAGATAGGATCCTATCTTGTGTGAAATCAATCTTCCAACATTGAAGTAGATTGTTCAAAAATTGTGTGGCAGTCTCCGGAAGCCCCAGTTGTTACTCCAAATCATTTGTGCTAAAACTGTGTTTCAGTTGCAATTCAGAAGACCAGATTTCCACTTAAAATAGTTAGGTCTAATATTGTGGTGCAGCCACGAGGCCAAATCAGCTACCCCAAATCATTTGTGCTAAAACTGTGTTTCAGTGGCAAATCAGAGTGCCAGATTTCCACTTAAAAAATGTTAGGCCTAATAGTGGGATGCAGCCACAAGGCCCTATTAGCAGCTCCAAATTGTTTGTGATAAAATTGTGTTTCAGTGGCAAATCAGAAGGCCAGATTTCCACTTAAAAATCATTAGGCCTAAAATTAGGGAGCAGCCACGAGGCCCCATTAGCTGCTCCAAATTGTTTGTGATAAAACTGTGCTTCAGTGGCAAATTAAAAGGCCAGATTTCCACTTAAAAATTGTTAGGCCTAATATTGTGGTACAGCTACGAGACTCAATTAGGTACTCCAATCATTTGTAATAAAACTGTGTTTCAGTGGCAAATTAGAAAGCCAGATCCTCGACTCTGCCCTCTCTTTCAAACCACATATCCAAGCCCTTGCCTCCTCCTGCCGCCTCAAGCTCAAAAATATCTCCCGGATCTGTGCATTCCTTGACCGCGACACCACAAAAACACTAGTCCATGCCCTTATCATCTCCTGCCTTGAATACTGCAACCTCCTACTCTCTGGCCTCCCCTCTAGCACTCTGGCACCACTCCAATCCATCCTACACTCTGCTGCTGGACTAATCTGCTTGTCTCCCTATTCCCCAGCCTCTCCCCTATGCCAAGCCCTTCACTGGCTTCCTATCACCCAAAGACTCCAGTTCAAAACCCTTACAGTGACATACAAAGCCATCCACAACCTGTCTCCTCCATACATCTGCGACATGGTCTCCCGGTACTTACCTACAAGCAACCTCCGATCCTCTCAAGACCTCCTTCTCTACTCCCCTCTCATCTCTTCTTCCCACAACCACATCCAAGACATCTCCCGTGCTTCCCCCATACTCTGAAACTCTCTATCACAACACATCAGACTCTCGCCTTCCATAGAAACCTTCAAAAAGAACCTGAAAACTCACCTCTTCCGACAAGCCTAAAGCCTGCAGTGATCCTCAACCTACTGAACCGCCACACAACCAGCTCCTAGTGTATCCTCACCTGTTATGTAGGCAATCCAGTGACACAGTGTGCCAGAAATCAGAGCACATACAGTGATCTGACAATAACCCAAAAACAATAGAACGAGCTCTGAGACGTGGAATCTCTGTAGACCGCAATACCTGAACCTATCCTAAACACAACTAAAGGCAGCTGTGGATTGCGCCTGACACTACCTATGCAACTCGGCACAGCCTGAGGAGCTGACTAGCCTGAAGATAGAAAAACAAGCCTGACTTGCCTCAGAGAAATGACACTACCTATGCAACTCGGCACAGCCTGAGGAGCTGACTAGCCTGAAGATAGAAAAACAAGCCTGACTTGCCTCAGAGAAATACCCCAAAGGAAAAGGCAGCCCCCCACATATAATGACTGTTAGCAAGATGAAAAGACAAACGTAGGGATGAAATAGATTCAGCAAAGTGAGGCCCGATATTCTAGATAGAGCGAGGATAGCAAAGAGAACTTTGCAGTCTACAAAAAACCCTAAAGCAAAAAACCACGCAAAGGGGGCAAAAAGACCCACCGTGCCGAACTAACGGCATGGCGGTACACCCTTTGCGTCTCAGAGCTTCCAGCAAAACGAAATGACAAGCTGGACAGAAAAAGTAGCAACAAAAGCAAAGAAGCACTTATCTAAGCAGAGCAGCAGGCCACAGGAAAGATCCAGAAGCTCAGATCCAACACTGGAACATTGACAAGGAGCAAGGAAGACAGAATCAGGTGGAGTTAAATAACAAAGCAGCCAAATAGCTCACCAGAACACCTGAGGGAGGAAGCTCAGAAGCTGCAGTACCACTTGTGACCACAGGAGTGAATTCAGCCACAGAATTCACAACACTCACCCATCCCCTGCAGACTGTGAGCCCTCGCGGGCAGAGTCCTCCCTCCTTATGTACCTGTGTGCCTTGTTTTTTGCTCATGTTTAGTTGTATTTGTCTATATTTGTCCTCTTTTCATATGTAAAGTGCCAAGGCATAAATGGCACTATAAAAATGTACAATAATAATAATAACGATAATAACACAGCAGTACGCATCTGAGTAGCTCAGCAGAGGAGGTGGAGGAAGAGGAAGATGAGAAGGTTAGGTTGCAGCTTCCCACACAGACATGAAGTGATACAACCACAACAAGCACTGCATCCTCAGCCCCAACTATGGCTGTGGCCAGCACCAGTTGAGAGTGTGCAATTCACAGGGACTGCAAGGGTTGCATAGTCTGGGGCTTTTTTTTAAGACCACAAAGGATGGCCCAACACACGTCATTTGTCAAATTTGCACAAAAAAAAACTCAATAGAGGGAAACATTGCATTAATTTGACAACTACATGCATGAATCGGCACATGCATGATCAACATGCCTTAATGTGGGAATCTCACTGTGCTAAAATACACTCTAGTGGGCCTCACCAGCCACCGGCCGGGCCATCAACCTTACCCGCTGCTTCTTCCTCCTCCATCACGATTCAAAATCTTCTCATACAGGTCTCTGGATGCAGAAACTGCAATTGTTTACCCACCACAGTTGGGATGAGTGAGAGCCAGTCAGCTGTTATGGAAGTAGACATAACTGCTGCTTTTGTGTCACCTAGCACAACACATATTTCTCTATCCACCATAACATATCCGCCTGCACCTCACTCACAGTCCAAGTTTGTCCAATTCACTGTACTCTGCCTTCTCTCCGCACAGCAGCCGGCCCTCAGTCCCGCAGTTGTGGTCATGTAAAAGAATGTTTCATCCTACACATGACAAAGCTAAGAGCTTGAAATCCACCATCTCCTATCTTTTGGCCATGCAAATTCTGCCTTTCTGCCTGGTGGATACAGATGGTTTCAGAAAGTTAATGGTGGCCGCAGTCCCCTAGTACCAGTTGTCCAGTCGACATTACTTCTCACAGAAAGAGGCGGAAACAGAGGGGGATGTGTAAGGGATAATAATATCTCAAATTTCCGGACTGTCATTGCACCAGCGTGTGCCATATGATTGTGGCTTATAGTGATCTTATAGGGGCTCATACAGGAGCTGATAAAGGATACAGGATACAAGATTCAGGAGGTGAGAAACAAATGGAGGAGGACAAGGTGATGGACGCACAACAGTCAGGAGATGAAGATGATAATGATTCTCTCTCTGTTGTCTGATATTGGCAGAAGGGGATGAAGGGGATGGAAGAAGCAACCTTGAGTGTTACCCTGCCACAAACACACCATGGACTTGGACCTCATGACAGTTGAGCACATTCTTGCTTATCTTTAACATGATGCTCGTATTCTTTGGCTTAGATATAGTGCTGGCTGATTGGTTGCCACTCTGTTAAATCCAAAATACAAGAGTACATCTAGCCAGATGCTTCCCCCTCGAAAAGGATGAGCGCATACTGGAGTATCGAAACAAGCTTGTAGACAATCTTAAGAGTGGTTTTCCTCAAGATAGCAGTGAGGCACACAGTGTGCATCTCAGTTCTTGATGTCCAAACCCTGGAACATCAAGGCGTCATCGCAAAACCATTAGCAGCAGCAGCAGTGTAAGTGACATAAGCAATATATGTGAGTTGTTAAAACACATTTTTTAGACCAGCCCGTGCACCAGCAGAACAGAGTACAAGTCTGACACTTTGTGAATGACAAGAGAGAATGGTGCAGCAATATCTGGAGCTCAATATCAAAATCATCAAGAGGGTTTGGATCTTTTTGCATTTTGATCTTCAAAAATGGAAGAGTGGCCTGAACTTGCCTGTCACACCTTGGAGGTTGTGTCATGCTTGACAGCCAGGGTTCTCTCAGAACGTGTCTTCAACGCTGGTGGTGATAGCCAGATGCGCTTATCTGTTAGGACATCCCCTGAAAGTGTAGACCTCCTAACTTTCATCAAAATGAACAAGTCATGGATCTCCATTGACCTTTGCACCCTAGTTGCAGAGCTCTGGTGTCATTTTTAGTGTCATGTATTGATCTCACATAATTGCAGTCTGTGCCATCTTTGCGGTGTCTTCTGTAACTGTTGTTGCTACTGCTGCTGATGTTACAAACTTTATTTGCAATGTGGATAATTCAAGTTGGGTCTCCATCTGGTTGCCTGTAGTGGAAGGTGTGTTAGAGGCCTATTATACTGTTTCTACTCTGTGGAAATTGATGCCACTTTAGTGCTGTGTGACAAATATTTTTTGAAATTTGGAGGCTCTCTATCTGGCGGGTTAACTGTGTAAGTAGAGCCCCAAGACAGGCAGGCCTGAGCTTACTTTCAGTCAACTACCTGGATTACTTTCCTTACATTTTTATACCAATATTACTGTATGAAAATGATGTTTATGTTATCTGAGTGTGGATGGAAAAATAAATTAAATTAGAGGTGTTGCATGGGGTATCAGGTCTCCCAGATAAGAAGCCTTACGCTGCTCCTTTAGACACCATGTCTTACTTGAAACTTCAATTCAAATCTCTAAATGTTAGCCCAGACTCTGATACTTTATTCATGACACATGGCTGACTTCTGCTGTGCCATTATCACATTTCAACTGTAGGTAAATTCAAAGCGACATCAACCCCACAAATATGAACCCCACTTGCCACCGCCACAGAGCAAGTGGGAAGAGCTGGGCAAGGCACCAGAATTGGCATATGTAATAGATTTTCCTTTTCTGGGCAGCTGCAGGCTGCTATTTTTAGGCTGGGTAGGGCAATATCCATGGCCCCATACCAGCCTGAGAACACCAGCCTCCAGCTGTCTTCTTCAGCTTGGCTGTTGTCAAAAATGGGGGGGGGACCGCATGCCATTTTTTTAGTTATGTATTTAACCCCTTCCCGACCTTTGACGCACCGTATGCGTCATGAAAACCTGTGCCATTCCGACCTGTGACGCAGCATATGCGTCATGGCCGGATTGGGCTCCTGCAGGCCGGGTGAAAGGGATAACTGAAATTTCACCCGGCCTGCAGGGACAGGACGAGTTGTACTTTAGCCCAGGGGGGGTGGCTTCACCCCCCGTGGCTACGATCGCTCTGATTGGCTGTTGAAAGTGAAACTGCCAATCAGAGCGATTTGTAATATTTCACCTAAAAAACTGGTGAAATATTACAATCCAGCCATGGCCGATGCTGCAATATCATCGGCCATGGCTGGAAACACTGATGTGCCCCCACCCCACCCCACCGATCGCCCCCCCAGCCCTCCGATCTGTGGTCTGCTTTCCTCCGTCCTGTGCTCCGCTCCCCCGTCCTCCTGTCCGCTCCCCCGTGCTCCAGTCCCACCCCCGTGCTCCAATCCCACCCCCCTGCACTCCGATCCACCCCCCCGCACTGCGATCCACCCCCCCGCACTGCGATCCACTCCCCCGCACTGCGATCCACCCCCCCATGCTCCGATCCACCCCCCGTGCTCCCCCCACCCCATCATACTTACCGAGCCTCCCGGGGTCTGTCCGTCTTATTTCCTGGGCACCGCCATCTTCCAAAATGCGCCGGCAGATTCGTTTCAAGTGCATTTTGATCACTGTGATAAAACCTCACAGTGATCAAGATAAAAAAAATACTAAATGACCCCCATAAGTAGGGACAATAATAAAATAAAGACATTTTTTTTTTCTTCCACTAAAGTTAGGGTTAGGGTTAGGGTTTCGGAATGTGCACACGTATTCTAGTCCTCTGCGGATTTTTCCGCAGCGGATTTGATAAATCCGCAGTGCTAAACCGCTGCGGATTTATTGCGGATTTACCGAGGGTTTTTCTGCGCATTTCACTGCGGTTTTACAACTGCGATTTACTATTGGAGCAGTTGTAAAACCGCTGCGGAATCCGCAGAAAGAAGTGACATGCTGCATGCTGCGTTTCAATGCAGTTTTTCTGCAGCATGTGTACAGCGATTTTTGTTTCCCATAGGTTTACATTGAACTGTAAACTCATGGGAAACTGCTGCGGATCCACAGCGTTTTCCGCAGTGTGTGCACATACCTTTAGAATTAGGCTATGTGCACACAGTGCAGATTTGGCTGCGGATCCGCAGCGGATTGGCCGCTGCGGATTCGCAGCCGAGTTCCATCAGGTTTACAGTACCAAGTAAACCTATGGAAAACCAAATCCGCTGTGCCCATGGTGCGGAAAATACAGCGCGGAAACGCTGCATTGTATTTTCCGCAGCATGTCAATTCTTTGTGCGGATTCCACAGCGTTTTACACCTCTTCCTCAATAGGAATCCGCAGGTGAAATCCACACAAATAACACTGGAAATCCGTGGTAAATCGACAGGTAAAACGCAGTGCCTTTTACCCATGGATTTTTCAAAAATGGTGCGGAAAAATCTCACACGAATCCGCAACGTGGGCACATAGCCTTAGGGTTAGGGTTGGAATTAGGGTTGTGGTTAGGGGTGTGATTAGGGTTACGGGTGTGTTGGGGTTAGGGTTGTGATTAGGGTTATGGCTACAGTTGGGATTAGGCTTAGGGGTGTGTTGGGGTTAGTGTTGGAGGTAGAATTGAGGGGTTTCCACTGTTTAGGCGCATCAGGGGTCTCCAAACGCAACATGGCGCCACCATTGATTCCAGCCAATCTTGTATTCAAAAAGTCAAATGGTGCTCCCTCACTTCCGAGCCCCGACGTGTGCCCAAACAGTGGTTTACCCCCACATATGGGGTACCAGCATACTCAGGATAAAATGCGCAACAATTATTGGGGTCCAATTTCTCCTGTTACCCTTGTGAAAATAAAAAATTGCTTGCTAAAACATCATTTTTGAGGAAAGAAAAATGATTTTTTTATTTTCAGGGCTCTGCGTTGTAAACATCTGTGAATCACTTGGGGGTTCAAAGTACTCACCAAATATCTAGATAAGTTCATTGGGGGGTCTAGTTTCCAAAATGGGGTCACTTGTGGGGGGTTTCTACTGTTTAGCCACATCAGGGTCTCTGCAAACGCAACGTGACGCCCACAGACCATTCCATCAAAGTCTGCATTTTAAAAGTCACTACTTCCCTTCTGAGCCCCGAAGTGTGCCCAAACAGTGGTTTACCCCCACACATGGGGTATCAGCATACTCAGGAGGAACTGGAAAACAACTATTGGGGTCAAATTTCTCCTGTTACCCTTGGGAAAATTAAAAAATTCTGGGCTAAAAAATTATTTTTGAGGAAAGAAAACGTATTTATTATTTTCACTGCTCTGCGTTATAAACTTCTGTGAAGCACTTGGGGGTTCAAAGTGCTCACCACACATCCAGATAAGTTCCTTTGGGGGTCTAGTTTCCAAAATGGGGTCACTTGTGGGGGGTTTCTACTGTTTAGCCACATCAGGGGTTCTGCAAACGCAACGTGACGCCCGCAGAGCATTCCATCAAAGTCTGCATTTCAAAACATCACTACTTCCCTTCCAAACCCCGACGTGTGCCCAAACAGTGGTTTACCCCCACATATGGGGTATCAGCGTACTCAGGAAAAACTGGACAATAACTTTTGGGGTCAAATTTATCCTGTTAACCTTGGGAAAATAAAAAATTGCGGGCTAAAAAATCATTATTGAGAAAATATTTTTTATTTTTTTATTTTCATGGTTCTGCGTTATAAATTTCTGTGAAGCACTTGGGGGTTCAAAGTGCTCACCACACATCTAGATTAGTTCCTTTGGGGGTCTAGTTTCCAAAATGGGGTCACTTGTGTGGGATCTGCAATGTTTAGGCACACAGGGGCTCTCCAAACGCGACATAGTATCAGCTAATGATTGGAGCTAATTTTCCATTTAAAAAGCCAAATGGCGTGCCTTCCCTTCCGAGCCCTGCCGTGCGCCAAAACAGTGGTTTACCCCCACATATGGGGTATCATTGTACTCAGGACAAACTGGAAAACAACACTTGGGGTCCAATTTCTCCTATTACCCTTGGCAAAATAGGAAATTCCAGGCTAAAAAATAATTTTTGAGGAAAGAAAAATTATTTTTTATTTTCATGGCTCTGCGTTATAAACTTCTGTGAAGCACCTGGGGGTTTAAAGTGCTCAATATGCATCTAGATAAGTTCCTTGGGGGGTGGTACAGGCCAACTACCCAGATGTGAGCAGTGAGTGGTCATGCATGCATACTCAATCTCCTCGCCGGAGGAGCCAGCATTCTAGGGGCTTATTTCAGCCGGGTCCCTGAACACACTTATACACAATCTCCTTGCCGGAGGTGCCAGCATTCTAGGGGCTTATTTCAGCCGGGTCCCTGAACACATACAAACACATGACCACATTGGCGCAAAGCATATAGCAAAAGACGATACTAGCGCATGGCCGTGCGGTCATGCGCAGTTTATATAGTTGCAGCACAGGAAGCTGCTACTGAAGTTTTTGCCCTTTCAGGACCTTCCAGAAGGACCAATGGAATGTACTGCAGCACCTGAGCATGTGACCGAGCATGTGGCCCTCGACCTCCAATGGGAGACCCTGCCCTGGGCATGCTCAGTGTGAGTAAACAAGGACTTAGTCCCAGAGAGGCTCGCTCGCCGCAGATCAGTGCAGGGTACCATAGGAAAGCCAGAAAAGGCAGTAGTGACCCTATGCACCGAATCAGCCCCAGCGAGACGCTGGGAGCGACGTCTCCGCTGAGCAGAGCCCACTGCGGCCGATACCGAATGGGAGACCGCAGCAGACACGGATCGAGATTCCCCCTGTGCAGCAGAGGAAACTCGACTCCTAACACTTTGTACATGGGGTAACCCCTATAAGTTTTTGTTTCTATATGAAAAAGTTTATCTTTTTATTTAATGATAAGGAAAAACTTCCTCAATTGCAGACTTTTTTTTAAAATAAATATCAAGGTTGGAGCAAAATATTTTACAAATTAATAATTTTGATCCTCTGTGTATTTGAGTTTGACATACCTGAACAGATTTACCATAGGAGAAGTTTCCTGAAATATCACAAATCTGCAGAACAATGGCAAATGTGATAATTTAAAAAAAAATTCCCCTTACTACTCCTGTTGTTAGACTACAACATTCAGCACTGAATGCTCCTGTTGTCCTCATCAATCTTTGTTTCAGCATACTTCCACCATAACCACAGCTGCCAATCACAAGTCTCAGCTGTTTTGTGCCAGACAAATACCTAAAGAACTACCAGAGCATCAATGCTGGAGTAGCACGTGTTTTAACGTGCTAGTAATGATTATCTTTTATTCACATCCTCTATTGTTATGCTACTTTTTTAACCTCCAAGAAAACAATCTCAAATGGCACCACTAACGTTGCTGGTATTGTCTCCCGCGACAGTATTATCTATACTGATGATACTGTAAGTGTTGTCTGTAAAGTTGGTCTTGGGGGTAATGTTAGTAAAGTTGGTTTTGTGGGTATTATTGATATTGTTTACTTAGTTCAAGTAATGGAGCAGACAGATGTACGAATAACTCATGCTAGGATCCCACTGCATGGGCTAGCCTAGCACCTCTCCTTACCTGAGAATGACAGCATGATGTATTTCTATACAGCTGTGAAGTTTAGGTTAGGAGAACAGACAGCCAGTACGAGAATTGCGATGTGATCCTCTCACAAGTTATATGGCTGCCTCTTTGCACCCTTAGGTTATGTTTCCACGTTCAGGAAACGGTGCGTGTTTGACGCTGCATAGAGATACAGCGTCAAACACGCAGCGTCCAGATGTTACAGCATAGTGGAGGGGATTTCATGAAATCCCATCTCCATCATGCGTGGTAACACGCATCCGGCGGCCCTGCGATTCCGGACATACGGCGCATCTTTTTAGATTGCAGCATCTCTGTTTACCTTGCGTTGACGCTGCGCCACCGTAAGGTGTAACACAGGGCCCAATGTGTGAGGTGCAATGATTCCAGATGTGTGCAATGAACACATCTGGCATCATCGTGTCGCCAGAAGGGGGCGGAGCTTTGGGCGGAGCAAGTTTGCCGCTTTGTCAAAACCGCCGGCCATCCTGAACGTGGATACGTACCCTAATTGGTTTTATAGCACTGTCAATATTGTTGGTATCAGTAGTATTTTCAGTACTGTTACTATTATTGGTATTAGTGATATTATTATCAGTACTGTTGAGGAGATTTGGAGCAGCAGAGGTCAGTTCTGGAATACCAGCTCCAACATGCCTGTCAGTATTCTGGTCAGCCTTTACATATAACAACTGAAGAGCGGTCATGGTTGTCTGATATTTGTTCAGTTCCTCAAGACTTTGAGAAGTCCCCAAAGATGGTGAGCGGTGATGACACCATACTCTGCACATAATCCCTTCTTCTATGCTACTTAATGTTAATGTTTCTTAACATTTTTTTCCTGTTAACTCCAATTTCTTGTCGATTTTGAATGTGTTATTGTTAGTCCATAAAGTGGAGTAAACTTTGACACTATTGTTCTCAGCAGCGATCTGGGAATCAGAGATGCTTCCCAGGGTCTTCCCCATAATATTGTCCTTTCATTCCACACTTCTTCCATTATTTTAAACATTTTCACTGCCCTACAGGCCTCTTTGTAGGGTTTGCTGAAAGAATGCTCAGATTTCCCATTGACTCTCATTACACTTGTTGCTCGAAATGAGCGTTTTTGTGCTCACTCATTCTTAATATACTGTGTGTATATATATATATATATATACCGTATATATACAGTACAGACCAAAAGTTTGGACACACCTTCTCATTTAAAGATTGTTCTGTATTTTCATGACTATGAAAGTTGTACATTCACACTGAAGTCATCAAAACTATGAATTAACACATGTGGAATTATATACTTAACAAAAAAGTGTGAAACAACTGAAATTATGTCTTATATTCTAGGTTCTTTAAAGTAGCCACCTTTTGCTTTGATGACTGCTTTGCACACTCTTGGCATTCTCTTGAAGAGCTTCAAGAGGTAGTCACTGGGAATGGTTTTCACTTCACAGGTGTGCCCTGTCAGGTTTAATAAGTGGGATTTCTTGACTTATAAATGGGGTTGGGACCATCAGTTGTGTTGTGCAGAAGTCTGATGGATACCCATCTGATTGTCCTACTGACAAAAATTTGTTTGTATTATGGCAAGAAAAAGCAGCTAAGTAAAGAAAAATGAGTGGCAATCATTACTTTAAGAAATGAAAGTCAGTCAGTCCGAAAAATTGGGAACATTTTGAAAGTGTCCCCAAGTGCAGTGGCAAAAACCATCAAGCGCTACAAAGAAACTGGCTTAGATGAGGACCACCCCACTAAAGGAAGACCAAGAGTCACCTCTGCTTCTGAGGATAAGTTTATCCGAGTCACCAGCCTCAGAAATCGCAGGTTACCAGCAGCTCAGATTAGAGACCAGGTCAGTGCCACACAGAGTACTAGCAGCAGACACATCTCTACAACAACTGTTAAGAGGAGACTTTGTGCAGCAGGCCTTTATGGTAAAATAGCTGCTAGGAAACCACTGCTAAGGACAGGCAACAAGCAGAAGAGACTTGTTTGGGCTAAAGAACACAAGGAATGGACATTAGACCAGTGAAAATCTGTGCTTTGGTCTGATGAGTCTAAATTTGAGATCTTTGGTTCCAACCATCGTGTCTTTGTGCGACGCAGAAAAGGTGAATGGATGGATTCTTCATGCCTGGCTTTCACTGTGAAGCATGGAGGAGGAGGTGTGATGGTGTAAGGGTGCTTTGCTGGTGACACTGTTGGGGATTTATTCAAAATTGAAGGCATACTGAACCAGCATGGCTACCACAGCATCCTGCAGCGGCATGCTATTCCATCCGGTTTGCGTTTATTTAGACCATTATTTATTTTTCAACAGAACAATGACCCCAAACACACCTCCAGGCTGTGTAAGGGCTATTTGACCAAGAAGGAGAGTGATGGGGTGCCACGCCAGATGACCTGGCCTCCACAGACACCAGACCTGAACCCAATCGAGATGGTTTGTGGTGAGCTGGACCGCAGAGTGAAGGCAAAAGGGCCAACAATTGCTAAGCATCTCTGGGAACTCCTTCAAGATTGTTGGAAGACCATTCCCGGTGACTACCTCTTGAAGCTCATCAAGAGAATGCCAAGAGTGTGCAAAGCAGTCATCAAAGGAAAAGGTGGCTACTTTGAAGAACCTAGAATATCAGACATAATTTCAGTTGTTTCACACTTTTTTGTTAAGTATATAATTCCACATGTGTTAATTCATTGTTTTGATGCCTTCCATGTGAATGTACAATTTTCATAGTCACGAAAATACAGAAAAATATTTAAATGAGAAGGTGTGTCCAATAAAACATCAGTGACTGCAGACCAACTTTTCACATTAATATTTAATTTATTTATTTTACTCTCTTATTTAACGCCTATACACTTTACAGACATCGTCATTACGATCCCAATTGATAGATTCATTATTAATTTCTTTTTGAGTGAGTTAGGAAACTGGAGTACCCAGGAGAAAATGACGCAAACACGTGGAGAACATACAAACTATTTGCAGATGTTGTCCTTAGTGGGATTTGAACCCAAGACCCTAGAACTGCCACGCTGCAGTGCTAACCACTGAGCCACTATGCTCAACTTTGCAAATGTAATTTGTTCTAAATAATTTAGTTAATATATACAATCTATAAACTTTTACAGAAAATTGCACAGGCAACATGTTTGCACAATCTCTCATTTAATATCATATTAGTAGAGTGGACCTAGTTATCTACAATGTACTGCAGTAGCCTTTCCCTAAAGAGAATAACTTTTCAATTACCCACTTCAAATAATGGTTAAACAATATTGACATTACATTTTACCTTTTTGTACATCTCGTCAAAGGATCTGAACCTTTAAACATCATTAGACATGGCACAATAGAGAACTGCCAAAGGCTTCTCTACAGTCAAGACAAGAAGCCAGACTGATAACAAGTCTGTGGTTAACCTCATGAGTACTAAAGAACTTTGTTCAAAGAAGTATGAAGTCTTAACTAACACTCTTCAGATCAGAACCCTGCAATTTGCTGTCAAGAAGACATCTAATGTACACAGTACTAACACTCAAAAAGTGTCAGTTAAGAAGATTGTTTGACAAGTTGTATCACTCTGATAGCTATATAGTTTTCATCTTCTTGACATATGATGCTTCAATCCTCTCGGTGAGAATATCTCCTAGTCGAACTAAAACTTGATTGATGTTGTTGCACTTAACTTATGATTCATTGCAATGTTTAAAAAAAATATTTTACAGTTAAAGTACATATCTTGATCTCTGAATAGATGACACAACATCCATTGGGGGTGAAAGTAATTTTCAAGAGCTACCACAGTGTTCTGTTCTATCTGTTTGGACCAAATATTTTGAAATACTCCTTGCTAAACAACAACACTTGTCTGTGGTTTTGCAAGTAATGAAGCTGAGCTTTATTGAACTGAATGTGCCCAAAATGAAAATAAATGAAAATCTGAGGACTGGTGATGAACTGTTTTTAACCTCTTAAGTGCTGGTTGATTTTTCATTTTTATGCTTTTGTTTTTTTCTCTCCTTCTATATTTATATAATATCACGATAAAGAAGGTGCTCATTAGAACAGGAGGTGCTCAGGAGAAAGCAATATATAAAAGGAAAAAACTCTGGCACACTACAAAGTCCAAAGAAAATTCTTGTAATTTCTATATTTAGTCATAACTAGTGTTGAGCGATACCGTCCGATATTTGAAAGTATCTGTATCGGATTGTATCGGCCGATATCCGAAAAATATCGGATATCGCCGATACCGATATCCGATACCAATACAAGTCAATGGGACGCAAACATCGGAAGGTATCCTGTAATGGTTCCCAGGGTCTGAAGGAGAGGAAACTCTCCTTCAGGCCCTGGGATCCATATTCATGTAAAAAATAAAGAATAAAAATAAAAAAAATATCAATATACTCACCCCTCCGACGGCCCCTGGCTATAAGCTGTGTAACCGGCAGCCTCTGTTCCTAAGAATGCAGGGTGAAGGACCTTCGATGACGTCACGGCTTGTGATTGGTCGCGTGACCGCTCATGTGACCGCTCACGCGACCGATCACAAGCCGCAACGTCATCGCAGGTCCTTCACTCGCTCATTCTTAGGAGGGGAGACTGCCGGTTACAGCGGTTTCAACCAGGGCGCGTCCGAGGGTGAGTATATCAATATTTTTTTTTTTATTCTTTATTTTACACATGAATATGGATCCTGATACCGATTCCCGATATCACAAAAATATCGGAACTCGGTATCGGAATTCCGATACCGCAAATATCGGCCGATACCCGATACTTGCGATATCGGAATGCTCAACACTAGTCATAACTTTTATTTCTTTCCACATAGACATATGAGGAGCGTCTTACTGAGATGGCAAGGTCCCACCAGTAAACATTGATTTTGGAGATTCACTGCAAACATTGCAATACCCTAATTAAAAAATTGACTTGTTTTTCTTTTTGCATGGTGAACTGATGGTTTTATTGATATCAATTTGGGGTATAAAGCTTTTTGATTTTTTTAATTGCATCTTTAAGGACATGTGGTGAGTCACTTGTGACTGGAAACCTCAATTCTGTCATTTTAATGAAGGTTATTCATGACCTATAGAGGTGTTTCTCAAGAAATTAGAATATCATCAAAAAGTTAACTTATTTCAGTTCTTTGGTACAAAAACTCCTATTATATAGTCATTACAAACAGAGTGATCTATTTCAAGTGTTTATTTATGTTAGTGTTGATGATTATGGCTTACAGCCAATGAAAACCCACAAGTCAGTATCTCAGGAAATTAGAATCACAAACAAAAAACACCTGCAAAGGCTTCCTAAGTATTTAACCCCTTCATAACCCAGCCTATTTTGACCTTAATGACCTGGCCGTTTTTTTGCAATTCTGTCCCTTTATGAGGTAATAACTCAGGAAAGCTTCAACGGATCCTAGCGGTTCTGAGATTGTTTTTTCGTGACATATTGGGCTTCATGTTAGTGGTAAATTTAGGTCGATAATTTTGGCGTTTATTTGTGAAAAAATGGAAATTTGGCAAAAATTTTGAAAATTGTGCAACTTTCAAAGTTTGAATTTTTATTCTGTTAAACAAGAGAGTTATGTGACACAAAATAGTTAATAAATAACATTACCCACATGTCTACTTTTCATCAGCACAATTTTGGAAACAAATTTTTTTTTGCTAGGAAGTTATAAGGGTTAAAATTTGACCAGCGATTTCTCATTTTTGCAACAAAATTTACAAAACCATTTTTTTAGAGACCACCTCACATTTGAGGTCAGTTTGAGGGGTCTATATGGCTGAAAATACCCCAAAGTGACACCATTCTAAAAACTGAACCCCTCAAGGTGCTCAAAACCATGTTCAAGAAGTTTATTAACCCTTCAGGTGCTTCACAGCAGCAGAAGCAACATGGAAGGAAAAAATGAACATTTAACTTTTTAGTCACAAAAATGATCTTTTAGCAACAATTTTTTTATTTTCCTAAGGGTAAAAGGAGAAATTGGACCCCAAAAGCTATTGTACAATTTGTCTTGAGTACGCCAATACCCCATATGTGGGGGGGGGGAACCACTGTTTGGGCACACGACAGGGCTCGGAAGGGAAGGAGCGCCATTTGACTTTTTCAACGAAAAATTAGCTCCAAGCGTTAGCGGACACCATGTCGCGTTTGGAGAGCCCCTATGTGCCTAAACATTGAAGCTCCCCCACAAGTGACCCCATTTTGGAAACTAGACCCCCCAAGGAGCTTATCTAGATGCATATTGAGCACTTTGAACCCCCAGGTGCTTCACAAATTGATCCGTAACAATGAAAAAGTACTTTTTTCTTCACAAAAAATTTATTTTAGTCTCAATCTTTTCATTTTCACATGAGCAACAGGATAAAATGGATCCTAAAATGTGATGGGCAATTTCTCCTGAGTACATTGATACCTCATATGTGGTCACAAACCACTGTTTGGGCACACGGCAAGGCTCGGAAGGGAAGGAGCGCCATTTGACTTTTGAATTAAAAACTAGCTCAAATCATTAGCGGACACCATGTCGCGTTTGGAGAGCCCCTGTGTGCCTAAACAATGGAGATCCCACACAAGTGACCCCATTTTAGAAACTAGACCCCCCAAGGAACTTATCTAGATGCATAGTGAGCACTTTGACACCCCAGGTACTTTACAAATTGATCCGTAAAAATGAAAAAGTACTTTTTTTTCACAAAAATGTTTTTTAGCCTCAATTTCTTCATTTCCACATGGGAAACAGGATAAAATGGATCCTGAAATTTATTGGGCAATTTCCCCTGAGTACACTGATACCTCACATGTGGGGGTAAACCGCTGTTTGGGCACACAGCAGGGCTCGAAAGGGAAGGAGCGCCATTTGACTTTTTGGATGAAAAATTAGCTCCAATCATTAGCAGACACCATGTCGCATTTGGAGAGCCCCTGTGTGCCTAAACATTGGGGCTCCCCCGCAAGTGACCCCATTTTAGAAACTAGACCCCCAAGGAACTTATCTAGATGCATAGTGAGCACTTTGAACGCCCAGGTGCTTCACAAATTAATCTGTAAAAATGAAAAAGTACTTTTTTTTCACAAAAAATTTCTTTTAGCCTCAATTTGTTCATTTCCACATGGACAACAGGATAAAATAGATCGTAAAATGTATTGGGCAATTTCTCCTGAGTACACTGATACCTCATAAACCACTGTTTGGGCACACGGCAGGGCTTGGAAGAGAAGAAGCGCCATTTGACTTTTTGAATGAAAAATTAGCTCCAATCGTTAGCGGACACCATGTGGCGTTTGGAGAGCCACTGTGTACGTAAACATTGGAGCTCCCCCTCAAGTGACCCCATTTTTGAAACTAGACCTCCCATGGAACTAATCTAGATGTGTGGTGACCACTTTAAACCCCCAAGTGCTTCACAGAAATTTATAACGCAGAGCTGTGAAAATAAAAAATAATTTTTCTTTCCTCAAAAATTATGTTTTAGCAAGCAATTTTTTATTTTCACAAGGGTAACAGGAGAAATTGGACACCAATATTTGTTGCCCAGTTTGTCCTGAGTACGCTGATACCCCATATGTGTGGGTAAGCCACTGTTTGGACACACATCCGGGCTCGGAAGGGAAGGAGCGCCATTTGGAATGCAGATTTTGATGGAATGGTCTGCGGGCGTCATGTTGCATTCACAGAGCCCCTGATGTGCCTAAATAGTAGAAACCCCCACAAATGACCCCATTTTGGAAACTAGAACCCCCAAGGAACTTATCTAGATGTGTGGTGAGCACTTTTTACCCCTAAATGCTTCACAGAAGTTTATAACGCAGAGCCGTGAAAATAAAATAAAAAAATTTTTCTTCAAAAATGATTTTTAGCCCGCAATTACTTTCACAAGAGTAACAGGAGAAATTGGTCCCCAAAAGTTGTTGTCCAAAAAGTTGTTGTCCTTAGTACACTGATACCCTAAATCTGGGGGGGAACCACCATTTGGGCACATGGCAGAGCTCAGAAGGGAAGGAGCGCCATTTGGAATGCAGAGTTAGATGGAATGGTCTGCAGGCGTCACATTGCATTTGCAGAGCCACTAATCTAACTAAACAGTAGAAATCCACCACAAGTGACCCCATATTGGAAACTAGACCTCCAATGAACTTATCTAGATGTGTTGAGAGAACTTTGAACCCCTAAGTGTTTCACTACAGTTTATAACGCAGAGCCGTGAAAATAAAAAATCATTTTTTTTCCCACAAAAAGGGTTTTTTAGCCCCCCAAATTTTTATTTTGCCAAGGGTAACAAGAGAAATTGGACCAAAATAGTTGTTTTCTAATTTGTCCTGAGTATGCTGATACCCCATATGTTGGGGTAAACCCCTGTTTAGGCGCACGGGAGAGCTCGGAAGGGAAGGAGAACTGTTTTACTTTTCAACGCAGAATTGGCTGGAATTGAGATCGGATGCCATGTCGCGTTTGGAGAGCCCCTGATGTGCCTAAACAGTGGAAACCCCCAATTCTATCTCCAAACCTAACCCCAACGCACCAATACCCCTAATCCCAACCCTACCCCTAATCCTAACCCTACCCCTAGTCCGAATCCTAATCCTAACCCTACCCCTAATCCCAATCCTAACCCTACCCCTAATCCCAACCCTAATTTTAGCCCCAACCCTAACCCTAATGGGAAAACTGGGGCTGGGGGGTGATCAGCGGGGCAGGGGGGACATCAGCAGCGCAGGGGGGACATCAGGGGGCAGGGGGGACATCAGCGAGGCAGGGGGGACATCCACAGGGCAGGGAGGAGAAGATCTGCGGGGCAGGGGGGAGATCAGCAGGACAGGGGGGAGATCAGCGGGGCAGGGGAGGACATCATCGGGGCAGGGGAGGACATCAGCGGGGCAGGGGGCGGACATCAGCGGAGCAGGGGGAGATCCACAGGGCAGGGGGGAGTTCTGCGGGGCAGGGGGGACATCAGCGGGGCAGGGGGAACATCAGCGGGGCAGGGGGGACATCAGCGGGGCAGGGGGGAGTTCTGCGGGGAAGGGGAGGACATCAGCGGGGCAGGGGAGGACATCAGCGGGGCAGGGGGTGATCCACAGGGCAGGGGGGAGATCTGCGGGCAGGGGGGACATCAGCGGGGCAGGGGGACATCTGTGGGGCAGGGGAAGATCTGTGGGGAAGGGGGAGATCAGGGGGGAGATAAGCGGGGCAGGAGAGGACATCAACAGGGCAGGGGTGGACATCAGCAGGGCAGGGGGGCGATCCACAGGGCAGGGGGGAGATCAGCGGGGCAGGGGGGAGATCAGTGGGGAAGGGGAGGACATCAACAGGGCAAGGGGGTGATCCACAGGGCAGGGGGGAGATCCATAGGGCAGGGGGGAGATCTGCGGGGCAGGGGGGATATCAGCGGAGCAGGGGAGGACCTCAGCAGGGCAGGGGGTGATCCACAGGGCAGGGGGAGATCTGTGGGGCAGAGGAGGACATCAATGGGGCAGGGGAGGACATCAGCGAGGCAGGGGGGTGATCCACAGGGCAGGGGGGAGATCTGCAGGGCAGTGGAGGACATCAGCATTGCAGGGGGTGATCCATAGGGCAGGGGGGAGATCTGCGGGGCAGGGGGGACATCAGCAGAGCAGGGGAGGACCTCAGCGTGGCAGGGGGTGATCCACAGAGCAGGGGGAGATCTGTGGGGCAGGGGAGGACATCAATGGGGCAGGGGAGGACATCAGCAAGGCAGGGGGTGATCCACAGGACAGGGGGGAGGTCAGGGGGGCGATCAGAGGGGAGATCAGAGGGATCACTGGGGCGGGGGCTGTCAGGTGCGATGCAGCAGAAGTAGGAAATGGAGCCAGCAACAGGCGTGTGATCTCCGGGGCAGGGGGGAGGGAGCGATCACCGGGGCAGGGGGGAGGGAGCGAAGGTCGGGAGGCATGGAATGGCAAGACAAGGGGGAAGAGAAGCAGAGGAGTGCACCTGGCGGTGGCGGCCACTGCAGCGGCGGCGGTGACTGCAGCAGCGGCGATGACTGTAGAGGTGGTAGCGATGACTGCGGCGGCGGCGATGTATGTGGCAGGGCAGTATGCAGGCACCTCGCTGTTCAGCTTCCATGGAAGCATGAAGCTGGACAGCGAGGCAACCATGGGTTTCTCCGCCTTCCCACATCTGAATGGAGTGGTAGCGTCACAAGGACGCTAGCTCCAATCAGATCTTGGGGGTGGTGACAAAGTGGTCACCAGGGCGATCGTAGCCAAGTGGGGGCTAAGCCACCCCCCGGGCTAAAGTACAAGTTCCCCTGTCCCTGCAGGTCGGGTGAAATTTCAGTTAACCCTTTCACCCGACCTGCAGGAACACGATTCCGCCATGACGCATACGCTGCATCACAGGACGGATTGGCACTGACTTTCAAGACACAGCGTATGCGTCATAGGTCGTAGCCAAGTGGGGGCTAAGCCACCCCCCGGGCTAAAGTACAAGTTCCCCTGTCCCTGCAGGTCGGGTGAAATTTCAGTTAACCCTTTCACCCGACCTGCAGGAACACGATTCCGCCATGACGCATACGCTGCATCACAGGACGGATTGGCACTGACTTTCATGACACAGCGTATGCGTCATAGGTCAGGAAGGGGTTAAAAAGGTCCCTTAGTCTGTTTCAGTAGGCTCCACAATCATGTCCCCATGACTGCTGACTTGACAGGTGTCCAGAAGGCAGTCATTAACACACTCCACAAGGAGGGTAAGCCACAAAAGGTCATTGCTAAAGCAGTTGGCTGTTCAGAGCGCTTTATCAAAGCATATTTATAGAAGGTTGAATGGAAGGAAAAAGTGTGGTAGAAAAAGGTGAACAAGCAACCAGGATAACCACAGCCTTGAAAGGATTGTTAATAAAAGGTCATTCAAAAATTTGGGGAAGATTCACAAGGAGTGGACTGCTGCTGGAGTCATTGCTTCAAGAGCCACCACATACACATGTATCCAGGACATGGGCTACAAGTGTCACATTCCTTGTGTCAAGCCACTCAGGATAAATAGACAACACCAAAAGCATCTTAACTTGGCCAAGGAGAAAAAGAACTGGACTGTTGCTCAATGGTTCAAGGTGTTGTTTTCAGCTGAAAGTAAATTTTGTATTTCATATTGAAATCAAGATCTTAGAGTCTGGAGGAAAAGTGGAGAAGTGCACAATTCAAGCTGCTTGAGGTCTAGTGTGAAGCTTCCGCAATCAGTGATGGTTTGGGGAGCCATTTCATCTGCTAGTGTAGGTCCACTGTATTTTATCAAGACCAAAGTCAGTACAACGGTCTACCAGGAAATTTTAGAACACTTCAAGCTTCACTCTGCCGACAAGCTTTTTGGAGATGGAAATTTCATTATCCAGCAGGACTTGGTATCTGTCCATACTGCAAAAAATACCAATAGCTGGTTTAAAAACCACAGTGTCACTGTTTTTGATTGGCCAGCAAACTCACATGTCCTTAATTCAATAGAGAATCTATGAGATATTGTCAAGAGGAAGATGAGCAACACCAGACCCAAGAATGCAGACGAGCTGAAGGCTGCTATCAAAGCAACCTGGGCTTCCATATTACCTCAGCAGTGCCACAGGCTGATCGCCTTCATTCCACACTGCATTGATGCAGTAATTGATCCAACAGGAGCACCGATGAAGTATTGAGTGTATTTACTGAACATACATTTCAGCAGGCCAACATTTCAGATTTTAAAATCCATTTTTCAAGCTGGTGGTATAAAGTATTCTAATTTACTGAGATAATAACCGTTGGGTTTTCATTTTCTGTAAGCCATAATCATCAACATAAACAGAAATAAGCCATAATCATCAACATAAACAGAAATAGATCACTCTGTTTGTAATGACTCTACTCCATATATTATATAAGTTTCACTTTTAAATAAATTAACTTTTTGATGATATTCTAATTTTGTGAGAAGCACATGTATATATAGAGGAAGTGAAATAAGTATTGAATATGTCATCAATTTTCTAAGTATCAATTTTTATACTGCCTGATTGCGGTGAGCCCTGGATGCACAGAACGGAGGTGGTGGGGATTTGCTCTGCCCTGTTGGAAAGCTTGTCTTGTTAAGGCAGAGGTTGAGGGCACAGGTGGAGGCCTTAGAGGAGATAGAGGAGGCAGAAGCAGTGGAGAAATTGTTAAATGTAGAGGTTTGTCCTGCAAGCCTTGGGGATTCCCAAACTTGTGGAGCAGTGCCTGTCCCCACAGCCACCAGAGTCACCCAGTGTCCAGTCAGTGAGATGCAATGCCCTTGGCCATGCTTACTTGTCCAAGTGTCTGTGGTGAAATGCACCCTGGCAGACAGAGATTTGTCAAGGAATGGGTGATGCTGTCTGTGACATGATGGTGTAGCGCAGGCACAGATTTCTTAGAAAAGTAATGGTGACTGGGTAATTGGTACTGGGAGACGGCGACGGCCGTCAGCTTTTGGAAATCATCTGTATCTTCCAGACGGAAAGGCAGCATTTCTGTGGCCAACAGATTGGAGATGGTGGAGTTCAAGCTCTTAGCTTTGTCATGCATAGGAGGAAACAATCTGTTCTGTGACTACAACTGTGGAATTGTGGGCTGGCTGCAGTTCTGAGAGAGGGCGGAGTATGGTGAACCAGACAAACTCCTGGGCCATGAGAGAGGTGCAGGCCGAGATGTTATGGTGGATCGAGAAACTTGTTGTATGCTCGTTCTCTGAGATTGGTCAAAAACAGCAGTTCTCTGAGATTGGCCAAAAACTGCAGGCATGTCCACTTCCACTATAGCTGACGGTGGGCTCTCAGTCAGCATGACTGGAGTGGGTAAAGAACCAGAGGTTCTGCTTTTGAAAACCTGCATCTCAAAGGTTGGCACGGTAACAGGGGAGGAAGAAGAAGCAGCAGATGGAGTGGCTGATGGTTATTGAGGTCCGCTGGTCCACATTTTTGAGCAGTGGGATTCCTACACTAAAGCATATTGATTGCACATGTGAAGGTTGATACATGTAGCAGTCAAATTATGGCACTTTTTACCTTGACTAAGTTTTTTTTAGTAAAGTTGGCAGATTACGTGAGTTGTCTCATCCTTTGCAGTGTCAAAAAAGACCCAGGCTATGCAACCCTTGCCACCCCTGCAAGCAGCAGACCCACAGACGCTACTGGCCAGAGGCACAGTTGTGGCTGAGGATCCATTGCTCATCATGGCTGCATCACTTGGTGTCTGCTATGTATGGCGCAACGTAACCTCCTCGTAGTCTTCCTCGGATGACCTACTTAGCTGTGTGCCTGTATGTTCACGCCATCTGAGATCCAACACCTGATCATCATCCTCCTCTGTGTTATCACATTTCTTGCCCTTGGAGTCACCCTCCTACTCTTCTTGCCCTGACAGCACAGTACAGTCCACTTGAGCCTCAGATATCTGAGTCTCATCAGGATCACCTCCCCCAGTGGTTAACGTCTGATGACAAGGGTCAGGATGCTGTTTGGACCCTACTTCATCCTACCCCGGATCCAAGCTAAAAAAAGTTTAGGCATAGGTTAAGATTTCCTCCTCTTGACTCTGCAAAGCTTTTGAGTACACTTCTGATGAGCATGGCATAGAATGTGTGAACATCTCTTCAGACTCAACCATCTGCGATTCCATACAGTCAGTTGAACGGTTGGATAGTTGGAACGTGGGGGGAAGTAAGAGGAATTTGGGTGCCACCTCTGTGGACTGTACTGGGTGTGATGTTGAGGTGGAGGAAGAGGAGGAGAGGCCACTCGAAGCTGCGCTTGCTATCCACTCGAGTACATACTCCTTCTGTGCATCATCGACAAGGTGTACTGCTGTGCGTATGCCGAAGAAAGGTAGTGGTGTAATAATAATAATAGTCTTTATTTTTATATAGTGGTAACATATTCCGCAGCGCTTTACAGTTTGCACACATTATCACCGCTGTGCCCGATGGAGCTCAGAATCTAAATTCCCTATCAGTATGTCTTTGGAATGCGGAAAGAAACCCGAGTGCCTGGAGGAAACTCACACAAACATGGGGAAAACATACAAACTCATGTTGTGCTTGGTGGGATTTGAGCTGAGGACTCCAGCGCTGCAAGGCTTTGCATAGGACGTGACTAGTGCTTTCACAAAAATTACCACCTACTCCACGTAAATATTGCACACCAAGCCTAACTCCCCTTCCACCACAGCCTTGCTTTTTTCCAAGTAATGTTGCTCAGATTGTGTGGTAGGAGCAAACTATTAGCAACAAAAAATTAGATTTTAAACTCTGCACCACCTTTGCAAACAGCTGAATTTCAGCAAAAGTAATATCCAAGTTGAAATATGGTGTGCTGTGTCATATTAGTCACAGAAAAAAATAATTATTTCAGTGTGGATGAGGCCTGTATGACAAAGAAGTTATGGTACAAACAATTTTAAGTTCAGGTCCCCTACTGTATGACACTAGGAACACTATTGTGGCCACTGGATCAGGCCTCTATATCACACTAGATGCTACAAACTATTTTAAAGTCAGGTCCCCTACTGTATGGCACTAGAAACAGAAGATTTTTTTGTGGACTCTGGATCAGGCCTCTATAACACACAAGATGCTACAAACTATTTTAAAGTCAGGTCCCTTAGTGTATGACGTTAATAAAGTTCTGGGGAAAAAATGACTGTTTACAAGAATGCCCTGCCTCTGAGCTCTGCAAGTACCCTCCCCTCATCAAACATGTGCCAATCACTCATGATACACCAACATTATCGTTGCTAAAGTGCTGAAAATATTTTTGTGGCAACGCAAATATTTTACCGCACTTTTAACGAATATTACCGATTTTTACGATATTATTAAATGTTGCTCGTTTCCGATCACGAATCCAAATGGGCCAAATTCGTGCCAAATTTATGTTTAGTGATAATTTTCCAAACAAATTTGCTCATTACTATTCCCCATCTCTTGGATGTGATTTTATAAATTGCTTCATCAAGCCCAATTTTATGTGGAGAGGTGGTACTTTATAGGGAGGTACCAAAGTTGGCTGCCAACTCTTCTTGGTCCAGTGATTTTGTTGGTCTCGATTGTCCCAAAGCATAAAGCATAAAAACCGCTGTTGTGGAGTAAAATTGCTTTGAGACTTCTTTTTAAAGAATCTATAAAAAGACGCCTTTGCACTTAATCATATTGGATTTTGAGATGACCAATCAAACCTTTGACATCGTTGCAATAAACCAACTTGTCTTCCTGAGAAAAGTATGGAACAAGCAACTTTTCACGATGTCTAAACAATGAAAAAGACACTCCTGGTAACATTAAATTCCTGATTTTGAGCCTTGATCCGAGTAACTTAGTGACATCTTTGGGAAGTTTCAAGTCTTACTAAATCCTTCATCTCCTGTAAAAAAAAATTTCATCTTCGATCATCTTCAAAGTCAAAACTTACTTCATCATTTGGCTCAGGTATGAGTCCACCTTCATCGGAGCTAAGTATCTCTTCCAAGATAGCAGGGGCCTTCGGTACTGGTATATCTGTGCAATGGGGGATGGAACAAATTGCTAAGTGAATGGGGTATGAAATGGAATGCTTCCATTTGAAATTATAGCCTTTCACATTGCATGAACAAAAGAAACAGTTGCCATTATGGTTCTTTTGCTCTCACCATACCATAGGAATCCCATAATGGAAAGCTTTTTTTTACCCTTAAACCAATTTCGGAGGTCCTGAACATATCGTTTACACACTTTATGAGGCACCCAAACTTTATTTTTATCTCCTAGTTTTAGTACGAAGTATTCAAAGTATATTTTTTTCACAAAGTCTGTAATATGCAGTTGTTGATTCAACAATATATTCACCACAAATGAAATTATGTCACTAACCACCTGACTGCCAACAGGCAATTCACCCAAGTACTATTGATGTTAGTGTGGAAATAAAATAGGCTGCCTGCCGATGATTCACGTCAGAGTTTGCAGAAGAACCTATAGGTTTGTGGCAAGTCCTGACGTTTAGGATTTTTTTCAATTTATTTTTGTTATCAAAACACTAAAATGCATGGAAATTTATATAAGAAAATATATAAAAATAATCAAACAGCTTTTTAGTCGCAGCCATGTGTAATCATGCTATAAGCTCAGCTAAAGAGAACTCATGAGTCCACGTGTATTTATTCACCTTCCAGCAATCCTGACTGACAGCTGCAGCTTGCTTTGAATAGTGGAAGATCACAGCAGCAGGAGAGACAGTGAGGAGCTTTCTACAGGCTGGATGAGTGAAGATTAGTAACATAGTAACATAGTAACATAGTTAGTAAGGCCGAAAAAAAAACATTTGTCCATCCAGTTCAGCCTATATTCCATCATAATAAATCCCCAGATCTACGTCCTTCTACAGAACCTAATTGTATGATACAATATTGTTCTGCTCCAGGAAGACATCCAGGCCTCTCTTGAACCCCTCGACTGAGTTCGCCATCACCACCTCCTCAGGCAAGCAATTCCAGATTCTCACTGCCCTAACAGTAAAGAATCCTCTTCTATGTTGGTGGAAAAACCTTCTCTCCTCCAGACGCAAAGAATGCCCCCTTGTGCCCGTCACCTTCCTTGGTATAAACAGATCCTCAGCGAGATATTTGTATTGTCCCCTTATATACTTATACATGGTTATTAGATCGCCCCTCAGTCGTCTTTTTTCTAGACTAAATAATCCTAATTGAATTAGATTGAATTAAACTTTCAAAAAGCCATACTGACAAAAAATAAACACGTGTGGTATCACTGCTCCCAGAAAAGTCCATGATGTCAACATATAAAGTTAAATAAGAAGGGAGGTAAAAACGAAGTGCTAGAAGTGTATCTTTTTGTCTCTGCAATACTTCAAGAAAATGCAATTAGAAGCAGTCAAAACTAGGGTTAAGCGAAACGGATCGGACAAATTAAAAAATCGCAGACTTTTGGCAAAGTCGGGTTTCATGAAGCCCGACCCGATCCTAGTGTGGGATCGGCCATGAGGTCGGCGATCTTCGCGCCAAAGTCGCGTTTCGTATGACGCTTTCAGCGCCAATTTTCAGCCAATGAAGGAGGACGCAGAGTGTGGGCAGCGTGATGACATAGGTCTCGGTCCCCACCATCTTAGAGAAGGGCATGACAGTGATTGGCTTGCTTTCTGCGGCATCACAGGGGCTATAAAGGGGCGTGCACGCTGACCGCCATCTTACTTCTGCTGATCGTAGCATAGGGAGAGGTTGCCGCAGCTTCATCAGAAGAAGGGATATAGTTAGGGAGGGAAGAGTAACCCCCGAAACTGTTTGTGCTGTAGCGATTTCCACTGTCCAACACCACCATTTGTTTGCAGGGACAGTGGAGGCTATATTTTTGTGCATCAGCTCTGTAGCTTATTAGGCTGCCTTATAAGGCTCCCTGATAGCTGCATTGCTGTTTACACGCTGCTGTGCAAATCAACTGCTTTTTTAAAAGCAAAAATCCTGTTGCTCCTTTCTGCACAGTTATCTTGTTTATTTGTCCACACTTTTGTGTGCAGCAGTCCTTTTTATTGCTGCCATACTTTTCCTGAGATCATTGTAGGGAGATTGAAATTGTACTACAGTCCTTGTATTTTTTCATGTATGTTCCAGCCACTTTCTGCTACTTAGATTGCGTTGTTTATACACTGGGCCTGAGTTTTGGGTCAGTCTCCCCCAAGAAAAGGGAGTTTCAAATTCTCACAAAGTGGATCTACTGCAGTCATGTTAGTTTGGTGTATGTCAGCCAGCCACTTTCTGCCACTTAGATTGCGTTGGTTTATACACTGGGCCTGAGTTTTGGGTCAGACTCCCCCCAAAAAAGGGAGTTTAAAATTCTCACAAAGTGGATCTACTGCAGTCCTGTTAGTTTGGTGTATGTCAGCCAGCCACTTTCTGCCACTTAGATTGCGTTGTTTTATGCACTGGGCCTGAGTTTTGGGTCAGTCTCCCCCCCAAAAAAGGAGTTTCAAATTCTCACAAAGTGGATCTACTGCAGTCCTGTTAGTATGGTGTATGTCAGTCAGCCACTTTCTGGCACTTACATTGCGTTGTTTTATACACTGGGCCTGAGTTTTGGGTCAGTCTCCCCCCAAAAAAGGGAGATTCAAATTCTCAACAAGTTTATATACACCTTCTACCTTGTTTTAAAGTACCATATATATGTAATTTTCGTTAGATTTTCCAAAAAATGAGGAAGTCTCGTGGAAGAGGCCATTGGCGGTGGTTTCCAGCTGGTACTGATGGTGGTGGTGGTGGTGCATCTGGTGGTAGTGGCAAAAGCACAATAGCACCTAAGGCTGGAGGTGTTGAGCTAGCGTCATCGTCTGGCTACACAAGGCCTCGAAGGCTCCCTTTTCTGGGAGTAGGAAAACAGCTTTTAAAGCCGGAGCAGCAGGAACAAGTTTTGGCTTTCATTGCTGACTCGGCCTCTAGCTCTTTCACCTCCTCTTCAGAAAGTTCCAAATATGAAAGCAGCAAGTCGTCAGTGGATGCTCCCGGTCAGGAACAAGACATTTCCTTGTGTCCTTCACCCAAACCAAAAGTGAAGGATGCGTCAGGCGACTCTACAGGTTACTCCATGGAGCTCCTTACACATACCGTTCCTGGGTTAGAACGGGAAATTGTTAACTGCCCATTACAAGATGAATCGGACATGGAGTGCACTGATGCACAGACACAGCTAGATTATAATGCTGTTCCATTGACTCAGATCACTACATTGCCCTCGCAGTGTACTGAGCCAGAATCTGACCCTGATGAGACTATGGTGCCCCGTCCCAAACGCTATAGCACCTTACACGGTGACACAGAGGAAGTTGCACATGACATTGAAGAGGAGATGATAGATGATCCAGTTGTTGACCCAGATTGGCAGCCATTATGAGAAGAGGGTGCCGCTGCCAGTAGCTCTGAAGCAGAGGAGGATGATCCGTAGCAGCCATCTACATCGCAACAGCTGTCGTCTGGCAGGCCCGTATCAGGCTAAAAACGTTTGTCAAAAACAAAAACAGTTTTAGGACAGCGTGGCCATCCGGTGAAAGTAGCACAGCGTGCAATGCCTGAAAAGGTATTCCATAGTAGGAACAGTGCAGTGTGGCAATTTTTTAACCAAGATCCGAATGATCAGTCAAAAGTTATCTGTAAGAAATGCTCAAAGACCTTTAGCAGAGGGAAGAATCTTCAAAATTTTAATACAACGTGCATGCTTAGACATTTAACCAGCATGCACTTGCAAGCTTGGACTAACTACCAAACGTCCCATGCCGTTGGTGCACCTGCTCAGAATGAAGGTAGTCAGCAACGCTACATTGCTTCCCTCACTGTAAGCTCACCGGTTAGGACACCACCAGCAGCAAATGTGGAGATATCGTCGCAAGGCCAAAGCAGTCAGGGAATCACAAGATAATTGGTAGGAAACACTGTATGTTGGCCAACATCGAGAATACCATCACAAACCCTCTCTCAATCCGCCATCTCCACCACCACCACCGCTAGTTCCACCATATGCACCTCTCCAGTCCAGCTCACCCTACAAGAGACTCTCGTTAGGAAAAGAAAGTACTCATCCTCTCATCCACGTACACAGGGTTTGAATGCCCACATTGTTAGACTAATCTCGTTAGAGATGATGCCCTACTGGTTGGTTGAAAACAAAGCTTTCAAAGCCCTGATGGCATATGCAGTACCACGCTATGACCTACCCAGTCGACATTTCTTTGCGAGAAAAGTCATCCCAGCCCTCCACCAGCATGTCAAAGACCGCATTGTCCATGCACTGAGGCAATCAGTCAGTAGAAAGGTTCACCTCACAACAGATGCATGGACCAGTAGGCATGGCCAGGGACGTTACGTGTCCATCACGGCACACTGGGTTAATGTGGTGGATGCAGGGTCCACAGGGGACAGCCATAGTGGGACAGTTCTGCCTAGCCCACGGTCTAGGAAACAGATGGCTGTAGGAGTTCGCAACCCCTCCTCCTCCTCCTCCAGAAGCGAAAGCTCGTCCACAGAGCGCAGTCGCATGACCACTCCATCCGCAGCTGCCAGTGTTGTACACGAGGTGTCCCATTATCGAACAGCTAATGGTAAGCGTCAGCAGGCTGTGTTAGAAATGAAGTGTTTGGGCGACAACAGACACACCGCGGAAGTACTGGCCAAGTACTTGCAGCAACAAACTCAGTCATGGCTGGGCCATGTACAGCTTGAGGCAGGCAAGGTAGTCAGTGATAACGGAAGGAATTTTATGGCTGCCATAGCCCTTTCAGAACTGAAACACATACAGTACCTTGCCTGACTCACACCTTGAACCTGGTGGTGCAGTGCTTCCTCAAAAATTACAAAAATTATCCGGAGTTACCAGCCCTGCTACTGAAGGTACGAAGACTTTGCTCACACATCCGCCGGTCACCCATACACTCCAGCCGTATGCTGAACCATCAGCGATCGCTGAATCTTCCCCAGCACTGCCTAATAATCAATGTTGCAACAAGGTGGAACTCCACACTGCACAAGGTTCAGAGGCTGTGCGAACAGAGGCGTGCTGTGATTAATTTGTGGGATACACACACACGGGCAGGCAGTTGGATGACAGACATGGAGTTGTCTGGTGTGCAGTGGTCGAAGCTTCAAGACCTCTGTCAAGTCCTTCAGTGTTTTGAGGAATGCACACGGCTGGTAAGTGCAGACGACGCCATCATAAGCATGAGCATCGCACTAATGCGTCTGCTGATACAAAGTTTGACGCACATTAAGGAGCTGGCATCTGCAGCCGAGGAGGAGGGAAGCCTTGATGACAGTCAGCCATTGTCTGCTCAGGGAACTCTTCTGGATGAGGTGGCAGACAAAGAGGATGAGGAGGATGATGGAGATGATTATTTATGGGAGGAGGATGCTTCTCAGGGGGCAATAGAAACTGGTGGCGTTGCAAGGTCAGGTACAGGGTTTTTGCAGGACACAACTGATGTTGATTTGCAAGAAAGTGATCTTCAACCCAGCACAAGCAGTGAATTGACACCTGGAACATTGGCCCACATGGCTGAGTATGCCTTGCATATCGTAAAAAGGGACCCCTGCATTATCAAAATGTTGACCGATGACGATTACTGGTTGGCTTGCCTCCTGGATCCATGATATAAAGAAAAGTTACAAAATATCATGCCACATGTTAGGGGTCGAGTTCCTGCCTCTGCACAGGGGGAATCTCGGGCCATCTCTGCTGCGGTTTCCCATTCTTCTCCTGCCGCAGTGGAGCTTGCTCAGCAGAGACGTCGATCCCAGCGTCTCGCTCAGTCTGACTCTGTGCTTAGAGTTAGTGCTGCGTTTCCTGCTTCTCCCATTGAAGTCAGTGCTGGGCAGCGGCGAGCGGACATTTCTGGGGCTAAGTCCTGCTTTTTACATTCTGAGCATGCCCAGAGTAAGATCTCTCAGTGGAGATCGAGGGTCACATGATCAGATACTGCAGCTAAGGTCCTTGTAGCTGCTAGGACTAAATCCTGCTTTGCACTCTGAGCATGCCCAGGGCGAGATCTCTCAGTGGAGATCCAGGGTCACATGCTCAGGTGCTGCAGCACTCCATTGGTCCTTCTTTGGAAGGTCCTAAACATGCTGCAGCTATTTAAGCCTCGCATGGCCGCACGGCCATGCGCTAGTATTGTCTTTTGTAAATGTGTGTGTGTTGTGAGTGAAAGTCGTTCTTTAAAATCCCCTCCCTATTGTATGACTGCTCGCGGAAGGTGGGTGATTGCTACCTAGCGCCCGACTTAGCCATCAGCACGGTACACACATTACAGCGTCTTATTGCTGTGACCGCCAGTGCGGCGCCGTGCGCTTTCTCTGCGCATTCCTAACCCAAGCCTGGGTGGTTAGTGGCGTCCGCCAGTGCGGCACCGCACGCACTCTCGTGCTTCTAAATATATTCTCTTGGTGCGGTACCGTGGTCCTGTGACTCAACAGGGTTCGCTTCCTTCACACTGGGTGAAGTTAACCCAAGTGTGTATTCATATTGTACCGCCATCTCGTCCGTCTCTACTAGCAGCAGGGTTTTCACCTGCACGGTGGACCTCAGACGGCGAACGCACCTAATACCATTACACCTTATACTTGGTGCGTTCCGCCAGTCCTAACATAATACTAGCGCCAAGGTCTGGCTAGTAATGACGGTCGATCAGCGTTCACAGCGGTACAGCCAGCAGCTGGAGGGAAGGTTGGCGGCTCTTGAGCGTTCAACCTCAGCTGTGGATGTTACTGCTGTCGCTGTTCAGGCTGCAAGTGTGGCTGCAGCTACCTTGTCCACTGCCGCCCCTGTACCGACGCTATCTCGCCTCCCGCTGCCAGAGAAATTTTCTGGTGACAGTAAGTCCTGTAGGGGTTTCGTGAGTCAGTGCTCAATACATCTCGAGCTTCTGGCCTCTCGTTTCCCTACAGAGCGGGCTAAGGTGGGCTTTATCGTATCTTTATTGTCGGACAGGACGTTGCAGTGGGCTACGCCGCTGTGGGAGCGTGGCGATCATGTGGTGCAGAGTGCTCCGTTATTCCTGAGCACTCTGAAACAGGTCTTTTTAGGACCTCGTGTCACCCATGATATGGCGCTCCAACTGTTGGCATTGACTCAGGGCTCGTCCTTGGTCAGCCAGTTTGCCGTCCACTTCCGCACCTTAGCATCTGTGCTGGAGTGGTCGGATAAGGCCCTTATTCCTATATTTTGGAGGGGGCTGGCTGACCACGTTAAGGACGCCCTGGCCACTAGGGAGATTCCCACCACACTGGAGGAATTAATAACAGTATCCACTCGTATTGACCTCCGTTTTCACGAGCGGAGGTTAGAGCGAGCCCAGTGTAGGCAGAGGTTTCGGCTGGCTCCCACCTTTGCCAAACCTTTGGAATCTCCAGTCCAGGCTCCTGAGTCCCATGAGCCTATGGTAGTGTCACGAGCGGGATCTAAGTCCCGGACCGCTCGTGCACTCCAGGTTTGTCATGTTTGCCAACAGTCAGGACATCTTGCCACCAGATGTCTCCAGCGGTCGAGGAAACGTCAGCGTCTAGTGGTAGTAGGTGGAGGTGCACTAGACACGGCGACGTTTGCCTCCAAATTATCCTTTAAGGGGACAATAACATTAGGCTCATCCTCCCACTCGGTAGACCTCTGCGTGGATTCTGGGGCGGAGGGCAATTTTATGTCTTCTGCCATCGCCCAACGTCACGCAATATCCCTGGTTATGCTACCTCAACCAGTAACGGTATGAGTGGTGAATGGGTCGACACTGCCCGCACAGATAACACATCAGACCATCCCTTTTACTCTGTCCATGTCACCATCCCATCAGGAGATTATATCTCTGCTCATCATTCCTGAGGGGATTGATGAGGTCCTGTTGGGGATACCTTGGTTACGGTACCACTCTCCTCACATCGAGTGGTCCTCAGGCAGAATTCTGGGATGGGGTGAATCATGTGGGGGTAGGTGTCACCGAGAGTGCGTTCAGGTTGCTACTACAGGGGTACCCGCAGATCTATCCTCTCTCCCCAAGCAATATTAGTCGTATGCAGACGTGTTCTCCAAAAAGGCGGTGGAGACCCTTCCGCCCCATCGCCCCTATGACTGTCCTATTGATCTCTTGCCTGGTGCTGAGCCTCCCCGGGGTCGAGTCTATCCATTATCTCTCCCGGAGACGGAGGCAATGTCTCTGTACATTCAAGAGAATCTGGCAAGAGGGTTCATCAGGAAGTCAGTGTCACCTGCTGGGGCAGGGTTCTTTTTCGTGCAGAAGAAGAATGGGGAACTACATCCATGCATAGACTACAGGGGTCTTAACACTATCACCGTTAAGAACAAGTATCCTTTGCCCTTGATATCTGAGCTTTTCGATAGGCTTCGGGGAGCAAGGGTGTTTACCAAACTAGATCTGCGGGGTGCTTACAACCTGATTCGCATCCGTGAGGGGGACGAATGGAAAATGGCGTTTAACACCAGAGATGGGCACTATGAGTATCTGGTGATGCCCTTCGGGCTCTGTAATGCCCCAGCCGTTTTCCAAGACTTTGTCAACGACATCTTCCGGGATATGCTTTCCACCTCGGTTGTAGTCTATCTGGATGATATTCTCATCTTTTCTCCAGATATTGACTCCCACCGGAGAGATGTTGGCAGAGTCTTCGACCTCCTACGGGCAAACTCTCTTTATGCAAAGTTGGAGAAGTGTATGTTTGAGCAGGAGTCTTTACCGTTCCTGGGCTATATCATCTCCGCCCAGGGATTGGCTATGGATCCTGCCAAACTACAGGCTGTGATGGACTGGCAAGAGCCCCATTCTCTTAAGGCGGTGCAGCGCTTTATGGGGTTCATTAATTATTACCGCCAGTTCATTCCCCACTTCTCAACTCTGGTAGCTCCCTTGGTAGCCCTCACCAAGAAGGGAGCAAATCCCAAAGTGTGGTCTGAAGAGGTCTCCAGGGCCTTTTCTTCTACTAAGTCTCATTTTGCTAGCGCTCCCATCCTACATCGTCCCGATGTCGATAAGCCGTTTATAATGGAGGTGGATGCCTCTTCCGTTGGTGCTGGAGCAGTCCTCTTCCAAAAGGATGCTCAAGGTCGGAAGTATCCGTGCTTCTTCTTCTCCAAGACCTTCACACCAGCGGAGAGGAATTATTCCATCGGGGATAGGGAGTTGCTAGCGATGAAATTGGCTTTCTCAGAGTGGAGACATCTCTTGGAGGGGGCTCGTTTTCCCTTTCAAGTTTTCACAGACCACAAAAATTTGCTATATTTGCAAACAGCCCAGCGGCTAAATTCTCGCCAGGCCAGATGGTCCTTATTCTTCTCCCGATTCCACTTCACCCTCCATTATCTTGCTGGGGAGAAGAACATTCGAGCTGATGCTCTTTCTCGCTCTGTTGTGTCATCTGAGGAGGAGGAAGGAGAGCCTCGGCTTATTGTTTCTTCTGAGAGCTTGAGAACCGTGGCTCCGGTGTCGCTTGAGTCTGTGCCTCTGGGCAAGACTTTTGTGCCCATAAATTTGCGACTGGAGGTTCTCTCTTGGGCTCATTCCTCCAGGGTGGGTGGACACTTTGGGACAAAAAGGACATCTGAGCTGCTGGCGAGGACGTACTGGTGGCCGCATATGCTCCGAGATGTCAGAGATTACGTTCTGGCGTGTGTCTCATGTGCCAACAATAAGTCTCCTCGACAACGGCCGTCTGGGTTACTCTATCCCTTGCCGGTGGCAGACAGGCCCTGGGAGATGGTCGGGATGGACTTTGTAGTGTGTTTGCTCAAGTCTCGCGGCTGTACCGTCATTTGGGTTATTACCGATCATTTCTTGAAAATGGTGCATTTGGTGCCGCTCCCACGGTTACCTTCTGCACGGGCCTTGGCAGCGTTGTTCATAAGACACATCTTCCGCCTACACGGCATGCCAGACAAAATTGTCAGTGACCGGGGTCCCCAGTTTGCGTCTCGGTTCTGGAGAGAGCTTTGTCGTCTTCTCAGCATTGAGTTAAATCTCTCTTCCGCATATCATCCCGAGACGAATGCGTTGGTAGAGAGGGCCAATCAGACTCTGGTCACATATCTACGACATTTTGTTTCTGCCAGGCAGGATGACTGGGCATCTTTATTACCATGGGCAGAGTTCGCCCTTAATAACGCTGTAGCCGACTCCACTGGTCAGACACCTTTCCTCCTTAATTACGGCCAGCATCTGCGGGTTCCTGTGCCTATGCCCGTGTCCTCTGCTGACTCCAGGGTGGCAGACTGGGCAGTGGAGGCATGGGACATTTGAGACCGCACTCAGGATGCCATTCGGGCCTCAAAGGAGAGAATGAGGTCCTCCGCCGATGCACATCGGCGCCCTGCCTCGACCTTTGCTCCTGGCGATTTAGTGTGGCTCTCCGCCCGTAACATCAGGCTGCGTGTAGAGTCCACTAAGTTTGCAACTCGCTACTTGGGTCCCTTCAAGGTCCTCGAACAGGTTAATCCTGTGGTCTACCGTCTGGCCCTTCCTCCACGCATTGGTATCACCGACACCTTTCATGTGTCCCTCCTTAAGCCCGTATACATGTCCCGGTTTTCTGAGTCATCTGCCGGGACATCGGGTTCGTCTACGGATGATTACGAGGTGAACGCTATTTTGGGGTACAAGGTGGTACGTGGTAAAAAATTCTATTTGGTGGATTGGAAGGGTTATGGCCCTGAGGACAGGTCCTGGGAGCCTGCTGAGCACATTCAGGCTCCGCAGCTCATTGCTGCCTTTGAACGTAGCGAGGCCCAAGGAGGGGGGGGCCCTAGGGAGGGTAATGTTAGGGGTCGAGTTCCTGCCTCTGCACAGGGGGAATCTCGGGCCATCTCCGCTGCGCTCTCCCATTCTTCTCCTGCCGCAGTGGAGCTTGCTCAGCAGAGACGTCGATCCCAGCGTCTCGCTCAGTCTGACTCTGTGCTTAGAGTTAGTGCTGCGTTTCCTGCTTCTCCCATTGAAGTCAGTGCTGGGCAGCGGTGTGCGGATGTTTCTGGGGCTAAGTCCTGCTTTTTACATTCTGAGCATGCCCAGAGTAAGATCTCTCAGTGGAGATCGAGGGTCACATGATCAGATACTGCAGCTAAGGTCCTTGTAGCTGCTAGGACTAAATCCTGCTTTGCACTCTGAGCATGCCCAGGGCGAGATCTCTCAGTGGAGATCCAGGGTCACATGCTCTGGTGCTGCAGCACTCCATTGGTCCTTCTTTGGAAGGTCCTAAACATGCTGCAGCTATTTAAGCCTCGCATGGCCGCACGGCCATGCGCTAGTATTGTCTTTTGTAAATGTGTGTGTGTTGTGAGTGAAAGTCGTTCTTTAAAATCCCCTCCCTATTGTATGACTGCTCGCAGAAGGTGGGTGATTGCTACCTAGCGCCCGACTTAGCCATCAGCATGGTACACACATTACAGCGTCTTATTGCTGAGACCGCCAGTGCGGCGCTGTGCGCTTTCTCTGCGCTTTCCTAACCCAAGCCTGGGTGGTTAGTGGCGTCCGCCAGTGCGGCACCGCACGCACTCTCGTGCCTCTAAATATATTCTCTTGGTGCGATACCGCGGTCCTGTGACTCAACAGGGTTCGCTTCCTTCACACTGGGTGAAGTTAACCCAAGTGTGTATTCATATTGTACCGCCATCTCGTCCGTCTCTACTAGCAGCAGGGTTTTCACCTGCACGGTGGACCTCGGACGGCAAACGCACCTAATACCATTACACCTTATACTTGGTGCGATCTGCCAGTCCTAACACCACATGAGAACCTTGAGCAAACATTGGCTACCAAAAAAGCAACTCTTGTAGACCGTTTGGTTCAGGCTTTCCCAGCACACAGCGGCGGCGATGGTTCTCACACGAGCAATAGGGGGCAACATGGCAGAGGTGTTAGAGGTGCACAAATCTGAAGTGGCGTTGGACAGAGGGGGTTTATGACCAGGTTGTGGAGTGATTTCGCAATGACCGCTGACACGACAGGTATTGCTGCATCGATTCAAAGTGACAGGAGACAGCATTTGTCCAGTATGGTTGCGAACTACTTTTCCTCCCTTATCGATGTTCTCCCTCACAGGTCATTCCCCTTTGATTACTGGGCATCTAAAATAGACACCTGGCCTACAGGAACTCGCTTGCCCTGCTTCTAGTGTGCTATCAGAAAGAGTCTTCAGTGCTGCTGGTTCAATACTGACCAAAAAAAGGACATCTCTGGCTACCCAGAATGTTGATGATCTAACCTTCATTAAAATGAACCAATCATGGATTTCAAATTATTTTGCCTTCTCCTGCTGACACGTAGCTTGCCTGAAAAATGTCTTGCTTTTGTCCTCCTCTTGCTGACTTCTCCAATTGCTCCATTTGCAGCTGCTGAATGTACACCATAGGCCATTTTTATAACTCCCTAAATGGGCTGACTCCCCCCACAGGGCGGTGGTCACCACCTGGCGCAAGCACCCATGCGAAGAGTGCCATTTGCCTGGACAGGTGGGTGCACTGGCACAGGGTCCCTCATAGTCCAATGAAGTGTCTCTGACAGTGGTGGTGCTCAACCAACGTCAGACACACCATCGTAATATGAGGGGCCCTGTGCCAGTACCGCCGCCCACGAGAGAGTGTTCCCCCCAGCTCAAACAGTGCTCTGCCACTTGCAGTACTTACCTCTCCCTGCTCTACCACTGTGTAGTCTGTGCTGTTAAATCTTTCAATGGCACTGCCAATACAAATTTGTTGAAATGATAGATGATAGTTAAAATATACAGGGGCCCTGGCCTCCATTTAGACCAGTTAATACTTTGCGCCTACTACCACTGTCTGCTACTCAGCAGAGGAGCCCACCCCAGTACCTAGCTATTCCAGCTGTTTAGTCCTGTTACCAATTTTGAACTGCATTTAGCCTACATTTTTATTTTGGGCCTACTAACTGTGTCTGCGCCACTCGTTACAATTGTCCTCCACTGAACAAAGCAATGCCGCCTGTTTAGTCCTGTTACCAATTTTGAACTGCATTTAGCCTACTTTTTTATTTTGGGCCTACTAACTGTGTCTGCACCACTCGTTACAATTGTCCTCCACTGAACAAAGCAATGCCGCCTGTTTAGTCCTTAAACCAATTTTGAACTGCTTTTAGCTTACTTTTTTATTTTGGGCCTATATCTGTGTTTCCTCCTCATACTGCCCATTGCCCAGCCACTGCTAGATGAGTCTGATGGTACATTGACCCATACCACTACATTCCCCTTGCACTCTACACAGCCAGAATCTGACCCTGCTGAAAGTCAGGTTCCCCTTCCCGCATACTATACCACCTTACATGGGGACAAAGAGGAAGGTGCAAATGAAAGTGCAGGTTCCTTCATCAGGTGGGGGGGCATACTCGTTGGCACTGGCACAGGGCCCCTCATAGTACGCAAAAGTGTCTCTGGCAGTGGGAGGCGCCACCCGCCGTCAAACACACCGCCGTACTATGAGGGGCCCTGTGCCAGTGCCAACTAGTGGGCCCCCCCTGCTTGCTCAGGATCACAGCACTTGCAAAGTTTAAATACTTACCTCTCCCTGCTCCACCACCGTGATGTATTCTGCGTTTCCTGGGCCCACGAAAATCTTGAGCCAGCCCTACCCCCCACAACTTTAGCCAAATTACCCCCTGTTTTCAATGCCTAACTATTATTATAAAGTAAATTAAGATTGACAAGCTTAAGAAATAAGAATCAATGTTTTTGGCATTAAAATGGGCACTGTAGGTGTTTTCCTGTCCTCCACTCACTGCCTACTTTGATTCCCCATTGACTTGCATTGGGTTTCGTGTTTCGGTCGGCCACCGACTTTTCGAAATAATCAGCCGATTTCACGCGACCCGACTATTCACAAAGTTCACAAACCTGACTCGATCCTAAAAAAGTAAAAGTCGCTCAACTCTAGTCAAAACATTGTAGCCCAAATTGTATAAAATGAAAGCCAATGAACAAAATAAATAATAAACGTTCACAAAGCACCATAAATGCAAAACTGAAAATGTTATATACCGTATATACTCGAGTATAAGCAGATCCGAGTATAAGCCGACCCCCCTAATTTTGCCACAAAAAACTCGGAAAACCTAATGACTTGAGTATAAGCCTAGGGTGAGAAATGCAGCAGCTACCGGTAAAAGTCAAAAGTAAAAATAGATACCAATAAAAGTAAAGTTAATTGAGTCATCAGTAGGTTAAGTGTTTTTGAATATCCATATTGAATCAGGAGCCCCATATAATGCTCCATAAAGTTTATGATGGCCCCATAAGATGCTCCATATTAAAATATACCCCATGTAATCCTGCATAAAGGTTAATAATGGCAACATACTGTAAGATGCTCCATAGACACATTTGCCCAATATAATGCTCCACAAATGTTGATTATGGCCCCATAAGATGCTCCATAAAGATATTTGCCCCATATCGTGCTGCACGAACATTGATTATGGCCCCATAGACACTTGCCCCATATAGACACTTGCCTTATGTAGTGCTGCACAAACGTTATGGCCCCATACAGACACTTGCCCCATATAGTGCTGCACAAACGTTATGGCCCCATATAGTGCTGCAAAAACATTACGGCCCCATACAGACACTTGCCCCATATAGTGCTGCACAAACGTTATGGCCCCATATAGTGCTGCACAAACATTATGGCCCCATACAGACACTTGCCCCATATAGGGCTGCACAAACATTATGGCCCCATAAGATGCTCCATACAGACACCTGCCCCATTTGCTGTTGCTGCGATAAAAAAATAAAAAAAATCACATACTCACCTCTCCGTTGCTCAGGCCCCCGGCTCTTTCAATATTCACCTGACTTCGTACCGGCGCCGCTCCATCTTCAGCGTCTCCTGCACTGACGCTGCAGGGACCGCGACAGGAGTAGGTGAGTATAATTAGACAGCCCCCGCTCCCCCTCCCCTGCCGACCCCTGGGTATGACTTGAGTATAAGCCGAGAGGGGGACTTTCAGCCCAAAAAAATGGTGTGAAAATCCCGGCTTATACTTGAGAAAATACGGTATATCAAAAATGGTGACAGCAGCAAAATTATTTTTCTTATGTATTTCTGAATTTTTTCACCATTTACTTGAATAGAGAAAACTATACAAGCTTGGTATTGCAAGTAGTGTACCAAATTGGTGAATCATATTGCCAGATAATTTTTCAGCTAAATGAAGGAACCACTACCATCAAAATTTCAATCCTAATTTATTGCAATCATCATATTATATGGCACTCTTAATTACAATTGCTTATTTTACCTTTCTACCCAGCTTAATCTCTTTCCATTAGGTCTATGACATAATGTAATTAAAAACTGACTAGCTGAATCCTTCTAAGCTCGATGTAGCAACAGAAAGTCTATTTTACCTGTATGAGACTTGAGTCACTGAAAAAGTCTCTGGTAGGGGGAGAAGAGAGCAACTGGGTAAGGTGATGAAGAGGGGAAGAATCAATGAAGAGAAAACAGACTTCCTGTTTCTTAATAGAGCAGAGGAAATAGAACAGCTGGGTAGAAAGGCAAAATGAGCAATTGTAAGTTCACAGTGCCATATAATATGATGACTGCAATATACACTGTGTTCCAAATTATTATGCAAATTGGATTTAAGTGTCATAAAGATTTAATTGTTTTGTTTTTCAAATAAACTTGTGGATGGTATTGTGTCTCAGGGCTCAATAGATAACTGAAATCAATCTTAAACACATGTGATAATTAGTTTTCCAGGTGATTCTAATTAAAGAAAAACTACTTAAAATGGTTTTCCACATTATTAAGCAGGCCAAAGGTTTCAAGCAATATGAGAAATAAAAAGGATATCTCTGCTGCAGAAAAGCATTAAATAGTGCAATGCCATGGACAAGGTATGAAAAAATTAGAGATTTCACAAAAACTTTGTGATCATCATACTGTGAAGAGATTTATGACTGAAACAGAGCACAGACAGAGATCGTGCAAATAAAGGCATAATGGGGAAGGTTTCTGCCAGACAAATTCATTGGATTAAGAGAGCAGCTGCCAAAATACCATTACAAAGCAGCAAACAGTTATTTGAAGCTGCTGGTGCCTCTGGAGTCCCTCGAACCTCAAGGTGTAGGATCCTTCAAAGGCTTGCCGTGGTGCATAAACCTACTATTCGGCCACCCCTAAACAGTGTTCACAAGCCGAAACAGTTGCAGTAGGAACAGACATACATGAAGACTAATTTTCAAACATTCTTGTTTACTGATGAGTAACCCTGGATGGTCCAGATGGATGGAGTAGTGGATGGTTGGTGGATGGCCACCTTGTCGCAACAAGGCTGTGACGTCAGTAAGAAGGTGGAGAAATCATGTTTTGGCCTGGAATCATGGGGAAACAGCTGGTGGGGCCCTTTAAGGTTCCTGAAGATGTGAAAATGACCTCTGTAAAGTAAATAGCATTTCTGACTGACAACTTTCTTCCATGATCTAAAAAGCAGAAACATGCCTTCAGGAGCAAAACCATCTTCATGCATTACAATTTACCATCTCATGCTGCTCTGAGTCATTGACTGCTATGGGCATGAAAGGAGATAAACTCATGGTGTGGCCACCATCTTCACCTGACCTCAACCGTACAGAGAACCTTTGGAGTATCACCAAGCAAAAGATCTATGAGGGTGGGAGGCAGTTCACATCAAAACGGCAGCTCTGGGAGGGAAGAATTACAAGCAGAAACTCTCCAAATACTCACAAGTTCAATGGATGCAAGAATTGTGAAGGTGATATTAAAGAATGGGTCCTATGTTAACACGTAACTTGGCCTGTTAGGATGTTTTGGAGTTAAATAGCTTTTTTGTTCAGTGAATGTGACCTCCTAATGCTGCAAATTCTACAAATGAGCATTCTCAGTTCTTTAAAACATATCAAATGTTTAAAAATTCTACTGTGCCTAATAATTTGGAACAGTGCATTTTGAGTTTTTATTCATTTTGGAGATTAAACTGTTATCATTGGGAGGTTTCTTCAATAAAATTCGATGTATACTCTAACGGGTGATGACTTTTATTAGACTGACTGTCATTTGCACCGACCATTTAGGAAAATCCGAGAAAAATGTCATCTGCATAATAATTTGGAACACAGTGTATTAAGAGGATAAAAACTTTGATGCATCTTGAACACCATAAAAACAAAACTCTAAAACACTATTGCAGAATTGCAGTTTTTTTTTCCTTTTTGCAATTTCACTGCAATTGGATTTTGAAAACGGTAAAATGAATTATGTATTTCAAAAGTCCAACTCATACTATACAAATGAAGCACTTATATGGCTGAGTTGACAGAATAAGAAAAAACGTTGTGAGTCTTAGAAGTAGGGAAGGGAAAAACACTAAAGTGCAAAAACAGAAAATCACTTGGTAGGGTAGGGGGTTAATAATGATTTGGCAAAAAAATTATTAATTGTGACGATCCTGACTTTTATACACAGAAAAAAAGAATAGAAAATTAAAGAAATACATCTCAGCCAAAGATTTGTTGTTAATTTCTAAAGTTCTATCTCCTAATGGTTCTCAGCAAAGCACTTGCTACAGTATAAGTCGTAATAGGCAGATTTTTTCAATGAAAATGGTTTACAAGCACCAATACCCTCCTCTCTATATTTTATAATATCTGCAATTTGAAAAAAAAGCTGGAAGAGATATGCAATTATTCTACAGTTACAGTAGCAATTGTGGATGTACCACCCAATTACTCACTCTGTCTGAAAACCAGCAGTTACAAGCTACAGAAATAACTGTAGGTATTTGCTACATGACTTCACGAAAAGAACATTTAAATGTATGGGAGGTGCAAGTGCGTTATTCCCTAAGCACATTTATATGAATAGCTAAACAAGTTGAAAAAGATGTATAGTGCTATATTTTGTAAATATATAGTTATGACATATGTGTAAGCATGTTGTAAAGAATCCAACTGTACCTTAAATTTAAGTACACATATCCTAAAAACAAGAGTTACCAGTGATCATTAAACTTTTATGCTCTATTTTTCCATTTTATTTCCTCTACAAATCTATAATATAACGCTGGGAGCGTCACTCTGTCCGAAGCCTTTATAGACTGCGCATGCGCAAGCGCAAGCGCCGGCGCAGTCTGGCCCCCACAGAGTGATGCTTCCAGGAGATTGCGGTATGCGTAAACAATGAACGCACACCGCGATCTCTAACAGAGAAGCAGGGACCACCAGGAGGGTAAGTATTGGCTATAGTCACCTGGCCCCGTTCCACCGCTGCGTGCCGCCATCTTCCGGGTCCTCTGCCTGTGACGTTCAGTTCAGAGGGCGCGATGACGCGCAGCGGTGGAACGGGGCCAGGTGAATATAGCAAGTGCTGGGGGGCCTGAACTAGTGGCAATACCGGCACCTGACCCCCACAGCGCCGGTGCCCCCGCCTGCTCAGGCCCCCCAGCACTCGGCGCCCAGCGACGATAGGTGAGTATGGTATTTTTTTTTTCATATATTGCAGCAGCATACAGGGCATATACCATGGAGCATCTTATGGGGCCATAAACCAAAATGGAGCAGTGTACGGGGGCATACACTATGGAGCATCTTATGGGGCCATAAACCATAATGGAGTAGTGTACGGGGGCATATACCATGGAGCATCTTATGGGGCCATAAACCATAATGGAGCAGTGTACAGGGGCATATACAATGGAGCATCTTATGGGGCCATAAACCATAATGGAGCAGTGTACGGAGGCATATACCATGGAGCATCTTATGGGGCCATAAACCATAATGGAGTAGTGTACGGGGGCATATACCATGGAGCATCTTATGGGGCCATAAACCATAATGGAGCAGTGTACGGGGGCATATAATATAGAGCATCTTATGGGGCCATAAACCATAATGGAGCAGTGTACGGAGGCATATACCATGGAGCATCTTATGGGGCCATAAACCATAATGGAGCAGTGTACGGGGGCATATACAATTGAGCATCTTATGGGGCCATAAACCATAATGGAGCAGTGTACGGGGGCATATACAATTGAGCATCTTATGGGGGCCATAAACCATAATGGAGCAGTGTACGGGGGCATATACCATGGAGCATCTTATGGGGGCCATAAACCTTTATGGAACAGCGTACGGGGACATATACTGTGGAGCATCTTATGGGGGCAATCAACCTTTATGGAGCAGTGTACGGGGCATATACTATGGAGCATCTTATGGGGGCCATAAACCTTTATGGAGCAGCGTATGGGGCATATGGATGGAAGCAGCAAATTAAAGAACAGAGGCGCAGGATGGGAGCAGCACATGTCAGAATGGAGGCGCAGGATGGGTGCAGCACATGTCAGAATGGAGGCGCAGGATGGGAGCAGTACATGACAGGATGGGGACGCAGGATGGGTGCAGCACATGACAGGATGGGGCGCACGATGGGAGCAGCACATGACAGGATGGGGGTGCAGGATGGGTGCAGCACATGACAGGATGGGGGCACAGGATGGGTGCAGCACATGACAGAATGGGGGTGCAGGATGGGAGCAGTACATGACAGGATGGGGACGCAGGATGGGTGCAGCACATGACAGGATGGGGGCGCAGGATGGAGCAGCACATGACAGGATGGGGGCGCAGGATGGGTACAGCACATGACAGGATGGGGGCGCAGGATGGGTGCAGCACATGACAGGATGGGGGCGCAGGATGGGTGCAGCACATGACAGGATGGGGACGCAGGATGGAGCAGCACATACCCGGATGGAGACCATATACCAATATAAATGCTCGCCACCCGGGCGTAAAACGGGTTCAATAGCTAGTCTACTATATAATTGTCTAAGGTTCACTTCCGTCTTTCTGTCCTTCTGTCTGTCACGGATATTCATTGGTCGCGGCCTCTGTCTGTCATGGAATCCAAGTCGCTGATTGGTCGTGGCAAAACGCCCCTGACCATTGCCACGACCAATCAGCACCGGCACAGTCCGGCGGCAACATGGCCGCTCCTTCCTCCCCACAGTCAGTGCCCGCTCCGCACTTCCCTCCAGTCAACGCTCACACAGGGTTAATGGCAGCGCTAATGGACCGCATCATGCCGCGGTGTAACACACTCCATTAATGCTGCTATTAACCCTGTGTGACCAACTTTTTTACTATTGAGGCTGCCTATGCAGCCTCAATAGTATAAAGATCCAATCTTAAAAATCTAATGTTAAAAATCATCATATACTCACATTCCGGCGCCTTTCCTGCTCCTCGCGACACTCTGGTTACCGCTCCATGCAAGCGGCAGATTCCAGTGGCAAGGATGGCATGCGACAAGGACCCGCCATGATGTCATGGTCATGTGACCGCAATGTCATCACAGGTCCTGCGCTCATACCAACCCTGGGACCGGTAGCTGACGCTTGCACCGCACACAGGGCCAGGAGTACAACGGAGGGTGAGTATATGTTTTTTTTTTATTTTAAGTCTGTATATTACATGGCTCTGTGCTGTATACTCTGTCACTGTGCAATATACTACATGGCTGGGCAATATACTGCGTGGCTGGGCAATATACTGCATGGCTGGGCAAAATACTACGTGGCTGGGCAATGAACTATGTGGCTGGGCAATATACTACATGGCTGGGCAATATACTACGTGACTGGGCAATATACTACGTGGCTGGGCAATATACTACGTGGCTGGGCAATATACTACGTGGACATGCATATTCTAGAATACCCAATGCGTTAGAATCGGGCCACCATCTAGTACATGATAATCAAACTTAAGAGAGGCTATCCCATATAAAAAAAATCACCATATACTGCAAATAATCATGCGTTTCATTAAGGAAGTACATGTGTTGGCCACATACCTGTTCTCCAGTGTTGCTGAACAAATCCATTTTCAACACAACCCAAAAATAATATGATTGGTCATTATAAATTAATGTCTCAATCTAATGTTTTAAGTTTAAAATGTCAGAATAACAGTCACAAATTTTATGGTCGCAGTTTGACATAACACAATAGGGTCAGAGACTGGATGAGTAAGAAAAGCGTATTAAGTCACTTGAAGACTCTGCAAATAAAACACCCGCCGCTATTAACTAGTTAAATGCCACTTTCAAATGTTGACAGTGGCATTTAACAAATGCTTCCAGCCATCTGGTCGGAAATGTGCGCACAGGTGACCCCCGACACATGATTGGGGGTCACTAGTGCATTGGCATAACAACCTGTGGTCTCCTGAAGACCTCTATGGTTGTTGATGCCAGATTGCTGTGAGCGCCACCCTGTGGTCAGCGCTCAGAGCAATGCTGTAATTCTACTACATAGGAGCGATCTAAGCATTGCTCCTATGTAGCAGAGCCGATCAGGCAGGGCTGCCACTAGGAATTTCGGGGCCCGATACTGGCAAAATTTTCGGGGCCCCTTAAGACTCCGCCAAGGCTCCACCCCAGCCCCGCCTCCATCCCTCGAACCTTCCACAGTCTTACCAGTCTCTCTTGGAAAAACTCCACTTCTGCACCACGTCCTCGCCAATCACACATTTACAGTTCCCATCACCATATACATAACAAGCAGCTTTTGTTTTGGCCAAACAATTTTTTAATCTGTCACCATGACAAGGCCGACTCCTTTGGCCGGGCCCTACTCTACACATAGTTATTACATAGTTATTAATTTTGAAGGAAGACTTTAAGTCCATCTAATTTAACCCATAGCCTAACCTAACATGCCCTAACATGTTGATCCAGAGGAAGGCAAAAAAAACCATGTGGCAAATAGTAAGCTCCACTTTGGGGAAAAAAATTCCTTCCCGACTCCACGTATGACAATCAGACTAGTTCCCTGGATCAACGCCCTATCAAGGAACCTAGTATATATACCCTGCAACATTATACTTTTCAAGAAAGGTATCCAATCCCCTCTTAAATTTAAGAAATGAATCACTCATTATAACATCATACGGCAGAGAGTTCTATAGTCTCACTGCTCTTACAGTAAAGAATCCGCGTCTGTTATTATGCTTAAACCTTCTTTTCTCCAGTCATAGAGGATGCCCCCTTGTCCCTGTCTCAGGTCTATGATTAAAAAGATCATCAGAAAGGTCTTTGTACTGTCCCCTCATATATTTATACATTAAAATAAGATCACTCCAGCCTTCGTTTTTCCAAACTAAATAGCCCCAAATGTAATAACCTATCTTGGTATTGCAGACCCCCCAGTCCTCTAATGACCTTGGTTGCTCTTCTCTGCACCTACTCTAGTTCAGCTATGTCTTTCTTATACACTGGAAACCAGAACTGTACACAGTATTCTAAGTGTGGTCGAACTAGTAACTTGTATAGAGGTAAAATTATGTTCTCCTCATGAGCATGTTTGCCTTTTTTAATGCATCCCATTATTTTATTTGCCTTTGTAGCAGCTGCCTGACACTGGCCACTGAATATGAGTTTGTCATCCACCCATACACCCAGGTCTTTTTCATTGAAGGTTTTGCCCAGAGTTTTAGAATAAGCGCATAGTTATACATCTTAATACTTCTCCCCAAGTGCATGACCTTACATTTATCCCCATTAAAGCTCATTTGCCATTTATCAGCCCAAGCTTCTAGTTTACATAAATCATTCAGTAATATAAAATTGTCCTCCTCTGTATTGATTACCCTGCAGAGTTTAGTGTCATCTACAAATATTGAAATTCTGCTCTGAATGCCCCCTACAAGGTCATTAATAAATATGTTAAAAAGAAGAGGGCCCAATACTGACCCCTGTGGTACCCAACTGCTAACCACGACCCAGTCCGAGTGTGCTCCATTAATAACCCCCCTTTTTTCCCTATCCCTGAGCCAGCTCTTAACCCACTTACACATATTTTCCCCTATCCCCATTATTCTCATTTTATGTATCAACCTTTTGTGTGGCACCGTATCAAAAGCTTTTGAAAAGTCCATATACACTACAACCACTGAGTTCCCTTGGTCCAGTCCGGAACTTACCTCTTCATAGAAACTGATCAGATTAGTCTGACATGAACGGTCCCTAGTAAACCCGTGCTGATACTGGGTCATGAGGTTATTCCTCTTCAGATACTCCAGTATAGCGTCCCTTAGAATGCCCTCCAGGATTTTACCCACAGTAGAGGTTAAGCTTAATGGCCTATAATTACCGAGTTCAGTTTTTGTCCCTTTTTTGAATATTGGCACCACATTTGCTATACGCCAGGTCTGTGGTACAGACCCTGTTATTATGGAGTCTTTAAAGATTAAAAATAATGGTCTATCAATGATTGTACTTAATTCCTTCAGTACTCGGGGGTGTATCCCATCCGGGCCCGGAGATTTGTCAATTTTAGTGATTTCTAGACGAAGCCGTACTTCCTGCTGGGTTAAGCAGGTGACATTTAATGAGGAATTTTTATCACTAGTCATTTTGTCTGCCATGGGATTTTCTTACTGATTCTTACTTAATACTGATGAAAAAAAGTCATTTAGCATATTGGCTTTTTCCTCATCCTCATCCACCATTTCACCCAGACTATTTTTAAAGGGGCCAACACTATCATTTTTTAGTTTCTTACTGTTTACGTAGTTAAAGAATATTTTGGGATTATTTTTACTCTCTCTGGCAATGAGTCTCTCTGTCTCAATCTTTGCTGCCTTGATTTGCTTTTTACAGAATTTATTTAATTTTCTGTATTTATTTAATGCCTCATCACTACCTACTTCCTTTAATTCTCTAAATGCTTTCTTTTTGTCACTTATTGTGCCCCTTACAGCTCCATTTAGCCATGTTGGTTTCCGCCTATTTCTAGTATGTTTATTCCCATATGGTATATACTGTGCACAGGTCCTATCCAGGATGCTAATAAATGTCTCCCATTTTCTTTGTGTATTTTTGTGTCTTAGGATATCGTCCCAGTTAATTGCACCAACATCCTCTCTCATCCGTTGGAAATTTGCCCTCCTGAAGTTTAGTGTCCTTGTAACCCCTCTACTACACATTTTATTAAAGGATACATGAAAACTTATTATTTTGTGATCACTATTCCCCAAGTGACCCCCCAACCCTTATATTTGATATGCGGTCTGGCCTGTTGGATAATAATAGGTCTAGCAGTGCCCCCCTTCTTGTTGGGTCCTGAACCAGTTGTGAAAGGTAATTGTCTCCCATAGTTGTCAAAAACCGATTACCTTTGCTGGAATTGCAGGTTTCTGTTCCCCAATCTATTTCAGGGTAGTTAAAGTCCCCCATAATAATGACGTCCCCTTGAGTCGCAACTAGGGTTGAGCGAAACAGGTCGGCAATTTTCAGAAGTCGCCGACTTTTGGCAAAGTCGGGTTTCATGAAACCCGACCCGACCCCTGTGTGGGGTCGGCCATGAAGTCGGCGATCTTCTGAATCTGGAATCGGAATTCCGATACCGATTCCAGATATGTTTAAGATATCGGGAATTGGCATCGGAATTCAGATTTAAGTGTAAAATAAAGAATTAAAATAAAAAATATCGCCATACTTACCCTCTGACGCGCCCTGGTACTAACCGGGAACCTTCCTTCCTTAGAATCAGCCTTCCAGGACCTTGCGGTGACGTCGCGGGGACGTCGCGGCTTGTGATTGGTCGCGCGGCCGCCCATGTGACCGCTCGCGCGACCAATCACAAGCTGCGACGTCACCGCGACGTCACCGAAGGTCCTGGAAGGGCTGATTCTTGGGAAGGAAGGCTGCCGGAAAGAAGCAGGGCGCGTCCGAGGGTGAGTATATACCTAATAGGAATATACTCACCCTCGAACGCGCCCTGCTTCTTTCCGGCAGCCTTCCTTCCTAAGAATCAGCACTTCCAGGACCTTCGGTGACGTCGCGGTGACGTCGCGGCTTGTGATTGGTCGCGCGAGCGGTCACATGGGCGGCCGCGCGACCAATCACAAGCCGCGACGTCACCGCGACGTCACCGTAAGGTCCTGGAAGGCTGATTCTAAGGAAGGAAGGTTCCCGGTTAGTACCAGGGCGCGTCAGAGGGTAAGTATGGCGATATTTTTTATTTTAATTCTTTATTTTATACTTAAATATGGATCCCAAGGCCTGAAGGAGAGTTTCCGCTCCTTCAGACCCTGGGAACCATTGGAAACCCAATGCACTGCATTGGGTTTCGAGTTTCGGCCGACCCCGACTTTTTGATAGGATCGGCCGATTTCACTCGACCCGACTTTTGAAAGAGTCGGGTTTCGTGAAACCCGACCCGATCCTATAAAAGTAAAGGTCGCTCAACCCTAGTCGCAACTTCATCTATTTGCTTTACGAGGATATTCTTGTAGATTGTAAGCTTGCGAGCAGGGACCTCAACCCTAATGTCACTGTTTAAATTGTCTTAACTTGTACTGAATTTATTTTCTGTACATGTCCCCGCTTAATTGTAAAGTGCTGCGGAATATGTTGGCGCTATATAAATAAAAATTATTATTATTATTATTATTATTATTATTATTCTCCATTGCTTCCATTATTTTTGGAGATTTATAACAAAACCCTATCAGTAATTTATTATTTTTTCCCCTTCCCTTTATCTCCACCCACAGGGACTCTACATTTTCATTAGATTCACCTATATTATCACGCAGGATGGGTTTTAAGGATGATTTTACATATAGATGCACCCCTCCCCCTTGCTTATCCATTCGGTCATTTCTGAACAGACTATAACCCTGCAAGTTAACAGCCCAGTCATGGCTCTCATCCAGCCATGTTTCAGATATCCCCACCATGTCATAATTATACTCTGCTGTAACTTACAAACATTTGTGAAAATATCCAATACAATTTAGGTATATTTGTATTTATTTTTCAAGGTTTAAAATGACCAATAATATCACATACAAGGGACAAATACCACCGCATCATGGCCAGACACCATATTACCAACACATAGTGACCTGTAATACCACATGCAAGGGACAAATACTGCCACACCATGTCCAGAGCACATATTACCACCACAGTGAGCGAACAATATCACATACAAGGGACAAATGCCACCACACCATGTCCAGATCAGATATTACCACCACATAGTGACCTATAATACCACATACAAGGGACAAATACCAACACAACATTACCAGATCACATACTACCACCACATAGTGACCGAATAATAGCACATACAAGGAACAAATACCGCCACACCATGACCAGACAACATATCACCACACAGTGACTGAATAATACCACATACAAGGAACAAATACCACGGCACTATGACTGAATCACATATTACCACCAAAGTGACTGAATAATAGCACATACAAGGAACAAATACCACCACTGATCCATACATAATTCTATTTGTCCATTATTTCTCATTTACAAGGGAAGCCTGTAATCGCCTTTCCTCTATTAATGAGATGGTTGTGTATATAGTACTCCTTGTATATAAGGTCCCGGCCCCTCCTGTCTCCTCCCTCCTCATTTCTTGCATATTATCAGAATCCCATTATATATATTGTATCGTTTCATCATATAGAATTTATTTTTGTTTTTGTTATAAGTCCTTGTACCGGGGAATATCTGAAAGCTCGGGGGGACAGCATAGGGAATCAGGGAGGACTGTGAGGAGTTTGGGGGCATCACGTGATCGGTTATTGGGGGTGTGGGGCAGTCATGGCTCCTGATTAAGCCAGAGAAACTCATTTGTCATAACTAGAAACACATTGCTTCCAACAGAAGGAAACACGAGGATTCATTCCCTGCTGTCCTCCCTACATTGAGCACCAGGGATCTGTGCCCTGACCTAATATTATAGATTAATAAGAATTCACAATCAGATAATCTTCCAATAAATGTTTCACATTATTTGCAGATATAATACAAGGAATTATGGAACCAACTAAAATGCAGAATATTGCATCGAATGTGAGGATTTATTAGTGGTAAGTGCAGCGATTAGAGCCACAAACTTGCCTGAGATCTCAGCTCTTCTAAATACAAGTTACCGTCTGCGACATTCTATGGGTATGTTTCTACGTTCAGGAAACGCTGCGTGTTTGACGCTGTGTAGAGCCGCAGTGTCAAACACGCAGTGTCCAGATGTTACAGCATAGTGGAGGGGATATCATGAAATCCCGTCTCCACTATGCATTAATAGACGCATGCGGCAGACCCACGAAAATGCACATGCGGCGCATCTTTTAAGAACGCAACATGTCCTTGCAATGCTGAAACAACGCAATAACAATGCAGGTGACCTGCCAGTGACTTCAGGTGCAGATTTGGTCAGGATTTTACCTGCGTAAAATCCTGACCAAATCCTGATGCAATCCTGAACGTGGACACATACCCTAAGAATATTCTCCCTGCACCAAATGTCTGATCCAGTACTGTGATCATTTGATCAGAGCAAAGCTTTAATTTCATGTATAAACATGATGAACAACCAGAGAAGCAAACAATCACTCTCATCCTATTACATGAATTACGGGAACGAGTTCTGTAATGTCGGGTGTGAGATAAAATGTTGTGCAACATTATCACTGATATCATCACCCAGCAGTGATTGGCGATATGGAAGTACAACATTATTACCTTTATCTTATGTTTAGAACAAAGTAAAACATGGATAAACTTTCTTGTGTTTTATAATTTGGGGTCCATTACCTCTCCTTCATCAATAACTCCCCTGCAGCTGCTCCATCCCTTATCTCCCACCTATTATCACAGCAGAGACTCCATGCTCCCCCTGTATTATAATACCCCCCATCCCATTATTTGCTCCTTGCTGTCCTGTATAGATGTCAGGACTGGAGTGACAGTTCTGTGTGACTAAGAGCACAGAGCTGCACAACTGCCAGCCGGGGTGGAGGAGAGACCTGAATTAGTCACACACTGGCAGGTGCAGCCACCCGAAGCCTCCTCTTACTGGACGCAGTCTCCTCAGTTTTATCCTTCTCTCTGCCTCAGTCTGCCCACCGACAATACACACCACACTCCTCCGGAATGAGGAAGTGCTCACAGTGTGTAACGTGACGTCGGGACCATGATGCACCCGGGCCCGCCGCAACTTAAAGGAACAGTGCCCATTTCCGTCCGCCGGATACATTAATAACTCTGTAGGTGTAACTTTAAATCACCACATTGTTGTTGCGCATCTGGTGTGCCGCAGTTTTAAAAAAATGTCCCAAGGGCCTGATAAGCATTTGCAAAGAGAGGGGGGCCCGCCCAGACCGGGCTGCCAGCGTGGTCTGGCCCCCCTTTTTTGCTTCAGCTCGACAAGCCCCATACAGTAGTAAGGCCAGTAATGCCCTGATGGCGGCCCTGCGATCAGGCTATGCCAGCTTCTAGTCTCCCATGGAGGATATTGAAGCATGGCAAAAGTAAAAAAATGTTTAAAAAATATGAAAAAAATAAAAAAAATATAAAAGTTTATATCACCCCCCCTTTCGCCCCATTCAAAATAAAACAATAAAAAAAAAATCAAACCTACACATATTTGGCATCACCACGTTCAGAATCGCCTGATCTATCAATAAAAAGAAGAATTAACCTGATCACTAAACGGCATAGCGAGAAAAAATTCCCAAAAAAATCAAAACGCCAAAATTACGTTTTTTTGGTCACAGCAACACTGCATTAAAATGCAATAACAGGTGATCAAAAGAACGTATCTGCACCAAACTGATATCATTAAAGACATCAGCTCGAAAAATAAAGAGGAAAGCACTACCGTAAAGCCCGCACACTACACCACACAACTATAAGAAAAAATATATAACAAACTTTATTTGGTACATAAACACAAAAATTAAAACATAATTAAAATACATAGGCAACCTTCCCACAAAACCCCCAACATATATACTCTAAAGTAAACAGGATGCTAATGGAAGTCAATGCATAATATCAACAATCATTGCAATGCACAAATGATACATATATGAATGAAGCAACCTCCAAATGCACTGAAGACCAAGAGAAATATGTCTAAAATACAAATATAAGAGGGGTAAAATTCCCTGTAAACCACTGAGTGATAGCACAGCAGGTACAGACCTGCAGCCGAAAAATATCGCCAAGAAACCACCTCACAGCTCAGCATACATATAATAACATCCCAACCATACCCTAAAGGGTGTATAAGTGGTTAAAAGGCCACAACCTTTGTGAAATAAACAGGAATAAGTCAGGGTATATATGGTAGAAATAATAAACTGAGCCATCCACCATAAGTAAGGAGGATAAAGCAATGCTGAAGTGCCAGGACTGACTAGCCGAAATACAATGGAACCACCCAAAGGGGGAAAAAAGATAGATGGAATACCGGGAAGGGTGCCGCTACGACAACCCAACGCATATTGCCGTAACTCGTACAGCTTCGTCGAAGCTAGTTGAGGCTAGTCAGTCCCGGCACTTCAGCATTGCTTTATCCTCCTTATTTATGGTGGATGGCTCAGCTTATTATTTCTACCATATATACCCCGACTTATTCCTGATTTGAATAATTCAGCAAGGCTGGCAAATTTACATTTCTATAGTTGTCTGTCAGTGTAAAGCTAACAGTTTATGCAGCATGGGAATGCTGCTTTATCTCCATGCTATAGAAGCAATTAGCCTGCAAAAAATCATAGTCCGATATTGGGATAAAGTAAAAAAGTTAGAAAAAAGTAAAAAAAAATGTTTTCAATAATTGTAAAAAAATTTTTTTAAGAAAATAAAAAATAATAAAAAAATTAAAGATGTTGTATCTCTAAATAAATATTTGAAAAAAAAGTACACATATTTGGTATCGCCACGTCTGCAACGACCCAAACTGCCCCACTAGCTAACCCCTTTAACTCACAGAATAAAGTGATGCATTAAGTATTTGGTCTCACATAGTGATAGGACTGGCGGAACGCACCAAGTATAAGGTGTAATGGTATTTGGTGCGTTCGCCGTCCGAGGTCCACCGTGCAGGTGAAAACCCTGCTGCTAGTAGAGATGGACAAGATGGCGGTACAATATGAATACACACTTGGGTTAACTTCACCCAATGTGAAGGAAGCGAACCCTGTTGAGTCACAGGGCCGCGGTACCGCACCAAGAGAATATATTTAGAGGCACGAGAGTGCGTGCTGTGCCGCACTGGCGGACGCCACTAACCACCCAGGCTTGGGTTAGGAAAGCGCAGAGAATGCACACGGCGCCGCACTGGCAGTCACAGCAATAAGACGCTGTAATGTGTGTACCGTGCTGATGGCTAAGTCGGGCGCTAGGTAGCAATCACCCACCTTCCGCGAGCAGTCATACAATAGGGAGGGGATTTTAAAGAACGACTTTCACTCACAACACACACACATTTACAAAAGACAATACTAGCGCATGGCCGTGCGGCCATGCGAGGCTTAAATAGCTGCAGCATGTTTAGGACCTTCCAAAGAAGGACCAATGGAGTGCTGCAGCACCTGAGCATGTGACCCTGGATCTCCACTGAGAGATCTCGCCCTGGGCATGCTCAGAGTGCAAAGCAGGATTTAGTCCTAGCAGCTACAAGGACCTTAGCTGCAGTATCTGATCATGTGACCCTCGATCTCCACTGAGAGATCTTACTCTGGGCATGCTCAGAATGTAAAAAGCAGGACTTAGCCCCAGAAACATCCGCTCGCCGCTGCCCAGCACTGACTTCAATGGGAGAAGCAGGAAACGCAGCAGTAACTCTAAACACAGAGTCAGACTGAGCAAGACGCTGGGATCGACGTCTCTGCTGAGCAAGCTCCACTGCGGCAGGAGAAGAATGGGAAACCGCAGCGGAGATGGCCCGAGATTCCCCCTGTGCAGAGGCAGGAACTCGACCCCTAACATTACCCCCCCTAGGGCCCCCCCCCCCTTGGGCCTCGCTACGTTCGAAGGCAGCAATGAGCTGCGGAGCCCGAATGTGCTCAGCAGGCTCCCAGGACCTGTCCTCAGGGCCATAACCCTTCCAATCCACCAAATAGAATTTTTTACCACGTACCAACTTGTACCCCAAAATAGCGTTCACCTCGTAATCATCTGTAGATGAACCCGATGTCCCGGCAGATGACTCAGAAAACCGGGACATGTATACGGGCTTAAGGAGGGACACATGAAAGGTGTCGGTGATACCAAGGCGTGGAGGAAGGGCCAGACGGTAGACCACAGGATTAACCTGTTCGAGGACCTTGAAGGGACCCAAGTAGCGAGGTGCAAACTTAGTGGACTCTACACGCAGCCTGATGTTACGGGCGGAGAGCCACACTAAATCGCCAGGAGCAAAGGTCGGGGCAGGGCGCCGATGTGCATCGGCGGAGGACCTCATTCTCTCCTTTGAGGCCCGAATGGCATCCTGAGTGCGGTCCCAAATGTCCCGTGCCTCCACTGCCCAGTCTGCCACCCTGGAGTCAGCAGAGGACACGGGCATAGGCACAGGAACCCGCGGATATTGGCCGTAATTAAGGAGGAAAGGTGTCTGATCAGTGGAGTCGGCTACAGCGTTATTAAGGGCGAACTCTGCCCATGGTAATAAAGATGCCCAGTCATCCTGCCTGGCAGAAACAAAATGTTGCAGATATGTGACCAGAGTCTGATTGGCCCTCTCTACCAACCCATTCGTCTCGGGATGATATGCGGAAGAGAGATTTAACTCAATGCTGAGAAGACGACAAAGCTCTCTCCAGAACCGAGACGCAAACTGGGGACCCCGGTCACTGACAATTTTGTCTGGCATGCCGTGTAGGCGGAAGATGTGTCTTATGAACAACGCTGCCAAGGCCCGTGCAGAAGGTAACCGTGGGAGCGGCACCAAATGCACCATTTTCGAGAAATGATCGGTAATAACCCAAATGACGGTACAGCCGCGAGACTTGGGCAAACCCACTACAAAGTCCATCCCGACCATTTCCCAGGGCCTGTCTGCCACCGGCAAGGGATAGAGTAACCGAGACGGCCGTTGTCGAGGAGACTTATTTTTGCCGCATGAGACACACGCCAGAACGTAATCTCTGACATCTCGGAGCATATGCGGCCACCAGTACGTCCTCGCCAGCAGCTCAGATGTCCTTTTTGTCCCAAAGTGTCCACCCACCCTGGAGGAATGAGCCCAAGAGAGAACCTCCGGTCGCAAATTTATGGGCACAAAAGTCTTGCCCGGAGGCACAGACTCAAGCGACACCGGAGCCACGGTTCTCAAGCTCTCAGAAGGAACAATAAGCCGAGGCTCTCCTTCCTCCTCCTCAGATGACACAACAGAGCGAGAAAGGGCATCAGCTCGAATGTTCTTCTCCCCAGCGAGATAATGGAGGGTGAAGTGGAATCGGGAGAAGAATAAGGACCATCTGGCCTGGCGAGAATTTAGCCGCTGGGCTGTTTGCAAATATAGCAAATTTTTGTGGTCTGTGAAAACTTGAAAGGGAAAACGAGCCCCCTCCAAGAGATGTCTCCACTCTGAGAAAGCCAATTTCATTGCTAGCAACTCCCTGTCCCTGATGGAATAATTCCTCTCCGCTGGTGTGAAGGTCTTGGAGAAGAAGAAGCACGGATGCTTCCGACCTTGAGCATCCTTCTGGAAGAGGACTGCTCCAGCACCAACGGAAGAGGCATCCACCTCCATTATAAACGGCTTATCAACATCGGGACGATGTAGGATGGGAGCGCTAGCAAAATGAGACTTAGTAGAAGAAAAGGCCCTGGAGACCTCTTCAGACCACACTTTGGGATTTGCTCCCTTCTTGGTGAGGGCTACCAAGGGAGCTACCAGAGTTGAGAAGTGGGGAATGAACTGGTGGTAATAATTAATGAACCCCATAAAGCGCTGCACCGCCTTAAGAGAATGGGGCTCTTGCCAGTCCATCACAGCCTGTAGTTTGGCAGGATCCATAGCCAATCCCTGGGCGGAGATGATATAGCCCAGGAACGGTAAAGACTCCTGCTCAAACATACACTTCTCCAACTTTGCATAAAGAAAGTTTGCCCGTAGGAGGTCGAAGACTCTGTCAACATCTCTCCGGTGGGAGTCAATATCTGGAGAAAAGATGAGAATATCATCCAGATAGACTACAACCGAGGTGGAAAGCATATCCCGGAAGATGTCGTTGACAAAGTCTTGGAAAACGGCTGGGGCATTACAGAGCCCGAAGGGCATCACCAGATACTCATAGTGCCCATCTCTGGTGTTAAACGCCGTTTTCCATTCGTCCCCCTCATGGATGCGAATCAGGTTGTAAGCACCCCGCAGATCTAGTTTGGTAAACACCCTTGCTCCCCGAAGCCTATCGAAAAGCTCAGATATCAAGGTCAAAGGATACTTGTTCTTAACGGTGATAGCGTTAAGACCCCTGTAGTCTATGCATGGACGTAGTTCCCCATTCTTCTTCTGCACGAAAAAGAACCCTGCCCCAGCAGGTGACACTGACTTCCTGATGAACCCTCTTGCCAGATTCTCTTGAATGTACTGAGACATTGCCTCCGTCTCCGGGAGAGATAATCGATAGACTCGACCCCGGGGAGGCTCAGCACCAGGCAAGAGATCAATAGGACAGTCATAGGGGCGATGGGGCGGAAGGGTCTCTGCCGCCTTTTTGGAGAACACGTCTGCATACGACCAATATTGCTTGGGGAGAGAGGATAGATCTGCGGGTACCTCTGTAGTAGCAACCTGATTGCACTCTCGGTGACACCTACCCCCACATGATTCACCCCATCCCAGAATTCTGCCTGAGGACCACTCGATGTGAGGAGAGTGGTACCGTAACCAAGGTATCCCCAACAGGACCTCATCAATCCCCTCAGGAATGATGAGCAGAGATATAATCTCCTGATGGGATGGTGACATGGACAGAGTAAAAGGGATGGTCTGATGTGTTATCTGTGCGGGCAGTGTCGACCCATTCACCACTCATACCGTTACTGGTTGAGGTAGCATAACCAGGGGTATTGCGTGACGTTGGGCGAAGGCAGAAGACATAAAATTGCCCTCCGCCCCAGAATCCATGCAGAGGTCTACCGAGTGGGAGGATGAGACTAATGTTATTGTCCCCTTAAAGGATAATTTGGAGGCAAACGTCGCCGTGTCTAGTGCACCTCCACCTACTACCACTAGACGCTGACGTTTCCTCGACCGCTGGAGACATCTGGTGGCAAGATGTCCTGACTGTTGGCAAACATGACAAACCTGGAGTGCACGAGCGGTCCGGGACTTAGATCCCGCTCGTGACACTACCATAGGCTCATGGGACTCAGGAGCCTGGACTGGAGATTCCAAAGGTTTGGCGAAGGTGGGAGCCAGCCTAAACTTCTGCCTACACTGGGCTCGCTCTAACCTCCGCTCGTGAAAATGGAGGTCAATACGAGTGGATACTGTTATTAATTCCTCCAGTGTGGCGGGAATCTCCCTAGTGGCCAGGGCGTCCTTAACGTGGTCAGCCAGCCCCCTCCAAAATATAGGAATAAGGGCCTTATCCGACCACTCCAGCTCAGATGCTAAGGTGCGGAAGTGGACGGCAAACTGGCTGACCAAGGACGAGCCCTGAGTCAATGCCAACAGTTGGAGCACCGTATCATGGGTGACACGAGGTCCTAAAAAGACCTGTTTCAGAGTGCTCAGGAATAACGGAGCACTCTGCACCACATGATCGCCACGCTCCCACAGCGGCGTAGCCCACTGCAACGCCCTGTCCGACAATAAAGATACGATAAAGCCCACCTTAGCCCGCTCTGTAGGGAAACGAGAGGCCAGAAGCTCGAGATGTATTGAGCACTGACTCACGAAACCCCTACAGGACTTACTGTCACCAGAAAATTTCTCTGGTAGCGGGAGGCGAGATAGCGTCGGTACAGGGGCGGCAGTGGACAAGGTAGCTGCAGCCACACTTGCAGCCTGAACAGCGACAGCAGTAACATCCACAGCTGAGGTTGAACGCTCAAGAGCCACCAACCTTCCCTCCAGCTGCTGGATGTACCGCTGTGAACGCTGTTCGTCCGTCATTACTAGCCAGACCTTGGCGCTAGTATTATGTTAGGACTGGCGGAACGCACCAAGTATAAGGTGCAATGGTATTAGGTGCGTTCGCCGTCCGAGGTCCACCGTGCAGGTGAAAACCCTGCTGCTAGTAGAGACGGACGAGATGGCAGTACAATATGAATACACACTTGGGTTAACTTCACCCAGTGCGAAGGAAGCGAACCCTGTTTAGTCACAGGGCCGCGGTACCGCACCAAGAGAATATATTTAGAGGCACGAGAGTGCGTGCGGTGCCGCACTGGCGGATGCCACTAACCACCCAGGCTTGGGTTAGGAAAGCGCAGAGAAAGCGCACGGCGCCGCACTGGCGGTCACAGCAATAAGACGCTGTAATGCGTGTACCGTGCTGATGGCTAAGTCGGGCGCTAGGTAGCAATTACCCACCTTCCGCGAGCAGTCATACAATAGGGAGGGGATTTTAAAGAACGACTTTCACTCACAACACACACACATTTACAAAGACAATACTAGTGCATGGCCGTGCGGCCATGCGAGGCTTATATAGCTGCAGCATGTTTAGGACCTTCCAAAGAAGGACCAATGGAGTGCTGCAGCACCTGAGCATGTGACCCTGGATCTCCACTGAGAGATCTCGCCCTGGGCATGCTCAGAGTGCAAAGCAGGATTTAGTCCTAGCAGCTACAAGGACCTTAGCTGCAGTATCTGATCATGTGACCCTCGATCTCCACTGAGAGATCTTACTCTGGGCATGCTCAGAATGTAAAAAGCAGGACTTAGCCCCAGAAACGTCCGCTCGCCGCTGCCCAGCACTGACTTCAATGGGAGAAGCAGGAAACACAGCAGTAACTCTAAGCACAGAGTCAGACTGAGCGAGATGCTGGGATCGACGTCTCTGCTGAGCAAGCTCTACTGCGGCAGGAGAAGAATGGGAGACTGCAGCGGAGATGGCCCGAGATTCCCCCTGCGCAGAGGCAGGAACTCGACCCCTAACACATAGTATATTTTATTTTATTTGGACAAAGTAAAAGTTATGTTTTAACTTATTCATGTGCACATTCATTATCTAATTTTTTTCAGATTGGCTTTTGTCAATGGGCCTGTGGCTTATATAGAGAGTGGTAACTATTTGTCATGTACCCTTGCTATATTATTTGGTAAAATTTAGTTTTTTTTTCTTCACTGCTCAATGGTACAACATTCTGTGACACACCTGTGGTGTCAATATGATCACTGCACCCCTAGATGAATTCATTGAGATGTATAGTTTGTAAAATGGGGTAACATATGGGGGGTATGCTGTTCTGGCACCCCATGGCCTCTTCCACTGGTTCATGGTACCTGCAAACCATAACAGTAAAATCTGGCGCTCCTTTCCTTCTGTGTTTTGCACTGTGCCTGAAAAATATTTCCCAATTAAATGTAGGGTATTGGCGCACTCAGGAAAAAATGAACCTCAGTTTGTTGTAAAAACATTTCCTATTAGCTCTTAAAAAAATAAAAAATTTGGGGATAAAACAACATTTTTGTTAGGAAAATGTGATTTTATTTTTTTTCACGGCTCAACCTTTTAAACTTCTGTGAAACACCTGGGGGTTCAAGTTGCTTACCATGCATCTAACTACATTCCTTGAGTGGTCTATGTTCCAAAATGGGGTAATTTGTGGGGGTTTCCACTGTTTAGCACATTAGGGGCTCTCCAAATGGGACATGACGTACGCTGATGATTCCAGGAAATTTGACATTAAAAAACTCGAAAAACTCTCCCTTCCTTCTGAGCTCTGCCATGCGCCCAAACAGTAGTTTTCTCCCTCATATGGGGTATCGGCGTACTTAGGAGAAATTGCACAACAAATTGTATGGTGCAATTCCTCCTGTTACTCTTATGAAAATGCATTATTTTTTTGCAATATTTTCTGCTGAAAACATATTTGTAGGGAAAATGTGATTTTTTAAAATTTTTTCGGCTCCATGTTATAAACTTCTGTGCTGACCACACATCTAGATCAGTTCCCCGAGGGGTCTAGCATTCAAAATAGTGTCACTTGTGTGGTATTTTCACTGTTTAGGCACATTAGAGGCTCTCCAAAAACAGCATGATGTTTGCCAATTGTTGCAGCAAATTTTGCATTCAAAAAATCAAATGGCTCTCCTTCCCTTAAAAACTCTGCCATGTGCCAGAACAGTGGTTTATCTCCCTCATATAGAGTATCCGCATACTCAGGAGAAATTTGCTTTTTTTTTTATTTTTACGGCTCAATGTAAACGTTCAAATGGATCTTCTTCCCATCTGAGCCATGCCGTGTGCCCAAACACGGTTTTTCTCCTTCATATGGAGTATCGGCGTACTCAGAGAAATTACACAACAAATTTTGTGGTCCATTTTGATACCCTTCTCAAAATAACATTTTTTGGATCTGAAGTAAATTTTTTGGGGAAAAAAGTTAAATGTTTATTTATTTTTTCCACATTCCAAAAATTCATGTGAAGGAACTGATGGGTTAATAAAATTCTTGAATGTGGTTTTGAGCACCTTGAGGGGTGCAGTTTTTAGAATGGTGTCACTTTTGGGTATCTTTTATCATACAGACCCCTCAAATTGACTTCAAGTGTGATGTGGTCCCTAAAAAATTGGTGTTGTAAAAATGAAAAATCGCTGGTTATCTTTTAACCCTTATAACTTCTTAACCAAATACATGTGGGAAATGTTGATTATTAAGTATTTTGTGTGACATATCTCTGTGATTTAAAGACATGAAAAATTCAAAGTTGGAATATTGCTACATTTTCTAAATTGTTGCCAAATTTCCATTTTTTTCACAAATAAACGCAAGTCATATCAAATAAATTTTACTACTGTCATGACATACAACATGTCATGAAAAAATATTCTCAGAATAACCGGGATCTATTGAAGCATTCCAGAGATATTACTCATAAAATGACAGTGGTCCGAATTGCAAAAATGGGCCTGGTCATTAACGTGCAAACCACCCTTGGTGTAAAGGGGTTAAAGAGGATATGTCACGTGATACAAAATAGGCAGTTTAAGCCCTTTTGTATTTCCACTGCTGTCCTGAATAACCCAGTTTTTGTTTTTGTTTCTACTGTTCCAGGAATATAAGCGTTGCTATTTAGTGTTGATTTTTCTGCTCTTAACAATGGATTGTGGCTTACAGGATTCTCTGGGGCCTGTATGAATGATGACCCTGTGAGCCATGTGACCTTTGTAAACATCAAAAAAAAATTGCACTAATAAAAATGGCCCAGATTTTTGGAACAGGATGTCGAATTTAAAAAGGAAAAGGCGTTATACTCAGAAGAACAGTGTGACTAAAATAACAGCAAGAATGGGCTACATCAGACCTGGTGACAGGTTATTTTCAAGTTGCACAAATGCAAATAAAGAGATGTACCACCATGGTAAAATTATTTGAATTAGTGAAAATCCTTCTGTTCATAAAACATTTATTTTTGGGGCATCAAAATCAGATGTGGTTTAGGTTCTTTACATCTTCAAACATGTCAAATGTAAATTTTAAAATAATTTCAAGGCAAGTATAATGCTAGAATCAAACACATATTTGTTATTGATATTTTTATACAAAATATAGGAGCACATTCAACAGAGCAATGTAAGGCTTTATATGTGACAAGGCTCTAAAGCTGCAAGAAACGCTGCATGTGATTTCAGTAGATAGCACAACACTAAGGTATGTGTTACTTCTGGTTACAGGTAGATTAGGGAGGCAAAAAAGCGCAAAGAGGGTCTTATCCTCCGATTAAGTGCAGTTTTTAACAAGGAGCTGCTCACCTGATGGTATAAAGCAAGAGCATGTGCGTATCGGCTGCTGCAGATCCACGGGCCGCCCAGGCGACCTTCTCAGAGACGTTGTACAGGATAGTTTGTGGATTAAGTCCACGCTGCCACAATAATACAGATTCAAACGTAATGAAAAACTCTGGTGGTTTATTCAAATAAATAAATAAATAAACCACCAGCGTATTTCATTATATTCGAATCTGTATTATTGTGGCAGCGCGGACTTAATCCACAAACTATCCTGTACAATGTTACTTCTGGTTACAAGAAGATCAGAAAAAATTCCCGCTTGTTAACATGCCAGTCAATTATAAAACCTATAAGATAAAAATAGTGCAAAAACCCTGCTGTAAATAAGTAAAAAGCTTTATGCCAGTCTTGTGCCTAGGCTGCCTGGATGTTTGTTTATAGTTGGTCTGTCACAAATGTTTTTATAATGCAAACTACAATATTAAATGTAATAATAGATAGATCTCTTATTCTTAAGGAGTCTGGTGTACTTACTTTGAAATTCCATTTCAGAATAGTTGCATAATTCTGATATTAATCCAGGGTAAGGGTATGTGCCCACGATCCAGAATAACAACGTTTTGGGCGCAGCTCACCTGTCCATAAATCCCATGCCTACTGTTCTTCTATGTGACGCTGTGTAAACTCACCCGCGGAGCGTCTTTACGAGCCGCAGCATGTCAATTATTTGCAGCAGATATACTAGTCTCCTCTGCGTAGTCTCACCCATAGCCATTCATTACGTATGTGATTAGAAAGCAGCATTTTGGATGCAGCGAAAATACTCTTCTTCCAAAATGCTGCTATATCCTGATCATGGGCACATTGCCCAAAAGGTGAAAGGGCCCTTGAACTCAAGTGCATTTCTTTTCTGTTCACCCAGTTTCAATAGCTACAGCTTGTAGTGTGAGATTTCAGCAACAGCATGGAGTAGGTGCATTGAGTAGCTGAGCTGACTATGGGGATGGGGACCAATTGAGTCTAAACTTTCCCAAAGTATTATACAGCCATTTGGTCATGGATAATCAAAGTAAGTACACCAACTTCTCCATTCCTAGTAGAACTTTCCAAGAATGTATGCAGTCTGTGTTGTGAAATTTGGTCACAGAATCACTTTAAAAGGAACCTGTCAATTGATTCATGCTGACTAAACAATTGACAGCATGGATCAGAGTTTGGCTGTATTATTGCAGCTGTGGATGGATTACTTTAAAGCACTGCAGTGACATTTCAGAGAAAACAGAATATAAAAAAACAGTCCCAGGCCCGTCCAACACCGCTTTCAATGCCTTACTCCCTATGACTTACAGATCTCTCTCTATGTAAAGGAAGAGACCTGTCATCCAAAATACAGAGTAAAAGATACACAACATTAATAACGAAACCTAATTCTGACTCACGCTGCACGTGCAATCATAGGACAGGTTCCCTTTACGTGAAAGACATTGACATAACAGGTTATACTTCCTGTACTGTTGTCTACTGTGCCTTCTGTTACATAGCAGTAAGGACAGATATGTATTTCACTCCAGGACAGAGGGAACAAGTATATATATATATATATATATATATATCTATCTAATATATAATTGCCTAGAATACTACTTCCTGCAATTTGTGCCAACTTCCGTGGCTTTGTCCGGAGCTAATGTCCGGAGCTAATGTCCGGAGATAATGTCCGGAGATAATGTCCGGAGATAAGTGACGTCAACAGTGTCCAGTGTCTGATTGGTTGCCGCCTGCTGCGAGCGACCAATCAGAAACGTGCCGTACTGTGACACACTCCGCCCGCCATTTTGGTGTGATTTTTGAATTTTTACCTCACAGCAAGTTTCTACTGCGTGGAGGCGGGCCCAGTGACGTTGCTCTTCAAGCTCCTGCCGAATTTCGTCAAAAAAATGATAATACCATTTACCAAAACTATATATATTTAGTTGTGAAGTGGTTCAGTGACATTTTCACACCAATTTTGAACTTTTGTTTGGTGTTTTCTCCATATACTGCCTATTATTTTTGTTCTTTCTTACTATTATTTATTAATTGTATTATTCTTACATTTGAATAAATAAAGTATATATGGATTCTAGACTCCCGATTCTTTAGAATCGGGCTGCCATCTAGTATATATATATATATATATATATATATATATATATATATATATATATATACATATATATATATATATATATATATATATATATATATATATGTAGAGATTTTCCTGGCAAATTGTTGCAGCACATATTTTTTATAATGGTGGTCTAGTTTTCCAAACAGTATATGGAGGTGCTCACACAGTTTATGCTAACTCCATCATGAGGTTACAAATTGACAAAAAGAAGCATATTTTTCTTCATGCTCACTATTACATCTTTCTGGAAAAGTAGGCTCGCTGTATGCTTTTTGGCATGGCCAAGGGCATGACAGCTGGCATGGACCATCGCTTGCTTGCCAATCCCCTTAGGCTCTTACAAATCACTTGAAAAAGCATTGATGAAAACCTTATTCAGCTTCCAAAAATGTAAAGAAAGGAAGAAAAAAAAATCCCATCTCATAAACCTTTGCCAAACAACACAGAAAACAATCGCTCTGATGCTGTGTTGCACTTTGATAATGGATTAACATTGTGGGCCAGTAACAAGTATAAATGGTGCTTGCAGTTATTTGCAAACAGTTTAACTTTACAATAAAACAATAATGTCCATTTTCATGAAGCATGAGTTCTGTGGTGATATTGCAGGAAAACAAAACTTGCAGAAAAACAGTTCTTATATTTGCATCTGCAAATTGGGTAAAACGTGTAATAATGCAAATCAACATTTTCTTGAATAGACTTCTTCTAAACAGCTTCATGGAAAAGACAGCGATGGATTCTGGAAAAACACCAAAATTCAAAGCAGTGGACATCACACTACTAAGGTTTTTTTTTTCTGAAGGGATGGAGAACTTGTTGATCAAAACTATCTTAGCGTTTTTTACTTTTTTTCCTATATTTTCCACCAAGTGTAAAAATAACAATACTCTAAACTTGAAAGCAAGGTGATAAAGTGGTATTCAATAGAGATGCGCCCTTCCCTTCCATGTTTTTTTTTTATTTTGAAATTCTATTTTAGTGTGATGCAAAAATACAAGGCGGCACAATTAAAACATAAGTTATTAAACAGCTACATCTGCCTATGATTTACACACTTTAATCACTAGTCTCCACCAAAAATGTTTAACATGGTTAATTGTATTAATCGATGATTCTAAAGCTTATGACTAGGGGTGAGCGGACATGTGGAAGTTCTCAATCTGAACTTTAGCCCAAAGTTCGGTACAGGTACCAGAACTTTACCCATAATTGAGCCAAAACCCGAAACTCATTGAAAACAATGAAGACCCAAACTTTGCTTCTGGTAAAAAAAAATCTCCCTCTCTCTCCTCTGGGACTTCCCCTGAAACTCTTATCATTGCAACAGACTTCTGGGGAAAATCTGTGTTCTGCGTTTAGCACTGGACACTGACTGTCCGATACGAATGTCGAACTTTTAAGTTTGGGTTTGCTCATCTCTACTCATGACACCCAAGTCAGAAATAAAGGTGATTAACCCCTTCGCTCTGAAGTCTGTTTTAACCTTCCTGTCAGCCAATTTTTGCAATTCTGACTTCTGTCAATTTATGGGGTCATAACTCTGGAACCCTTTAATGTATCCCACTGATTCTGACATTTTTTTCTTGTGATATATTCTACTTCATGATAGTGGTAAAATTTGATATGATTTGAGATTATTTGTGAAAAAAATGAGAATTTTGCCAAAATTTTGAAATTTTCAAACTTTTAATTTTTATACCCTTAAATTAGCGAGTCATATCGCACAAAATAGTTAATAAATAACATTTCCCACATATCTACTTTACATTAGCACAATTTTTGAAACATAATTTTTTTGTTAGGTAGTTACAAAATAAAATTTGCAAAACCGTTTTTTTTTAGGGACCACCCCACATTTGAAGTGACTTTCATGGGCCTATATGACAGAAAATATCCCGACATAACACCATTCTAAAAACTGTACCCCTCAAGGTACTCAAAACCACATTCATGAAGTATATACCTGCTCACTTAACATTGATATTGTTCAACCTTGCCAAGAGTTGAAAGGTATCCCTCACAATCCCACTTACAACATAATATACTGTAGAGAAGGGCTGAGGTCCAGTTTTAAATATTAGAAGTGCATCTAACCTTACAAGTTTCTAATGAAACAGACTTTAATATTTTTATGTTTGTTTAATTGCTTATTGGCTTTTACCAGGTAAGCTAAAACCAGCCAAAGATGGTTTTCCAGTTATATGGGGTTTCATTAATAGGTAAATATCACAAAATTGTTAAAATACAATTAATACAGCTTTTCTCTACATGGATATGATATAGATGGTGTCACATGTTTGTAGCCAGAGTATAGAGATGCTGTAAACTTCTACTTTGGGGATTTTTGTGATACTATATACAATGTTGTGGCTGCCACAAAGCAATTCCTTTATTTATGGTGAAAATGAGCATGTTTACTTAATAAAAATGCTAGCAAATACACATTGTTTTACATATATTCAATTTTACTATACCTATTAACCTACACTTTTAAACGCACAAAACTTAAAATCAATATATTTTTAATGGATTTCCATTGTGTCCAAAAATTATACATTTGTCACATGTAAGCAACAATATTTCAAATCTAAACAAAGTGTATAGGCATAGAAATATATGAAAACCTAAACAATTTCTTATTGTCATTTCACTGCTGCTTTTAACTTTCACTGTAGCTAAATTAATGAGACCCCCTTCATACCACATTTAATGGTTGTAAAGGTTTGGCAGACTTCAAAAAATAATGGTAACCACAGTCATCTTTAAAAAATACAGTTTGAAACTGAATTATTCATGAAATATCAATTAAAAATGAGCAACCTGCAGAGGTAGGACAAAGCAACAAGAAAAGGCAATAGAATTGAAAACTTGATAAGTCAAAGGAGGCCTTTTAAAGATCTTTCACCTCTTTGGTGCAATGTGCTATATTAGTGACTACTTTATAAAAAAAAGTTTTGGTTTGAGTATGTCTTTTCTGAAATATGTTATTTATAGCAATTATAGAACAATATTTTCTGGAAATACAAAGCCAGCGCACTTGACAAACTTTCCGAACATCCCTGATTGCATCTCAATTATCTTTATATGTCAAAATTTAAAGGAAGATTTGTGTAAACATTTAAAAAAAATTGGTGCATTTGATGACAGAAACAAATCAAATATTTGCCTACCATTTTGATTTGTCTTATAAAATAAAGTACCAATCTGACTACTTGCTATGGGCAACTGCTCCCCAAAATGTTTGCAATAGCTTTCATAAATATTTTTCATTTTTTTCATTTGGATATGATGAATAAAGATCATGGTGTAAAAGCACATTGAAATAAGTATTCAGAGCCCCTTCCTGGTTTACCGAGAGACAACTTTTTTTATTTTTCCATCAGCATAGCAGTATGAGGAGTTGTTTTTCAGGAACAAGCTATGATTTTAAAAGGGGGGCAATCATTTTACTACATAGTGCATTGAAGCACAGGAAAAAGATGTAAGTGCAATGAAATGATAAGAAAAGTTTAATTCCACAATTGTTTTTTGGAGTTTCATTTTTTAAGCCGTTCAAAAATAGGTAAAAATTAAAACTTATATAATTTTTTGTTATCTAAGGGGTGAACAAAAATTCAAATTGCTATGGTGGAGGAGGGGTGATCGCTAGGACTCTGATTTTGAGAATAAAGCTCTAGTTATTTCAGGCAGTCATATGGACAATGAATAGGGAGCAAGTCATGCCTTCACACTTTCCCTACATTCAAAACAGGGCTGGAAAGTGTCATTCTCAGGGTTTCAAAGACCTGTTCTTGGGATCACAGGTGGTCCCAGAGGTTGATCATAGAGTTATCCCCTATTCTTTGGAAAGGTAACATTTTGTTTTTTGGGTGGAATAATCGTTTAAGTAAAAATATAAAATAGAGTTTTATATTCTTCCATTCAGTGTAATTTGTGACTCCTTAGTGATTAGACTATAAGGCATTTTATGTTATCCTACTCAAAATCATATTTTTTTCTTAAAATATTGGAAATGTACTTGTCTCTTTATTTTTTTCAGGTCACTGCAAAGCACTTCTAAATTTCATCAACATAATTTCTAAAACTATGGCTCTTGAAAGTAAAATGTTTGATTTAACATTTTCATTTTGAACATTTCAGGTAATATGACATTCTTTTTCTTTGTGATTGGCTTGCTTTTTTAACATTGCAGTAAGTCCCTATCATACCGATTTTTTGGAATTTCCTTTTTACTTGCTGATTTTAAACACATTCACTGTTAGGTAGCATTCCGAATTTGTATTTACATTGGCCCATTGCAACAACAATTGATAAATGCATACTTGATAAAATCTATCTATCTACTATATTACAGCTCTCACATTTTATTTCCATGATATGGGTTTTATTTTCTTTAATGCTAACATGTTGATTGACCGTGTCCTGATTTGGTTTAACATTCATTTTTGATTCAAGTATAAAAGCTCATTTGTGTCCAAAATTTTGTTATCACACTTAGCTAACCAAGGAAAAATAAGAAATCAACCAGTAATACTGGGTAAGGCTTGAAACTGACAAAAAGGACAATTCAGCAGTCTGCCTGCAATAATAGTGTTACTTGAGTCTCCATTTTGACAATTTGAAAGAGGTGTGGTAAAACAGACCTGCACAGTTGAGTGTCTCAATTTACTGTGATAATTTATTTACAAATTTTGTGTTAAGGCACATAAATTCACCCTTGACTAAAATGGACTATGTTAAAACTAATGCAAGGAGGAAGGAAAACCAACTGAAAATGATGAAATCAACAACTGCATAAATTTGTAGAGTACTATTGCCAAAATGTAATATCGGAATAGGTATGCAAAAAGTAAATTGTGTACAGCTGTTTATACTGTTTTCCCCCAACATTTTTTTTGGGAGGAAGGGTAGAATTTGTTTTATTTTTAATTCTTCCCTCTTAACAAAAAATTCCATCACCCTAAAAACTAGAGCGCTATGTAGGTAGGTGCAAGTATGAGAAAAGAAATTCAGAATCAGTGGGAATGGTTGAAGCATTCCAGAGTTGTTACCTCATAAAGTGGTCAGAATTGTGAAAATTGGCCGGGTCATTAACATGCAAACCACCCTCGGGGGTAAAGGGATTAAATACAAAAAACTTTTTTTGTTTGGTGTTAATTTCATGCTTGGTGAGAGAGAAGTAAGGTGCACAACAATGGAGAGAGGGAAGCCCAAACATTAGGGAAGGGGGGAGTGGAGACCCCAGGCAGATCTAACACCCTGTCTGCCTTAGACGTCCCTAAATAGGTTCTGCACCTATCGCCGAGCAGGAACCTAATCCCTGCCTGATGCCAGTTATAGGATCTGGATAGGGAGGGGACGGGGTAACACTAGTCAGCCACCACTATAACTAAAGACATAGAGGTTGGAGGAACAAGGGGATACACCAAGCGTGAGAAGACCACCCAGATGTCACACCAGCAATCCAGCCAGAGCACTCTGAGAAGACACTAACCCACTGCAAGTAATTGCAAGAAGACTGAGGCAAATGAAGCTATCACCAGCACCATGTAGAAACTGAATGTATTTAACCCCTTCACGACCTTGCCCTTTTCCGTTTTTGCATTCTCGTTTTTCACTCTCCTCCTTTCCAGAGCCATAACTTTTATATTTTTCAGTCAATATGGCCATGTGAGGGTTTGATTTTTGCAGAACAAGTTGCACTTTCAACAACATCATTGGTTTTAGCATGTCGTGTACTAGAAAACGGGAAAAAAATTCCAAGTGCGGTGAAATTGCAAAAAAGTGCAATCCCACACTTGTTTTTTGTTTGGCTTTTTTTACTAGGTTCACTAAATGCTAAAACTGACCTGATCTTTTGATTCTCCAGGTCATTACAAGTCATAGACACCAAACATGTCTAGGTTACGTTTTATCTAAGTGGTAAAAAAAAGTTCCAAACTTTGCAAAAAAAAAAAATTGCGCAATTTTCCGTTACTTGTAGCGTCTACACTTTTTGTGATCTGGGGTCAGGTGAGGGCTTATATTTTGTGTGCCGAACTGGCATTTTTAATGATACCATTTTGGTGCAGATACGTTCTTTTGATCGCCCGTTATTACATTTTAATGCAATGTCTCGGCGACCAAACAAATGTAATTCTGACATTTCTAATTTTTTTTCTCACTATGCCGTTTAGCGATCAGGTTAATCCTTTTTTTTATTGATAGATCGGGCGATTCTGAACGTGGCGATACCAAATATGTGTAGGTTTGACATTTTTTATTGTTTTATTTTGAATGGGGCGAAAGGGGGGTGATTTAAACTTTTATATTTTTTTATTTTTTTCATATTTTTTAAAACATTTTTTTAAACTTTTGCCATGCTTCAATAGCCTCCATGGGAGGCTAGAAGCTGGCAAAACTGGATCGGCTCTGCTACATAGCAGCGATCATAAGATCGTTAATTTTTAATACTTTGTACATAATCCTTTGCAGGTAATAACTGCCTGAAGTCAGGAAGCCATGATTGACTCTGCCATTGCAGAATATTCCACTTCTTTGCCTTAAACAATTCCTGGGTTGATTTCACAGTATGTTTTGGTTCATTGTCCGCCTGTTCTGTGAAGTGCCACCCAATCAATCTTTCTCCAATTTGGTTGAATTTGTGCAGAAAGTATAGCCCTGTACACTTCAGAAGTCATCTGGCTGCTTCTATTTTTAGTCACATCATCATTAAACACTAGTGACCCAGTCCCATTGAAAGCCATGCATGCCAATGTCATCACACTGCCTTCACCATGTTTTTAACAGAATGTGGTATGCTTTGGATCACAAGCCATTCCATACCTTTTCCATACTTTCTTCTTCCCATCATTCTGGTACAGGTTAATATTAATTTCATCTGTCCAAACAATGCTTTTCCAGAACTAGGCTGGCTTCATTAGATGCTTTTTGACAAAGTCTAATCTGGCCTTCCTATTTTCAAGACTGATTAATGGTTTCACCTTGTTGTGAGCCCTCTGTATTTGATCTCATGAGTCTTTCCTTTATGGTAGACTTAGATTCTGAAAGATCTACTTAGATGCTGAACTATTCACTTCCTGGAGAGTGTTCTTCATTTGGGTGGATGTTGTGAAGGGTTTGTCTTCATCACTGTTGTCTTCCATGGATTTCCAGGCCTTTTTGAATTCTGAAAGTCACCAGAGCACTCTTTTTTGCAGAATGTATCAAACTGTTGATTTGACCATTCCTAACATTTCTCTAATCACTCTGATCAATTTAATCTTTCTTTCAGCCTAATGATGGTCTCTTTCACTTACATTAAGAGCTCATTTGACCGAATGTTGTGGGTTCACAGCAACAGCTTTCAAACGCAAATGCACAACTGAAAATAGCTCCAGACCTTTTTCCTTCTTAATCAATGATTAAATAACTAGGAAAAAGCTCATTCATCCTATTAAAGTACTTTGTAAAGTAGCTACAAGTAAGCTCATAACTGGAAAGGTACATGCTGCAACAGCAGCACGTGCATTCACAAAATTAGATGTTACAAGAAAAGCTAGGCAGAATCATATCCCATAAGCAAGGATCTGCAATAGACCGCTGTATTCGGATAGGTTTAATATTGGACATTTACAATAACTAAGCATGCAAAATGTTTTTTTTTTACAACCATGCACAGTTTCTGAGGTAGACAATAGTGTTTAAACTTCTGGATTATGGAGATTTTTCTTTAAGATGAATAATATTGACTTGCTTGTTTTACTATGTAGGCAGCACCCTTTTTGTGACTAAAAACCCCTTGAATTCATGATTATTTTTGCAGCAAAAATACCATCAAGGGGAATAATACGGTTCTTCTTGTTTTCAATGAGTGAATAACAGTGATGGGCAAACCCGAAAAGTAAATTTTGGGTCCATACTGAGTGCTCCTTCCCTCTCTGCAGATAATTTTAAACATTTTTTCTGAATGACGACATTGAACTTTAAATCACTGGTGAGTGCCACTAGTTTTTCTTCCTAAATACATGTTTGCATCTTATATTGTGAGCACCTGGTACCTGCAGGCTTAATTGCTCAGCCCAAAGTTTGGTTTAAGGCCAAGTTTACACACACACAGGTTGAATTGTGCTGGTGTTCTCCTTGTTTTTGTTAAATCATACATACCCTCTGGTCTTGGGTCAGCAACTGGTGAATTCAGAAGTCTGCAGTCACACAAAGTGACTGCAGACTTATCGATTTGGTCTAGATAACCCTTTTAGGTGCTGTCCAAGAAAAAATAATAATTGTGAATAGGGTTGAGCGACCTTGACCTTTTTGGAGTCGAGCCGTGTTTCGCGAAACCCGACTATCTTAGAAGTCGAGTCGAGTGGAATCGGCCGATTATCGCGAAAAGTCGGGTATCGCCCGAAACACGAAACCCAATGCAAGTCAATGGGGGAGCATAGTCGGCAGTGAGTGGAGGCCAGGAAAACATCTACACTGCCCATTTTAATGGCAAAAACATCCATTCTTGTTACTGAAGCTTGTCAATCGTAATTTAGCTTATAATAATTTGAAGGCATTTGAAATTGGGGGTCATTTGGCTAAAGTTGTGGGGGGTAGGGCTGGTTCAAGTAATTAGTGGGCCCAGGAAATCTGGAACACGTCACGGCAGTGGAGCAGGGAGAGGTAAGTATTTCAACTTTGCAAGTGCTGTGATCCTGAGCAAGCAGGGGGGGCCCACTAGTTGGCATTGGCACTGGCACAGGGCCCCTCAAAGTACCACAGTGTGTTTACACGGCGGGGGCGCCTCCCACCGGCAGCAACACTTTTGCGTACTATGAGAGGCCCTGTGCCAGTGACGTTGCCAACTAGTATTCCTCCCCCCACCTGATGAAGGAACCTGCACTTTCATCTGCACCTTCCTCTTTGTCCCCGTGTAAGGTGGTATGGTATGCGGGAAGAGGAACGTGACTTTCAGCAGGGTCACAATCTTGCTGTGTAGCGTGCACAGGGAATTTTGCGTTATGGGTCAATGTACCAGCAGACTCATCTATCACTGGCTGGGCAATGGGCAGGATGAGGAGGAAACACAGATATAGGCCCAAAGAATAAAGTGGGCTAAATACAGTTCAAAATTGGTAACACAGGACTAACCAGGGGGCATTGCAGTGGAGGACAACTGGAATGAGAGGCTGACACAGAGAGTAGGCCCAAATCAGTAAGTAGTCGAAATGCAGTTCAAAATTGGCAACCGTAGTAAACAGGTGGCACAGCTTTGTTCAGTGGAGGAGAACAGCAAGGAGTGGCAGACACTGTTAGTAGGCCCCAAACCAACTAGTACGCCAAATGCAGTTGTTCCATTTAACCACTGTTTAACAAGAGCCTGAAGATAGAAGCTCAGGAAAGGCAACCTGGAGAACATCTTGGAGTGTAACACACCATCTCTCTACACCCCATACCCAATTTGTAGGCCTAATGCAGTGTAGTTTCCAACAACTACTAAACGAGAGCATGAAGATCGAAGCAATGGCGAGGAAACCTGGGGAACACCTTGGAGTGGAACACACCATCTCTCTACACCCCATACCCAATTTGTAGGCCTAATGCAGCGTAGTTTCCAACAAGTACTAAACGAGAGTATGAAGGTCGAAGCAATGGAGAGGAAACCTGGGGAACACCTTGGAGTGGAACACACCATCTCTCTACACCCCATACCCAATTTGTAGGCCTAATGCAGTGTAGTTTCCAACAACTACTAAACGAGAGCATGAAGATCGAAGCATTGGCGAGGAAACCTGGGGAACACCTTGGAGTGGAACACACCATCTCTCTACACCCCATACCCAATTTGTAGGCCTAATGCAGTGTAGTTTCCAACAACTACTAAACGAGAGCATGAAGATCGAAGCATTGGCGAGGAAACCTGGGGAACACCTTGGAGTGGAACACACCATCTCTCTACACCCCATACCCAATTTGTAGGCCTAATGCAGTGTAGTTTCCAACAACTACTAAACGAGAGCATGAAGATCGAAGCATTGGCGAGGAAACCTGGGGAACACCTTGGAGTGGAACACACCATCTCTCTACACCCCATACCCAATTTGTAGGCCTAATGCAGTGTAGTTTCCAACAACTACTAAACGAGAGCATGAAGAACGAAGCAATGGAGAGGAAACCTGGGGAACACCTTGGAGTGTAACACACCATCTCTCTACACCCCATACCCAATTTGTAGGCCTAATGCAGTGTAGTTTCCAACAACTACTAAACGAGAGCATAAAGATCGAAGCAATGGAGAGGAAACCTGGGGAACACCTTGGAGTGGAACACACCATCTCTCTACACCCCATACCCATTTTGTAGGCCTAATGCAGTGTAGTTTCCAACAACTACTAAACGAGAGCATGAAAATCAAAGCATTGGCGAGGAAACCTGGGGAACACCTTGGAGTGGAACACACCATCTCTCTACACCCCATACCCAATTTGTAGGCCTAATGCAGTGTAGTTTCCAACAACTACTAAACGAGAGCATGAAGATCGAAGCATTGGCGAGGAAACCTGGGGAACACCTTGGAGTGGAACACACCATCTCTCTACACCCCATACCCAATTTGTAGGCCTAATGCAGTGTAGTTTCCAACAACTACTAAACGAGAGCATGAAGATCGAAGCAATGGAGAGGAAACCTGGGGAACACCTTGGAGTGGAACACACCATCTCTCTACACCCCATACCCAATTTGTAGGCCTAATGCAGTGTAGTTTCCAACAACTACTAAACGAGAGCATGAAGATCGAAGCATTGGCGAGGAAACCTGGGGAACACCTTGGAGTGGAACACACCATCTCTCTACACCCCATACCCAATTTGTAGGCCGAATGCAGTGTAGTTTCCAACAACTACTAAACGAGAGCATGAAGATCGAAGCAATGGAGAGGAAACCTGGGGAACACCTTGGAGTGTAACACACCATCTCTCTACACCCCATACCCAATTTGTAGGCCTAATGCAGTGTAGTTTCCAACAACTACTAAACGAGAGCATAAAGATCGAAGCAATGGAGAGGAAACCTGGGGAACACCTTGGAGTGGAACACACCATCTCTCTACACCCCATACCCATTTTGTAGGCCTAATGCAGTGTAGTTTCCAACAACTACTAAACGAGAGCATGAAAATCAAAGCATTGGCGAGGAAACCTGGGGAACACCTTGGAGTGGAACACACCATCTCTCTACACCCCATACCCAATTTGTAGGCCTAATGCAGTGTAGTTTCCAACAACTACTAAACGAGAGCATGAAGATCGAAGCATTGGCGAGGAAATCTGGGGAACACCTTGGAGTGGAACACACCATCTCTCTACACCCCATACCCAATTTGTAGGCCTAATGCAGTGTAGTTTCCAACAACTACTAAACGAGAGCATGAAGATCGAAGCAATGGAGAGGAAACCTGGGGAACACCTTGGAGTGGAACACACCATCTCTCTACACCCCATACCCAATTTGTAGGCCTAATGCAGTGTAGTTTCCAACAACTACTAAACGAGAGCATGAAGATCGAAGCATTGGCGAGGAAACCTGGGGAACACCTTGGAGTGGAACACACCATCTCTCTACACCCCATACCCAATTTGTAGGCCGAATGCAGTGTAGTTTCCAACAACTACTAAACGAGAGCATGAAGATCGAAGCAATGGAGAGGAAACCTGGGGAACACCTTGGAGTGTAACACACCATCTCTCTACACCCCATACCCATTTTGTAGGCCTAATGCAGTGTAGTTTCCAACAACTACTAAACGAGAGCATGAAGATCGAAGCAATAGAGAGGAAACCTGGGGAACACCTTGGAGTGTAACACACCATCTCTCTACACCCCATACCCAATTTGTAGGCCTAATGCAGTGTAGTTTCCAACAACTACTAAACGAGAGCATGAAGATCGAAGCAATGGCGAGGAAACCTGGGGAACACCTTGGAGTGGAACACACCATCTCTCTACACCCCATACCCAATTTGTAGGCCTAATGCAGCGTAGTTTCCAACAAGTACTAAACGAGAGCATGAAGATCGAAGCAATGGAGAGGAAACCTGGGGAACACCTTGGAGTGGAACACACCATCTCTCTACACCCCATACCCAATTTGTAGGCCTAATGCAGTGTAGTTTCCAACAACTACTAAACGAGAGCATGAAGATCGAAGCATTGGCGAGGAAACCTGGGGAACACCTTGGAGTGGAACACACCATCTCTCTACACCCCATACCCAATTTGTAGGCCTAATGCAGTGTAGTTTCCAACAACTACTAAACGAGAGCATAAAGATCGAAGCAATGGAGAGGAAACCTGGGGAACACCTTGGAGTGGAACACACCATCTCTCTACACCCCATACCCATTTTGTAGGCCTAATGCAGTGTAGTTTCCAACAACTACTAAACGAGAGCATGAAAATCGAAGCATTGGCGAGGAAACCTGGGGAACACCTTGGAGTGGAACACACCATCTCTCTACACCCCATACCCAATTTGTAGGCCTAATGCAGTGCAGTTTCCAACAACTACTAAACGAGAGCATGAAGATCGAAGCATTGGCGAGGAAACCTGGGGAACACCTTGGAGTGGAACACACCATCTCTCTACACCCCATACCCAATTTGTAGGCCTAATGCAGTGTAGTTTCCAACAACTACTAAACGAGACCATGAAGATCGAAGCAATGGAGAGGAAACCTGGGGAACACCTTGGAGTGGAACACACCATCTCTCTACACCCCATACCCAATTTGTAGGCCTAATGCAGTGTAGTTTCCAACAACTACTAAACGAGAGCATGAAGATCGAAGCATTGGCGAGGAAACCTGGGGAACACCTTGGAGTGGAACATACCATCTCTCTACATCCCATACCCAATTTGTAGGCCGAATGCAGTGTAGTTTCCAACAACTACTAAACGAGAGCATGAAGATCGAAGCAATGGAGAGGAAACCTGGGGAACACCTTGGAGTGTAACACACCATCTCTCTACACCCCATACCCATTTTGTAGGCCTAATGCAGTGTAGTTTCCAACAACTACTAAACGAGAGCATGAAGATCGAAGCAATAGAGAGGAAACCTGGGGAACACCTTGGAGTGTAACACACCATCTCTTTACACCCCATACCCAATTTGTAGGCCTAATGCAGTGTAGTTTCCAACAACTACTAAACGAGAGCATGAAGATCGAAGCAATGGCGAGGAAACCTGGGGAACACCTTGGAGTGGAACACACCATCTCTCTACACCCCATACCCAATTTGTAGGCCTAATGCAGCGTAGTTTCCAACAAGTACTAAACGAGAGCATGAAGATCGAAGCAATGGAGAGGAAACCTGGGGAACACCTTGGAGTGGAACACACCATCTCTCTACACCCCATACCCAATTTGTAGGCCTAATGCAGTGTAGTTTCCAACAACTACTAAACGAGAGCATGAAGATCGAAGCATTGGCGAGGAAACCTGGGGAACACCTTGGAGTGGAACACACCATCTCTCTACACCCCATACCCAATTTGTAGGCCTAATGCAGTGTAGTTTCCAACAACTACTAAACGAGAGCATGAAGATCGAAGCATTGGCGAGGAAACCTGGGGAACACCTTGGAGTGGAACACACCATCTCTCTACACCCCATACCCAATTTGTAGGCCTAATGCAGTGTAGTTTCCAACAACTACTAAACGAGAGCATGAAGATCGAAGCATTGGCGAGGAAACCTGGGGAAAACCTTGGAGAGGAACACACCATCTCTCTACACCCCATACCCAATTTGTAGGCCTAATGCAGTGTAGTTTCCAACAACTACTAAACGAGAGCATGAAGATCGAAGCAATGGAGAGGAAACCTGGGGAACACCTTGGAGTGTAACACACCATCTCTCTACACCCCATACCCAATTTGTAGGCCTAATGCAGTGTAGTTTCCAACAACTACTAAACGAGAGCATAAAGATCGAAGCAATGGAGAGGAAACCTGGGGAACACCTTGGAGTGGAACACACCATCTCTCTACACCCCATACCCATTTTGTAGGCCTAATGCAGTGTAGTTTCCAACAACTACTAAACGAGAGCATGAAGATCGAAGCATTGGCGAGGAAACCTGGGGAACACCTTGGAGTGGAACACACCATCTCTCTACACCCCATACCCAATTTGTAGGCCTAATGCAGTGTAGTTTCCAACAACTACTAAACGACAGCATGAAGATCGAAGCATTGGCGAGGAAACCTGGGGAACACCTTGGAGTGGAACACACCATCTCTCTACACCCCATACCCAATTTGTAGGCCTAATGCAGTGTAGTTTCCAACAACTACTAAACGAGAGCATGAAGATTGAAGCAATGGAGAGGAAACCTGGGGAACACCTTGGAGTGGAACACACCATCTCTCTACACCCCATACCCAATTTGTAGGCCTAATGCAGTGTAGTTTCCAACAACTACTAAACGAGAGCATGAAGATCGAAGCATTGGCGAGGAAACCTGGGGAACACCTTGGAGTGGAACACACCATCTCTCTACACCCCATACCCAATTTGTAGGCCTAATGCAGTGTAGTTTCCAACAACTACTAAACGAGAGCATGAAGATCGAAGCAATGGTGAGGAAACCTGGAGAACACCTTGGAGTGTAACACACCATCTCTCTACACCCCATACCCATTTTGTAGGCCTAATGCAGTGTAGTTTCCAACAACTACTAAACGAGAGCATGAAGATCGAAGCAATAGAGAGGAAACCTGGGGAACACCTTGGAGTGTAACACACCATCTCTCTACACCCCATACCCAATTTGTAGGCCTAATGCAGTGTAGATTCCAACAACTACTAAACGAGAGCATGAAGATCGAAGCAATGGAGAGGAAACCTGGGGAACACCTTGGAGTGGAACACACCATCTCTCTACACCCCATACCCATTTTGTAGGCCTAATGCAGTGTAGTTTCCAACAACTACTAAACGAGAGCATGAAGATCGAAGCATTGGCGAGGAAACCTGGGGAACACCTTGGAGTGGAACACACCATCTCTCTACACCCCATACCCAATTTGTAGGCCTAATGCAGTGTAGTTTCCAACAACTACTAAACGAGAGCATGAAGATCGAAGCATTGGCGAGGAAACCTGGGGAACACCTTGGAGTGGAACACACCATCTCTCTACACCCCATACCCAATTTGTAGGCCTAATGCAGTGTAGTTTCCAAAAACTACTAAACGAGAGCATGAAGATCGAAGCATTGGTGAGGAAACCTGGGGAACACCTTGGAGTGTAACACACCATCTCTCTACACCCCATACCCAATTTGTAGGCCTAATGCAGTGTAGTTTTCTACAACTACTAAACGAGAGTCGGAAGACCGAAGCAATGTGGACGAAACCTGGGGCACACCTTGGGGAGGCAGACACCGTTAGTAGGCCCTACCAAAGTTGTACCCCCAATGCAGTTTTAAAATTCCTAGAGGCTGAAAACAAGACTATTGACGCTCAGCTTTTTTCAAAGAAACACAGCTGAATTGAGTGGCGCAGACAGACACAGGTAGTAGGACTTAAACCAAAAATGTGGCTCACTGCAGCTTAAAAAAGTTACAGGGGTACACAGGCAGCATTGCTCTGGGCAGTGGAGGACAATTTCAATAGTGGACCGCAGACAGACTTTGTACGCCTACTATTAAAAAAAGGATGCTCTATGCAATTAAAAATAGGTTCCAGGGGTCCACGGGCAGCAGTGGTCTGGTCAGTGGACGAGTATTGGAAGGAGGGACCGCAGACAGGCGTAGTAGGCCTAACATAACAAAATTAGGCTGTAGACACTGTAAAATTGGTTCCAGGGGTACACGGGCAGCAGTGGTGTGGTCAGCGGAGGAAAATTTGAATTAGGGACTGCAGACAGACTTTGTAGGCTGTCCCCTGTGGACCATGCATCCAACACATTAACCCAGTGCGCCGTAATGGACACGTAACTTTTTGTGGACATGCCTACTGGTCCATGCGTCTCTTGTCAGGTGCACCTTTCTACTGTTTGATTGCCTGAGTGCTATGACAATGCAGACTTTTTCATGCCGCTGGAGGGCTGGGATGGCTTTTCTCGCAAAAGAAATGTCGACTGGGTAGCTTGAACCGTGGAACAGCGTAGTTCATCTGGGCTTTCTAAATATAAAACAAAGAAAAAAAGGAGGCTCCATGCACTTTCAGCTGGGTTCCAGGGGTACACGGCCAGCATTGGTCTGGTCAGTGGAGAACTATTGGAAGGAAGGACCGCAGACAGGCTTCGAAGGCCTAACATAATAACAGATGGCTGTAGGCAATTTTAAATTGGTTCCAGGGGAACACGGGCAGCAGTGGCCTGGTCAGTGTAGTAGTAGTAGAAAGAATGGACCGCAGACAGGTTTCGAAGGCCTAACATAAAAAAATTGGGCTGGCTGTAGGCAATTTTAAATTGGTTCCAGGGGTACACGGGCAGCAGTGGTGTGGTCAGTGGAGGCCTAGTGGAAGGAGTGACCGCAGACAGGCATCGAAGGCCTAACATAATAACAGATGGCTGTAGGCAATTTTAAATTGGTTCCAGGGGAACACGGGCAGCAGTGGCCTGGTCAGTGTAGTAGTAGTAGAAAGAACGCACCGCAGACAGGCTTCGAAGGCCTAACATAAAAAAATTGGGCTGGCTGTAGGCAATTTTAAATTGGTTCCAGGGGTACACGGGCAGCAGTGGCCTGGTCAGTGTAGTAGTAGTAGAAAGAACGCACCGCAGACAGGCTTCGAAGGCCTAACATAATAAAATTGGGCTGGCTGTAGGCAATTTTAAATTGGTTCCAGGGGTACACGGGCAGCAGTGGTGTGGTCAGTGGAGGCCTAGTGGAAGGAGTGACCGCAGACAGGCATCGAAGGCCTAGCATAATAACAGATGGCTGTAGGCAATTTTAAATTGGTTCCAGGGGAACACGGGCAGCAGTGGCCTGGTCAGTGTAGTAGTAGTAGAAAGAACGCACTGCAGACAGGCTTCAAAGGCCTAACATAAAAAAATTGGGCTGGCTGTAGGCAATTTTAAATTGGTTCCAGGGGTACACGGGCAGCAGTGGTGTGGTCAGCGGAGGCCTAGTGGAAGGAGTGACCACAGACAGGCATCGAAGGCCTAACATAATAACAGATGGCTGTAGGCAATTTTAAATTGGTTCCAGGGGAACACGGGCAGCAGTGGCCTGGTCAGTGTAGTAGTAGTAGAAAGAACGCACCGCAGACAGGCTTCGAAGGCCTAACATAAAAAAATTGGGCTGGCTGTAGGCAATTTTAAATTGGTTCCAGGGGTACACGGGCAGCAGTGGTGTGGTCAGTGGAGGCCTAGTAGAAGGAGTGACCGCAGACAGACATCGAAGGCCTAACATAATAACAGATGGCTGTAGGCAATTTTAAATTGGTTCCAGGGGAACACGGGCAGCAGTGGCCTGGTCAGTGTAGTAGTAGTAGAAAGAACGCACCGCAGACAGGCTTCGAAGGCCTAACATAATAAAATTGGGCTGGCTGTAGGCAATTTTAAATTGGTTCCAGGGGTACACGGGCAGCAGTGGTGTGGTCAGTGGAGGCCTAGTGGAAGGAGTGACCGCAGACAGGCATCGAAGGCCTAGCATAATAACAGATGGCTGTAAGCAATTTTAAATTGGTTCCAGGGGAACACGGGCAGCAGTGGCCTGGTCAGTGTAGTAGTAGTAGAAAGAACGCACCGCAGACAGGCTTCGAAGGCCTAACATAAAAAAATTGGGCTGGCTGTAGGCAATTTTAAATTGGTTCCAGGGGTACACGGGCAGCAGTGGTGAGGTCAGTGGAGGCCTAGTGGAAGGAGTGACCGCAGACAGACATCGAAGGCCTAACATAATAACAGATGGCTGTAGGCAATTTTAAATTGGTTCCAGGTGAACATGGCCAGCAGTGGCCTGGTCAGCGGAGGATGATTGTAATGAGTGTCTGCCAGTTAGTAGTCCAAAACAATACATAAATGTGAATGTCTCACATTAAAATCCAGCGAAAACACTAAAGGGTACAATCTTTAGGTACAGGGGTGGGATCCTCTGCGTTGTTTCTGACCTACTAATTTGGCGCAAAGTTTTTACTTTGGTAAATAGAGGACACTGCCCCTGACTATGTTAAGTACCATTATACATGTCAACACAATAGTATTGTCAGTGGCAGGAATGGAAGGATGTCAGCGCATAGTCTAAACATTGGTGGAAGTGTGAGAGATAATTGTGGAAGTGGCAGAGCAATGTTTGACCTGGGGGTGGGTGAACTCTCTTGTGGACGGCGGTAGAGGCCCAGGGCCCCTCATGTTACAACAGTGTGTCTGACGTTGGGTGCGCACCACCACCGCCAGAGACAGTTTAGTGTACTATGAGGGACCCAGTGGCAGTGCTGTCGACCAAAAGCGGGCACACCCACCTCTTCAGACAAACAGCACTCTCACGGGTGCTTGCGCCAAGTCGCGATACCACGGCCCCGTGTGGGGAGTTTGGCCATTTAGGGAGGTGTAAACATGTCGTATTCTGGACAATCAGCTGCTGCAAATGAAGACATTTGAAAAGTCATTCACAGTAGTCCACAGGCAAGAGCTTTTCATAGGAAAGCTAGGTGTCGCCCTGGCAAGGTGGGGCAAAAGAATTCGAAATCCAGTTGTGGTTCATTTTAATGAATGTTAGACCATCAACATTTTGTGTAGCCAGACGAGTCCTTTTTTCGGTTCATATTGAACCTGCAGCACTGAATACTCTTTCTGATAGGACACTAGCTGCTGGGCAAGCAAGCTCCTGCAATGCATATTCAGCCAATTCTGGCCAGGTGTCTAATTTTGATGCCCAGTAATCAAATGGGAATGACGGTTGAGGGAGAACTGTTGTGAATTCTGTGGCTGAGTTCACTTCTGTGGTCACAAGTGGTATTGCGGTCTCTGGGCTTCCTCCCTCAGGTGTTTTGGTGAGCTCGTTGGCTGCCTTGCTATTTGGCTCCACCTGAGTCTGTCTTCCTTGCTCCTTGTCAATGTTCCAGTGTTGGATCTGAGCTTCTGCATCTTTCCTTGGGCCTGCTGCTCTGCTAGATAAGTGCTTCTAGTTTGTTTTCTGTTTTTTCTGTCCAGCTTGTTATTATCTTTTGCTGGAAGCTCTGAGAAGCAAAGGGGTGCACCGCCGTGCTGTTAGTTCGGCACGGTGGGTCTTTTTGCCCCTTTGCGTGGTTTTCGTTTTAGGGTTTTTTGTAGACTGCATAGTTCTCTTTGCTATCCTCGCTCTGTCTAGAATATCGGGCCTCACTTTGCTGAATCTATTTCATTCCTACGTTTGTCTTTTCATCTTGCTAACAGTCATTATATGTGGGGGCTGCCTGTTCCTTTGGGGTATTTCTCTGAGGTAAGTCAGGCTTGTATTTCTATCTTCAGGCTAGTCAGCTCCTCAGGCAGTGCCGAGTTGCATAGGTAGTGGATAGGCGCAATCCACTGCTGCTTCCAGTTGTGTGAGGATAGATCAGGTACTGCAGTCTACAGAGATTCCACGTCTCAGAGCTCGTCCTATTGTTTTGGGTTATTGCCAGATCTCTGTATGTGCGCTGATTACTGCACGCTGTGTTGCCTGATTGCCAGCCATAACAGTACAAGGAGCCATTCAATGATTTCCAATAGAGGGAAAAAAGAAATCCTGACATCATTTTTTTTTCTTAGCTCTGTCTTCAGTCTTTTTTTTCCCCTAGACATTAGAGTGCTTCAGGACACAGCTGTGGACATGGATATTCAGGCTCTGTGCTCCTCAATGGATAATCTCGTTGTAAATGTACAAAAGATTCAAGATACTATTGATCAGAAATCGATGCTAGAACCAAGAATTCCGATTCCTGATTTGTTTTTTGGTGACAGAACTAAGTTCCTGAGCTTCAGAAATAATTGTAAGCTATTTTTGGCCTTGAAACCTCATTCTTCTGGTAATCCTATTCAACAGGTTTTGATTATTATTTCTTTTTTGCGCGGCGACCCACAGGACTGGGCGTTTTCTCTTGCACCAGGAGATTCTGCATTGAGTAATGTTGATGCATTTTTCCAGGCGCTGGGATTGCTTTACGATGAGCCTAATTCAGTGGATCAAGCTGAGAAAAATCTGCTGGCTTTATGCCAGGGTCAGGATGATGTAGAAGTATATTGTCAGAAATTTAGAAAATGGTCAGTACTCACTCTGTGGAATGAATCTGCACTAGCGGCTTTGTTCAGAAAGGGTCTCTCTGAAGCTCTTAAGGATGTAATGGTGGGATTTCCTATGCCTGCTGGTTTGAATGAGTCTATGTCCTTGGCCATTCAGATCGGTCGTCGCTTGCGCGAGCGTAAATCTGTGCACCATCTGGCGGTATTGTCTGAGAGTAAACCTGAGCCTATGCAGTGCGACAGGACTATGACTAAAGTAGAACGGCACGAACACAGACGTCTGAACAGACTGTGTTTCTATTGTGGTGATTCTACTCATGCTATTTCTAATTGTCCTAAACGCACTAGGCGGTTCGATAGCTCTGCCGTTATTGGTACTGTACAGTCCAAATTCCTTTTGTCCATTACCTTAATGTGCTCTTTGTCATCATATTCTGTCATGGCGTTTGTGGATTCAGGCGCTGCCCTGAATCTGATGGATTTGGATTATGCTAAACGTTGTGGATTTTTCTTGGAGCCTTTGCGGTGTCCTATTCCGTTGAGAGGAATTGATGCTACACCTCTGGCCAAGAATAAGCCTCAGTACTGGGCCCAGCTGACCATGTGCATGGCTCCTGCACATCAGGAAGTTATTCGCTTTTTGGTACTGCATAATTTGCATGATGTGGTCGTGTTGGGGTTGCCATGGCTACAAACCCATAATCCAGTATTGGATTGGAACTCTATGTCGGTAACCAGCTGGGGTTGTCAGGGAGTACATGGTGATGTTCCATTTTTGTCTATTTCGTCATCCATTCCTTCTGACATCCCAGAGTTCTTGTCGGACTTTCAGGATGTATTTGAAGAGTCCAAGTCTGATGCCCTACCTCCGCATAGGAATTGTGATTGTGCTATCGATTTGATTCCTGGTAGTAAATTCCCTAAGGGTCGTTTATTTAATTTGTCCGTACCTGAACACACCGCTATGCGCAGTTATGTGAAGGAGTCCCTGGAGAAGGGACATATTCGCCCATCGTCGTCACCATTGGGAGCAGGGTTCTTTTTTGTAGCCAAGAAGGATGGTTCGCTAAGACCGTGTATTGATTACCGCCTTCTTAATAAGATCACTGTTAAGTTTCAGTATCCCTTGCCATTGATTTCTGACTTGTTTGCTCGGATTAAGGGGGCTAGTTGGTTTACTAAGATTGATCTTCGTGGTGCGTATAATCTGGTGAGAATCAGGCAGGGAGATGAATGGAAAACGGCATTTAATACGCCCGAGGGTCATTTTGAGTATCTGGTGATGCCGTTCGGACTTGCCAATGCTCCATCTGTTTTTCAGTCTTTTATGCATGACATTTTCCGTGAGTATCTGGATAAATTCTTGATTGTTTACTTGGATGACATTTTGATCTTCTCAGATGATTGGGAGTCTCATGTGAAGCAAGTCAGAATGGTTTTCCAGGTACTGCGTGCTAATTCCTTGTTCGTGAAGGGATCAAAGTGTCTCTTCGGTGTGCAGAAAGTTTCATTTTTGGGGTTCATCTTTTCCGCTTCTACTATCGAGATGGATCCGGTTAAGGTTCAGGCCATCCAGGATTGGACTCAGCCGACATCTCTAAAAAGTTTGCAGAAATTCCTGGGCTTTGCTAATTTTTATCGTCGCTTCATCTGTAATTTTTCTAGCATTGCCAGACCATTGACCGATTTGACCAAGAAGGGTGCTGATTTGGTTAATTGGTCTTCTGCTGCCGTGGAAGCTTTTCAGGAGTTGAAGCGTCGTTTTTGCTGTGCCCCTGTGTTGTGTCAACCTGATGTTTCTCTTCCGTTCCAGGTCGAGGTTGATGCTTCTGAGATTGGTGCAGGGGCGGTTTTGTCACAGAGAGGTTCTGGTTGCTCAGTGTTCAAACCATGTGCTTTCTTTTCCAGGAAATTTTCTGCTGCTGAGCGTAATTATGATGTGGGCAACCGAGAGTTGCTGGCCATGAAGTGGGCATTCGAGGAGTGGCGTCATTGGCTTGAGGGTGCTAAGCATCGCGTGGTGGTTTTGACTGATCATAAGAACCTTACTTATCTTGAGTCTGCCAAGCGCTTGAATCCTAGACAGGCCCGTTGGTCGTTGTTTTTTGCTCGTTTTGATTTTGTGATTTCATACCTTCCGGGCTCTAAAAATGTGAAGGCGGATGCTCTGTCTAGGAGTTTTGTGCCCGACTCTCCGGGGTTATCTGAGCCGGCGAGTATCCTCAAGGAAGGAGTCATTGTGTCTGCCATCTCCCCTGATTTGCGGAGAGTGTTGCAGAAATTTCAGGCTAATAAACCTGATCGTTGTCCGGCCGAGAAACTGTTCGTCCCTGATAGGTGGACTAGTAAAGTTATCTCTGAACTTCATTGTTCGGTGCTGGCCGGTCATCCAGGAATCTTTGGTACCAGGGAGTTGGTTGCTAGATCCTTCTGGTGGCCATCTCTGTCACGGGATGTGCGTGCTTTTGTGCAGTCCTGTGGAATTTGTGCTAGGGCTAAGCCCTGCTGTTCACGTGCCAGTGGGTTGCTTTTGCCCTTGCCGGTCCCGAAGAGGCCTTGGACACATATTTCGATGGATTTCATTTCTGACCTTCCCGTTTCTCAAAAGATGTCTGTCATTTGGGTGGTCTGTGATCGCTTTTCTAAAATGGTCCATCTGGTGCCCTTGGTTAAATTGCCTTCCTCCTCTGATTTGGTGCCTTTGTTCTTCCAGCATGTGGTTCGTTTACATGGAATTCCTGAGAATATTGTTTCTGACAGAGGTTTCCAGTTTGTCTCGAGGTTCTGGCGAGCCTTTTGTGGTAGGATGGGCATTGACCTATCTTTTTCCTCGGCCTTCCATCCTCAGACTAATGGCCAGACCGAACGAACCAATCAGACCTTGGAAACATATCTGAGATGTTTTGTTTCCGCTGACCAGGATGATTGGGTGTCATTTTTGCCGTTGGCTGAGTTCGCCCTTAATAATCGGGCCAGCTCGGCTACCTTGGTCTCTCCATTTTTCTGCAATTCTGGGTTCCATCCTCGTTTCTCTTCAGGACAGGTTGAGTCTTCGGACTGTCCTGGTGTGGATAATGTGGTGGACAGGTTGCAGCAGATCTGGACTCAGGTAGTGGACAATTTGACCTTGTCCCAGGAGAAGGCTCAGCTTTTCGCTAATCGCAGACGCCGTGTGGGACCCCGACTTCGTGTTGGGGATCTGGTTTTGTTATCTTCTCGTCATATACCTATGAAGGTTTCCTCTCCTAAATTTAAACCTCGTTTTATTGGTCCGTATAGGATTTCTGAGATTCTCAATCCGGTGTCTTTTCGTCTGACCCTCCCAGACTCCTTTTCCATACATAATGTATTCCATAGGTCGTTGTTGAGGAGATACGTGGCACCTATGGTTCCATCTGTGGAGCCTCCTGCCCCTGTTTTGGTGGAGGGGGAATTGGAGTATATTGTGGAGAAGATTTTGGATTCTCGTGTCTCTAGACGGAAACTCCAGTATCTGGTCAAATGGAAGGGTTATGCTCAGGAAGATAATTCCTGGGTTTTTGCCTCTGATGTCCATGCCCCAGATCTTGTTCGTGCCTTTCATGTGGCTCATCCTGGTCGGCCTGGGGGTTCTGGTGAGGGTTCGGTGACCCCTCCTCAAGGGGGGGGTACTGTTGTGAATTCTGTGGCTGAGTTCACTTCTGTGGTCACAAGTGGTATTGCGGTCTCTGGGCTTCCTCCCTCAGGTGTTTTGGTGAGCTCGTTGGCTGCCTTGCTATTTGGCTCCACCTGAGTCTGTCTTCCTTGCTCCTTGTCAATGTTCCAGTGTTGGATCTGAGCTTCTGCATCTTTCCTTGGGCCTGCTGCTCTGCTAGATAAGTGCTTCTAGTTTGTTTTCTGTTTTTTCTGTCCAGCTTGTTATTATCTTTTGCTGGAAGCTCTGAGAAGCAAAGGGGTGCACCGCCGTGCTGTTAGTTCGGCACGGTGGGTCTTTTTGCCCCTTTGCGTGGTTTTCGTTTTAGGGTTTTTTGTAGACTGCATAGTTCTCTTTGCTATCCTCGCTCTGTCTAGAATATCGGGCCTCACTTTGCTGAATCTATTTCATTCCTACGTTTGTCTTTTCATCTTGCTAACAGTCATTATATGTGGGGGCTGCCTGTTCCTTTGGGGTATTTCTCTGAGGTAAGTCAGGCTTGTATTTCTATCTTCAGGCTAGTCAGCTCCTCAGGCAGTGCCGAGTTGCATAGGTAGTGGATAGGCGCAATCCACTGCTGCTTCCAGTTGTGTGAGGATAGATCAGGTACTGCAGTCTACAGAGATTCCACGTCTCAGAGCTCGTCCTATTGTTTTGGGTTATTGCCAGATCTCTGTATGTGCGCTGATTACTGCACGCTGTGTTGCCTGATTGCCAGCCATAACAGAGAACATCGATAAGGGATGAAAAATAGTTTGTTACCATACTGGACAAATGTTGTCTCCTGTCACTTTCAATTGATGCAGCAGTACCTGTCCTGTCTGCGGTCATAGCAAAATCACTCCACAACCTGGTCAGAAAACCCCTCTGTCCAACGCCACTTCTGATGTGTGCACCCCTAACACTCCTGGTCTGCTGCCCCCTGGAGCTCGTGTGAGAACGATCACGGGCGCTGTGTGCTGGGAATGCCTGAAGCAAACGGTCAACAAGAGTTGATTGTTTTGTTGCTAATATTAGTTCCAAGTTCTCATGTGGCATAATATTTTGCAATTTGCCTTTATAGCGAGGATCAAGGAGGCAGGCCAACCAGTAATCGTCATCGTTCATCATTTTAGTAATGCGTGTGTCACTTTTGAGGATACGCAAGGCATAATCCGCCATGTGGGCCAAAGTTCCAGTTGTCAAATCTGCGGTTGTGCTTGGTTGAGGTGCAGTTGCAGGCAAATCTACGTCACTTGTGTCCCTCAAAAAACCAGAACCCGGCCTTGCCACGCCACCAATTTCCAGTGCCCCCGGGAAAGCTTCCTCATTAAAAATATACTCATCCCCATCATCCTCCTCGTCCTCCACCTCCTCTTCGCCCGCTACCTCGTCCTGTACACTGCCCTGACCAGACAATGGCTGACTGTCATCAAGGCTTTCCTCTTCCTCTGGTGCAGACGCCTGATCCTTTATGTGCGTCAAATTTTGCATCAGCAGACGCATTAGGGGGATGTTCATGCTTATTATGGCGTTGTCTGCACTAACCAGCCGTGTGCATTCCTCAAAACACTGAAGGACTTGACACATGTCTTGTATCTTCGACCACTGCACACCCGACAACTCCATGTCTGCCATCCTACTGCCTGCCCGTGTATGTGTATCCTCCCACAAAAACATAACAGCCCGCCTCTGTTCGCACAGTCTCTGAAGCATGTGCAGTGTTGAGTTCCACCTTGTTGCAACGTCTATGATTAGGCGATGCTGGGGAAAGTTCAAAGACCGCTGATAGGTCTGCATACGGCTGGAGTGTACAGGCGAACGGCGGATATGTGAGCAAAGTCCACGCACTTTGAGGAGCAGGTCGGAGAAACCAGGATAAGTTTTCAATAAGCACTGCACCACCAGGTTTAAGGTGTGAGCCAGGCAAGGAATGTGTTTCAGTTGGGAAAGGGAGATGGCAGCCATGAAATTCCTTCCATTATCACTCACTACCTTGCCTGCCTCAAGATCTACTGTGCCCAGCCACGACTGCGTTTCTTCCTGCAAGAACTCGGACAGAACTTCCGCGGTGTGTCTGTTGTCGCCCAAACACTTCATAGCCAATACAGCCTGCTGACGCTTGCCAGTAGCTGCCCCATAATGGGACAACTGGTGTGCAACAGTGACAGCTGACGATGGAGTGGTTTGGCGACTGCGGTCTGTGGAAGAGCTCTCGCTTCTGCAGGAGGACGAGGAGGAGGAGGAGGGGGTGCGAACGCCTACAGCCAACTGTTTCCTAGACCGTGGGCTAGGCACAACTATCCCGAAATTGCTGTCCCCTGTGGACCCTGCATCCACCACATTCACCCAGTGTGCCGTGATGGACACGTAACGTCCCTGGCCATGCCTACTGGTCCATGCATCTGTAGTCAGGTGCACCTTTGTACTCACAGATTGCCTGAGTGCATGGACGATGCGCTGTTTAACATGCTGGTGCAGGGCTGGGATGGCTTTTCTGGAAAAAAAGTGTCGACTGGGTAGCTCGTAGCGTGGTTCAGCGTACTCCATCAGGGCTTTGAAAGCTTCGCTTTCAACTAACCGGTAGGGCATCATCTCTAACGAGATTAGTCTAGCTATGTGGGCGTTCAAACCCTGTGTACGCGGATGCGAGGATAAGTACTTCCTTGTTCTAACCAGAGTCTCATGTAGGGTGAGCTGCACTGGAGAGCTGGAGATCGTGGAACTAGCGGGTGTGCCAGTGGCCATGGCAGACTGAGAGACTGTTGGAGACGGTATTGTTTCCGCCAGTGCCCTAGATGCAGTATTTCCTCCTACAAAACTGGTGATTCCCTGACCCTGACTGCTTTGGGCTGGCAAAGAAACCTGCACAGATACTGCCGGTGGTGTGGAAAATGGTGGCCTTACAGTGACGGAAGGGATGTTGCGTTGCTGACTAGCTTCATTGGCCGAGGGTGCTACAACCTTAAGGGATGTTTGGTAGTTAGTCCAGGCTTGCAAATGCATGGTGGTTAAATGTCTATGCATGCAACTTGTATTGAGACTTTTCAGATTCTGACCTCTGCTTAAGCTAGTTGAACGTTTTTGACAGATGACTTTGCGCTGATCAATTGGATGTTGTTTAAAAAAATGCCAGACTGCACTCTTCCTAGCATCGGATCCCTTTTCAGGAATTGCAGACTGAGCTTTAACCGGATGGACACGCTGTCCTCCAACAGTTTTTTGCTTTGCCACGCATTTTGGGCAAGATACGGGCCCGGCAGATGGAACCTGTTACGATGTTGATGCCTGCTGCGGCCCCTCCTCCTCCGCTTCAGAACTACTGCCGCCTGCACCCTGTTCCCCCAATGGCTGCCAATCGGGGTCAACAACAGGGTCATCTATTACCTCCTCTTCTACCTCGTGTGCAACTTCGTCTGTGTCACCGTGTCGGTCGGTGGTATAGCGTTCGTGATGGGGCAACATAGTCTCATCAGGGTCTGATTGTGGATCAGTACCCTGAGAGGGCAATGTTGTGGTCTGAGTCAAAGGACCAGCATAGTAGTCTGGCTGTGGCTGTGCATCAGTGCACTCCATGTCAGAATCTACTTGTAATGGGCATGGCCTGTTAACTGTTTCACTTTCTAAGCCAGGGACGGTATGTGTAAAGAGCTCCATGGAGTAACCCGTTGTGTCGCCTGCTGCATCCTTCTCTCTTGTTGTTGTTTTTGCTGAAGAGGACAAGGAAGCGACTTGTCCCTGACCGTGAACATCCACAAACGACGCGCTGCTTTTACATTTACCAGTTTCAGAAGAGGAGGCAAAAGAGCTAGAGGCTGAGTCTGCAAGGTAAGCCAAAACTTGCTGTTGCTGCTCCGGCTTTAAAAGCGGTTTTCCTACTCCCAGAAAAGAGAGCGTTCGAGGCCTTGTGTAGCCAGACGATGAACCTGGCTCCACAGCTCCAGACTTAGGTGGAATATTTTTTTTCCCACGACCACCTGATGCTCCACTACCACTACCATCATTACCAGCTGACAATGAACGCCCATGGGCACGACCTCTTGCACCAGACTTCCTCATTGTTTTATAAACTTAACCAAAGTAACTTTATTTGTTGCTGTCAAACAACTTACACGGTGAGCTATAACCTCTGTTTGATTTCAATATCCCTTTACAGGTTGGTGATACCACAAGGAAAATCAGGCACAATGTTACACACTCTGTTTTCTGTGGCACCAAATCACAGAGATGCCACACACGCAGGACTGTCACTCAAGCACAAATGTCAATATAAATCTCCCAATTTTTTTTTTTTTTTTTTTTTCAGGGAGACTTTATAAACAAAATAAAATAAAATAATTTTTTCAGGAATAATTTAGAAACCAAATAAAATAAAATGATTTTTTCAATTACAATTTAGAAACCAAATAAAAAAAAAAAGGCTTTCTATGCCCCACTGAGTGACAGATGGCACACACAGGAGTAAGGAGTGGCCCACAAGCCCAGAGGCCAATATTTTTCTCCCACTGATTGATGTAGTGATTTTTTCAGGTAGATTTTAGAACCCAAATCAAGCAAAAAAATTAATAGGCTTTCTATGGCCCACAATTTGAGAGAGAGAGAGAGAGAGAGAGATGGCACACCCAGGAGTCAAGACTGGCACACAAGCAGAAAGGGCAATATTAATCTCCCACCTATTTTTTTTTTCAGGGAGACTTTATAAACAAAATAAAATAAAATGATTTTTTCAGGAAAAATTTAGAAACCAAATAAAATAAAATGATTTTTTCAATGACAATTTAGAAACCAAATAAAAAAAAAAAAAGGCTTTCTATGCCCCACTGAGTGACAGATGGCACACACAGGAGTCAGGAGTGGCACACAAGCCCTGAGGCCAATATTTTTCTCCTACTGATTGATGTAGTGATTTTTTCAGGTAGATTTTATAACCCAAATCAAGCAAAAAAATAAATAGGCTTTCTATGGCCCACTGACTGAGAGATGGCACACACAGGAGTCAGGAGTGGCACACAAGCCCTGAGGCCAATATTTTTCTCCCACTGATTGATGTAGTGATTTTTTCAGGTAGATTTTAGAACCCAAATCAAGCAAAAAAAAAAAAAGGCTTTCTATGGCCCACTGACTGAGAGATGGCACACACAGGAGTCAGGAGTGGCACACAAGCCCTGAGGCCAATATTTTTCTCCCACTGATTGATGTAGTGATTTTTTCAGGTAGATTTTAGAACCCAAATCAAGCAAAAAAATAAATAGGCTTTCTATGGCCCACTGACTGAGAGATGGCACACACAGGAGTCAGGAGTGGCACACAAGCCCTGAGGCCAATATTTTTCTCCCACTGATTGATGTAGTGATTTTTTCAGGTAGATTTTAGAAACCAAATCAAGCAAAAAAATTAATAGGCCTTCTATGGCCCACAATTTGAGAGAGAGAGAGAGATGGCACACCCAGGAGTCAAGACTGGCACACAAGCAGAAAAGGCAATATTAATCTCCCACCTATTTTTTTTTTTTCAGGGAGACTTTATAAACAAAATAAAATAAAATTATTTTTTCAGGAATAATTTAGAAACCAAATAAAATAAAATGATTTTTTCCATGACAATTTAGACACCAAATTAAAAAAAAAGGCTTTCTATGCCCCACTGAGTGACAGATGGCACACACAGGAGTCAGGAGTGGCCCACAAGCCCAGAGGCCAATATTTTTCTCCCACTGATTGATGTAGTGATTTTTTCAGGTAGATTTTAGAACCCAAATCAAGCAAAAAAATTAATAGGCTTTCTATGGCCCACAATTTGAGAGAGAGAGAGAGAGATGGCACACCCAGGAGTCAAGACTGGCACACAAGCAGAAAGGGCAATATTAATCTCCCACCTATTTTTTTTTTCAGGGAGACTTTATAAACAAAATAAAATAAAATGATTTTTTCAGGAATAATTTAGAAACCAAATAAAATAAAATGATTTTTTCAATGACAATTTAGAAACCAAATAAAAAAAAAAGGCTTTCTATGCCCCACTGAGTGACAGATGGCACACACAGGAGTCAGGAGTGGCCCACAAGCCCAGAGGGCAATATTTTTCTCCCACTGATTGATGTAGTGATTTTTTCAGGTAGATTTTAGAACCCAAATCAAGCAAAAAAATAAATAGGCTTTCTATGGCCCACTGACTGAGAGATGGCACACACAGGAGTCAGGAGTGGCACACAAGCCCTGAGGCCAATATTTTTCTCCCACTGATTGATGTAGTGATTTTTTCAGGTAGATTTTATAACCCAAATCAAGCAAAAAAATAAATAGGCTTTCTATGGCCCACTGACTGAGAGATGGCACACACAGGAGTCAGGAGTGGCACACAAGCCCTGAGGCCAATATTTTTCTCCCACTGATTGATGTAGTGATTTTTTCAGGTAGATTTTAGAACCCAAATCAAGCAAAAAAAAAAAGGCTTTCCATGGCCCACTGACTGAGAGATGGCACACACAGGAGTCAGGAGTGGCACACAAGCCCTGAGGCCAATATTTTTCTCCCACTGATTGATGTAGTGATTTTTTCAGGTAGATTTTAGAACCCAAATCAAGCAAAAAAATAAATAGGCTTTCTATGGCCCACTGACTGAGAGATGGCACACACAGGAGTCAGGAGTGGCACACAAGCCCTGAGGCCAATATTTTTCTCCCACTGATTGATGTAGTGATTTTTTCAGGTAGATTTTAGAACCCAAATCAAGCAAAAAAATTAATAGGCTTTCTATGGCCCACAATTTGAGAGAGAGAGAGAGAGATGGCACACCCAGGAGTCAAGACTGGCACACAAGCAAAAAGGGCAATATTAATCTCCCACCTATTTTTTTTTTCAGGGAGACTTTATAAACAAAATAAAATAAAATGATTTTTTCAGGAATAATTTAGAAACCAAATAAAATAAAATGATTTTTTAATGACAATTTAGAAACCAAAAAAAAAAAAAAAAAAAGGCTTTCTATGCCCCACTGAGTGACAGATGGCACACACAGGAGTCAGGAGTAGACCACAAGCCCAGAGGCCAATATTTTTCTCCCACTGATTGATGTAGTGATTTTTTCAGGTAGATTTTAGAACCCAAATCAAGCAAAAAAATTAATAGGCTTTCTATGGCCCACAATTTGAGAGAGAGAGAGAGAGATGGCACACCCAGGAGTCAAGACTGGCACACAAGCAGAAAGGGCAATATTAATCTCCCACCTATTTTTTTTTTCAGGGAGACTTTATAAACAAAATAAAATAAAATGATTTTTTCAGGAATAATTTAGAAACCAAATAAAATAAAATGATTTTTTCAATGACAATTTAGAAACCAAATAAAAAAAAAAGGCTTTCTATGCCCCACTGAGTGACAAATGGCACACACAGGAGTCAGGAGTGGCACACAAGCCCAGAGGGCAATATTTTTCCCCCACTGATTGATGTAGTGATTTTTTCAGGTAGATTTTAGAACCCAAATCAAGCAAAAAAATAAATAGGCTTTCTATGGCCCACTGACCGAGAGATGGCACACACAGGAGTCAGGAGTGGCACACAAGCCCTGAGGCCAATATTTTTCTCCCACTGATTGATGTAGTGATTTTTTCAGGTAGATTTTAGAACCCAAATCAAGCAAAAAAATGAATAGGCTTTCTATGGCCCACTGACTGAGAGATGGCACACACAGGAGTCAGGAGTGGCACACAAGCCCTGAGGCCAATATTTTTCTCCCACTGATTGATGTAGTGATTTTTTCAGGTAGATTTTAGAACCCAAATCAAGCAAAAAAAAAAAAAGGCTTTCCATGGCCCACTGACTGAGAGATGGCACACACAGGAGTCAGGAGTGGCACACAAGCCCTGAGGCCAATATTTTTCTCCCACTGATTGATGTAGTGATTTTTTCAGGTAGATTTTAGAACCCAAATCAAGCAAAAAAATAAATAGGCTTTCTATGGCCCACTGACTGAGAGATGGCACACACAGGAGTCAGGAGTGGCACACAAGCCCTGAGGCCAATATTTTTCTCCCACTGATTGATGTAGTGATTTTTTCAGGTAGATTTTAGAACCCAAATCAAGCAAAAAAATTAATAGGCTTTCTATGGCCCACAATTTGAGAGAGAGAGAGAGATGGCACACCCAGGAGTCAGGACTGGCACACAAGCAGAAAGGGCAATATTAATCTCCCACCTATTTTTTTTTTCAGGGAGACTTTATAAACAAAATAAAATAAAATGATTTTTTCAGGAAAAATTTAGAAACCAAATAAAATAAAATGATTTTTTCAATGACAATTTAGAAACCAAATAAAAAAAAAAAAAAGGCTTTCTATGCCCCACTGAGTGACAGATGGCACACACAGGAGTCAGGAGTGGCACACAAGCCCTGAGGCCAATATTTTTCTCCTACTGATTGATGTAGTGATTTTTTCAGGTAGATTTTATAACCCAAATCAAGCAAAAAAATAAATAGGCTTTCTATGGCCCACTGACTGAGAGATGGCACACACAGGAGTCAGGAGTAGACCACAAGCCCAGAGGCCAATATTTTTCTCCCACTGATTGATGTAGTGATTTTTTCAGGTAGATTTTAGAACCCAAATCAAGCAAAAAAATAAATAGGCTTTCTATGGCCCACTGACTGAGAGATGGCACACACAGGAGTCAGGAGTGGCACACAAGCCCTGAGGCCAATATTTTTCTCCCACTGATTGATGTAGTGATTTTTTCAGGTAGATTTTAGAAACCAAATCAAGCAAAAAAATTAATAGGCCTTCTATGGCCCACAATTTGAGAGAGAGAGAGAGATGGCACACCCAGGAGTCAAGACTGGCACACAAGCAGAAAAGGCAATATTAATCTCCCACCTATTTTTTTTTTTTCAGGGAGACTTTATAAACAAAATAAAATAAAATTATTTTTTCAGGAATAATTTAGAAACCAAATAAAATAAAATGATTTTTTCCATGACAATTTAGACACCAAATTAAAAAAAAAGGCTTTCTATGCCCCACTGAGTGACAGATGGCACACACAGGAGTCAGGAGTGGCCCACAAGCCCAGAGGCCAATATTTTTCTCCCACTGATTGATGTAGTGATTTTTTCAGGTAGATTTTAGAACCCAAATCAAGCAAAAAAATTAATAGGCTTTCTATGGCCCACAATTTGAGAGAGAGAGAGAGAGATGGCACACCCAGGAGTCAAGACTGGCACACAAGCAGAAAGGGCAATATTAATCTCCCACCTATTTTTTTTTTCAGGGAGACTTTATAAACAAAATAAAATAAAATGATTTTTTCAGGAATAATTTAGAAACCAAATAAAATAAAATGATTTTTTCAATGACAATTTAGAAACCAAATAAAAAAAAAAGGCTTTCTATGCCCCACTGAGTGACAGATGGCACACACAGGAGTCAGGAGTGGCCCACAAGCCCAGAGGGCAATATTTTTCTCCCACTGATTGATGTAGTGATTTTTTCAGGTAGATTTTAGAACCCAAATCAAGCAAAAAAATAAATAGGCTTTCTATGGCCCACTGACTGAGAGATGGCACACACAGGAGTCAGGAGTGGCACACAAGCCCTGAGGCCAATATTTTTCTCCCACTGATTGATGTAGTGATTTTTTCAGGTAGATTTTATAACCCAAATCAAGCAAAAAAATAAATAGGCTTTCTATGGCCCACTGACTGAGAGATGGCACACACAGGAGTCAGGAGTGGCACACAAGCCCTGAGGCCAATATTTTTCTCCCACTGATTGATGTAGTGATTTTTTCAGGTAGATTTTAGAACCCAAATCAAGCAAAAAAAAAAGGCTTTCCATGGCCCACTGACTGAGAGATGGCACACACAGGAGTCAGGAGTGGCACACAAGCCCTGAGGCCAATATTTTTCTCCCACTGATTGATGTAGTGATTTTTTCAGGTAGATTTTAGAACCCAAATCAAGCAAAAAAATAAATAGGCTTTCTATGGCCCACTGACTGAGAGATGGCACACACAGGAGTCAGGAGTGGCACACAAGCCCTGAGGCCAATATTTTTCTCCCACTGATTGATGTAGTGATTTTTTCAGGTAGATTTTAGAACCCAAATCAAGCAAAAAAATTAATAGGCTTTCTATGGCCCACAATTTGAGAGAGAGAGAGAGAGATGGCACACCCAGGAGTCAAGACTGGCACACAAGCAAAAAGGGCAATATTAATCTCCCACCTATTTTTTTTTTCAGGGAGACTTTATAAACAAAATAAAATAAAATGATTTTTTCAGGAATAATTTAGAAACCAAATAAAATAAAATGATTTTTTAATGACAATTTAGAAACCAAAAAAAAAAAAAAAAAAAGGCTTTCTATGCCCCACTGAGTGACAGATGGCACACACAGGAGTCAGGAGTAGACCACAAGCCCAGAGGCCAATATTTTTCTCCCACTGATTGATGTAGTGATTTTTTCAGGTAGATTTTAGAACCCAAATCAAGCAAAAAAATTAATAGGCTTTCTATGGCCCACAATTTGAGAGAGAGAGAGAGAGATGGCACACCCAGGAGTCAAGACTGGCACACAAGCAGAAAGGGCAATATTAATCTCCCACCTATTTTTTTTTTCAGGGAGACTTTATAAACAAAATAAAATAAAATGATTTTTTCAGGAATAATTTAGAAACCAAATAAAATAAAATGATTTTTTCAATGACAATTTAGAAACCAAATAAAAAAAAAAGGCTTTCTATGCCCCACTGAGTGACAAATGGCACACACAGGAGTCAGGAGTGGCACACAAGCCCAGAGGGCAATATTTTTCCCCCACTGATTGATGTAGTGATTTTTTCAGGTAGATTTTAGAACCCAAATCAAGCAAAAAAATAAATAGGCTTTCTATGGCCCACTGACCGAGAGATGGCACACACAGGAGTCAGGAGTGGCACACAAGCCCTGAGGCCAATATTTTTCTCCCACTGATTGATGTAGTGATTTTTTCAGGTAGATTTTAGAACCCAAATCAAGCAAAAAAATGAATAGGCTTTCTATGGCCCACTGACTGAGAGATGGCACACACAGGAGTCAGGAGTGGCACACAAGCCCTGAGGCCAATATTTTTCTCCCACTGATTGATGTAGTGATTTTTTCAGGTAGATTTTAGAACCCAAATCAAGCAAAAAAAAAAAAAGGCTTTCCATGGCCCACTGACTGAGAGATGGCACACACAGGAGTCAGGAGTGGCACACAAGCCCTGAGGCCAATATTTTTCTCCCACTGATTGATGTAGTGATTTTTTCAGGTAGATTTTAGAACCCAAATCAAGCAAAAAAATAAATAGGCTTTCTATGGCCCACTGACTGAGAGATGGCACACACAGGAGTCAGGAGTGGCACACAAGCCCTGAGGCCAATATTTTTCTCCCACTGATTGATGTAGTGATTTTTTCAGGTAGATTTTAGAACCCAAATCAAGCAAAAAAATTAATAGGCTTTCTATGGCCCACAATTTGAGAGAGAGAGAGAGAGATGGCACACCCAGGAGTCAAGACTGGCACACAAGCAGAAAGGGCAATATTAATCTCCCACCTATTTTTTTTTCAGGGAGACTTTATAAACAAAATAAAATAAAATGATTTTTTCAGGAATAATTTAGAAACCAAATAAAATAAAATGATTTTTTCAATGACAATTTAGAAACCAAATAAAAAAAAAGGCTTTCTATGCCCCACTGAGTGACAGATGGCACACACAGGAGTCAGGAGTGGCCCACAAGCCCAGAGGGCAATATTTTTCCCCCACTGATTGATGTAGTGATTTTTTCAGGTAGATTTTAGAACCCAAATCAAGCAAAAAAACAAATAGGCTTTCTATGGCCCACTGACTGAGAGATGGCACACACAGGAGTCAGGAGTGGCACACAAGCCCTGAGGCCAATATTTTTCTCCCACTGATTGATGTAGTGATTTTTTCAGGTAGATTTTAGAACCCAAATCAAGCAAAAAAATAAATAGGCTTTCTATGGCCCACTGACTGAGAGATGGCACACACAGGAGTCAGGAGTGGCACACAAGCCCTGAGGCCAATATTTTTCTCCCACTGATTGATGTAGTGATTTTTTCAGGTAGATTTTAGAACCCAAATCAAGCAAAAAAAAAAAGGCTTTCCATGGCCCACTGACTGAGAGATGGCACACACAGGAGTCAGGAGTGGCACACAAGCCCTGAGGCCAATATTTTTCTCCCACTGATTGATGTAGTGATTTTTTCAGGTAGATTTTAGAACCCAAATCAAGCAAAAAAATAAATAGGCTTTCTATGGCCCACTGACTGAGAGATGGCACACACAGGAGTCAGGAGTGGCACACAAGCCCTGAGGCCAATATTTTTCTCCCACTGATTGATGTAGTGATTTTTTCAGGTAGATTTTAGAACCCAAATCAAGCAAAAAAATTAATAGGCTTTCTATGGCCCACAATTTGAGAGAGAGAGAGAGATGGCACACCCAGGAGTCAGGACTGGCACACAAGCAGAAAGGGCAATATTAATCTCCCACCTATTTTTTTTTTCAGGGAGACTTTATAAACAAAATAAAATAAAATGATTTTTTCAGGAATAATTTAGAAACCAAATAAAATAAAATGATTTTTTCAATGACAATTTAGAAACCAAAAAAAAAAAAAAAAAAGGCTTTCTATGCCCCACTGAATGACAGATGGCACACACAGGAGTCAGGAGTGGACCACAAGCCCAGAGGCCAATATTTTTCTCCCACGGATTGATGTAGTGATTTTTTCAGGTAGATTTTAGAACCCAAATCAAGCAAAAAAATTAATAGGCTTTCTATGGCCCACAATTTGAGAGAGAGAGAGAGAGATGGCACACCCAGGAGTCAAGACTGACACACAAACAGAAAGGGCAATATTAATCTCCCACCTATTTTTTTTTTCAGGGAGACTTTATAAACAAAATAAAATAAAATGATTTTTTCAGGAATAATTTAGAAACCAAATAAAATAAAATGATTTTTTCAATGACAATTTAGAAACCAAATAAAAAAAGGCTTTCTATGCCCCAATGAGTGACAGATGGCACACACAGGAGTCAGGAGTGGCCCACAAGCCCAGAGGGCAATATTTTTCTCCCACTGATTGATGTAGTGATTTTTTCAGGTAGATTTTAGAACCCAAATCAAGCAAAAAAATTAATAGGCTTTCTATGGCCCACAATTTGAGAGAGAGAGATGGCACACCCAGGAGTAAAGACTGGCACACAAGCAGAAAGGGCAATATTAATCTCCCACCTATTTTTTTTTTTTCAGGGAGACTTTATAAACAAAATAAAATAAAATGATTTTTTCAGGAATAATTTAGAAACCAAATAAAATAAAATGATTTTTTCAATGACAATTTAGAAACCAAATAAAAAAAAAAAAAAGGCTTTCTATGCCCCACTGAGTGACAGATGGCACACACAGGAGTCAGGAGTGGCCCACAAGCCCAGAGGCCAATATTTTTCTCCCACTGATTGATGTAGTGATTTTTTCAGGTAGATTTTAGAACCCAAATCAAGCAAAAAAATTAATAGGCTTTCTATGGCCCACAATTTGAGAGAGAGAGAGAGAGATGGCACACCCAGGAGTCAAGACTGGCACACAAGCAGAAAGGGCAATATTAATCTCCCACCTTTTTTTTTTTTTTCAGGGAGACTTTATAAACAAAATAAAATAAAATGATTTTTTCAGGAATAATTTAGAAACCAAATAAAATAATATGATTTTTTCAATGACAATTTAGAAACCAAATGACAATTTAGAAACCAAATAAAAAAAAAAGGCTTTCTATGCCCCACTGAGTGACAGATGGCACACACAGGAGTCAGGAGTGGCACACAAGCCCTGAGGCCAATATTTTTCTCCCACTGATTGATGTAGTGATTTTTTCAGGTAGATTTTATAACCCAAATCAAGCAAAAAAATAAATAGGCTTTCTATGGCCCACTGACTGAGAGATGGCACACACAGGAGTCAGGAGTGGCACACAAGCCCTGAGGCCAATATTTTTCTCCCACTGATTGATGTAGTGATTTTTTCAGGTAGATTTTAGAACCCAAATAAAGCAAAAAAAAAAGGCTTTCTATGGCCCACTGACTGAGAGATGGCACACACAGGAGTCAGGAGTGGCACACAAGCCCTGAGGCCAATATTTTTCTCCCACTGATTGATGTAGTGATTTTTTCAGGTAGATTTTAGAACCCAAATCAAGCAAAAAAATAAATAGGCTTTCTATGGCCCACATTTTGAGAGAGAGAGAGAGAGAGAGAGAGATGGCACACCCAGGAGTCAAGACTGGCACACAAGCAGAAAGGGCAATATTAATCTCCCACCTATCTTTTTTTTTCAGGGAGACTTTATAAACAAAATAAAATAAAATGATTTTTTCAGGAATAATTTAGAAACCAAATAAAATAAAATTATTTTTTCAATGACAATTTAGAAACCAAATGACAATTTAGAAACCAAATAAAAAAAAAAGGCTTTCTATGCCCCACTGAGTGACAGATGGCACACACAGGAGTCAGGAGTGGCACACAAGCCCTGAGGCCAATATTTTTCTCCCACTGATTGATGTAGTGATTTTTTCAGGTAGATTTTATAACCCAAATCAAGCAAAAAAATAAATAGGCTTTCTATGGCCCACTGACTGAGAGATGGCACACACAGGAGTCAGGAGTGGCACACAAGCCCTGAGGCCAATATTTTTCTCCCACTGATTGATGTAGTGATTTTTTCAGGTAGATTTTAGAACCCAAATAAAGCAAAAAAAAAAAAGGCTTTCTATGGCCCACTGACTGAGAGATGGCACACACAGGAGTCAGGAGTGGCACACAAGCCCTGAGGCCAATATTTTTCTCCCACTGATTGATGTAGTGATTTTTTCAGGTAGATTTTAGAACCCAAATCAAGCAAAAAAATAAATAGGCTTTCTATGGCCCACAATTTGAGAGAGAGAAAGAGAGAGAGATGGCACACCCAGGAGTCAAGACTGGCACACAAGCAGAAAGGGCAATATTAATCTCCCACCTATCTTTTTTTTTCAGGGAGACTTTATAAACAAAATAAAATAAAATGATTTTTTCAGGAATAATTTAGAAACCAAATAAAATAAAATTATTTTTTCAATGACAATTTAGAAACCAAATAAAAAAAAAAGGCTTTCTATGCCCCACTGAGTGACAGATGGCACACACAGGAGTCAGGAGTGGCCCACAAGCCCAGAGGCCAATATTTTTCTCCCACTGATTGATGTAGTGATTTTTTCAGGTAGATTTTAGAACCCAAATCAAGCAAAAAAATTAATAGGCTTTCTATGGCCCACAATTTGAGAGAGAGAGAGAGAGATGGCACACCCAGGAGTCAAGACCGGCACACAAGCAGAAAGGGCAATATTAATCTCCCACCTATTATTTTTTTTTTTCAGGGAGACTTTATAAACAAAATAAAATAAAATGATTTTTTCAAGAATAATTTAGAAACCAAATAAAATAAAATGATTTTTTCAATGACAATTTAGAAACCAAATAAAAAAAAAAGGCTTTCTATGCCCCACTGAGTGACAGATAGCACACACAGGAGTCAGGAGTGGCACACAAGCCCTGAGGCCAATATTTTTCTCCCACTGATTGATGTAGTGATTTTTTCAGGTAGATTTTAGAACCCAAATCAAGCAAAAAAATAAATAGGCTTTCTATGGCCCACTGACTGAGAGATGGCACACACAGGAGTCAGGAGTGGCACACAAGCCCTGAGGCCAATGTTTTTCTCCCACTGATTGATGTAGTGATTTTTTCAGGTAGATTTTAGAACCCAAATCAAGCAAAAAAATTAATAGGCTTTCTATGGCCCCCTGACTGAGAGATGGCACACACAGGAGTCAGGAGTGGCACACAAGCCCTGAGGCCAACATTTTTCTCCTACTGATTGATGTAGTGATTTTTGCAGGTAGATTTTAGAACCCAAATCAAGCAATAAAATTAATAGGTTTTCTATGGCCCACTGACTGAGAGATGGCACACACAGGAGTCAGGAGTGGCACACAAGCCCTGAGGCCAATATTTTTTTCCCACTGATTGATGTAGTGATTTTTTCAGGTAGATTTTAGAACCCAAATCAAGCAAAAAAATTAATAGGCTTTCTATGGCCCCCTGACTGAGAGATGGCACACACAGGAGTCAGGAGTGGCACACAAGCCCTGAGGCCAATATTTTTCTCCTACTGATTGATGTAGTGATTTTTTCAGGTAGATTTTAGAACCCAAATCAAGCATTAAAATTAATAGGCTTTCTATGGCCCACTGACTGAGAGATGGCACACACAGGAGTCAGGAGTGGCACACAAGCCCTGAGGCCAATATTTTTTTCCCACTGATTGATGTAGTGATTTTTTCAGGTAGATTTTATAACCCAAATCAAGCAAAAAAATAAATAGGCTTTCTATGGCCCACTGACTGATAGATGGCACACACAGGAGTCAGGAGTGGCACACAAGCCCTGAGGCCAATATTTTTCTCCCACTGATTGATGTAATGATTTTTTCAGGTAGATTTTAGAACCCAAATCAAGCAAAAAAATTAATAGGTTTTCTATGGCCCACTGACTGAGAGATGGCACACACAGGAGTCAGGAGTGGCACACAAGCCCTGAGGCCAATATTTTTCTCCCACTGATTCATGTAGTGATTTTTTCAGGTAGATTTTATAACCCAAATCAAGCAAAAAAATAAATAGGCTTTCTATGGCCCACTGACTGAGAGATGGCACACACAGGAGTCAGGAATGGCAAACAAGCCCTGAGGCCAATATTTTTCTCCCACTGATTGATGTAGTGATTTTTTCAGGTAGATTTTAGAACCCAAAACAAGCAAAAAAATTAATAGGCTTTCTATGGCCCACAATTTGAGAGAGAGAGAGAGGGATGGCACACCCAGGAGTCAAGACCGGCACACAAGCAGAAAGGGCAATATTAATCTCCCACCTATCTTTTTTTTTCAGGGAGACTTTATAAACAAAATAAAATAAAATGATTTTTTCAGGAATAATTTAGAAACCAAATAAAATAAAATGATTTTTTCAATGACAATTTAGAAACCAAATAAAAAAAAAAGGCTTTCTATGCCCCACTGAGTGACAGATGGCACACACAGGAGTCAGGAGTGGCCCACAAGCCCAGAGGCCAATATTTTTCTCCCACTGATTGATGTAGTGATTTTTTCAGGTAGATTTTAGAACCCAAATCAAGCAAAAAAATTAATAGGCTTTCTATGGCCCACAATTTGAGAGAGAGAGAGAGAGAGATGGCACACCCAGGAGTCAAGACCGGCACACAAGCAGAAAGGGCAATATTAATCTCCCACCTATTTTTTTTTTTTCAGGGAGACTTTATATACAAAATAAAATAAAATGATTTTTTCAGGAATAATTTAGAAACCAAATAAAATAAAATGATTTTTTCAATGACAATTTAGAAACCAAATAAAAAAAAAAGGCTTTCTATGCCCCACTGAGTGACAGATGGCACACACAGGAGTCAGGAGTGGCACACAAGCCCTGAGGCCAATATTTTTCTCCCACTGATTGATGTAGTGATTTTTTCAGGTAGATTTTATAACCCAAATCAAGCAAAAAAATAAATAGACTTTCTATGGCCCACTGAGTGAGAGATGGCACACACAGGAGTCAGGAGTGGCACACAAGCCCTGAGGCCAATATTTTTCTCCCACTGATTGATGTAGTGATTTTTTCAGGTAGATTTTAGAACCCAAATCAAGCAAAAAAATAAATAGGCTTTCTATGGCCCACTGACTGAGAGATAGCACACACAGGAGTCAGGAGTGGCACACAAGCCCTGAGGCCAATATTTTTCTCCCACTGATTGATGTAGTGACTTTTTCAGGTAGATTTTAGAACCCAAATCAAGCAAAAAAATAAATAGGCTTTCTATGGCCCACTGACTGAGAGATGGCACACACAGGAGTCAGGAGTGGCACACAAGCACTGAGGCCAATATTTTTCTCCCACTGATTGATGTAGTGATTTTTTCAGGTAGATTTTAGAACCCAAATCAAGCAAAAAATTAAATAGGCTTTCTATGGCCCACTGACTGAGAGATGGCACACACAGGAGTCAGGAGTGGCACACAAGCCCTGAGGCCAATGTTTTTCTCCCACTGATTGATGTAGTGATTTTTTCAGGTAGATTTTAGAACCCAAATCAAGCAAAAAAATGAATAGGTTTTCTATGGCCCACTGACTGAGAGATGGCACACACAGGAGTCAGGAGTGGCACACAAGCCCTGAGGCCAATATTTTTCTCCCACTGATTGATGTAGTGATTTTTTCAGGTAGATTTTAGAACCCAAATCAAGCAAAAAATAAATAGGCTTTCTATGGCCCACTGACTGAGAGATGGCACACACAGGAGTCAGGAGTGGCACACAAGCCCAGAGGCCAATATTTTTCTCCCACTGATTGATGTAGTGATTTTTTCAGGTAGATTTTAGAACCCAAATCAAGCAAAAAAAATAATAGGCTTTCTATGGCCCACAATTTGAGAGAGAGAGAGAGAGATGGCACACCCAGGAGTCAAGACTGGCACACAAGCAGAAAGGGCAATATTAATCTCCCACCTATTTTTTTTTTTTCAGGGAGACTTTATAAACAAAATAAAATAAAATGATTTTTTCAGGAATAATTTAGAAACCAAATAAAATAAAATGATTTTTTCAATGACAATTTAGAAACCAAAAAAAAAAAAAAAGGCTTTCTATGCCCCACTGAGTGACAGATGGCACACACAGGAGTCAGGAGTGGCACACAAGCCCTGAGGCCAATATTTTTCTCCCACTGATTGATGTAGTGATTTTTTCAGGTAGATTTTAGAACCCAAATCAAGCAAAAAAATAAATAGGCTTTCTATGGCCCACTGACTGAGAGATGGCACACACAGGAGTCAGGAGTGGCACACAAGCCCTGAGGCCAATATTTTTCTCCCACTGATTGATGTAGTGATTTTTTCAGGTAGATTTTAGAACCCAAATCAAGCAAAAAAAATAATAGGCTTTCTATGGCCCACAATTTGAGAGAGAGAGAGACGGCACACCCAGGAGTCAAGACTGGCACACAAGCAGAAAGGGCAATATTAATCTCCCACCAATTTTTTTTTTTTCAGGGAGACTTTATAAACAAAATAAAATAAAATGATTTTTTCAGGAATAATTTAGAAACCAAATAAAATGAAATGATTTTTTCAATGACAATTTAGAAACCAAATAAAAAAAAAAAAGGCTTTCTATGCCCCACTGAGTGACAGATGGCACACACAGGAGTCAGGAGTGGCACACAAGCCCTGAGGCCAATATTTTTCTCCCACTGATTGATGTAGTGATTTTTTCAGGTATATTTTATAACCCAAATCAAGCAAAAAAATAAATAGGCTTTCTATGGCCCACTGACTGAGAGATGGCACACACAGGAGTCAGGAGTGGCACACAAGCCCTGAGGCCAATATTTTTCTCCCACTGATTGATGTAGTGATTTTTTCAGGTAGATTTTAGAACCCAAATCAAGCAAAAAAAAAAAGGCTTTCTATGGCCCACTGACTGAGAGATGGCACACACAGGAGTCAGGAGTGGCACACAAGCCCTGAGGCCAATATTTTTCTCCCACTGATTGATGTAGTGATTTTTTCAGGTAGATTTTAGAACCCAAATCAAGCAAAAAAATTAATAGGCTTTCTATGGCCCACAATTTGAGAGAGAGAGAGAGATGGCACACCCAGGAGTCAAGACTGGCACACAAGCAGAAAGGGCAATATTAATCTCCCACCTATCTTTTTTTTTCAGGGAGACTTTATAAACAAAATAAAATAAAATGATTTTTTCAGGAATAATTTAGAAACCAAATAAAATAAAATGATCTTTTCATTGACAATTTAGAAACCAAATAAAAAAAAAAAAGGCTTTCTATGCCCCACTGAGTGACAGATGGCACACACAGGAGTCAGGAGTGGCCCACAAGCCCAGAGGCCAATATTTTTCTCCCACTGATTGATGTAGTGATTTTTTCAGGTAGATTTTAGAACCCAAATCAAGCAAAAAAATAAATAGGCTTTCTATGGCCCACTGACTGAGAGATGGCACACACAGGAGTCAGGAGTGGCACACAAGCCCTGAGGCCAATATTTTTCTCCCACTGATTGATGTAGTGATTTTTTCAGGTAGATTTTAGAACCCAAATCAAGCAAAAAATTAAATAGGCTTTCTATCGCCCACTGACTGAGAGATGGCACACACAGGAGTCAGGAGTGGCACACAAGCCCTGAGGCCAATGTTTTTCTCCCACTGATTGATGTAGTGATTTTTTCAGGTAGATTTTAGAACCCAAATCAAGCAAAAAAATTAATAGGCTTTCTATGGCCCACTGACTGAGAGATGGCACACATAGGAGTCAGGAGTGGCACACAAGCCCTGAGGCCAATATTTTTCTCCCACTGATTGATGTAGTGATTTTCTCAGGTAGATTTTAGAACCCAAATCAAGCAATAAAATTAATAGGCTTTCTATGGCCCACTGACTGAGAGATGGCACACACAGGAGTCAGGAGTGGCACACAAGCCCTGAGGCCAATATTTTTCTCCCACTGATTGATGTAATGATTTTTTCAGGTAGATTTTAGAACCCAAATCAAGCAAAAAAATGAATAGGTTTTCTATGGCCCACTGACTGAGAGATGGCACACACAGGAGTCAGGAGTGGCACACAAGCCCTGAGGCCAATATTTTTCTCCCACTGATCATGTAGTGATTTTTTCAGGTAGATTTTATAACCCAAATCAAGCAAAAAAATAAATAGGCTTTCTATGGCCCACTGACTGAGAGATGGCACACACAGGAGTCAGGAGTGGCACACAAGCCCTGAGGCCAATATTTTTCTCCCACTGATTGATGTAGTGATTTTTTCAGGTAGATTTTAGAACCCAAATCAAGCAAAAAAATAAATAGGTTTTCTATGGCCCACTGACTGAGAGATGGCACACACAGGAGTCAGGAGTGGCACACAAACCCTGAGGCCAATATTTTTCTCCCACTGATTGATGTAGTGATTTTTTCAGGTAGATTTTAGAACCCAAATCAAGCAAAAAAATTAATAGGCTTTCTATGGCCCACAATTTGAGAGAGAGAGAGAGAGAGAGATGGCACACCCAGGAGTCAAGACTGGCACACAAGCAGAAAGGGCAATATTAATCTCCCACCTATTTTTTTTTTTCAGGGAGACTTTATAAACAAAATAAAATAAAATGATTTTTTCAGGAATAATTTAGAAACCAAATAAAATAAAATGATTTTTTCAATGACAATTTAGAAACCAAATAAAAAAAAAAAGGCTTTCTATGCCCCACTGATTGAGAGATGGCACACACAGGAGTCAGGAGTGGCACACAAGCCCTGAGGCCAATATTTTTCTCCCACTGATTGATGTAGTGATTTTTTCAGGTAGATTTTATAACCCAAATCAAGCAAAAAAATAAATAGGCTTTCTATGGCCCACTGACTGAGAGATGGCACACACAGGAGTCAGGAGTGGCACACAAGCCCTGAGGCCAATATTTTTCTCCCACTGATTGATGTAGTGATTTTTTCAGGTAGATTTTAGAACCCAAATCAAGCAAAAAAATAAATAGGCTTTCTATGGCCCACTGACTGAGAGATAGCACACACAGGAGTCAGGAGTGGCACACAAGCCCCGAGGCCAATATTTTTCTCCCACTGATTGATATAGTGACTTTTTCAGGTAGATTTTATAACCCACATCAAGCAAAAAAATAAATAGGCTTTCTATGGCCCACTGACTGAGAGATGGCACACACAGGAGTCAGGAGTGGCACAAAAGCCCTGAGGCCAATATTTTTCTCCCACTGATTGATGTAGTGATTTTTTCAGGTAGATTTTAGAACCCAAATCAAGCAAAAAAATAAATAGGCTTTCTATGGCCCACTGACTGAGAGATGGCACACACAGGAGTCAGGAGTGGCACACAAGCCCTGAGGCCAATATTTTTCTCCCACTGATTGATGTAGTGATTTTTTCAGGTAGATTTTAGAACCCAAATCAAGCAAAAAAATTAATAGGCTTTCTATGGCCCACAATTTGAGAGAGAGAGAGATGGCACACCCAGGAGTCAAGAGCGGCACACAAGTAGAAAGGGCAATATTAATCTCCCACCAATTTTTTTTTTTTCAGGGAGACTTTATAAACAAAATAAAATAAAATGATTTTTTCAGGAATAATTTAGAAACCAAATAAAATAAAATGATTTTTTCAATGACAATTTAGAAACCAAATAAAAAAAAAAGGCTTTCTATGCCCCACTGAGTGACAGATGGCACACACAGGAGTCAGGAGTGGCACACAAGCCCTGAGGCCAATATTTTTCTCCCACTGATTGATGTAGTGATTTTTTCAGGTAGATTTTAGAACCCAAATCAAGCAAAAAAATAAATAGGTTTTCTATGGCCCACTGACTGAGAGATGGCACACACAGGAGTCAGGAGTGGCACACAAGCCCTGAGGCCAATGTTTTTCTCCCACTGATTGATGTAGTGACTTTTTCAGGTAGATTTTAGAACCCAAATCAAGCAAAAAAAATAAATAGGCTTTCTATGGCCCACTGACTGAGAGATGGCACACACAGGAGTCAGGAGTGGCACACAAGCCCTGAGGCCAATATTTTTCTCCCACTGATTGATGTAGTGATTTTTTCAGGTGGATTTTAGAACCCAAATCAAGCAAAAAAATAAATAGGCTTTCTATGGCCCACTGACTGAGAGATGGGACACGCAGGAGTCAGGAGTGGCACACAAGCCCTGATGCCAATGTTTTTCTCCCACTGATTGATGTAGTGACTTTTTCAGGTAGATTTTAGAACCCAAATCAAGCAAAAAAATAAATAGGCTTTCTATGGCCCACTGACTGAGAGATGGCACACACAGGAGTCAGGAGTGGCACACAAGCCCTGAGGCCAATATTTTTCTCCCACTGATTGATGTAGTGATTTTTTCAGGTAGATTTTAGAACCCAAATCAAGCAAAAAAATAAATAGGCTTTCTATGGCCCACTGACTGAGAGATGGCACACACAGGAGTCAGGAGTGGCACACAAGCCCTGAGGCCAATATTTTTCTCCCACTGATTGATGTAGTGATTTTTTCAGGTAGATTTTAGAACCCAAATCAAGCAAAAAAATAAATAGGCTTTCTATGGCCCACTGACTGAGAGATGGCACACACAGGAGTCAGGAGTGGCACACAAACCCTGGGGCCAATATTTTTCTCCCACTGATTGATGTAGTGATTTTTTCAGGTAGATTTTAGAACCCAAATCAAGCAATAAAATTAATAGGCTTTCTATGGCCCACTGACTGAGAGATGGCACACACAGGAGTCAGGAGTGGCACACAAGCCCTGAGGCCAATATTTTTCTCCTACTGATTCATGTAGTGATTTTTTCAGGTAGATTTTATAACCCAAATCAAGCAAAAAAATAAATAGGCTTTCTATGGCCCACTGACTGAGAGATGGCACACACAGGAGTCAGGAGTGGCACACAAGCCCTGAGGCCAATATTTTTCTCCCACTGATTCATGTAGTGATTTTTTCAGGCAGATTTTATAACCCAAATCAAGCAAAAAAATAAATAGGCTTTCTATGGCCCACTGACTGAGAGATGGCACACACAGGAGTCAGGAGTGGCACACAAGCCCTGAGGCCAATATTTTTCTCCCACTGATTGATGTAGTGATTTTTTCAGGTAGATTTTAGAACCCAAATCAAGCAAAAAAATTAATAGGCTTTCTATGTCCCACTGACTGAGAGATGGCACACATAGGGATGGCACTCTAGCAGAAATGCCAATCTTAATCTCCCACAAAAAAAAAAAAAAAACAGGGACTGTCCTACAATTACTATCTCCCTGCAGTAATCTCAGCCAGGTATGGCAGGCAGCAATAAGGAGTGGACTGATGCACAAATTAAATAAAAAGTGTGGACAAACAAAAAAGATAGCTGTGCAGAAAGGAAGGAACAAGAGGATTTGTGCTTTGAAAAAAGCAGTTGGTTTGCACAGCGGCGTACACAGAGCAATGCAGCTATCAGGGAGCCTTCTAGGGCAGCCCAATGAGCTACAGCGCTGAGGAAAGAAAAAAAATGTAGCTTCCACTGTCCCTGCACACCGAAGGTGGTGTTGGGCAGTGGAAATCGCTACAGCACAAGCGGTTTGGTGGTTAATGGACCCTGCCTAACGCTATCCCTGCTTCTGACGAAGCGGCAGCAACCTCTCCCTAAGCTTAGATCAGCAGCAGTAAGATGGCGGTCGGCGGGAACGCCTCTTTATAGCCCCTGGGACGCCACAGACAGCAAGCCAATCACTGCAATGCCCTTCTCTAAGATGGTGGGGACCAGGACCTATGTCATCACGCTGCCCACACTCTGCGTTCACCTTCATTGGCTGAGAAATGGCGCTTTTCGCGTAATTGAAATGCGACTTTGGCGCGAAAGTCGCGTACCGCATGGCCGACAACGCACAGGGGTCGGATCGGGTTTCATGAAACTCGACTTCGCCAAAAGTCGGCGACTTTTGAAAATGTTCGACCCGTTTCGCTCAACCCTAATTGTGAGTGCATAATGTGAGAGGGCTATGCCCTCATTCAGGTTTTTGATTTGTCATCTTGGATTCCATTTGTCAGGTACCCTCCCATCAGAACATATACCAGGCATTTTAGAATAATTTTCCAAAACTATGATCCTAATATCGAAATTCTTAACTTCACATATACAATATTTTCCTATAAATTGTGGAGCTATAGTATGCAAATTTTACACTAAATTTCAGAAGATTATAGCTAAAGGTACCATCACACTCAGCAACTTTACAACGAGAATGACAACAATCCATGACGTTGCAGTGTCCTGGATAGCGATCTCGTTGTGTTTGACACGCAGCAGCGATCTGGATCCCGCTGTGACATCGCTGGTCGGAGCTAGAAGTCCAGAACTTTATTTGGTTGTCAGGTTGGCGTGTATCGTCATGTTTGACATCAAAAGCAACGATGCCAGCAATGTTTTACATGGAGCTAACAACCAGCGAGAATGATAAGTGAGTCGCCGTTACGTCACTGGATCGCTCCTGCATCGTTCTGGAGCTGCTGTGTTTGACGTCTCTACAGCGACCTAAACAGCGACGCTCCAGCGATCGGCTCGTTGTCTATATCGCTGCAGCGTCGCTGAGTGTGACGGTACCTTAACTCAGAGATTTGCAAACAGTTTTTTTTTAACTAGACACCCATTTACACATCTAACTTAAAATCTACAACTTAAGTACTAAAGTATATGAAAACTTGAGATGCATTAGTTAGAACTACAAATCCAACCATTATTTTTATTTTTATCAATTTACATTGCCATTCAATTTATCTGTCTGCAATTGTAAACCATAACTTAATGTCACATTCTTGAGGGATTAAGACCTATGCTGATAACTTCTTGTCCTACGTATGCTACCATATTCTATAGACGCTATTATAGTTTACATTGTAATATTCTGCAGTGTAAATTTATAGTTACCACTGAGCTATAATTCCTCTCAGTGGGGCTCAGTTCTACTACTATGCAGCTGGATAAAAGTATAGTGCCATTAGAACAAACACGGATATTCTTCCACACAGAATTATATTTAGGTGAGGCTAATTTAAAATGTAGTTATATTAAAAATGCATTCTAAAATAAAAAAAAAATCTTCCAAGTAGTATTGTTAGTAATTTAGTTATGTGTATAGATAAAACTGGAATGGCAATAAACACAGTAGGGTCTTGTCCAGATTACAAGGGAAAGAGTAAAATGGTATTTGCTCAGCTGGAGGGATTGTGACAGTTACAACCCTTTTGTTAACTTGTATGAAAAATGACTGCTGCAGATCCACACAAAAATATTAGGTACAAACTTGAAGATTAAAGTTGATGTAAACTCATGCTGCCGAGAATCCAATATACAATAAGAGACCAGATGCAGTATGGTTGTGATTTTATTCATCAACGCGTTTCGACATAATCATACCTCTTCATCAAGAGAAACCAAAATGACGGGGTAGAACTTACAAAAATGCAGTACTAAATAGATAACACCTTAAAAAGCACGTAGAAACGGTTTTCCTTGGTTATATGACCAGCACATCACTTTATCTTATCAACACAATTACAAAAGCTTGGAAATTAATTGTAAACTGAAATAAAAATAAGTAATCTATATTAAAAATATAGATAATAGTGTTCAGAGATGAAAAAAAGGAGCAGAAATAAAGGTGGATAAAGGTTGTTTGTGAAAAATGACTTTTTTTTTTTTTTTAAAAAAGGAGGATCGAATCAACTGTTGTGGTAAATGTGCTAGGACGGTACAAACAAACTTTTAGCGGTCTAAACCACTAGATGGTAGATAAAATGGAAAAGATAAAAAAGAAAAAAAATTAAAAAATGAGGAATGTTAAGAAGGAAAAAGAAGACAACTGGGAGAGAATGATAAAAAGAAAATAAAGAAGTTGCAATTGCTGGAAAAGAGAAGCTTAAAATATTGTTAAGTGGTGAAGAAGAAAATGCATGCTTTCATTGAAGTTAAACTTTGTATTTTTTAATCCACTTTGTATAACAACTTTCATAGTCAGCTTGAATGACTGTATCAGCCAGTGTGAAATAAAATGTTTATCTCTGCGTTCACTAGACGATTCATCATTCAAATAGTGTTCGAACATCAATCTATTTCTAGCTATTGTGTATAGATAGCAACATATTGACTCTGTTTTGACAACCAAGTCTGAGGAGAAAGCAGCATTTCCTCAATAAATGGCAGTCTCACTCACTAGGATTTGTGCAGGAACAGAAAGTTACAGTGACTTGAAAAATTATTCATACCCCATGAACTTTTTCACATTATTCCCACAAGCGTAATTGTATTTGTTTGGGATTTTATGTGATATACCAACATGAAGTAGCCAGAATTTGTGATGTATAATGGAAATGATACTTTGTTTTCTAAATGTTTTAAAAATATAAATCTAAAAATTGTGACGTACATTTATATTCAGCCCCCTGTAATCTGGTACCCCTGAATAAAATCCTAAGGGATCAATTGCCTCCAGAAGTCACATAATTAGTAAATTGAGTCCACTTGTGTGAAATTTTTTATAAGTAAAACTTACAGCTACTCTGTGAAGAACTTAAAGGGACTCTGTCACCTGAATTTGGAGGGAACAATCTTCAGCCATAGGGGCAGGGTTTTAGGGTGTTTGATTCACCCTTTCCTTACCCGCTGGCTGCATGCTGGCTGCAATATTGGATTGAAGTTCATTCTCTGTCCTCCATAGTACACACCTGCACAAGGCAATCTTGTAGAAGAAGTCTATGCCGATCAACACCTCTTTCATTGCCTAAAACTTTCCTTTCTAGAGTCAGATGCCACCAAATTAATAGTTGACAGATGTTTCTCTACCCATTTTCTTAATTCCTGCAAGGTTTGTCCCACGTAGACCTTCTGGTTCCAGCAAGTGTTGTATCTCGTGATGAATCTTAGAGACAAGTCCTGTTGTCAGGGATATGGGACCAGTAGATCATCCTGATTTGAAGCCCTGGTCCATTGGAACATTGTAGATGTAACTCTCCTGGGGTAACCACGTTGACGGAATCTTTTAGTCAGGGCCCCGGCTTGTACCTTGAAATCCAAATGAAGAACCCGTCATCTATGAACTGGTGCCAATCACGAACAAGGCTGGAAAACCAATGAGAATGAAAGACAACAGTTTCCTCCCACCATCCCACAAAGATATTTGCATATGTGGGCGCACAGCATGCCCCCATGGCCACGTCAGACACTTGGTTTTAGTAGGACCCATTCACACATGCTGCCAATGCTGGAAACAATGCAGAGGCCAGGTGGCGTACAGATGTGTGTCAAACAGAAATCAGTCCCAGGAGCGCTGAAGGAAACTCAGACAACATATGTTGTTTGCCACAACGCGTTTCAACGGTAAACCGTTGAAACGCGTTGTGGCAAATGACATATGTTGTCTGAGTTTCCTTCAGCGCTCCTGGGACTGATTTCTGTTTGACACACATTCTTATCCTCTTTTGGAGGTATTCAGGTGGAGATGCAGTGGTGCTCGACAACTCCCTTTCATCTCCCCTTCCCTGGGTCAATTCCTCTGCGCTCCCCTCTGACTGCTTTCACTTATCTTGCTAGGTGGCGTACAGATGTCCTTGTGAACCTGGTTGAGCAGCATTTTCCTCTAGCAAGGCAAGAAGGTCCTGAAATGCCTGTCTTTCCTCAGCAGAGGTGGCCTATATAATATCCGGACGTTTGTGGATCACCTGTGTTGTGATGTCACCAGAGTGGCTGCCAGGGGAGTTATTTTCTGGAGGATTTAGTGGCGCTTGGTACTGTAGTTGCACTGGAAGGGGGAGATGGGGCCCCTGTATCTGACTTGTCGCTTTCTTAGGCTCCTGACGTTTACATCACTCGAGCTTGTTGCCCCTGAGGCAACATCAGTAGGTGCCACTACTCGTTTGATGTTTGGCTATATATGGTTTTATGAATATACTATATGTCTCTGTGGCAGTTTGCTATTGTGAATTTAATGGTTATAGAGGTGTGTCTACTCATGGCTAATTACATAGATCTTTGCAAATAATTCACCTGATTTAAGAAGAGAGTAAGGGCAATGCAGATGATCTTATTTTCTGTCCGAATGCGATCCCACATAACATCGAAGCGCACTTAGACCAATGTTAGTCTATGGATCTGTGCACATGTCAGATTTTTTCCTTGGACAGAGTCTGTCCGGGGAAAAAATTGCTGCATGTCCAAATATTCAGATTGTACACGACCACGAAAGTCAATCAGTGTGTGGAAAGCATCTTACTGCCCTCATATGATATCTGTGTGCAGTCCGATTTCCACAGACTGACACAATGGAGTAGATGGACATTTTTTTTCTTCACCTACTCCTCATCCAAGAGAACAAACTCTGATCAGAGTGTCATTAGCATAACACTGTTCTACATATTTTCAACATATGTCAGGTTCAATTATGAAACGAGCCATTTCTTAATGATTTTGACCTCCTGACTTCAAATCTGTCAATGAAAATATTTATTTGGCTCTTGTTTCCATGATACTGCTACTTATAATTAATGCAAAAAAGTTTACTTTGAAATATTATTATTTTTGTAAATATAAAGATGCATAATATTTTGTTATGCCAATTTTCTACTATTTATTTATAGGAAACTTAGCAAAAATTCAAATAACTAAAGCATGTCTAAACACTATTGCGAATTATAAGCAGTTACAAAAATTGTACTACAAAACTTGGTTCTCTTTCAGTGACCACTCTTTTTTGCTTGCACTCATGCATCAGATGATCTCTTATAAGTGTCCAACAATAATCTGCAAGCATTTATGTATTCCATTTTCCTTGATATCATTTCTTCATAACCGCAATATCTTGGTGAAATCTCTCACCGTGCTCATCGCTCACTGCTCCACAGTTTGGCTGAAAAAAGTCTGGATGCAAATGTAAGAAGTAATCTTTGACCCCTTTACCCTCCCTGCAAGGTGGTTTGCACGTTAATGACCAGGCCAATTTTTACAATTCTGTCCAGTGTCACTTTATGGGGTAATAACTCTGGAACGCGTCAATGGATCCCACTGATTCTAAAAGTTGTTTTTTTTGTGACATATACGATATTACTTCATGATAGTCATAAAATTTATTCAATATAACTTGCGTTTATTTGTGAAGAAAATGGAAATTTGGCGAAAATGTGGAAAATGTTTCAATTTTTAAGCTTTCAATTCTTATGCCCTTAAATCAGAGAGATATGTCACACAAAATAGTTAATAAATAACATTTCCCACATGTCTACTTTACATCAGCACAATTTTTTAACCAAAATTATTTTTTGTTAGGAAGTTATCAGGGTTAAAATTTGACCAGCAATTTCTCCTTTTTCCCAAAAAATTTCCCAAAATTTTTTTTAGGGACCACCTCATAATTGAAGTGACTTTGAGGGGTCTATATGAAAGAAAATACCCAAAAGTGACAACATTCTAAAAGCTGAACATCTCAAGGTGCTTAAAACCTCATTCAAGAAGTTTATTAAAGGGGTTGTCCACTACTTTCAGTTAACCCCACAATGTATCCCCCTGGGGCCCCTAATGAATTTTATAAATACCTTCCATTGCCATTTTCACCTGTTAGCGGCGCTATGGCGGTGGCTGAGTCCTGGTCACGTGACCCCCAGGCTGCAGCCGCTGCTAACTTCCGCCAATGTCACGTCAATTTCCAGACTCTGGAAATTGACGTGATGACAGCAGCAGGCGTGACCCTGCCTCCACAGACAGCAGTCACTCAAGAAGGACTGGGCTGTGGGCGGGGCTGGGGGCTGCCTGCGGGGCTGTGCTGGGGGCGGACGGGGCTGTGCTGGGGGTGGGTCGTGTTGTGCTGGGCACGGGCGGGGCTGTGCTGGGGTCTGCTGTCCAGCCGCGCTCATGTGCTGAGATGTGCTACCGTGGCGGCAGCCGGTGCAGCTGCAGGGGGTGGAGGTCTGCGCGGTGGGTCTGCCGAAGGTGCTGGAGTGCGCGGGTGGGGGGGTCTGTGGGGCTGTGTGGTGGGGTCATTGGTGTGTGTGTGTCTCTGTGTGCAGGCATCGTCCGATAGGACTACAAGTCCCATCGGGCTCTGCCTGCTACAGTTACAGCGAGAGACACATTAGCCAATGATGGGACAATAGTAGTCCCATCATCCGGCTAATGTGTTGAATGTAAAGAAAAACAAACACATACACATATACAGACATACATACATACATTACACACATACAGAACATGCACCATGCGACATGCACCATGCGACGACATGCACATGCGACATGCACCATGCGATGACATGCGACATGCACATGCGACATGCACCATGTGACATGCACCATGTGACGTGCACCATGCTACGACATGCGACATGCACCATGCGACATGTGACATGCACCATGTGACAACATGCACCATGCGACAAGCACCATGCAACACCTTGTGACATGCACCATGCGTCGACATGCACATGCAACATGCACCATGTGACATGCAACATGCACCATGTGACATGCACCATGCGACATGCACCATGTGACAACATGCACATGCGACATGCACCATGTGACATGTGATGTGCAATATGCACCATGTGACATGCGACATGCACCATGTGACAACATGCGACATGCACCATGTGACATGCACATGCGACATGCACATGCAACATGCACCAGGTGACACCATGTGACATGCACCAGGCGACGACATGCACATGCGACATGCACCATGTGACAACATGCAACATGTGGCGACATGCACCATGTGAAATGCGACATACACATGCGACCTGCACCATGCGATGAAATGCGACATGCGACATGACCCATGCTACGACATGCACCATGTGGCAACATGCACCATGCGATGACATGCACCATGTGACATACGACATGCACCATGCAACGACATGCACCATGCAACATGCACCATGTGACAACATACACCATGCGACAACATGCAACATGCGACGACATGCACATGCGACATGAACCATGCGACGACATGCAAAATGCACCATGCGACAACATGCACCCACGACATGCACCATGCGATATGCACCATATGACATACGACATGCACCATGCGACATGCATCATGTGACAAAATGCAACATGCACTATGCGACGCACCATGTGACAGCATGCGACATGCAACATGTGGCGACGTGCACCATGCAATGACATACACATGCGACATACGACATGTGACGACATGCGAAATGAACCATGCGATGACATGCACCCGCAACATGCACCATGCAACATGCGACACGCAACATGTGACATGCACCATGCGACAAAATGTTACATACACTATGCGACATGCAACATGTGACAGCATGCAACATGCAACATGTGGCGATGTGCACCATGTGACAACATGCACATGCGACATGCACCATGCAACAACATGCGACATGCGACATGCAACATACGACATGCAAAATGCCACATACAGTACATACATACAACATACATATAGACATACAGTACATACAACATACATTACATACAATACATACATACAGACATACAGTACATATAACATAGAGTACATACCATCACTTGTCACTTTGATCCCCGAAGCCAGTGTCTCCTGTAAAAAAAAGTTTAAATCATAAACAAACAAAATACTCCCTGATCCGCAGATATCCAATTAAAACGAGTGTCCCACGACGATCTCCCGTGGAGAGCAGCAGCATCACCTGATACGACCGCTCTCCGGGGGCTCCAGGAATAAAATCATGGCAGGTATCCTTCCACAATGTATTCCCCACAATGTATTCCTATGCCCCTGTGAGAAAATAGTCCCTAGTCTCACTTTTGGCATTGCTGTGTGAGAAATTTTCCCACGTTACTATAGTAACCTCAGTGATGCACTGCAGGAGTCATTGTCTCCTGTCAGTGTGTCACCAAGGGTCCTATAGAGCAGTGACATCACCCAATGTCACTATTCTATAGGGGAGATCGTCGTGGGACACTCATTATTAATTGGACTATGGCAGACAGGTAGTATACGGTTTATTATTTTACATTTTTTGCAGGCGCTGAAGTATGGTAAGTATGGTTAAATAAAGAATATTAAAATACTTTTTTCTGGGTGTTTCTTTATTTTTTAACTCTTTCACTACTGTAGGATTAGTAATGGAGAGGCGTCTTATTGACGCCTCTCCATTATTAACCCAGCTTAATGTCACCTTACAATAGCACCTTACCCTATAACCCACCGCTACACGGGAGTGGGAAGAGAGGGGCTAAAAGCTGGAATTGGCGCATCTCACAGATGCGGCATTTCTGGGGCGGCTGCGGACTGGTATTTGTAGCTGGGGGGCAATATCCATGGCCCCTCTGTAGGCTATGAATATCAGCCCGCAGCTGTCTGCGTGGCCTTTCTGGCTATAAAATATAGGGGGACCCCATGTCATTTTTTTGGGGGGTCCCCCTATTTTAATAGCCAGTAAAAGCTATGCAGACAGCTGCGGGATGATATTCATAGCCTAGAGAGGGGCCATGGGTATTACCCCTTCCCAGGCTACAAATATTGCCCCCGGCCGTCTGCTTTCCCCCTCTGGCACAGAAAATTGCGTGGGAGCCATTTTTTTTTCTTTTTTTTTAACTGAAACATATTGTTCATTAACCCCTTTCTGCCAGCTGACGGAATAGTACGTCAGCTGGCAGTATCCCCCGCTTTGAGGTGGGCTTAGGCGGTGAGCCCACTTCAAAGCCGCAACATGTCAGATGTTTTCAATACAAAAATTTTTCTACATGATCGCTAAACGGCGCAGCGAGAAAAAAAAATCAAGAGCCAAAATTATGTTTTTTGGTCGCCACGACATTGCATTAAAATGCAATAACGGGCCATCAAAAGAAGGTATCTGCACAAAAGTGGTATCTTTAAAAATGTCAGCTCGGCACGCAAAAAAATGAGCCCTCACCCGACCTGATATCTCAGAAAATATAGATGCTATGGGTATTGGAAATTGGCGTAAATATATTATTTCTTTTTAGCAAAGTTTGGAAATTTTTTTCACCACTTAGATAAAAGATAACCTAGACGTGTTTGGTGTCTATGAACTCGTAATGACCTGGAGAATCATAATAGCTGGTCAGTTTTATGCTGTGTGCACATGTTGCAGATTTGGGTGCAGAATTTTCTGCACAAAATCTGCATCTCCTTGCAGAAAACACAGCTGCGTTTTTCATGCTTTTTTTCACGTTTTTTGCGCGGTTTTGATGCTGGTTTTTTGTGTGGTTTTGATGTGGTATTTGGTCAGTTCTTTGCGCGTTTTTGGTGCAGTTTTGATACATTTTTGGTGCAGTTTTGATGCAGGTTTTTGATGTAGTTTTTGCTGCGGTTTTGGTGCAGGTTTGATGTGTTTTTGGTGCAGTTTTTGGTGCATTTTTGCGCTTTTTTGATGCATTTTTTAATTTTTTTTTATGCGGTTTTTACGCGTTTTTGTGCGTTTTTGTATGCATTTTTGAAAGCTAAATAAAGATGTATTATTGAACAAAAAAGAAAAGATTTGTGATGTCATTATTGTTCAACCTCCTCTTTTTACATTTGTATAACCCACACTCAATTACACACAGATAGACAGATAGATGATAGATGAAATGGATAGACAGATCTACATATAGATAGATGTCACGCACGCGCCCAGACTGGTTGGCGCGGGCATACGGGGGTGTGGCCCCACTGGACCACAGACCAAACTTCCCTGGAAGGGGCGTAACTAAGTAGCTTCCTAGGTGTTCGCTGGAGCCTCTGATGGTGAGGTCAGACTTGTGCAATAGGAAGCTACCAGGTGCCACTCCAGGGTGATGTCTGGCTGTGGCTGCTGATCCCACTAAGGAGCGGAGCGGGCACGGCTGGCACTCTGGCTGACAGGCGGGCACGGCTGGGACGCAGGCAGGCAGACGGGTACAACAGAGACACTGGCGAGCAGGCGGATACGGCTGGCTCTCTGGTAGGCAGGCGGGTACGGCTGGAACATAGGAAGAACTGGTAGGGACCGGTCTGCAGGCAGGTATGTGAAACAGGTTGGAACCTGTTCAGACAGGAGGACTAAGTAACAAGTAGAAGGTGGAACTAAGAGAAGAGAAGGAGAAGGCAGAGCCAAGGGCGGAGCTGCAAGAGGCGGAGCCAAGGGCGGAGATGCTGGAGGCGGAGCCAAGAGCGGAGACGCTGGAGGCAGAGCAAAGAGCGGAGACGCTGGAGGCGGAGCCAAGAGCGGAGACGCTAGAGGCGGAGCCAAAAGCGGAGACGCTGGAGGCGGAGCCAAGAGCGGAGATGCTGGAGGCGGAGCTAAGAGCGGAGACGCTGGAGGCGGAACCAAAAGCGGAGACGCTGGAAGTAACACCAAGAGCGAAGACGCTGGAGGCGGAGCCAAGAGCAGAGACGGTGCCAAGTGCAGAAACACAGGAGGCGGAGCCAGATAGAACCGCAAAGAGCGACGCCAGATAGAACCGCAAAGAGCGGAGCCACAGAGCAAAGCCAGAGAGTGCGAAGCAAGGTCTGAGTGCAGAGCCGCAAGATTGCGGAGTGTAAGCAGACTGAGAACACAAGGAAAGACAAAGCAGGGAAGGAAGCCACAGACAAGGAGACCGAGAAAAGACAAAGTACAGACAAGGCAATGGAACAAGACACAGGGACAAAGACACAGGGACCAGGATATTCTGCCTCCTGGAGGGCGGACTACAAGATCAAGGCAATAGAACAGAGAAAAGCCTCCAGAGAGGGAGTAACTCAGAACAAGGCCAGGCAAACTCAGCAGCCAAACACTAACTGAGCTAACACATTGCACAGGCCCAGACCACAGGGTGGAGCTGCACTATATACAGGAGACCTCTTGGTAATTGGTCAGAAACTGATTAGACAGATGCACCTATAAGAAACAGAGAGTTCAGGCGCCGGCCCCCTATACACATAACCATGAGGCATGCAGAGAGCAGAGACACAGAACATGGAGCTGGCATTAAAGAGAAAGCACATCATGGCCTGGAGCAGTGGGTAAGATTGTGTGAGAGATGTGAGGCCATGCAGTGATGCCAGCAGAGTTGTTACAATAGATGTATAGATGCATATATCTATCTATTCATATATCTATTTATAGATCTATCTGGATAGATATATCTATTGATAGATGTATGGATAGTGTAGGGTGTGTGTCCACTGTCCGGATTACATCTGAATTAGCTGCAGATTGGATGCTGCGTACTTGTAGTCCCATCGGATGATGTCTGCACACACTCCCCAAAAGATGCCCCACACACACCCGAACAGTCCCACACACACCCGAACAGTCCCGCACAGCGATGCACACATCCGAACAATCCCGTACAGCCCCGCACACATCTGAACAGTCCCTCACAGCCCCGCACACACCCAAACGGTCCTGAACAGCCAGGCACACACCCGCACAGCCCCGCACACATCTGAACAGCCCCGCACATACCCAAACTGTCCCGCACACACCCGAACAGCCAGGCACACACCTGCACAGCCCCGCACACATCCGAACAGTCCCGCACACACCCGAACAGCCAGGCACACATCCGAACAGTCCCGCACAGCCCTGCACACATCCGAACAGCCCGCAGACCCCGCACACACCTGAACAGTCCTGCACACCCCGCACACACCTGAACAGTCCTGCACAGTGCCGAACACATCCGAACAGATCGCAGACCTCGCCCGCACACACCTGAACAGTCCCACACACATTCGTACAGCCCACAGACCCCGCACACACATACACACACACAGTCACCGCCCACACTCTTCCCTCCTCCTGAACTGCAGCGTTTCTCGGACCCACATCCGCAGCAAAATTGCAGATCTTTTTTACATCTGCGGTTTTGCTGTGGATGTGCCCGACTTAATGCAAGTCTATGAATGCAGAAACGCTGCAGTTCGGCACAAAAGAAGTGACATGCTGCGGGAAAAAAAAGCTCCGTTTCGGTGCTGCTTTTTCCGCTGCATCTGCATAACAAGTCTGCAGCTCCCATAGACTTACATTGGTTGTGCACTTCACTGCGGATTTGATGCAATTCTGTGCAGCAAAAAACCCTGCGGATCTGCAATCAAGTCTGCAATGTGTGCACACAGCCTTAGCATTTAGTGAACCTATCAAAAAGCCAAGCAAAAAACAAGTGTGGGATTGCACTTTTTTTGCAATTTCATCACACTTTGAATTTTTTTCACATTTTTTGTTACACGACATGGTAAAACTAATGGTGTTGTTCAAAAGCAGAACTTGTCTCGCAAAAGATAAGCCCTCACATGTCCATATTGATGCAAAAATATGGCTCTGGAAAGAAGGGGAGCGATAAACGAAAAAAGCTCCACGGGTGAAGGGGTTTAGAAACATGGATATGGACAAATCTATGTAAATAGATATAGATATATAGATACATACCTATCTATCCCATATCTATCTATCTATCTATCTAATTCCATCTATCTATCTACCTATATGTGTGTAATGGAGTGTGGGTTGGACAAATGTAAAAGAGGAGGTTGGACAGAAATGACATCACAAATCTTTTTGAAGAGAGAGGAGAGAGGGGTTTGGGTATGTTTTGGAGTGGGTGTGGGAGGTTCGGGCTTAGTGGCCAGTGCAAAGCATCATGGAACTTGTAGTATTAGAGCAAAATAACTCAGGAGAAAGGAAGTTGTCGATTAACCCCATGAGAGCTGGGTCCAGCACTGAAGATGTGCTGCTACAGCATGAAAAAAGGTAATATTGCTAAAATAAACACAGTGGATGTTTTCAGTGGCATATAGCAAGATTTATGAAAAAAAATATTGTAGTGGACAACTTCTTTTACCCTTCAGGTGTTTCACAGGAATTTTTGGAATGTGGTAAAAAAATGAACATTTAACTTTTTTTCACCAAAAATTTACTTTGGACCCCAATTTTTTTTATTTTCACAAGGGTAAAAGTAAAAATTGGCCCCCAAAATTTGTTGTGCAATTTCTCCTGAGCATGCCAATAACCAATACGTGAAGGAAAGCCACTGTTTGGGCATACGGCAGAGCTCGAAAGGGAAGGAGCGCCATTTGACTTTTTGCTGGTATAATTAGCAGACGCCATATTGCGTTTGAAGAGCCCCTGATGCACCTAAACAGTGAAAATCCCCCATAAGTGTCACCATTTTAGAAACTAGACCCCTCATGGAACTGATCTAGATGTGTGATGAGCACATTGAACACTCAGGTGCTTCACAGAAGTTTATAATGTTGAGCTGTGAAAGTAAAAAAATCACATTCCCCCCGCGCAATTATTTTTGCCTCTAATTTAGCATTTTCATAAGAGTGACAGGATAAATTGCATCATAGAATTTGATGTGCAATTTCTCCTGAGTATGCTGATACTTCATATGTGGGATAACACAACTGTTTGGGCGCAAAGCATGGCTTAGAGGGGACTTTTTGATTGTAAAATTTGCTGGAATCATTAGCGGATGCCATGTACCATTTGCAGAGCCCCTGAAGTGACAAACAGTGTAAACCCACCACAAGTGACCCCATTTTGGAAACTAGACCCCTCAAGGAATGTATTTAAATGTGTGATGAGCACCTTGAACCCCCAATTGCTTTACAGAAGTTTTTAACGTTGAGACGTAAAAATGAAAAAAAAAATCTAATTTTCCCCACAAAAATGTTATTTTAGACACAAATTTAGCATTTTTCATAAAAGGGTATCAGGAGAAATATCACCATACAATTTATAGTGCAATTTCTCCTGAGTATGCTGATCCCTCATATGTGGGAGAAAACTATATATTCCCTGTCAGACAGACATGTTGCTGAAATCATGGCTCTTTAAAGGCCATATCTTTACTTTCAGGACTCTTTGATTTTCTTTAAATTAAAAATAGTCTGTATTGACATTGACTGTATAATCATTGTCCTGCTGCAGGATAAATTAGGAGCCAATCAGAAAACCTCCCTAATGGTAATGTATGATGGTGATGGATTTTTTCACAAGAATTCTCAATTTGGAGCATTTTGCACAATCTTTGGACAGTACTCTAAACATATGTAAGGGGCAGCACGGTGACTCAGTGGATAGCACAGCAGCCTTGCAGCGCTGGAGTCCTGGGTTCAAACCCCACTAAGGACAACATCTGCAAAGAGTTTGTATGTTCTCTCCGTGTTTGCGTGGGTTTCCTCCGGGTGCTCTGGTTTCCTCCCACATTCCAAAGACATACTGATAGGGAATTTAGATTGTGAGCCCCAACAGGGACAGCGATGATAATGTGTGCAAAAAACTGTAAAGCGCTGCGGAATATGTTAGCGCTATATAAAAATAAAGATTATTATTATTAACATTGTAACAGGAAGCTAAAACCAAGTAACTTTACAAACCTCACAATTTTTAAAAGAAAATTAATTATATATATATATATATATATATATATATATACATACACATATGTGCTTCTTGCAAAATATCATCAAAAAGATTATTTATTTCAGTTCTTCCATACAAAAAGTGAAAACTCATATATTATATGAAGTTTTAGCTTCCTGTTACACATGTCCTTTTCCAGTGTTGTACTCAACCAAATAGAAAGTATACCACATTTTGACCACAACTTGCAAATTCCTGTTATAATGCAAATGCAAAATTGGAGTTTTTTATGCAGTTGTAATCCAGATTTACATTAAAAATAAATATGCTATATCTTAACGAGTAATTGCTATAGATGTGTGAATTTATTGAAGGGAAATTAAATTCAACTCAAAATAAAAAAAAATCTATATATATTTTACAGTATATGGATTTTTGGCAGTTCACTGTGCTTGAATTCAGCATTGAATTCAGCAATTGAAATGGAGATCTGCTTGGGCTGACAATTTGCTAAACCATTAGAGGGCCAAGCAAATAGATAAAATATAAAATTACACTTCACCACTCACCTGGGGTAGGGGAAAAGGAAACGCTTTGGAGTACCAGATGGCAGGCTGCAAAGATGGCATGACACATGAGCGGTTAGGCGAGTATTAATTTTTATTTTTTTTGTTATCCTATGTTTATTATGATCTGAGTGCTAAACTAACTTTGCTGCAAACTACACTTATTTGTATAGTCTGCATGATTTGCCAAATTCAAATCTCGGCAGATACATTCGTCTCTACAAATTGCAATGAACAATTGTTTCTTTGGCTTGATTTATAGATGTACAGAGTAGCGGTATTGTCTTTACAGAGCTCTTAAAGAATATTCATATATATAGGGATTTAGCATATTTCTACTTAAACCTTTCCTGATATACAGTTTTGTCATGTGTCAGGTCCCCAACCTTGAAGCAAATTTCAAAAAACTGACCGTCACATCCAAACATAGAATAAGTGTGAACAGGTGCTGAACCTAGAGTCACCAACTCGTTAAAGTCAAATAAATAAGGCAGCACACTGCGGCGTTAAAACGTGCAAACATGAAAATTGAACTGCATTACTGCACTAGAAATATGAAAAAATTAGAGCGTTTAGCGCATAAATTGGCCAATTCATGTGTACCTGGTAGCCACATTAGGGCATCTCTCTCATACCTGGTCCTACACTTGCCTTTCCTCGCTGAGAATACACGTCTTCATCTGAATAGATACCTGTGAAACCTCTCCTTAGACAAAATTTCTCTCTCTCTGTGGAGGGTGTTATGGCTGGCAATCAGGCAACACAGCGTGCAGTAATCAGCGCACATACAGAGATCTGGCAATAACCCAAAACAATAGGACGAGCTCTGAGACGTGGAATCTCTGTAGACTGCAGTACCTGATCTATCCTCACACAACTGGAAGCAGCAGTGGATTGCGCCTATCCACTACCTATGCAACTCGGCACTGCCTGAGGAGCTGACTAGCCTGAAGATAGAAATACAAGCCTGACTTACCTCAGAGAAATACCCCAAAGGAATAGGCAGCCCCCACATATAATGACTGTTAGCAAGATGAAAAGACAAACGTAGGAATGAAATAGATTCAGCAAAGTGAGGCCCGATATTCTAGACAGAGCGAGGATAGCAAAGAGAACTATGCAGTCTACAAAAAACCCTAAAACGAAAACCACGCAAAGGGGCAAAAAGACCCACCGTGCCGAACTAACAGCACGGCGGTGCACCCCTTTGCTTCTCAGAGCTTCCAGCAAAAGATAATAACAAGCTGGACAGAAAAAACAGAAAAGAAACTAGAAGCACTTATCTAGCAGAGCAGCAGGCCCAAGGAAAGATGCAGTAGCTCAGATCCAACACTGGAACATTGACAAGGAGCAAGGAAGACAGACTCAGGTGGAGCTAAATAGCAAGGCAGCCAACGAGCTCACCAAAACACCTGAGGGAGGAAGCCCAGAGACTGCAATACCACTTGTGACCACAGAAGTGAACTCAGCCACAGAATTCACAACAGTACCCCCCCCCCTTGAGGAGGGGTCACCGAACCCTCACCAGAACCCCCAGGCCGACCAGGATGAGCCACATGAAAGGCACGAACAAGATCTGGGGCATGGACATCAGAGGCAAAAACCCAGGAATTATCTTCCTGAGCATAACCCTTCCATTTGACCAGATACTGGAGTTTCCGTCTAGAGACACGAGAATCCAAAATCTTCTCCACAATATACTCCAATTCCCCCTCCACCAAAACAGGGGCAGGAGGCTCCACAGATGGAACCATAGGTGCCACGTATCTCCTCAACAACGACCTATGGAATACATTATGTATGGAAAAGGAGTCTGGGAGGGTCAGACGAAAAGACACCGGATTGAGAATCTCAGAAATCCTATACGGACCAATAAAACGAGGTTTAAATTTAGGAGAGGAAACCTTCATAGGTATATGACGAGAAGATAACCAAACCAGATCCCCAACACGAAGTCGGGGTCCCACACGGCGTCTGCGATTAGCGAAAAGCTGAGCCTTCTCCTGGGACAAGGTCAAATTGTCCACTACCTGAGTCCAGATCTGCTGCAACCTGTCCACCACATTATCCACACCAGGACAGTCCGAAGACTCAACCTGTCCTGAAGAGAAACGAGGATGGAACCCAGAATTGCAGAAAAATGGAGAGACCAAGGTAGCCGAGCTGGCCCGATTATTAAGGGCAAACTCAGCCAACGGCAAAAATGACACCCAATCATCCTGGTCAGCGGAAACAAAACATCTCAGATATGTTTCCAAGGTCTGATTGGTTCGTTCGGTCTGGCCATTAGTCTGAGGATGGAAGGCCGAGGAAAAAGATAGGTCAATGCCCATCCTACCACAAAAGGCTCGCCAGAACCTCGAGACAAACTGGGAACCTCTGTCAGAAACAATATTCTCAGGAATGCCATGTAAACGAACCACATGCTGGAAGAACAAAGGCACCAAATCAGAGGAGGAAGGCAATTTAACCAAGGGCACCAGATGGACCATTTTAGAAAAGCGATCACAGACCACCCAAATGACAGACATCTTTTGAGAAACGGGAAGGTCAGAAATGAAATCCATCGAAATATGTGTCCAAGGCCTCTTCGGGACCGGCAAGGGCAAAAGCAACCCACTGGCACGTGAACAGCAGGGCTTAGCCCTAGCACAAATTCCACAGGACTGCACAAAAGCACGCACATCCCGTGACAGAGATGGCCACCAGAAGGATCTAGCAACCAACTCCCTGGTACCAAAGATTCCTGGATGACCGGCCAGCACCGAACAATGAAGTTCAGAGATAACTTTACTAGTCCACCTATCAGGGACGAACAGTTTCTCGGCCGGACAACGATCAGGTTTATTAGCCTGAAATTTCTGCAACACTCTCCGCAAATCAGGGGAGATGGCAGACACAATGACTCCTTCCTTGAGGATACTCGCCGGCTCAGATAACCCCGGAGAGTCGGGCACAAAACTCCTAGACAGAGCATCCGCCTTCACATTTTTAGAGCCCGGAAGGTATGAAATCACAAAATCAAAACGAGCAAAAAACAACGACCAACGGGCCTGTCTAGGATTCAAGCGCTTGGCAGACTCAAGATAAGTAAGGTTCTTATGATCAGTCAAAACCACCACGCGATGCTTAGCACCCTCAAGCCAATGACGCCACTCCTCGAATGCCCACTTCATGGCCAGCAACTCTCGGTTGCCCACATCATAATTACGCTCAGCAGCAGAAAATTTCCTGGAAAAGAAAGCACATGGTTTGAACACTGAGCAACCAGAACCTCTCTGTGACAAAACCGCCCCTGCACCAATCTCAGAAGCATCAACCTCGACCTGGAACGGAAGAGAAACATCAGGTTGACACAACACAGGGGCACAGCAAAAACGACGCTTCAACTCCTGAAAAGCTTCCACGGCAGCAGAAGACCAATTAACCAAATCAGCACCCTTCTTGGTCAAATCGGTCAATGGTCTGGCAATGCTAGAAAAATTACAGATGAAGCGACGATAAAAATTAGCAAAGCCCAGGAATTTCTGCAAACTTTTTAGAGATGTCGGCTGAGTCCAATCCTGGATGGCCTGAACCTTAACCGGATCCATCTCGATAGTAGAAGGGGAAAAGATGAACCCCAAAAATGAAACTTTCTGCACACCGAAGAGACACTTTGATCCCTTCACGAACAAGGAATTAGCACGCAGTACCTGGAAAACCATTCTGACTTGCTTCACATGAGACTCCCAATCATCTGAGAAGATCAAAATGTCATCCAAGTAAACAATCAAGAATTTATCCAGATACTCACGGAAAATGTCATGCATAAAAGACTGAAAAACAGATGGAGCATTGGCAAGTCCGAACGGCATCACCAGATACTCAAAATGACCCTCGGGCGTATTAAATGCCGTTTTCCATTCATCTCCCTGCCTGATTCTCACCAGATTATACGCACCACGAAGATCAATCTTAGTAAACCAACTAGCCCCCTTAATCCGAGCAAACAAGTCAGAAATCAATGGCAAGGGATACTGAAACTTAACAGTGATCTTATTAAGAAGGCGGTAATCAATACACGGTCTTAGCGAACCATCCTTTTTGGCTACAAAAAAGAACCCTGCTCCCAATGGTGACGACGATGGGCGAATATGTCCCTTCTCCAGGGACTCCTTCACATAACTGCGCATAGCGGTGTGTTCAGGTACGGACAAATTAAATAAACGACCCTTAGGGAATTTACTACCAGGAATCAAATCGATAGCACAATCACAATTCCTATGCGGAGGTAGGGCATCAGACTTGGACTCTTCAAATACATCCTGAAAGTCCGACAAGAACTCTGGGATGTCAGAAGGAATGGATGACGAAATAGACAAAAATGGAACATCACCATGTACTCCCTGACAACCCCAGCTGGTTACCGACATAGAGTTCCAATCCAATACTGGATTATGGGTTTGTAGCCATGGCAACCCCAACACGACCACATCATGCAAATTATGCAGTACCAAAAAGCGAATAACTTCCTGATGTGCAGGAGCCATGCACATGGTCAGCTGGGCCCAGTACTGAGGCTTATTCTTGGCCAGAGGTGTAGCATCAATTCCTCTCAACGGAATAGGACACCGCAAAGGCTCCAAGAAAAATCCACAACGTTTAGCATAATCCAAATCCATCAGATTCAGGGCAGCGCCTGAATCCACAAACGCCATGACAGAATATGATGACAAAGAGCACATTAAGGTAATGGACAAAAGGAATTTGGACTGTACAGTACCAATAACGGCAGAGCTATCGAACCGCCTAGTGCGTTTAGGACAATTAGAAATAGCATGAGTAGAATCACCACAATAGAAACACAGTCTGTTCAGACGTCTGTGTTCGTGCCGTTCTACTTTAGTCATAGTCCTGTCGCACTGCATAGGCTCAGGTTTACTCTCAGACAATACCGCCAGATGGTGCACAGATTTACGCTCGCGCAAGCGACGACCGATCTGAATGGCCAAGGACATAGACTCATTCAAACCAGCAGGCATAGGAAATCCCACCATTACATCCTTAAGAGCTTCAGAGAGACCCTTTCTGAACAAAGCCGCTAGTGCAGATTCATTCCACAGAGTGAGTACTGACCATTTTCTAAATTTCTGACAATATACTTCTACATCATCCTGACCCTGGCATAAAGCCAGCAGATTTTTCTCAGCTTGATCCACTGAATTAGGCTCATCGTAAAGCAATCCCAGCGCCTGGAAAAATGCATCAACATTACTCAATGCAGAATCTCCTGGTGCAAGAGAAAACGCCCAGTCCTGTGGGTCGCCGCGCAAAAAAGAAATAATAATCAAAACCTGTTGAATAGGATTACCAGAAGAATGAGGTTTCAAGGCCAAAAATAGCTTACAATTATTTCTGAAGCTCAGGAACTTAGTTCTGTCACCAAAAAACAAATCAGGAATCGGAATTCTTGGTTCTAGCATCGATTTCTGATCAATAGTATCTTGAATCTTTTGTACATTTACAACGAGATTATCCATTGAGGAGCACAGAGCCTGAATATCCATGTCCACAGCTGTGTCCTGAAGCACTCTAATGTCTAGGGGAAAAAAAAGACTGAAGACAGAGCTAAGAAAAAAAAATGATGTCAGGATTTCTTTTTTCCCTCTATTGGAAATCATTGAATGGCTCCTTGTACTGTTATGGCTGGCAATCAGGCAACACAGCGTGCAGTAATCAGCGCACATACAGAGATCTGGCAATAACCCAAAACAATAGGACGAGCTCTGAGACGTGGAATCTCTGTAGACTGCAGTACCTGATCTATCCTCACACAACTGGAAGCAGCAGTGGATTGCGCCTATCCACTACCTATGCAACTCGGCACTGCCTGAGGAGCTGACTAGCCTGAAGATAGAAATACAAGCCTGACTTACCTCAGAGAAATACCCCAAAGGAATAGGCAGCCCCCACATATAATGACTGTTAGCAAGATGAAAAGACAAACGTAGGAATGAAATAGATTCAGCAAAGTGAGGCCCGATATTCTAGACAGAGCGAGGATAGCAAAGAGAACTATGCAGTCTACAAAAAACCCTAAAACGAAAACCACGCAAAGGGGCAAAAAGACCCACCGTGCCGAACTAACAGCACGGCGGTGCACCCCTTTGCTTCTCAGAGCTTCCAGCAAAAGATAATAACAAGCTGGACAGAAAAAACAGAAAAGAAACTAGAAGCACTTATCTAGCAGAGCAGCAGGCCCAAGGAAAGATGCAGTAGCTCAGATCCAACACTGGAACATTGACAAGGAGCAAGGAAGACAGACTCAGGTGGAGCTAAATAGCAAGGCAGCCAACGAGCTCACCAAAACACCTGAGGGAGGAAGCCCAGAGACTGCAATACCACTTGTGACCACAGAAGTGAACTCAGCCACAGAATTCACAACAGGAGGGGTAATGGACCTGCTGCGATTAAAACACCTGTGGCTAGGAGGCAGAGTGCTCAGTCAGAAGGCTAAAGAATACAAATTTCAAAAAACTGACCGTCACATCCAAACATAGAATAAGTGTGAACAGGTGCTGAACCTAGAGTCAACAACTTGTATAAAGTCAAATAAATGAGGCAGCACACTGCGGTGCTAAGACATGCTAACATGAAAATTGAACTGCATTACTGCACTAGAAATATGAAAAAAAGAAAGTGTTTAGCGCTTAAATTGGCCAATTCATGTGTACCTGGTAGCCACATTAGGGCATCTCTCTTATACCAGGTCCTACACTTGCCTTTCCTCGCTGAGAATATACGTCTTCATCTGAATGGGTACCTGTGAAACCTCTTCTTAGACTAAAAAAATAAATTTTGCATGTTTTAGCGCTGCAGTGTGCTGCCTTATTTATTTGACCCAACCTTGAAGCAGGCTCAAGAGCTGAGCCTACATCTTTCTCAGCAGATGATGACTGTTGGTAACCACATTTTTCTTCAACTGAGAACCTTTTTAAAGCAGTGTACAAATGAAAAAACAGACTTTTTATAGGTACATCCATTCCACATTAAAATTGACAATAAAGTGCTATATAATAGTACATTCACTGTATCAAAGTTAATACAAATATTCCAGCATTGAAAGGTACAACAATAAAGTGCTTCATAGTTAACTAATCATAATCATAATTCATATAAAGTGTATAAATATTAATTGGCAATCATGTGGCAGATGTGATTAATTTGAAGCAGGACTCCGCCAATAATGCATTCATGATGTGCGCTTGTTTTGGCGTCTAACAAATCTAACTACGCATGTGAGTGATGTAAAGCAGAAAGTAGCTCAATGCGCTGACACTCTGAGTGAAAATGTATCACTTGCACCATATTTGGTGTGGTCACAAATAAAAAACAAAGAAAAAACACAAGCGCTCCACTGCGCATGCTCCATATTTCAATGACTAGCGCCATCTTCAAGAACAGGACCATTTAATCGCACATGTCAGGCATGCATAAGACATCATTTTCAAAGTCCCTATTAGACCAATCAATGAGGTATATACAAATTTATCTTGCACACATTCAAAGTAATGGATGAAGACTAGTGTTGAGCGATACCGTCCGATACTTGAAAGTATCGGTATCGGATAGTATCGGCCGATACCCGAAAAATATCGGATATCGCCGATACCGATATCCGATACCAATACAAGTCAATGGGACATCAAGTATCGGAATGTATCCTCATGGATCCCAGGGTCTGAAGGAGAGGAAACTCTCCTTCAGGCCCTGGGATCCATATTAAAGTGTAAAATAAAGAATTAAAATAAAAAATATTGTTATATTCACCTCTCCGGCGGCCCCTGGACATCAGCGGGAGGATCCGGCGTCCGGCACGGCTTCTTTCTTCAAAATGCGCGCCTTCAGGACCTGTGGAATGACGTCCCGGCTTCTGATTGGTCGCGTGCCGCCCATGTGACCGCCACGCGACCAATCAGAAGCCGCGACGTCATTCCTCAGGTCCTAGAAGGCGCTCATTCTAGGACTTTAGCTGAGGAATGACGTCGCGGCTTCTGATTGGTCGCGTGGCGGTCACATGGGCGGCACGCGACCAATCAGAAGCCGGGACGTCATTCCACAGGTCCTGAAGGCGCGCATTTTGAAGAAAGAAGCCGTGCCGGACGCCGGATCCTCCCGCTGATGTCCAGGGGCCGCCGGAGAGGTGAATATAACAATATTTTTTATTTTAATTCTTTATTTTACACTTCCGATACCGATACCCGATATCACAAAAATATCGGATCTCGGTATCGGAATTCCGATACCGCAAGTATCGGCCGATACCCGATACTTGCGGTATCGGAATGCTCAACACTAATGAAGACGCCATTGTAAGTAAGGGACACTATAATGGAAACAAATAAGCGCTTAGATTGCTCAGCTCAATAGGTAAATCAACCATAACTGACTCTTGAAAGTTGGGAAGATGTATATAAACAACATAGGAGACATTGGGACTGAAGCATAAACATCACATAGGAGACACTGAGGCTGAAGCATATGCAATATATAGTAGACACTGAGGTGGAGCATATACAGTACAGACCGAAAGTTTGGACACACCTTCTCATTTAAAGATTTTTCTGTATTTTCATGACTAGGGTTGAGCGAAATAGATCGGACAAATTCGTGAAACCCGACCCGATCCTAGTGTGGGATCGGCCATGAGGTCGGTGATCTTCGCGCCAAAGTCGCGTTTCGTATGACGCTTTCAGTGCCATTTCTCATCCAATGAAGGAGGACGCAGAGTGTGGGCAGCGTGATGACATAGGTCTCGGTCCCCACCATCTTAGAGAAGGGCATTACAATGATTGGCCTGCTATCTGCGGCATCACAGGGGCTATAAAGGGGCGTGCATGCCAACCGCCATCTTACTTCTGCCGATCTTAGCATAGGAAGTGGTTGCCGCAGCTTCATGAGAGGAAGGGATATAGTTAGGGAGGGAAGATTAACCCCGAAACTGCTTGTGCTGTAGCGATTTCCACTGTCCAACACCACCTTTTCTTTGCAGGGACAGTGAACTTTATTTTTTGTGCATCAGCTCTGTAGCTTATTAGGCTGCCTTATAAGGCTCCCTGATAGCTGCATGTGCAAACCAACTGCTTTTTTAAAAGCAAAAATCCTGTTGCTCCTTTCTGCACAGTTCTCTTGTTTATTTGTCAACACTTTTGTGTGCAACAGTCCTTTTTATTGCTGCCATACTTGTCCTGAGATCATTGTAGGGAGAATGAAATTGTACTACAGCCCTTGTATTTTTAGATATATATTCCAGCCATGTTCTGCCACTTACATTGTGTAGTGTAAATGGGCCTGAGTTTTGTTGCAGTCTCCCCACCAAAAAAGGGAGATTTAAATTGGCACTAAGTGGATCTACGTCACAGTTCTGTTAGTTTGTCGTACATCTTCCAGCCACGTTCTGCCACCTACATTGTGTTAGGGGTTGAGTTTCCTCTGCTGCACAGGGGGAATCTCAATCCATGTCTGCTGCGGTCTCCCATTCTGCATCGGCCGCAGTGGACCCTGCACAGCGTAGACGTCGCTCCCAGCGTCTCACTAAGACTGATTCTGTGCAGAGCGTTACTACTGCCTCTCCTGGCTCTGCTTTTGTACCCTGCACTGATCTACGGCGAGCAGGCTTTTCTGAGACTAAGTCCTACTTTGCACACACTGAGCATGCCCAGGACAAGATCTCTCAGTGGAGATCTAGGGTCACATGCTCAGGTACTGCAGCGACTTCCATTGGTCCTTCTCACGGAAGGTCCTGTAGGTGCCAAGACTAAGTTCTGTTTCGCACACTGAGCATGCCCAGGGCAAGATCTCTCAGTGGAGATGTAGGGTCACATGCTCAGGTACTGCAGCAATTCCATTGGTTCTTCTTTGAAAGGTCCTATACGTGCTGCAGCTATTTAAGGCTCGCATGGCCGCACGGCCATGCGCTAGTATCTTCTAATGTTTTGTGCTTTGCGCCAGTGTGGTCATGTGTTTGCATGTGTTCAGGGACCCGGCTGAAATAAGCCCTTAGAATGCTGGCACCTCCGGCGAGGAGTTTGTGTTTGTGTGTGTTCAGGGACCCAGCTAAAATAAGCCCCTAGAATGCTGGCACCTCCGGCAAGGAGTTTTGTGTGCATGCATGACCACTGACTGCTCTCATTTGGGTGGTTAGCCTGTGCCTCTGTGAAAGTCTAACAGGGCACAGAGCCTTGCCTTCTTCGCTGCTCTGTGAAGCTAACAGAGCTGGTTCATACCGCCATATAGTGCCGCCATTCACTTAGCAGCAGGTTCTTTCCTGCACGGTGGATCCCGGGTTGCGAACGCACCAATCTCACTTAATAAATATATTTGGTGCGTTCCGCCAACCCTAACACATTGTGTAGTGTAATACACTGGGCCTGAGTTTTGTTGCAGTTTCCCCCAAATAAAAGGGAGATTTAAATTGGCACTAAGTGGATCTACGTCACAGTTCTGTTAGTTTGTCGTACATCTTCCAGCCAAGTTCTGCCACTTACATTGTGTAGTGTAATACACTGGGCCTGAGTTTTGTTGCAGTCTCCCCCCCAAAAAAAGGGAGATTTAAATTGGCACTAAGTGGATCTACGTCACAATTCTGGTAGTTTGTCGTACATCTTCCAGCCACGTTCTGCCACTTACATTGTGTAGTGTAATACACTGGGCCTGAGTTTTGTTGCAGTCTCCCCCAAATAAAAGGGAGATTTAAATTGGCACTAAGTGGATCTACGTCACAGTTCTGTTAGTTTGTCGTACATCTTCCAGCCACGGTCTGCCACTTACATTGTGTAGTGTAATACACTACGCCTGAGTTTTGTTGCAGTCTCCCCACCGAAAAAATAGGGAGACTTAAATTTTCCACAAGTTTATATACACCTTCTACCTTATTTCACAGTACCATATAACGGTTGTTATTTTGGTTAGATTTTTCCAATAATGAGGAAGTCTGGTGGAAGAGGCCGTGGGCGGTCGTTGCCAGTTGGTACTGATGGTGGTGGTGGTAGTGGTGGAGCAACTGGTGGTAGTGGAAAAGCAAAATAGCACCAAAGGCTTGAGGTGTTGAGCCAGCATCATCGTCTGTCTACACAAGGCCTCGAAGGCTCCCTTATCTGGGAGTAGGAAAACAGGTTTTAAAGCCGGAGCAGCAGGAAAAAGTTTTGGCTTTCCTTGCTGACTCAGCCTCTAGCTCTTTCGCCTCCTCTTCAGAAGGTTCAAAATCTAAAAGCAGCGAGTCGTCAGTGGATGCTCCAGGTTAGGAACAAGTCGCTTCCTTGTGTCCTTCACCCAAAGCAAAAGTGAAGGATGCGGCAGGCGAAACTACAGTTTACTCCATGGAGCTCTTTACTAGTGTTGAGCATTCCGATACCGCAAGTATCGGGTATCGGCAAGTATCGGGTTGCAGCGGTGACGACCAGGGCACGTCAGAGGGTGAGTATATCAATATTTTTTATTTTTATTCTTTATTTTACACATGAATATGGATCCCAGGGCCTGAAGGAGAGTTTCCTCTCCTTCAGACCCTGGGATCCATTACAGGATACCTTCCGATATTTGTGTCCCATTGACTTGTATTGGTATCGGATATCGGTATCGGCGATATCCGATATTTTTCGGATATCGGCCGATACCATCCGATATAGATACTTTCAAATATCGGACGGTATCGCTCAACACTACTCTTTACACATACCGTGCCTGGGTTAGAGAGGGAAATTGTTAAAAGCCCATTACAAGATGAATCGGACATGGAGTGCACAGATGCACAGCCACAGCTAGATTATTATGCTGTTCCATTGACTCAGATCACTACATTGCCCTCGCAGTATACTGAGCTAGAATCTGACCCTGATGAGACTATGGTGCCCCGTCCCGAATGCTATAGCACCTTACACGGTGACACAGAGGAAGGTGCATATGACATTGACGAGGAGGTGATAGATGACCCAGTTGTTGACCCAGATTGGCAGCCATTGGGGGAAGAGGGTGCCACTGCCAGTAGCTCAGAATCGGAGGAGGGTGATCCGCAGCAGCCATCTACATCGCAATAGCTTTCATCTTGCAGGCCCGTATCTGGCCAAAAATGTTTGTCAAAACCAAAAACAGTTTTAGGACAGCGTGGCCATCCGGTGAAAGTAGCACAGCGTGCAATGCATGAAAAGGTAATCCATAGTAGGAAGAGTGCAGTGTGGGAATTTTTTAAACAAGATCCGAATGATCAGTGCAAAGTTATCTGTAAGAAGTGCTCAAAGACCTTTAGCAGAGGGAAGAATCTCCTAAATTTAAATACAACATGCATGCATAGACATTTAACCAGCATGCACTTGCAAGCCTGGACTAACTAACAAATGTGCAGTACCATTGGAGCACCTGCTCAGAATAAAGGTAGTCAGCAACGCTACATTGCTTCCCTCACAGTAAGCCCATCGTTAGGACACCACCAGCAGCAAATGTGGAGGTATCGCCGCAAGGCCAAAGCAGTCAGGGAATCACAAGGTTCTTGGTAGGAAACACTGTAGGTAGGCCAACTTCAAGAATACCATCACCAACCCTCTCTCAATCTGCCATGGCCACCAGCACCCCCGCTAGTTCCACCATATGCAGCTCTCCAGTCCAGCTCACCCTACATGAGACTCTCATTAGGAAAAGAAAGTACTCATCCTGTCATCCGCATACACAGGGTTTGAACGCCCACATTGTTAGACTAATCTCATTAGAGATGATGCCCTACCGGTTGGTTGAAAGCAAAGCTTTCAAAGCCCTGATGGACTACGCAGTACCATGCTATGACCTACCCAGTCGACACTTCTTTGCAAGAAAAGCCATCCCAGCCCTCCACCAGCATGTCAAAGACCGCATTGTCCATGCACTGAGGCAATCAGTCAGTAGAAAGGTGCACCTCACAACAGATGCATGGACCATTAGGCATGGCCAGGGACGTTACATGTTCATCACGGCGCACTGGGTTAATGTGGTGGATGCAGGGTCCACAGGGGACAGCCATAGTGGGACAGCTCTGCATAGCCCACGGTCTAGGAAACAGTTCGCTAGGCATTTGCCACCCTTCCTCCTCCTCCTCCTCCAGAAGTGAAAGCTCATCCACAGAGCGCAGTCACACGACCACTCCATCTGCAGCTGCCAGTGTTGCACATGAGGTGTCCCATTATGGAACAGCTACTGGTAAGCATCAGCAGGCTGTGCTACAAATGAAGTGTTTGGGCGACAACAGACACACCGCGGAAGTACTGGCCGAGTACTTGCAGCAAGAAACTCAGTCATGGCTGGGCAGTGTACATCTTGAGGCAGGCAGGATAGTCAGTGATAACGGAAGCAATTTTATGGCTGCCATAGCCCTTTCAGAACTGAAACACATTCCTTGCCTGGCTCACACCTTAAACCTGGTGGTGCAGTGCTTCCTGAAAAATTATCCGGAGTTACCAGCCCTGCTCCTGAAGGTGCGAAGACTTTGCTCACACATCCACCGGTCGCCCATACACTCCATCCGTATGCAGAATCATCAGCGATCGCTGAATCTTCCCCAGCACCGCCTAATAATTGACGTTGCATCAAGGTGGAATCCACACTGCACATGCTTCAGAGGCTGTGCAAACAGAGGTGTGCTGTAATTTATTTGTGGGAGGATACACATACACGGGCAGGCAGTTGAATGGCAGACATGGAGTTGTCAGGTGTGCAGTGGTCAAAGCTCCAAGACCTCTGTCAAGTCCTTCAGTGTTTTGAGGAATGCACACAGCTGGTAAGAGCAGACAACGCCATCATAAGCATGAGCATCCCACTAATGCGTCTGCTGATGCAAAATTTGACGCACATCAAGGAGCAGGCATCTGCAGCCGAGGAGGAGGGAAGGCTTGATGACAGTCAGCCATTGTCTGATCAGGGAACTCTCCTGGATGAGGTTGCAGATGAAGAGGAGGAGGAGGAGGATGATGGGGATGAATACTTATGGGAGGAGGATGCTTCTCAGGGGGCAATAGAAACTGGTGGCGTTGCAAGGTCAGGTACAGGGTTTTTGCGGGCTACAAGTGATGTTGATTTGCAAGAAAGTGCTCCTCAACCCAGCACAAGCAGTGAATTGACACCTGGAACATTGGCCCACATGGCAGAGTATGCCTTGCGTATCCTAAAAAAGGACCCCCGCATTATCAAAATGATCGATGACGATTACTAGTTGGCCTGTCTCCTGGATCCACGATACAAAGGAAAATTACAAAATATCATGCCACATGAGAGCCTTGAGCAAATATTGGCTACCAAACAAGCAACTCTTGTAGACCGTTTGGTTCAGGCATTCCCAGCACACAGAGGCGGTGGTGGTTCTCACACGAGCTGTAGGGGACAACATGGCAGAGGTGCTAGAGGTGCACAAATCCAAAGTGGCGTTGGACAGAGGGGTTTTATGTCCAGGTTGTGGAGTGATTTCGCAATGACTGCAGACACGACAGGTACTGCTGCATCAATTCAAAGTGACAGGAGACAGCATTTGTCCAGTATGGTTACCAACTATTTTTCCTCCCTTATCGATGATCTCACTCACAGGTCATTCCCCTTTGATTACTGGGCATCTAAAATAGACACCTGGCCTGAATTGGCAGAATATGCATTACAGGAGCTCGCTTGCCCAGCTGCTAGTGTGCTATCAGAAAGAGTCTTCAGTGCTGCTGGTTCAATACTGACCGAAACAAGGATACGTCTATCTACCAGAAATGTTGATGATCTAACCTTCATTAAAATGAACCAATCATGGATTTCAAATTATTTTGCCCCACCTTTCCCTGCTGACACGTAGGTTGCTTTAAAAATGTCTTGCTTTTGGCCTCCTGTTACCGACTGCTCCAATTCCTCCATTTGCAGCTGCTGAATGTCCACCATAGGCCATTTTTATACCTCCCTAAATGGGCTGACTCCCCCCACAGGGCCGTGGTCACCACTTGGCGAAAGCACCCGTGTGAGTTCGGTTTGCCTGGACAGGTGGGTGTTCCCACTCTTGGGCAACGGCACTGGCACAGGGTCCCTCATAGTACAATGAAGTGTCTCTGATGGTGGTGGTGCCCAACCAATGTCAGACACACCGTCGTAATATGAGGGGCCCTGTGCCAGTACCGCCGCCCATGAGAGAGTGTTCCCCCCAAGCTCCAACAGTGCTCTACCACTTGCAAAACTTACCTCTCCCTGCTCCACCACTGTGTAGTTTGTGCTGTTAAATCCTTCAAAGGCACTGCCAATACAAATTTGTTGAAATGATAGATGATAGTAAAAATATACAGGGGCCCTGGCCTCCATTTAGACCAGTTAATACTTTGCACCAACTACCACTGTCTACTATTCAGCAGAGGAGCCCACCCCTGTACCTAGCTATGCCACCAGTTTATTTATGAACATTTTTGGGCTGACATTTAGCCCACTTTATTATTTTGGCCTACTAACTGTGTCAGCCACTTATTACAGTTGTTCTCCACTGAAAAAAGCAATGCCGCCTATGTACTCCTCTTACCTATTTTGAACTGCATTTAGCCTACTTTTTTTTACTTTAGGCCTACAAAGTCTGTCTGAGCCACTTATTACAGTTGTCCTCCACTGAACAAAGCAATGCCGCCTGTGTACTCCTGTTACCAATTTTGAACTGCATTTAGCCTACTTTTTAATTTTAGGCCTACTAAGTCTGTGTGAGCCTCTCATAACAGTTGTCCTCCTCCGCTGAACAAAGCTATGCCGCCTGTGTACTCCTCTTACCAATTTTGAACTGCATTTATCCTAATTTTTTATTTTAAGCCTACTAAGTCTGTGTGAGCCATTCATAACAGTTTTCCTCCTCCGCTGAACAAAGCTATGCCGCCTGTGTACTCCTCTTACCAATTTTGAACTGCATTTAGCCTACTTACTTACTTGGGCCTAGTAACTGTGTGAGCCTCTCATAACAGTTGTCCTCCTCCGCTGATCAAAGCTATGCTGCCTGTGTACTCCTCTTACTAATTTTGAACTGCATTTAGCCTACTTACTTACTTGGGCCAAGTAACTGTGTGAGCCTCTCATAACAGTTGACCTACTCCGCTGAACAAAGCTATGCCGCCTGTGTACTCCTGTTTCCAATTTTGACCTGCATTTAGCCTACTTTTTTATTTTAGGCCTACTAAGTCTGTGTGAGCTTCTCATAACAGTTGTCCTCCTCCGCTGAAAAAAGCTATGCCGCCTGTGTACTCCTCTTACCAATTTTGAACTAAATTTAGCCTAATTACTTACTTGGGCCTCGTAACTGTGTGAGCCTCTCATAACAGTTGATCTCCTCCGCTGAACAAAGCTATGCTGCCTGTGTACTCCTGTTTCCAATTTTGAACTGCATTTAGCCAACTTTTTTATTTTAGGCCTACTAAGTCTGTGTGAGCCTCTCATAACAGTTGTCCTCCTCCACTGAACAAAGCTATGCCGCCTGTGTACTCCTGTTTCCAATTTTTAACTGCATTTAGCCAACTTTTTTATTTTAGGCCTACTCAGTCTGTGTGAGCCTCTTACAACAGTTGTCCTTCTCCGCTAAACAAAGCTATGCCGCCTGTGTACTCCTGTTACCAATTTTGAACAGCATTTAGCCTACTTTTTTATTTTAGGCCTACTAAGTCTGTGTGATCCTCTCATTACAGTTGTCCTCCTCAGCTGAACAAAGCTATGCCGCCTGTGTACTCTTCTTACCAATTTTGAACGAACTGCATTTAGCCTACTTACTTACTTGTGCCTAGTAACTGTGTGAGCCTCTCATAACAGTTGTCCTCCTCTGCTGAACAATGCTATGCTGCCTGCGTACTCCTCTTACCAATTTTGAACTGCATTTAGCCTACTTACCTACTTGGGCCTAGTAACTGTGTGAGCCTCTTTTAACAGTTGTCCTCCTCCGCTGAAAAAAGCTATGCCGCCTGTGTACTCCTCTTACCAATTTTGAACTGCATTTAGCCTACTTTCTTATTTGGGCCTACTAACTGTGTCTGCCCCTCATTACAGTTGTCCTCCACTGAACACAGCAATGCCGCCTGTTTAGTCCTGTTAGCAATTTTGAACTGCATTTAGCCTACTTTCTTATTTGGGCCTACTAACTGTGTCTGCCCCTCATTACAGTTGTCCTCCGCTGAACAAAGCAATGCCGCCAGTTTAGTCCTGTTAGCAATTTTGAACTGCATTTAGCCTACTTACTTTTTGGGGCTTACTGTGTCAGCCTCTCATTACAGTTGTCCTCCGCTGAACAAAGCAATGCCGCCTGTTTAGGCCTGTTACCAATTTTGAACTGGATTTAGCCTACTTTCTTATTTGGGCCTATATCTGTGTTTCCTCCTCATCCTGCCCATTGCCCAGCCACTGCTAGATGAGTCTGCTGGTACATTGACCCAGACCACTACATTCCCCTTGCACTCTACACAGCCAGAATCTCACCCTGCTGAAAGTCAGGTTCCCCTTCCCGCATACTATATCACCTTACACGGGGACAAAGAGGAAGGTGCAGATGAAAGTGCAGGCTCCTTCATTAGGTGGGGGGGCATACTTGCTGGCACTGACACAGGGCCCCTCATAGTACGTAAAAGTGTCTCTGGCAGTGGGAGGCGCCGTCAAACACACCGCCGTACTATGAGGGACCCTGTGCAAGTGCCAACTAGTGGCCCCCCCTGCTTGCTCAGGATCACAGCACTTGCAAAGTTGAAATACTTACCTCTCCCTGCTCCACTGCCGTGACGTATTCCGCGTTTCCTGGGCCCACGAAAATCTTGAGCCAGCCCTACCCACCACAACTTTAGCCAAATGACCCCCTGTTTTCAATGCCTAACTATTATTATAATGTAAATTAAGATTGACAAGCTTCAGCAATACGAATTGATATTTTTGGCATTAAAATGGGCACTGTAGGTGTTTTCGTGTCCTCCACTCACTGCAGACTTTGATTCCCCATTGACTTTCATTGGGTTTTGTGTTTCGGTCGGCCCCCGACTTTTTGAAATAATCGGCAGATTTCACCCGACCCGACTTGTGAGAAACTCGGGTTTCGCGAAACCCGATTCGATCCTAAAAAAGTAAAAGTCGCTCAACTCTATTCATGTCTATGATAATTGTAAATTCACACTGAAGGCATCAATACTATGAATTAACATATGTGGAATTATATACTTAACAAAAAAGTGTGAAACAACTGAAATTATGTCTTACATTCTAGGTTCTTCAAAGTAGCCACCTTTTGCTTTGATGACTGCTTTGCACACTCTTGGCATTCTCTTGATGAGCTTCAAGAGGTAGTCACCGGGAATGGTTTTCAATTCACAGGTGTGCCCCATCAGGTTTAATAAGTGGGATATCTAGCCTTATAAATGGGATTGGGACCATCAGTTGTGTTGTGCAGAAGTCTGGTGGATACACAGTTGATAGTCCTACTGAATAGACTGTTAGAATTTGTATTATGGCAAGAAAAAAAGCAACTAAGTAAAAAAAATGAGTGGCCATCATTACTTTAAGAAATGAAGGTCAGTCAGTCCGAAAAATTGAGGACCGCCAAAGGAAAGGCAGACCAAGAGCCACCTCTGCTTCTGAGGATAGTTTTATCCAAGTCACCAGCCTCAGAAATCAGAGGTTAAGAGCAGCTCAGATTAGAGACCAGGTCAATGCCACCCAGAGTTCTAGCAGCAGACACATCTCTACAACAACTGTTAAGAGGAAACTTTGTCCAGCAGGCCTTCATGGTAAAATAGCTGCTAGGATACCACTGCTAAGGACAGGCAGCAAGCAGAAGAGACTTGTTTGGGCTAAAGAACACAAGGAATGGACATTAGTGGAAATCTGTGTTTTGGTCTGATGAGTCCAAATTTGAGATCTTTGGTTCCAACCACTGTGTCTTTGTGCGACGCAGAAAAGGTGAAGAGATGGACCCTACATGCCTGGTTGCCACAGTGAAGCATGGAGGAGGAGGTGTGATGGTGTGGGGGTGCTTTGCTGGTGACACTGTTGGGGATTTATTCAAAATTAAAGGCATACTGAACCAGCATGGCTTCCACAGCATCTTGCAGCGGCATGCTATTCCATCCGGTTTGCATTTAGCTGGACAGTGACCCCAAACACACCTCCAGGCTGTGTAAGGGCTATTTGACCAAGAAGGAGAGTGATGGGGTGCTACACCAGATGACCTGGACTCCACAGTCACCAGACCTGAACCCAATCGAGATGGTTTGGGGTGAGCTGGACCGCAGAGTGAAGGCAAAAGGGCCAACAAGTGCTAAGCAGTCATCAAAGGAAAAGGAGGCTACTTTGAAGAACCTAGAATGTAAGACATAATATCAGTTGTTTCACACTTTTTTGTTAATTATATAATTCCACATGTGTTAATTCATAGTTTTGATGCCTTCAGTGTGAATGTACAATTTTCATAGTCATGAAAATACAGAAAAATCTTTAAATGAGAATGTGTGTCCAAACTTTTGGTGTATACTGTACATCATACAGGAGACGTTAAGACTGGACCATATGCACTTCAAAAGAAGCACTGGGGCTGGAACAAATACATCACATAGAAGACAATGGGTCTTGAGCATATACATTGCATAGGAGACAGTGGGATGGAGCATATACATCACTTAGGATACACTGGGGCTGGAGCACATAGATCACATAGTACATAATGGGGTTCGAGCACATACCTCACATAAGAGACATTGTGGCTGGAGCACATACATTAAAAAGTAGACATGGGCTGGGGCAGAAGCATTTACATTATATAGGAGATAATGAGGCTGAGCATATACATCACATAGGAGATACAGGCATGGAGCATATACATCTCATAAGAGAAACTGAGGCTGGAGTATATACATCACACATAGGAGACACTGCAATTGCTGCTTGAAATGTTATGGGAGCACAGAGTGCGCTAACTCCCCCCACAAAGAATGTCCTGACACTGGCACTAGCCTGCATATGCCACAGAATTTAGTAGTACACTTTAAATCCACCACCCCTTGAGAAAGGCAATAGCCGAAACGCGCGTCGGGGGGGACAGGGGTGAGGTGCCAGTCCACGCCGGGATTCTTTCTACACTGACTGGTATGTATATTAGTTTTACTCATTGTGTATGTGCTCCTTTATACAATCCTCTGGACCTGTGTGTTTAATGCAGGTGTTTGAACTTTATTTACTTGCACAGTCACTTTGATTTTTCCGTGATACCTGTCTCGGTTACAATGTGGATATATTTATACTGTAGGCACCTGTCCCCTGTTCATGTAGGTGCGTGCTGAGTACAGCACGGGGATTATTTCCCCCTGTCGTTTTTAAACCTGGAATTATCATTAATAAAGTTTGTTCTACATATTTATCTGGACTTTGTGCTGCTTCCTTTCTATTGTTTTTTTTCACAGTATAAGGGCTAGCGGCTGGTCCAACAGGGCCGCTGGCCCAATCACTGTGATCCCCTCAGTATTTGCCCACCTCTGTTTAAATTCATAGGACTTGTGCATAGAATAATTACAGTATGAACTCGCTGTTATGTACAGTAGTTACATTGAACCTATAGAGGAAAGTTCACCATCTTAATTTATAATTAATGTAATTCACTGTCTGCACTAATAATGAATAACTAATACATTAAAATAGTCTTAAAATGGAACTGTACTTTAATTTTGTCAATATTAAAGAAGAACATGTAAAACTTTTAACTGTTTGATACATAGTGAGTGGCGGCTGTAAGCACTCCTCTGCACATTGGCCCACAGCTATAGCTGCAGGGTATCAGTGCAGAACCAGCATGCTTACAGCTTCCGCTCACAATATATAGTACTGTGCTGTGACTTACGCTGCACCATGTCTATGACTGAAAGCCAGAGGCTGCCAGTAGGAACAAAGTTTATTTCTGCCTGGTAGCTAAATTTTCAGTACAGCAGTCGAACAGCTTTAGAAAGCAATTAACGCGGAGATTATTCCCATATCTGCAGATTAAGAGAGTTTGAAACATGAAAGTTTCCCGTTAGATGATATAAGACAGGGGTGTCAAACTGCATTCCTCGAGGGCCTCAGACCATGCGTGTTTTCAAGATTTCCTTTGCATTACGCAAGGTGCTGGAATCATTCTGTGCAGGTGATTAAATTATCAGCTGTGCAATACAAGGAAATCCTGAAAACATGACCTGTTTGCGGCCCTCGAGGAATGCAGTTTGACACCCCTGATATAAGATGGACAATAAAAATAGATCACTAAATTATGTGTACTTATTAATAATAAAATGTATGCATTCAGTTCCTAAGCCTTCCCGAGGTACCATGTTAGGCCTCATTCCAGGCAACAGTGTTGTTGACGTGAAAAAATGGACTGATTTTCATCAGTTTCATCAGAAGGTCATCAGAGTTTGGTCAGAGTTTTATAATTTATTTTACTGATGAGAAAACAAAGAGTTTTAACACCAACAGACACCAAAACAGTCAGGTTATGGATGGTATCTGAATTATTTCCAATTTTTTCATTGCCCCATTTTCTTACATTGACAATTTTGATTCGACACTTGGATCAATGCTGAACATGTCTTCACAGTTTTACATGGACTACTCAGTCTGAGGAAAAGAATTGGACATGTGAACAGCCTTTTAGACCAACATGTACTGTAAAATATGGTTAATGCTTGTAAGTGAAAAGATGACGTGTAAATGAGTCCTACGACAGGAAGATTTTTGTTTATTCATGGCTATGCTGGAAATTTAGAGGCCAATATGAGAAAATGGAGTTCTGTCTATTAAGTTTTTAGTGCAGAATGTTGCACCCTAAATGTTGGTTGCAACCTAAATGGTGCAAAAAGGTGGTGAATTGATTAATTTTATAGGTTTATGTACAAATTGAAAACAGTATTTTTCACCCATGCATAGATAACCCTTTTTAGGTATAGAGTTACCTTAATTATTCTTTGAAAACAATTGTCTGCTATAATTTTGATACATTTACTATAATCTCCTTTACATGCATGTGCCGTAAGTAATTTTTTCACAGCTCAACTACTTCTTCACCTTAAGCATCATCATCACTTATCTGTGACCAATGAGTTTGACACTCTACTCTCAGACATTCTTCCTTATTGAGCACAGACAAATATTTCTTTTGGTTTCATCCTTTCGATTTTGAACCATTTATTACAGTTCTACCAGTTCTACAGAACCCTGATATTAAGCTGCTCTTTGAGTCTTATCTAGGTATAATGTGTTGTTCATTTGAAAGGCTGGCGCTGGGAAGAAGATGCAGAGGGTGTAATGACAGCCATTATACAGAGCTAAACCTACACTTTCCTCAGTCAGCAGTAGGCATAGACATAAAAAAAAGAACTCTTAGAAACTGAGCCTAGCACCGAATATGTCATAAACATTCAAGGAAGCCTGTTCCCCTGCTTCCTAAATAGAAAGACAAAATACATTGATAGGAAATATATTACTTTTATATTTTACTGATACTGAATAAAGTGATATGATTTGTACTGCAAATATAATATGAACTTTTAAGAATGGAAATGTCTATGTACATATATGTAAATATATATTAACGATGTGTTTTATAATACTGAAATAGGATGTCTCTTAAGAGAAAAAAATCACTAGCTTTGTAATTAAAATCAAATATTATCTCATCTTCTAGTTCTTTTATGTTTATCTGAGTGAGGGTCAGGTTTTAAAGTTCAGATACCTCAATGAACTTGTTAACATTAGGGCAATTTTTTTTAATTCTTGCACATTTGTTTTTCCTCCCTTCTTCCATGTGCCATCGTTTTTTCATTATTGTATGGACAAAGACAATTAAGCAACTGGATCTTGCTTTGATAGCTGTTGTTTAACAATCACTGACAATAGCATTGAAATGGATAAGTATCCTGTTCACATTTGCATCTGTGCCCATTGGCCCTCTGCAAGATAATCTTGGGGTTGTGATCGATTACACGCACAGTTGGTAGTCTGCTAAATAAACCCAAAATTTAGCTATATATATATGAAACACAATAAAAACATCAAAAAATATCAAAACATCATATACAGTGGGGCAAAAAAGTATTTAGTCAGTCAGCAATAGTGCAAGTTCCACCACTTAAAAAGATGAGAGGCGTCTGTAATTTACATCATAGGTAGACCTCAACTATGGGAGACAAACTGAGAAAAAAAAATCCAGAATATCGCATTGTCTGTTTTTTTATCATTTTTTTTGCATATTATGGTGGAAAATAAGTATTTGTTCAGAAACAAACAATCATGATTTCTGGCTCTCACAGACCTGTAACTTCTTCTTTAAGAGTCTCCTCTTTCCTCCACTCATTACCTGTAGTAATGGCACCTGTTTAAACTTGTTATCAGTATAAAAAGACACCTGTGCACACCCTCAAACAGTCTGACTCCAAACTCCACTATGGTGAAGACCAAAGAGCTGTCAAAGGACACCAGAAACAAAATTGTAGCCCTGCACCAGGCTGGGAAGACTGAATCTTCAATAGCCAACCAGCTTGGAGTGAAGAAATCAACAGTGGGAGCAATAATTAGAAAATGGAAGACATACAAGACCACTGATAATCTCACTTGATCTGGGGCTCCACGCAAAATCCCACCCCGTGGGGTCAGAATGATCACAAGAACGGTGAGCAAAAATCCCAGAACCACGCAGGGGGACCTAGTGAATGAACTGCAGAGAGCTGGGACCAATGTAACAAGGCCTACCATAAGTAACACACTACGCCACCATGGACTCAGATCCTGCAGTGCCAGATGTGTCCCACTGCTTAAGCCAGTACATGTCCGGGCCCGTCTGAAGTTTGCTAGAGAGCATTTGGATGATCCAGAGGAGTTTTGGGAGAATGTCCTATGGTCTGATGAAACCAAACTGGAACTGTTTGGTAGAAACACAACTTGTCGTGTTTGGAGGAAAAAGAATACTGAGTTGCATCCATCAAACACCATACCTACTGTAAAGCATGGTGGTGGAAACATCATGCTTTGGGGCTGTTTCTCTGCAAAGGGGCCAGGACGACTGATCCGGGTACATGAAAGAATGAATGGGGCCATGTATCGTGAGATTTTCAGTGCAAACCTCCTTCCATCAGCAAGGGCATTGAAGATGAAACGTGGCTGGGTCTTTCAACATGACAATGATCCAAAGCACACCGCCAGGGCAACGAAGGAGTGGCTTCGTAAGAAGCATTTCAAGGTCCTGGAGTGGCCTAGCCAGTCTCCAGATCTCAACCCTATAGAAAACCTTTGGAGGGAGTTGAAAGTCCGTGTTGCCAAGCGAAAAGCCAAAAACATCACTGCTCTAGAGGAGATCTGCATGGAGGAATGGGCCAACATACCAACAACAGTGTGTGGCAACCTTGTGAAGACTTACAGAAAACGTTTGACCTCTGTCATTGCCAACAAAGGATATATTACAAAGTATTGAGATGAAATTTTGTTTCTGACCAAATACTTATTTTCCACCATAATATGCAAATAAAATGTTAAAAAAACTGACAATGTGATTTTCTGGATTTTTTTTTCTCAGTTTGTCTCCCATAGTTGAGGTCTACCTATGATGTAAATTACAGACGCCTCTCATCTTTTTAAGTGGTGGAACTTGCACTATTGCTGACTGACTAAATACTTTTTTGCCCCACTGTATATGCTGAAATTTTGTCACTAAAAATGATAACTTGGCCTGAAAAAAACTTATCCTGACACAGCTTCACTGATGGAAAAATAAAAAAAACTTGCCAATAATAAGAAATAGCTAGACAAGCCCAATTTTGTTTTATTTTTTACAAAGTTCAGATTTTCTTTTTGATCATTAAAATATATAAAAGAAACCCTTATAAGATTGCTATTGTTGTTGCGATTCCTAATGTTCATGTAAAAAATCATATTCGTGGGTCATTTTTACTGCATAAAATCCATCCCCAACAGTCTTCCAACAAATGTAAATGTGTTTTTTTTTTCATTTTTTTACTACACTTTAAATATTGTAATTGTAATGTATATTATATGGTAGGGTGAATGGTGTCATTTAAAGCTACAATTTGTCCCTTAAAAATCAAACCCTTGAATGGCCATGTTAACATAGAAAATAAAAAAAAATTATGACTCTTGGAAGATGGGGAGTAATAAACAAAAATGCAGAACAAAAGCAAAATTGTCTGGTCATTAATGGGTTAATAAACTCACTTAATAAAACTTGAATCCCTTAGAGACTGTGTATGAACCTTTTACTCTCACTATTTATGCACCGAAAGTAAAGCATCATTTCATTTTGTACATCTTTTTGTTCATATCATTAACAAACATATGTGTATGTTGTAAGCCTATTAGGGTAGGGTCCTCTCTTCCTCTATAACTGTATGTCAGTTTATTTTGTTAAATGCATGTTTATATATGTTATATGCACGAAACCTTTTTCACTTGTAGAGGACCTGGAATTAATCAACTAATAATGACGGTAAGGGCAGTCCCACACGTCCTGATAATTCCGGTACCGGAAAAAATCGGTACCGGAATTATCCGTGTCCGTGTGCCCCTGCGTTTCTGTGGCACATCAGTGTGGCAGACGTGCGGCACACGTGTGCCGCCCGTGTGCCCACTGGGTACCACACGGAGCGTGCAGGAGACAGCGCTAAAATTTAGCGCTCTCCCCTGCATCGTGCTGAAACCGCGATTCATATCTTCTGTGCAGCAGCGTTTGCTGCAGAGAAGATATGAATAATCCTTTTTTTTTAAGTTTATCGTGTATAAAATAAAGGTCCATGTCCCCACCCCCTGTGTGCCCCCCCCCCACGCTGTTCTGAAAGTACTCACCCAGCTCCCTCGTTGGCTGTCGCTGCTTCCTCTCCTGGCCGCACCTTCTACTGTATGCGGTCACGTTGGGCCGCTCATTTACAGTAATGAATATGCGGCTCCACCCCTATGGGAGGTGGAGCCGCATATTCATGACTGTAATTGGCGGCCCCAAGTGACCGCATACAGTAGAAGGTGCGGCCAGGAGAGGAAGCAGCGACAGCCAACAAGGGAGCTGGGTGAGTATTTTCAGAACAGTGGGGGGGGAGGGGCCAACAGGGTGTGGGGACATGGACCTTTATTTTATACATGAAAAACCACGAAAAAAATGGATTATTCATATCTTCTTTACAGCAAACGCTGCTGCACAGAAGATATGAATCGCGGCTTCAGCACCATGTGGGGGGGCAGCGCTTACTGGGGCGCTGTCTCCTGCACGGCACACGGACTGCACACGGACAACGTCCGTGTGCGGTACGTGTTTTACACGGACCCATTGACTTTAATGGGTCCGTGTAATACGTGCGCTCCCACGAACACTGACATGTCTCCGTGTTTGGCACACAGAGACATGGTCCGCAAAAAATCAATGACATCTGCACAGATGCATTAATTTTAATGCGTCTACGTGTGTCAGTGGCTCCAGTACGTGAGAAAACTGTCACCTCACGTACCGGAGCCACTGACATGTGAAACCGGCCTAAAGGTTCTAAAGCATAAATACAAACATATATACAAAATACAGCCATAATTAAGTCAAATTAAGAATGATAAAAGATTGATTATTAAAATGTCAGTATGTACTATAGAAAAGCCTCTTAATTACTGAGCTCAGATATTTTAGCCACACCAATTACAGATCAGAGGATAAAATCTAGCACACTGCCATGCATTCTTCATAGACAAACATTGGAAAGAGCATGGATTGTACTGAAGAGCTCAGTGGCTTTGATCATGAACTTTCAGTTTTTGGGCTCATACTCATCTGCAAGGAAAAATCAGATTACACTCTGACCAAAATTAATCTATGATTCCCTGCTCATCTGCGATGTTTTTCTTGGCTGAAATCAGACTGAGAAAAAATTGCAGCAGGCTGCGATTGTCCTCGTATTTTGTACAACACTTGCCAATGCAAGTCAATGGGTGTGATAAAAAAAAAATTGCACGGCACTCAGACCACGCGAGTGCCGTCTGATTTTTACACACTTTTGCCCCTGAAAACCCGACATTTCAGCAGCTGCATACAGTAAAATCACAGCATGATCCAACAAAATAGAGTAGATAGAATTGATATACAGTATATATACATAGAATAAATAGATATAAAGATGTCAGTGACATATATAATTATTACAGTGTTTGTGTAGCTTACTGTACATGTATTTTATTACTGAATAAATTATTTTCTGAAATAAATGGCTTAGGGTCCCCCAAAATTTTATTAACCAGCAGAGGGAAAGTGGACAGCTGGGGACAGATGTTTATAACATGGAAAAGACGTAATACCCATGGAGCTTTCCATGCTATTAATGTCAGCTGACATTTTTTTCAGAAAATAATTTATTTATTAATAAAATACATGTACAGTTAGCTACACAGGCAAAGCACTGATTATATTTCTCAATCACATATTATATCTATTTGTATCTACTGTATGTCTAATCTACACTGTTCAAAAAAATAAAGGGAACACTTAAACAACAGAATATAACTCCAAGTAAATCAAATTTCTGTGAAATCAAACAGTCCATTTAGGAAGCAACTCTGTTTGACAATCAATTTCACATGCTGTTGTGCAAATGGAATAGACAACAGATGGAAATTATTGGCAATTATCAAGACACACTCAATAATGGAGTGGTTCTGCAGGTGGGGACCACAGACCACATCTCAGTACCAATGCTTTCTGGCTGACGTTTTGGTCACTTTTGAATGTTGGTTGTGCTTTCACACTTGTGGTAGCATGAGAAAGACTCTACAACCCACACAAGTGGCTCAGGTAGTGCAGATCATCCAGGATGGCACATCAATGCGAGCTGTGGCCATGAGCGCACTGGAGACACTACCAGGAGACAGGCAATTACACCAGGATACATGGAGGGGGCCGTAGGAGGGCAACAACCCAGCAGGACCGCTACCTCAGCCTTTATGCAAGGAGGAACAGGAGGAGCACTGCCAGAGTCCTGCAAAATGACTTCCAGAAGGCCACAAATGTGCATGTGTCTGCACAAACGGTTAGAAATCGACTCCATGAGGACAGTCTGAGTACCCGATGTCCACAGACGGGGGTTGTGCTCACAGCCCAACACCATGCAGGATGTTTGGCATTTGCCACAGAACACCAGGATTGGCAAATTCGCCACTGGCGCTCTGTGCTCTTTACAGATGAAAGCAGGTTCACACTGAGCACATGTGATAGATGTGACAGAGTCTGGAGACACTCTGGAGAGTTATCTGCTGCCTGCAACATCCTTCAGCATGACTTATTGGCAGTGGGTCAGTAATGGTTTAGGGTGGCATTTCTTTGGAGGGCCGCACAGCCCTCCATGTGCTCGCCAGAGGTAGCCTGTCTGCCATTAGGTACCGAGATGAGATCCTCAGACCCCTTGTGAGACCATATGCTGGAACAGTTGGCCTTGGGTTCCTCTTATGCAGGATAATGCCAGACCTCATGTGGCTGGAGTGTCTTAGCAGTTCCTGCAAGATGAAGGCATTAAATCTATGGACTGGCCCACCCGTCCCCAGACCTGAATACGATTGAACACATCTGGGATATCATGTCTCGCACCATCCACTAACGTCACGTTGCACCACAGACTGTCCAGGAGTTTGCGGATGCTTTAGTCCAGGTCTGGGAAGAGATCCCTCAGGAGACCATCTGTCGCCTCATCAAGAGCATGCCCAGGCATTGTAGGGAGGCCATACAGGCACGTGGAGGCCAAACACACTACTGAGCATCATTTCCTTGTCTTGAGGCATTACCACTGAAGTTGGATCAGCATGTAACATAATTTTCCACTTTGATTTTGAGCATCATTCCAACTCCAGACCTCCGTGGGATAATAGTTTGGATTTACGTTGATAATTTTTAGGTTTTATTGTTCTCAACACATTCCACTATGTAATGAATAAAGATTTGCAAATGCAATATTTCATTCAGTGATATCTAGGATGTGGGATTTTAGTGGTCCCTTTATTTTTTTGAGCAGTGTATATAAATATATATATATATATATATATAGCTATGTGTAAATGACAGAGAATTACTCTATGTAAAAGCTCATGTTAAAATCGCATTGCAATCTGATCACATTCGTATGTACATTGAATGTCATTCGCATGCTAGGTGCTAAAAATCAAATTGTGCTCTCAAGAAAATCGCATGACACTTGCATAACACTCATCCCACTTTTCTGGACCGATCTGCTTTTTTTATGGGGGTTGGTATGAGCCCTTTGAAATATAAAATCTGCTACATACAACCTGATAATTTGGAATGGATACTCACACAAAATGAAAAGTCAATGAGCAATAACATCTCAGCCATGATGTGTCAACTCCAGAAACATTTGGGACTGCCAAATTCTAAATCCAGTTGTCAATAAAAGTAGAATATATATATATATATATATATTTTTTTTTTTTTTTCACCACTGAATTTCAAACTAGAAATTCCTTATAGAAGTTACATCAACACAAAAAGTTTACATTGCATAGAAGCCCCGGATCACAATGTGCAATGATGAACATTAGATGGAGAAATATAATTGGACTCTGAAGCAGTGCAAACTTTCCTAAAATTAGGAATAATATTTCACTGCCAGCTAGCCTAATGGATGAATTTGGTTGTTTCAGATTTTCCAAAGAAGCTACCCACTTGAATGCATAGTGTCTACAAAGACAGTTAATGACAATGCACATCTTACAAAGACATTTTAAAGAATTTGCTGCTCCCATCTGTGTAGTTACAGTTTGAGCCCTTTCCAGAATGGTAATGCCTCTGCCCATAAAAGTCTATAACTGTGTTTTGATAAATTGAGTTGAGTAACTAGAGATAAATGCACACAGAACTGACTTCAACACCATCCAAAATACCCCTGACCTATTGTCTCGTTCCCCATAATCCTGTAGAATGTCAGCCCACAAGGGCAGGGTCCTCTTTAGTGTTGAGCCACCTCCCTAGTGTTTGGGTTCAGTTCGGTTCGTCGAACAGGGACGTGTTCGACGAAATGTTTGTCGAACGTTCGACAAACACCATCGAACCCCATTGAAACCAATGGCAGGCAGACACAAACACATACAAACACATGGAAAACACAAAGAAACACCTTAAAAGGTGTCCAAAAGCTGACAAACTGCTCAGAAGACACAACAAACACATGGAAAAGTCACAACTACATATAGTCATGCAAAAAGAAAAGAGGTGGAGGAGTAAAAGGAGGAGGAGACACAGATATAGGCATGTCATGCCCTTCTAAAATCAAGAAAGGCTGGAGTAAAAATCTAAACTCACTCTACCAACACTCAGACATCTTGACAAAAAAAATAAAAAAATAAATATCTTTAGGTAGAATAGCGGCGGGTCCATTCAGAACACTTTCCTTAGAAGACGTTATTATTATTATTATTATTATTATTATTACTTATTGTTATAGTGCCATTTATTCCACGGCACTTTATATGTGAGGAGGGGTATACATAATAAAAACAAGTGCAATAATCTTAAACAATACAAGTCATAACTGGTACAGGGGGAGTGAGGACCCTGCCCGCGAAGGCTCACAATCTACAAGGGATGGGTGAGAATACAGTAGGTGAAAATAGAGCTAGTCATGCAGCGGTTTGGTCGATCGGTGGTTACTGCAGGTTGTAGGCTTGTCGGAAGAGGTGGGTCTTCAGGTTCTTTTTGAAGGTTTCGATGGTAGGCGAGAGTCTGATGTGTTGTGGTAGAGGGTTCCAGAGTAGGGGTGATAAGCGAGAGAAATCTTGTATACGATTGTGGGAAGAGGAGATAAGAGGGGAGTAGAGAAGGAGATCTTGTGAGGATCAGAGGTTGCGTGTAGGTAAGTATCGGGAGACAAGGTCACAGATGTATGGAGGAGACAGGTTGTGGATGGCTTTGTACATCATGGTTAGGGTTTTGTAGTGGAGTCTCTGGGCAATGGGGAGCCAGTGAAGGGATTTACACAGGGGAGAGGCCAGGAAATAGCAGGGGGACAGGTGGATTAGTCGGGCAGCAGAGTTTAGGGGTGTGAGAGTGTTAGAGGGGAGGACACAGAGCAGGAGGTTGCCGTAGTCAAGGCGAGAGATGATATTCAGACTAATCCACCATTTGTCATATCCAAGGGGCAGGTCAGTAAATGACAATATCGACACGGAACCAAGTACAGTACTATGTACTGTACCTCCTTTGACGAGGCAATCAGGCGGGTCAAGAAGTTGGTAAGGGGCTCACTAATGGCCAAAACAGACATTGAGGGGGCCTTCCGTTTACTACCTGTGCCTCCGAATAGTGTCCTCCCATTGGGCTGCTTCTGTGAAGGAGCATACTACATAGATCGCTGTTTGCCTATGGGGTGCTCCATATCCTGCTCACTAATTGAGGCACTTAGTTGCTTCCTCGATTGTGTTGTCATGGACGTTTGTAAGGTGGCACATATTATCCATTACCTCAACGACTTCTTATGCCTGGGCCCAAAAGATTCGCCACAGTGTGAAAACACCCGGTAGTCCACCTGTGAGAAGGACAGAGCTGGAGGGAGAGTGGACACCCCAGAGCCGAGGGGTTAGATAGAGAAAGAAAGAAGGCAGTGTAGCTTGCTTCATTGGTGGGGTACTCTGCTGAGTAGCAGAAATTGCTACTAGGTCCAAAAGGATTTCCTGGGCCAAATGCCGTTAAAAAATAGTACTTAGGTAAACAGGCAGTGTAGCTTGCTTCATGGGTGGGGTACGCTGCTGGGAAGAAAAATTCTACTAGGCCCAAAAGGATTTCCTGGGCCAGATGCCATTAAAAAATAGTACTTAGGTAAACAGGCAGTGTAGCTTGCTTCATGGGTGGGGTACTGTGCTGAGTAGCACAAAATGCTATTAGGTCCAAAACGATTTCCTGGGCTAGATGCAGTTAAAAATTAGTAATTAGATCAACAGGCGGTGTAGCTTGCTTCATGGGTGGGGTACGCTGCTGAGTAGCACTAAATTCTACTAGGTCCAAAAGGAGTTCCTGGGCTAGATGCCGTTACAAAATGGTATTTAGGTAAACAGGCAGTGTAGCTTGCTTCATGGGTGGAGTACGCTGCTGAGTTGCACCAAATTCTACTAGGCCAAAAAGGATTTCCTGGGCTAGATGCCGTAAAAAAATAGTAGTTAGGTAAACAGGCAGTGTAGCTTGCTTCATGGGTGGGGTACGCTGCTGAGTAACACCAAATTCTACTAGGCCCAAAAGGATTTCCAGGGCTAGATGCCATTACAAAATAGTAGTTTGGTAAACAGGCGGTGTAGCTTGCTTCATGGGTTGGGTACGCTGCTGAGTAGCACCAAATTCTACTAGGCCCAAAAGGATTTCCTGGGCCACATGCCATTAAAAATAGTACTTAGGTAAACAGGCAGTGGGTGGCTGGGCTACTCTGCTGACTAGCAGACACTGAAGCTTTGGAGCAGACCTCTGAATCCCAGGCCATAGTATGAGTAAACAACTCTGCAGATGACCCCACCAACCTGGAATTGATGATGGCAACGTCATGTAAAACTCAGCAAGGGGACTAAATGAAAGAGTCTCAATTTTTTCCAAAAATTCAGCCACAGACACCACTTAAGTGGCATCAATTTCGCCAGAGTTTTTTAAAACGGTTGGTGAGGTGATTTTCAAAAATCATCAAGCTTTTAGTCTCCCCAAGATGGCACAGGGGTAGAAAAGTCCTTGCGGATCAAGGATTTGTTCATCTTGATGAACGTTAGTCTGTCTACATTGTCACTGGACAGCCGCGTGCGCTTATCTGTCAGCACACCACCAGCAGAGCTGAAAACACGTTCAGAGAGAATGCTGGCTGCAGGGCACGACAAGATCTCCAAGGCGTGAGTGGCGAGCTCAGGCCATTTTTCAAGATTGGAAGCCTAAAATGAGCAAGGGTCCAGTTCCACAGTCATGGCATCGATGTTAACTTGGAGATACTCTTGTACCATCCTCTCTAGGCATTGGCTGTGCGTCAGACTTCTTGTCTCCTGTAGCCTTGCAAAGGATGGTCTAAAAAAATCTTGAAACAATTGGAAAAAATTGCTGTTACCACTAGATACGATGTTACTGTTATGGTTTGAGTGATGACTTGATAGTCCCACGGTTGGCAAGTTAGAACTCAAAGCTTCACTACGTGCACCACTGGTGTTTTGTGGAAAAGCAGATGTTAGATTCTGTAACAGTCTCTGCTGATACTCCTGCATGCATGAATCCATTTCAATGGCAGGAATTATTTCACCAAATTTGCTTTTGTACCGGGGATCTAAGAGTGTGGCAACCCAGTAGTCGGCATTACTTCGAATTCTGACAATCCGAGGGTCATGTTGCAGGTAGTGCAGCAAGAAGGCACTCATGTGTCTTGCGCATCCAGGAGGACCAAGTCCTTGTCTTGGTGGTGGCGAGGTGAGAATCATGCTTCCTTCGTCTGCTCTCTCTCCCCAACCTCGCACAACAGAAATTTGATCAACGTCTCCCTCATCTGATGAGTCTTCCATGCCCAGCGCCAGTTCATCCACCACTTCTTCCTCGCCTCCTGCACCTTCTTCAACAGTTTGGCTGCTACCATGCGCCCTCGCTAATCCCTCTCTCCCAGCCTCCAATGCCAGCCGCCTTGGTGCTGCCAACCTTCTTGACCTTGGAGATATGATCCCTTCCGCATACGACTCCTCCTGTTCTTCCTCCTCCTCCTCTTGTTCCACCACCTGACTCCGAACACTGTGTAAGGTGTGCTCCAGCATGAAAATCACCGGAATGGTCATGCTGATAATGGCATCGTCAGCACTAAACATCTTCGTTGCTATTTCAAAACTGTGCAGAAGGGTGCATAGGTCCCTGATCTGAGACCACTCCTGCAGCGTGATTTGCCCCACCTCTTGATCTCGTTGGCCCAGGCTATACGTCATAACGTATTGTACCAGGGCTCGTCGGTGCTGCCACAGTCGCTGCAACATGTGCAGAGTTGAATTCCACCATGTGGGCACACCGCATTTCAGCCGGTGAACTGGCAGGCCCAACGACTTCTGTAGAGATGCAAGTCGTCGAGCTGCGGGATGCGAACGGCGGAAGTGAGCACACAGTGACCATACTCTCTGCAGAAGCCAATCTAGTCTGGGATAGTGGGATAAAAATTACTGGACAACCAGGTTCAAAACGAGAGCCATACAAGGCACGTGTGTGACATTGCCCCAGTGAAGGGCCGCACCCAAGTTTGCAGCATTGTCGCACACAGCCTTACCTGGCTGCAGGTTGAGTGGAGACAACCATTGATGGAACTCGGTCTCCAGAGCTGACCACAACTCCTCAGCTGTGTGACTCACATTTCCCAGACATTTCAATGTAAACACTGCCTGATGCCATTGAGCCCTGTTGACAGCATAGTCAGGAGGTGTGCAGGATTCCTTCTGCGCAGTTACAACGTGCGTGGCATTACCAGACCTGGTGCAGGTGGAGGACCGAGAGGAGGTTGAGGAGGCAGAAGCAGTGGAGGAACTTCTAGATACAGAGGATCGATGAGCAACTCATGGGGACGGCAAGACTTGGACAGCAGCCCCTTCTCCTGATGTCGCCGTAGTTACCCAGTGCCCAGTCACCGACATGTAACGCCCCCGTCCATGTCTACTCGTCCAAGTGTCTGTGGTGAAATGCACCCTGTCACACACAGAGTTTCTCAAGGAAGCATTGATGTTGTGTGTGACATGCTGGTGTAGTGCAGGCACAGCTTTCTTTGAGAAGTAGTGGCGACTGGGCATCTGGTACTGGGGCACTGCGACGGACATAAGGTCTCAAAAATCCTCTGTGTCCACCAGGCAGAAAGGCAGCATTTCTGTAGCCAACAGCTTGCAGATGGATAAAATCAACCTCTTAGCTTTGTCATGGCTAGGAGGAAATGGTCTTTTACTTGTCCACATCTGAGGGACTGAGGGCTGGCTGCCGTGCTTAGACGGAGTTGAGTAGGGTTTCCCTGGCAAACTGCTGGTCTGTGAGGAAGGTGCAGGCGGAGATGTTATATTGCCTTGGTGTCGATGTCGGAGAGCGCTCTACACCAGCAGGTGTTTCCACTTACAAATGTCCTGACGACCTGCCAATCACACTGGCTGTTGCAGGTAAAGAGGTGGAAGGTCTGCATCCAAAGCTATGTGTGACTGCTGCCCCCACAGTCACAGAAGATGAAGAGGATGGGGATGCACTTGATGGGGCAGACGGTGGTTGACCCGGCCCACTAGGCCACATTGTAGCACAGTGAGCTTCCCACTGCAACTTATGCCTCATATCCATGTGATGGTTCATGCATGAAGTACTCAAGCTAGTGATTTTTTGGCCTCTACTGCGATTTTGTTGACAAATCTTACAGACAACATGAGTTGGGTCATTCTTTACGATGTAAAAAAATGCCCAGGCTATGCAAGGCTTAGGGCCGTGCGACCTGAAGAGCCACCATGACTTCTGGTCTGAGGCACAGTTGGGGTTGAGGATGCAGTTGTTGACGTGCTTCCAGTACTCCATCTCTGTCCAGGAAGGCGCACCATTACCTCGTCATCAGACTCGTCTCTAGCATCCTCCTCCACCTCCTCTGCTGACCTCATGGACTGGCAGACAGGGGGTTGACAGTAAGTGGGGTCTACAACCTCGTCATCATCATCCTGTGTGTTCTCACACCCGTTGTCCTCAGAGCCAACCTCTTCCTGCCCCGACCGAAAAGTCAAGTTTTCGTTCCAATCAGGTATCTCAGTCTCATCATCATCTTCCTCATTGTCTCCACCAACAGGAGTTACAGTTTGGGAATGAGGGTCTACATTATGCTCAGACCCTTCTTCATCTGGGCCTGGATCCGACTCACAAAGATTCTGGGCATCAGTGCTGATTAGGGTTGAGCGAAACGGGTTGGCCATTTTCAGAAGTCGCCGACCTTTGGCAAAGTTGGGTTTCATGAAACCCGACCCGATCCCTGTGTGGGGTCGGCCATGAGGTCGGCGATCTTCGCGCAAAAGTCGCGTTTCATTCCGATACCGCAAGTATCGGATATCGGCCGATATTTGCGGTATCGGAATCCATATTTATGTGTAAAATAAAGAATTTAAAAAAAAAATAGGGATATACTCACTCTCAGACGTGCCCTGGTACTAACCACTGTAACTGGCAGCTTCCATTCCTAAGAATGCGCGATTGAAGGACCTTCGATGACGTCGCGGCTTGTGATTGGTCGCGTGAGCGGTCACATGAGCGGTCACGCGACCAATCACAAGCCGCGACATCATCGAAGGTCCTTCACGTGCTCATTCTTAGGAAGGAAGGCTGCCGGTTAGTACCAGGGAGGTTCAGAGGGTTAGTATATCCCTATTTTTTATTTTTATTCTTTATTTTACACATAAATATGGATCCCAGGGCCTGGAGGAGAGTTTCCTCTCCATCAGACCCTGGGAACCATTAGTATCCCATTGCACTGCATTGGGTTTCGTGTTTCGGCCGACCCCAACCCCAACTTTTTAATAGGATCGGACGATTTCACTCAACCCGACTTTTGAGAAAGTCGGGTTTCGTGAAACCCGACCCGACCCGACCCTAAAAAAACAAAAGTCACTCAACCCTAGTGCTGATCATTTCCTCATCTGGATTCACAGAAGCTCTGGAGCAGACCTCTGATTCCCAGGATATAGTTTGCATAAAGAACTTTACAGACTCAACCATGTGTGTTAACCCATGCTCAGACGGGCAGCTGTAAACTTGGGAGCTGTGAGGAAGCAAGTGCGATTGGGGTGACAACTCTGAGGACTGGAGAAGTTGTGATGTTGAAGTTGACATGGAGGAGAGCCCACTTGAACGAGCACTTGACATCTGTTCAAGCACCTGCTGTTTTTGTGCGTCATCTGGAATTTTTGGCGATGCTTGTAGTGATTGTCGTAAGAAAGGGATCATATCAGATTGTCCACGAAAAGAAGCAGACATCTTACTTTGGCTGGAAGAGGGTCTTTCTTCTGCAGATGTTATTGCTGCTTTACCACCTACCCCACAGACACAACCTTTTTTTCCCTTTCCAACATGCCTATTCTCCTTTCCACCAGCAGCAGGCCTTTTGCCACTAATTTTAGTGCTTACCTAAATGGCAACTTTGTATCTGTAGTTGTTGGCACAACAACCGATGGATGAAAACCGAGCAGAACTGAGTGGCCAAACTGTGGTACTAGGCCCAAAACTATCAACTGGATTAGATGCAGTGAAAATTGAGATACACAAGTGCCATAGTTTATTTCACAGGCGGGCTACTCTGCTGACGTGCAGACACTGCTCCTAGGCCCGAAACTATTAACTGGATTAGATGCAGTGAAAATTCAGATACACAGGCGGTAGAGTTTGTTTCACAGGCGGGCTACTCTGCTGACGTGCATACACTGTTCCTAGGCCCAAAACTATCAACTAGATTAGATGCAATGAAAATTGAGATACATAGGCGGTATAGTTTGTTTCACAGGCGGGCTACTCTGCTGACGTGCAGACACTGCTCCTAGGCCCAAAACAAATAACTGGATAGAGTGTAAGTAGCTTCACAGGTGGGCTACTCTGCTGACGTGCAGACACTGCTCCTAGGCCCAAAACAAATAACTGGATTAGTTGCAGTGAAAATAGAGATACACAGGCGGTGTAGTTAGTTTCACAGGCGGGCTACACTGCTAATGTGCAGACACTGCTCCTAGGCCCAAAACTATCAACTGGATTAGATGCAGTGAAAATTGAGATACACAGGCGGTATAGTTTGTTTCACAGGCGGGCTACTCTGTTGATGTGCAGACACTGCTCCTAGGCCCTAAACTATTAACTGGATTAGATGCAGTGAAAATAGAGATACACAGGCAGTGTAAGTAGCTTCACAGGTGGGCTACTCTGCTGACATGCAGACACTGCTCCTAGGCCCTAGACTATTAACTGCATTAGTTGCAGTGAAAATAGAGATACACAGGCGGTGTAGTTAGTCTCACAGGCGGGCTACACTGCTAACGTGCAGACACTGCTCCTAGGCCCTAAACTATTAACTGGATTAGATGCAGTGAAAATAGAGATACACAGGCAGTGTAGGTAGCTTCACAGGCGGGCTACTCTGCTGACGTGCAGACACTGCTCCTAGGCCCAAAACAAATAACTGGATTAGATGCAGTGAAAATTGAGAAACACAGGCGGTATAGTTTGTTTCACAGGCGGGCTGCTCTGCTGACGTGCAGACTCTGCTCCTAGGCCCTAAACTATTAATTGGATTAGATGCAGTGAAAATAGAGATACACAGGCGGTGTAGTTTGTTTCACAGGCGGGCTACTCTGCTGATGTACAGACACTGTGTAATAATATTATGCTAATGTTCTATGGAGACCAATGACGTGAGTCAGAATGACGACAAACACGGTATATCACAGTTCAAGATATATATATGTATATTGTAGGAAGATGAACTTCAGATAACTGATGCAAATTGCAGCTTTACAGATAAGCAAGTAAACAGTCTCAAGAATATGCAGATATTAGAAGTACAGACCGAGGGTGCAAGTACAAGTCCAACAATGCAGTATCCAGAGGTCAGAGTCCAGGCTGGCTCCTAGCAGAGGGGCAGAACGTAGCAGAGGTGGGTGCAGAGCAGGTGAAGAGTAACAGAGTCTTTCCGGTGGTAGGTAGATCCAGAAGCAAGCGGGGTATCCTGAGGAGTAGAAGAACAAGCAGGTTGCATGTCCTTGAGCTTGGCAGCAAGTGAGATACAAGATACACAAGCAAGGTATAGTGTGTAGAGTTCCTTTATATATGCAGCAGACAGGAAACAAGGAGTATCAGACAGGAAACAAGATGGCCCCCATGAAGCCAGCCACTCCATCTTGGGTAAGGGCAGAATCCAACAGAACTAAGGGCAAGAACAGACAAAAACAGGTATGCAGTCTCAGTCCTTACACACTGCTCCTAGGGCCAAAACTATCAACTGGATTAGATGCAGGAAAAATTGAGATACACAGGCGGTATAGTTTGTTTCACAGGCGGGCTACTCTGCTGATGTGCAGACACTGCTCCTAGGCCCAAAACTATTAACTGCATTAGATGCAGTGAAAATAGAGATACACAGTCGGTGTAGTTAGTTTCACAGGCGGGCTACTCTGCTGACATGCAGACACTGCTCCTAGGCCCAAAACTACCAACTGGATTAGATGCAGTGAAAATTGAGATACACAAGTGCCATAGTTTGTTTCACAGGAGGGCTACTCTGCTGACGTGCAGACACTGGTCCTAGGCCCTAAACTATTAACTGGATTAGATGCAGTGAAAATTGAGATACACAGGCGGTATAGTTATTTTCACCAGCGGACTACTCTGCTGACGTGCAGACACTGCTCCCAGGCCCTTAACTGTTAACTGGATTAGATGCAGTGAAAATAGAGATACACAGGCGGTGTAGTTAATTTCACAGGCGGGCTACTCTGCTGACGTGCAGACACTGCTCCTAGGCCCTAAACTATTAACTGGATTAATTGCAGTAAAAATTGAGATACACAGGCGGTGTAGCTAGCTTCACAGGCGGGCTACTCAGATGACTATCAGACAATGCTACTAGTCCAAAATAATTGGCTGAGATAGATTACACCAAATTCTGTGACAAACACTTGCACAGCACTGGCACAGACCTGCCTGGCAAACAGTGCTATGAACTGCTGTAACCTACCCTGAAACGGGCTGATATTACAACTAGTCCCGACTCCTCCCTACTCCCTAAACCTATCTCTCTGACAATTCACTCCAAAAAGCACTCTTAGTCTGTATAGCGCCCACAGCAGCAGCGGTGCCATCTAACACTAAGCTGCAGCAGTAAGGAAATGGTGTGATGGGCAAATGACTGGTTCTTATGTGACATACACAGCCAATGACACATGCCCTTGCTTGTGTGCATCACATGCACATTGCTGTGTGTGTGTGTGTGTGTGTGTGTGTGTGTGTGTACTGCTGATAGGCTGAGAGACTGCACCGCCCCACTGTAAATGCGGGAAAGGAAAAAAAATGGAGATCGGCGTTATTTCAACACAGATCTATTCCCCGCCCACTATACACTGAAGCAGTCTATTAACAATGATAAACAGTTTTAATGTGCGAATCAAGCTAAGCTTTTGGTGAACGAACAGTTATCGAACAGAAACTCGAACAGCCGAATTTTAAGCAAATTGTTCGGGTTCGTTGAATGACTCGAACACCGCCCCAAACTGCTCGAATTTGAAATTGGCGAACAGTTCAACTCGAACACCACTCATCTCTAGTCCTCTTCCAGACTGTACCAGTCTGTCATTGTTAGTTTGTTTACTACAAGTGATATTTGTATTTTGATATAACCCCTTCTCATGAACAGTACCATGGAATCAATGGTGCTATATAAATAAATAATAATAATAACTGCTATTCCCACATTGGTACCTGACCTTACAAAAGATCTTTGATTGAACATTTAGTTCCACAGACACACTACAACTTTTGGTAGAATTTTTTTTTTAGGAAGAATGCAGGTATAGCTCCATTATGGTGCACATAGTTTGGGAATGGGATATACAATATATTTTGTCATAACTCATAACATTTTCAGCATCTCTCTTGTCCACTGTATTGCAGATACTATGAATTTTAAGACAACTATCTTCTTGCATCGCCTTGTATTCTCCAGATAGAATAGTACCAATCTTATTATTGTGGGTCATGTGGCTTGAATGTAATCACTTGCCAAGTTTGACACTGGCTAAACACAGATTAACAGTAGCTACTGTAGCAATGCTGTAGCACACTGTGCAGTGGTGAGGCAGTGACCCAGTAAAGTTCAATGCAAAAGTCTCTTTAATGTACAACTCACAAAATCACAGAACACGATATCCTCCAGATCGCAACCGGCAACCATATCCTCTGGATTGCAGCCAATAAATATGCCAGTCCACCACCATGATTGGTTGCCGTGGGCGACTGCACCACCATGTTAATGTTCAACTCTCAGCAAAAGACAGTACACTACATCCTCCAGATCGCAACCAGCAACCATATCCTCCAGTTTGTAGCCGATAAACATGCCAGTCCACCTCCTGAGAACAGTTGCTGTGGGCTACTGCACCGCTGTATACGCTGTGGGTGCCAGGCCTTCCAGCTGCCTTGGCTTTTTGGCTCTTCTTGCCTGTGTTGCCTCACACAAGTTGGAGCTCTGCAGAGCCGACTGCTCCATACTCCTGCAAACACCAGACTGACACTGACTCTGACCCTGACACACCCAACCCTTTGCTTCATGGGCAACCTGTGGCCTTCAGCCCCTTAGAAACCCAGCCAGGAATGAAACTGACTGCAAAAAAGCCCAGAGCAGGTTTTCTTAAATCTGCCTTGGATTAATAGTTTGCCCAAGACTAACATTTACTTTGAATCTGCATTGCAATCACAGCTATGCCTCAATATGCATCTGTAAGCATCCTTGGGGGAACACTCAGTGACCCTCACATGCAATACCAGTCACTGCCTCACATACCCCCTCCTTCTGTTAAAATCTGTGGGGTTGAACACTTGTCACTCCACATGGGTGTGTGACAGGGCATCTGCATGATCAGAACCATCGGTTGACGCAAGCATCCCTCCACTTTGTGTTCTCCTCCATACTTTGCTATATGACCACCCACCTCCCAGTCCTCCATTGTAGAAGACGCACTCACTTTCCTGACTATCAGTAGATTTGGGCCAATTGTGGATGATCTTGACATTTTTTATTTGGGGTTCACTAACCATGCAGCTCATCCCATGACCTAAGTACCTACCTTCAGGCAATTGGTACCGTTTCCTCTGTACCCTTACCCGTGCCTTTGCCTCGGTGACTATTTTCCGCCGAAACACCGAGGTCCGCCTTGACAACCCCGGGCATACATCCATACCACATTGCACCCAAACCCAAGACTCATGTGACTGCTGATTTAGCGAGAGCTTTATTTATTTTAACCTGACTCCCGGCTGCATCCTTGGCCAGTGCCAAAGGGTTCCCCATGCATACGCCCCTAGTCGCCTCTGCAACCACACACTCCCGGCTCCTCCCGGCTTTCTTTTTATACATACATCTCTGTGTGGGACCCTGGAACTGGACTGTCCCACACTTACCAGGGAGCATTTCCGGCTCAGGGTTCGGTGGGGTATCTTTGTCCTCTCCTGTCAAAACCTCTTGTCGGGAACCTATCAGGGTTACACTCTGTTCCTAGGTTGGCGACCCCTATGGCAGGTATCGCTGACTTAGGTTCTTCGGGTTCTACACCCGGAACAACATTTACCTTGGGAGGGTGGACCCTTGTCTCCCACAGGGACCAGAACAGGGGCAAGTCTCTACCCAACGCAGTCCCATATGGAGGAGTCCTTACCACTCCCACCACATGCTTGATGTCTCCACATGGTTTGGAAACATTAACCTCTGCGGTCAGGTATTCTCGGAATGCCTCAAGGATACCCATCACCTCCACTTTGGGGTTGTCCCCGGCAACAAGGGACCCATGGACCAAAGTCACTCTGCTTCCTGAGTCCAGAAAAGCCTCATTTTGGTACTCATTCATAAGTACCTGGCACATTTGGGGCTCGCTGTCGGCAATACAGACTGGCTGGGCTTACATACACAAACAGCGAGCATATCCGCAGTCCATGGGTTCAAATAACTGGGGCAGTTGGCAGCCACAAGTCTGGGCTCTTTATTCGCTACAGCATGACTATACCTTAGAGACACTTTAGGGGAAATGGGACTTTTGACACCCTCACTTTGGGTTACCCCTTCATCACAGGCTCGGTCCTTGTTAGCCTCAAAAGTGGTTTGTGTTTTCCCATACTCCTGTACAAAGTCCTGAGTGGCTGTATACCGCTCAATACAACTTATCAGCTGGTCCAGAGTCACCAGGTCCTCATGCCCCACCCAACGCTGCATGGCGGCTGGAAGAGCCCTCACCAGCCGGTAGACCACCACCCTCTCCACCATCTGGGCCAGGGTCAAAGTCTCAGGCTGGAGTCATTCCTCCACCAACTGCAATAAGTCAGACACCTGAGACCTGGCGGGACGAGTCTCTGTAAAGGACCACTGGTACACCCTCTGATAGCCCCTTACCTTAGGAGTCTCCTCTTTACACTGCTGTTCACCCCTCCCCTTAGGGGTCTACGCTTTACACCGCTGATCGCCCCTCACCTTAGGGGTCTCCTCTTTACACTGCTAATCACCCTTCACCTTAGGGGTCTCCTCTTTACACCGATGATGATTTGTTAGCTGCCACTGCAACTGCAGCACCTCTTGCTGCTGCTGCAGCAACTGCGGCGCCTCTTGTTGCTGTTGCTGGAACTGCAGCTCCTGCTGCTGCCACTGCATTTCCTGCTGCTGCTGAATGAGGACCACCTGTTTCAAAAGCTACTCCATTTTTCCTGCAGTTTTGAGCTGTATCGATGCCAGCTTGCTCAATGCTATACAACACACTTTGGAGTATGCCTCAGTTCACACTGCCCGCATTCTTTCCAACATATGTCAATTCACAAAAACACAGCACACAATATTTTCCGGATCACAGCCAGAAACCATATCCTCCAGTTTGCAGCTGATAAACAGGCCAGTCCACCTCCTGAGACCAGTTGCCATGGGCAATGGCAATGCTGTGTATGCTGTGGGTGCCAGGCCTTCCAGCTGCCTTGGTTGATTGGCTCCGCTTGCCTGTGTTGCCTCTCACAGGTGGAGCTTCAGCCCCATGGAAAACGCGGCCAGGAATGAAACGGACTGCATCACAACCCCGTGTAGTCCTTAAATCTGCCTTGAACAAATAGTTTGCTCAAGACTAACAGTTTTGTTCCGCATTACAATCACAGCTACGCCTGTGAAGGCAATGCACTCCCATGGCCTCAATACACCTTTGTGCGCATCCTGGGGGAAACACACAGTGACACTCACATGCAAAACCAATCACTGCCTCACACTACTTAGTATACAATGGGAGTGGCAGCAGAGTACTCAGGAATTGGGTGACCTCAGAATGTGAGTAAAAAGCAGCTTTCATATCAAAAACTAGGAAAAGCCAGTAAGCAGAGTCCAGTAATGAGGTGAAGTAATGCACAGCCAAACAATGGCAGACCTTTGATGACCTTTCCACACTGAAAAAGCACATAGAAAAAACATACCTTTTACCATTAAAAATAATAAGCAACCTTTTTTTACAAAGTATTTTAGAGAATTTGTGGTTGGGAATTGTTCTGGTTTCAAACTCAACAACGAAAAAATATTTAATTAACTCAAGGTTTTTTTAGCACCTGTTTTGTGTGTTTTTTAAACACAGTTCTGTATTTTTTTTCTGCCTTATTTAATTCTGTGATTAAACTTTAAGAATATTTTCAAGAAAAAATGCCTTAAGAATTGATATGTTGCTACATTTTCACAGCAATAAAACAATGTGTGAAAACAGCTTAATGTGCACTATAAGCATGTATTTCCATTAAAAACAATAAGAAGCTTAGTCAAACAGTTTCAGAAATACTTATTGCTATGGATTTTAGAGCAAAATCCACTCCAAAATCTAAGTGAAAAATACTTTGTGTGATACTCATTTTTTCTAAACTACTCCAAATTCCTCATACAAAAACTCTTTGTGATCAAGTATTTGTGTGCAAAGGGAACAGAAACAACACAATCAAGGATATGGATCCTCAATAATTTAATTCTGGCATAAAAAGAGGTATGAGCACCATTTGCCTATCAACATCGCACAGTAGATGAGGGGGTTGCAAGAACAATTATGCTAGAATGGAAAGGAATTAGCCAAAGCACAACTGGGGCAGAGCTTAAAGGATATTTTGATTTATTAATAATACAAAACTGGTTAATCTAGCATAAGTGTTTAAGAAATTGATTTTTTCAGCATGTTAAAAAAAATAAAGATTTCAGAAGGAAGATAGATAGAGTTATGCAAACCAGTGGAAAGGAAGGTTTGACCTAACTTGAGTAAAAAGTTCTGTTTCGGTACTCAAACTTGACCCTTGGAACCGAATCCCATATGAGTCAATGCAAATAACCAGCCTTGGAAATGAGATGAGCTGGTCTTAGTATGCTGGGAAGTGGTCAATATCCATGGACCTTCCCAACCTATTAATATCAGCCCACAGCTGTCTGCTTTGCCTTTGCTGGTTATTAAAAATGGGGGGACCCTTTAAAAATGACAAGGGTGTCCCACCTATTTTTAACAACCAGGTAATACAAAGTAGTACAGTTGTGCTCAAATGTTTACATACCCCGGGCAGAATTCTTGCTTTCTTGGCCTGGCCTGGTCATGTTGTGCACCATCCAATCACAGCTATGCCATTACTTGACATAGCTTTGATGGGGCTGGAAGTGCTTGCCTGCCTTAAAGCTTGTTGATTGGCTGCACTGCAGCCTTTCAGCAAGCTTTATTAGTATGCCAAACCCAAACAGTAACATGGACGTACAGCAAGAAGTCTGTGTTCGGAGCACAATTGCGGACACTAGGTGTCAGGTGCAGACCCAAACTTTATAGTTTGGGTTCACTTATCCCTAAAGATGGAACAGCCCCAGTGAAAAACTGGAAAACTTATGAGAGAATAAAATCATAATTAGAACTTTAAATACATTTTACAATACAAACAGCTTACTATACATTATTAATGAATTGTATTGTAGACGTGATGAGACTAGATAAATTACAAGTCCAGCAAGAAAAGAAAAAAAAAATGTTGCACTGAACAATTTGAGAGTTTAGCAGTTTACTATTGATACCTGTAGACTACGAGATATTTTGATTACTTTTTTTTTAACCTCAAGGGTCTATGATTGAAGGAGTCACAGACATCAAAGAGAGTCTCAAAGACTATCATTTTAGATTATTAGTTATGTCTAATGCACATATATCAAACTCTGGGCCGTGGGCCAAACCTGATGTGCAATGTGAGTATATCTGGCCAGGATGCCGGGTGGGTCCCCTGAATATATTTGGCCAGCTATGTTGGCAGGCTTGCTGCCCAGCATGGTGCTTCCAACTACATTGGAGATGTCGATTTAGTTGAAAGCAGTAATGACACTCAGTCTCCCATCATTCCCCTCTGTGTCTGACATTTCAGTGCAGCATGCCTGACAATGTCATTATAACACACCTGATGTACTGAGATGTGCAGATAATCTGAAGACACCATGAAGGGAATGAGCAGTGGTGAGTAGGGTTGAGCGACCTTTACTTTTATAGGATCGGGTCGGGTTTCACGAAACCCGACTTTTTCAAAAGTCGGGTCGAGTGAAATCGGCCGATCCTATAAAAAAGTCGGGGTCGGGGTCGGCCGAAACTCGAAACCCAATGCAGTGCATTGGGTTTCCAATGGTTCCCAGGGTCTGAAGGAGCAGAAACTCTCCTTCAGGCCCTGGGATCCATATTTAAGTGTAAAATAAAAAATTAAAATAAAAAATATCGCCATACTTACCCTCTGACGCGCCCTGGTACTAACCAGGAACCTTCCTTGGAATCAGCCTTCCAGGACCTTCGGTGACGTTGCGGTGACGTCGCGGCTTGTGATTGGTCGCGCGAGCGGTCACATGGGCGGCCGCGCGACCAATCACAAGCCGCGACGTCACCGCGACGTTACCGCAAGGTCCTGGAAGGCTGATTCGAAGGAAGGAAGGTTCCCGGTTAGTACCAGGGCGTGTCAGAGGGTAAGTATGGCGATATTTTTTATTTTAATTCTTTATTTTACACTTAAATCTGAATTCCGATACCAATTCCCGATATCTTAAACATATCGAGAATCGGTATCGGAATTCCGATTCCAGATTCAGAAGATCGCCGACTTCATGGCCGACCCCACACAGGGGTCGGGTCGGGTTTCATGAAACCCGACTTTGCCAAAAGTCGGCGACTTCTGAAAATTGCCGACCCGTTTCGCTCAACCCTAGTGGTGAGTATTAGTGATGAGTAAATTGTGAAATATTCGGATTCGGGAAAATCATCACAAATAATTTCTAATATCCGTGTATTCGTGCTGAATAACGAATCCAATGCAAGTCAATGGGAACACCGAATATTTTTCAGCTGGACCCAACAAACAGGTCTGTGGGTATGAGAAAAAAGCTGTAAGTGGTGGGAAAGAGCTGAAACTAAATGGGAACAGCATGGGGAAGATGCCTGCATGTCTTTCTGACTCACATATGGTATCTGGGAATAATGTTGTCAGACTATTGCGCTGGTTTTACACATTTTTAAAAATACCTACCAAACCAAAATTTTTTTGAAAGGGAAAAATCCTAGGAAACATTTTTTCCTTCATATTTACATGTATAATGTTAAATAACAAAAAAATATACGTCCCCTTTAGCATATGTTCAAACAGACTGTTTTGTCTTTAGTTTTTCCTTTAACATTTGTGAGAACTCTCACTCCTACATTTGGAAGGACCCTTCCTCATGCCAAATACAGTAGTTAGCAAGATAGTGGAATACATATTCCCCATCCCTTTACAATGCCATTTCAAACATGCCAATTTGAATTTTGGGCTTTGCCCGCCACCACCACCCTGCTCCCCGTCATATCATTATGCGGTCCTCGCTTCAATTTTCAGAGGGCCACCAGGTGCTGTAAAACCTGCGTTTCGTAAGCTCCACAGATCATTTTTGCCACCGGATCCCAATTGTACAACTGTCATAGCGAGTGAAGCAGCTGTAAGGTAAACATAATACAGGAGTTGGAGAAGCTGTATGATCAATGTCAGTAAATTGGATTCTACCAGACACCAAAAGCATTAGAATTAAATTCTGAAAACAGTGAATACAAGTGAGGGCCTGTTTTGTGCTCAGTCTGTCAGGTTTGCAACCCATGTCAGAAACATGTATAAGCCTCATTTTACTTGGAAGCAGCCTCCTCAAGGGAAAGAGACAGGAGTGTCATTGACCAATCTGCACAAGCCTACCCACTACTTCTGGAAACTACCCAATCAGGCAGTATGTATCTTTTGCATGGTTTTGAGCAACAATGGAGTAATTACAGGATGTGTCCCAGAGAGTGTCGAGGTCTGTGGAGTGTATTACTCAGGTGACAGGCAGTGCTACAGATCTCATGTAAAGGCCTTAACATTGTAATTACCATGTTCCAATATGTGTAAAGTTGTGGCAATATGTGTAAATTTGTGGAATATGTCTGTGGAGCATATTAACGCAGTCTCCTAGACATAAAATGCTTAAAATGTACATAAACTGAACAATACCCCACCATCAATTTTTTGTAAGGACCCAAATTTAGAAAACGTAAGGTTAACGACAGTTTGGTAAAGAGATAGAAGTCAGTCTCATTTAGGAGCCTGGAAAAGTCAGCAATAGTCTTTGTCCAGCACTGTACAATGTAAAGTGCAAACAAATATGTACAGTGGGTACAGAAAGTATTCAGACCCCTTTACCTTTTTCACTCTTTGTTTCATTGCAGCCATTTGGTAAATTCAAAAATGTTCTTTTTTTCTCATTAATGTACACTCTGCCTCCCATCTTGACTGAAAAAAACAGAAATGTAGAAATTTCTGCAAATGTATTAAAAAAGAAAAATTGAAACATCACATGGTCATAAGAATTCAGACCATTTGCTCAGACACTCATAGTTAGGTCAAATTCTGTCCATTTCCTTGTGATCCTCCTTGAGAAGGTTCTACTCCTTCATTAGAGTCCAGCTGTGTTTAATTAAACTGATAGGACTTGATTTGGAAGGCACACACCTGTCTATATAAGACCTCACTGCTCACAGTGCATGTCAGACCAAATGAGAATCATGAGGTTGAAGGAATTGTACAAGGAGCACAGAGGCAAAACTGTGGCAAGGAACAGATCTGGCCAAGGTTACAAAATAATTTCTGCAGTACTCATGGTTCCTAACAGCACAGTGGTCTCCATAATCATTAAATGGAACAAATTTGCACAGGACGCTAGAAATAGACCCAGTCGCCTTCTGATCTGTAACACGGCCTTGACAGGCACCATCACATCCACATCCCTTAACATCATCCTTTCTCATCTTCTATGCGTTATGCTTATGAAACAACAAAATAATGGCTTTATTTTTCACACGTACCCTTACAAAGGTCTTGTATACAAATTCACTGCATCTAGCAATGTGTTGAAATTTTATAGACATTGCAGCTTGGATATATACAGCAACAGCAGGCTGATGTAAATTACTGGCAAATAGTCACGTTTGTGTTTCTCTGCAAGCTTTGCGCCAGTCGCACAAGTGCTAGATAAAAATGTGTTGTTTTTTAAACCAATGTTTTTTTAACAAACTTTGGATTTTTTTTCACTACTTAATTAAAAAAGAATCTACACATTTTTGGTGTCTATGAACTTGAAATGACCTGGAGAATCATAATTGCAGGTCAGTTTTAGCATTTGGTGAACATGGTAGAAAAAATCTAAAATACCGTTGTGGAATTGCATTTTTTTGCAATTTCACCGTAATTGGAATTTTTTTCCCGTTTTTGAGTACCTGATATGATAAAACCAATGGTGTTGTTCAAAAGTACAACTTGTCCCAGAAAAACAAGCCCTCACATGGCCATATTGACAGGAAAGTAAAAAAATTATGGCTCTGGGAAGAAAAGGAATGAAAAGCAGAAACGCAAAAACGAAAATCAGCTGCGGCGCAAAATGGTTAAACCAATAGAAAATTAAACTTTTTTTAAATAACCTTGCTGACACACTCCAAATGCGGAGCAATGAAGAATATTGTCGCTGCTAAATTATCATGTAAGATTATCTATCCGAATTGCGCCAGTTGCAAAACTGCTAGATAAAGATACGCTATTTTTTAAACCAATGGAAAATGATGATTTTTTTAGATCGCTTTACTAGCACTCTCCAAATGCAGAGTAATTTAGATTATTGCCGCTGCTAAATTGTCACATAAGATTATCTCTACCTGGATTGCTCCAGTCGCGCAACTGCTAGATAAAGATATGCTATTTTTAAACCAATAGGAAATTATGATTTTATTTTAGATCCCCTCTCTGACACACTCCAAATGTGGTGTAATGAAGAATATTGCTGTTGCTAAATTGTCACGTAAGATTATCTACCCAGATTGCGCCAGTCGCACAACTGCTAGATAAATATACGTTATTTTTTAAACCGAAATAAAATTAAGAAAATTATTAATTTTGTTAGACTGCCTTGCTGACACACTCCAAATATGGAGTAATGAAGATAATTGCTGCTGCTAAATTGTCACGTAAGATTACCTCTACCCAGATTGCCCCAGTTGCACAGCTGCTATATAAAGATACACTATTTTTTAAACAAATATATATTTTTTAGTTTTTTTTACATTGCCTTTATGAGATACACCAACAGCAGACTCTGGGAAATTAATGGTAAATAGTGACGTTTCCTCAGCTACAGAGGTTTTGCGCCAGTCTCCCAACTCGAAAACAAATATTAGGTATGTAATCAATAGATGGGAAATATTATTTAGCAATTAGATTTTAAAATGGATGTTACTATATGCTGGCACTGAGGAATTTTATTTTGTGGTAAAAAAATTATAGGCTGCTGCACAGGAATATTATCTAGCTCCCAAAAATAAGCTTTTGTATATGCTGTAACTATCTAATATTACTATTTCCCTCTACAAATAGCAGATCTTTATATTTTGGTAGTGGATGAAACCCTTCCTTTTTCACCTTAAAACCACAGTCTGTTTAAAAAAACTAACAACTGTACAACACAGTGGAAAATAACAGAGATCTGCAGCATGTATATGCAATGATGACACCCAGGTGTCTGCCTTTCACTCTCCCTCCTATTAAATCTCTCCCTACTAAATCCCCACCTAATAAACAACTAATGGATAATGGTCACTATAAGTTCTTCTCACTCTTCCTATGCTTCTTTCACTCTCCCTATGCTCAAACTACGCTCTTCCTATGTTGTTTATGGCTGCAATGTGCGCAAGTTGGTGCCAGCAGCCTTTAAATATCTCCTATGATGCTGTAAGGTAAGACAATCACAGTAATGCCACACCAAAGATGGCACCGGCATTACTGTGATTGGCAAGCCAGCCCAACATACCTAATTACTCGCCAAGTAACGAATAGCCTGAATACCGAACTATTCATGTGAGTAACGAATAGTGCCAAATGTATTCGCTCATCACTAGTGGGTATTTATTTATTTTTTAATGTGAGGCCATTATACTGTATGGAGCACTATGCGGGCCTATTATACTCTATGGAACACTATGTGAGCCCATTATACTGTACGGAGCACTATGTGGGGTGCATTATACTGTATGGAGCACTATGTTGGGCCATTATACTGTATGGATGGCAATTCAGGGCCTGTTATGCCTTTTGGAGGACTTTTTGTGGCGATTATGCTGTATGGAGGGTGGTGTGGTGATTACAGTTGGAGAATCATACTGTGATGGGATCACCATTTGTCAGAGTGATTGAGGGTTGGGGTACAGTAGGGTCATCATACCATGAATATGGAGGGGACTGTGGAAGAATTCACTGTGGGGCACTTATGTTTGTATCTTACTTTATTATCTATATTATTCAAGTTTTTTTATCTTATGCTATTACATATTTAAATTAGGCCATTATGCCATATGCTTTTTACTGCCATTACATAACATTATATTATTCCAATATTTTTTTTCCTAAAATATTTTAATTAACCCCTTTATGTTTATTTCCATATGAAAAAGTTCATTGTTATATATGAGGAAAAACTTCCTCAATTGTAGACATTTTTAAATAAATATCAAGGTTGGGCTGTGACTTTGTTCAAGCTTTTAAATTTGTCTCTTTGTGTATTTGATTGACATACCTGGTCTAACGCGTTAGGAGTTCATGGAAGTGAAATGTTTAATACACATAGTGAGGGGTTCAGTCGTAAACGTTGGGCATTACCTGAAAAGGATAAAATTACATTTGTGATTCTCAAGTATATAAGTTATCAAGCAGGAGTATTCATTGAAAATTATATGGCAATAAGCTAATCTGTGACATGCACATTTCCTCTATTCAGTGCTAAATCTTCGAGTGATATAGTCATCTAATTGTGAACAACATAAATGTACAATAAATGTACCCATATTGCACATATTTATGTAAGATTGTGAGCTACCACTTACCTCTAGAAATTCAATTTTACATTTACGTAATAGTAAGGGTAATATCTTTTTCTATTTCAGTGCAGCATACGACAGAGCACTCTTTTTATTTGATGTAGTATTTTTCTATAAAAAATCTTTTTAAATGCTGTCAGGGCTAGAGTAGAAAGCCTGTGAGATCTGTTTCCCTTGCACAGTGATTGATAGCTTTCAGTGCATACAAAATCATACATGAGCTGTCAATCGAAAAACTTTTTCTCTTTGAGTCACTTTAACTTGTATTTTCCACATGAGTCTTTTTCCATACATTAGTGCTATAGGCATGAGAATGCTAGCTAAATCTAAATTGGAGGAATCCCCGCCCCCCCCCAAAAAAAAAAAAAAAAAAAAAATTAAATTAAATATCTAGGGCCAGTTACAGGCAAACTCAGAATTATTGTATCTCTAAAATTAACTGGATAATAGTAATCATATGGAACACCAAGAAAATTCCTCTACATTTAATAAAAAGCTTCTCCTTGGGAAGTATATAGAACCAAGAAAGGAAAGAAACAGGAGCTATAGGCAGGATAATAAATCAATTACAGTACTTTATTAGATATGATAGTACAAAAATTTATTAGATATATAAAAATAAAAATAAAGAAGAGCAGATAAGAAGCAGTTGAAAAAAGGGGGAAAATTACAGGTCCTCCTGATGAAGTTGTGTGCTACAGTGAAACGCGTGTCGAGGTTCTATCCCGGGGCGGGGGAGATGCTGACATTTATTACACTACACTGATGGCAGGTGTTATACTTTGAATAATACTTATTGTATTTGCCATTGCTATTCTGCATATATGAGTCTCTTTCTCAGTAGCTGTTATGCTGATATTCATTGTTATATTATATGAATTCATATTTATTATCTGTAACTACTATATCCTGTGTCTCAATTATACCCTATTATATTTGCATCAGCACTTTCCATAGATCATTGGATTACTATGCCTGTCATATTTGAATATGCTCCTCTCCCTGTGTGTGTCTCTATTTAACATTTCATAATTGTTACAACTTGTTACTTGTTATTTTCTACACTAGATGGTGGCCCGATTCTAACGCATCGGGTATTCTAGAATATGTATGTCCACGTAGTATATTGCACAGCCCACGTAGTATATTGGCCAGCCACGTAGTATATTACCCAACCACGTAGTATATTGCCCAGCCACGTAGTATATTGGCCAGCCACGTAGTATACTGCCCAGCCACGTAGTATATTGGCCAGCCACGTAGTATACTGCCCAGCCACGTAGTATATTGGCCAGCCACGTAGTATATTGCCCAACCACATAGTATATTGCCCAGCTACATAGTATATTGCCCAGTCACATAGTATAATGCCCAGTAATGTAGTATATTGCCCAGCTATGTAGTATATTGGCCAGTCACTTAGTATATTGGCCAGTCACGTAGTATATTGCCCAGTCACGTAGTATATTGCCCAGTCACATAGTATATTGCCCAGTCACGTAGTATATTGCCCAGCGATGTAGTATATTGTCCAGCGACGTAGTATTCAGCACAGAACCACGTAGTATATTGCCCAGTCACGTAGTATATTGCCCAGTCACATAGTATATTGCCCAGTCACATAGTATATTGCCCAGCGACATAGTATATTGCCCAGCAACATAGTATTCAGCACAGAGCCACGTAGTATATTGCCCAGTCACGTAGTACATTGCCCAGCCAGGTAGTTTATTGCCCAGTCACGTAGTATATTGCCCAGTCACGTAGGTATATAACTCTGCCAAGGCAGTATTTAGCAGTGTGTGCACCATATCCCTGTAAAAAAAATAACTAAAATAAAAAATAGTTATATACTCACCCCTGGGATCCAGCGAAGCTGTGTGAAGCGGCCGCCATCTTCCATTCCCAAGATGCATTGCAAAATTACCCAGATGACTTAGCGGTCTCGCGTGACGGCTAAGTCTTCTGGGTAAGTTTGCAATGCATCTTTGGGAACGGAAGATGGCAGCCGGCGCGAGCGCATCGTCCGACGACGGAAGGTGAGAATAGCAGGTTTTTTTTATTATAATTTTTAACATTACATCTTTTTACTATTGATGCTGCATAGGCAGCATCAATAGTAAAAACTTGGTCACACAGGGTTAATAGCAGTGGATACGGAGTGCGTTACCCATGGCATAATGCGGTCCGTTACCGCTGGCATTAACCCTGTGTGAGCGGTGACTGGAGGGGATTATGGAGCGGGCACTGACTGCGGGGAGTATGGAGCGGGCGCCGGGGACACTGACTTCGGGGAGTATGGAGTGGGGAGTATGGATTGGGTGCCGGGGACACTGACTGCGGGGAGTATGGAGCGGAGCGCTGGGGACACTGACTGCGGGGAGTATGGAGCAGGCGCCGGGGACACTGACTGCGGAGAGCATGGATCGGGGAGTTTGGAGCGGAGCACCAGGGACACTGACTGCGGGGAGTATGGAGCGGGCACCGGGGACACTGACTGCGGGGAGTATGGAGCGGAGCGCTGGGGACACTGACTGCGGGGAGTATGGAGCGGGCGCCGGGGACACTGACTGCGGAGAGCATGGAGCGGGGAGTTTGGAGCGGAGCGCCAGAGACACTGACTGCGTGGAGTATGGAGCGGAGCGCCGGGGACACTGACTGCGGGGAGTATGGAGCGGGCGCCGGGGACACTGACTGCGGAGAGCATGGAGCGGGGAGTTTGGAGCGGAGCGCCGGGGACACTGACTGCGGGGAGTATGGAGCCCCGGGGACACTGACTGCGGGGAGTACGGAGCGGGCATTGGGGACACTGACTGCGGGGAGTATGGAGCGGGGAGTATGGAGCGGAGCGCCGGGGACACTGACTGCGGGGAGTATGGAGCGGGCGGCAGGCACTGTGACTGTAGGGGAGGAACGAATCAGACTGTGCCCATTGCTGATTGGTCACGGCAGCCATGACCAATCAGCGATGCGGGATTTCCGTTACGGAAGTTGATAACAGAAAGACGGAAGTACCCCTTAGACAATTATATATATAGATTTTTTCCACCTTCTTATTATCTGCTCTTCATTATTGTTATTTTTATATATCAATTTTGGAACTTTTGAACATTCCTTCCATCAATGATGACCATGTATACTAGGCCTGTACCTCTGTGGTGCATAGAGAGAGTGTTGGGAAGCCTGTGTAATTAAATAGTTGAGGCATTTAAAAGGCTGTTGGCTAAGCACTATGTGACTTGCACCCTATTGCAAGCTTCATCTATGTGCAAATCTTATACTGGTCAATTACCCCTCCACCAACTGGTTTGGTGAGAGTGGTTGCTTCATCAGGCCAGCGTTTTGGTTCAGTCTCCCCCCAAAAAAGTGAGATTCAAATTCTCACAAAGTGGATATACTGCAGTCCTGATAGTTTGTCGTATGTCAGCCAGTCACTTTCTGCCACTTAGATTGGGTTGTTATATACACTGGGCCTAAGTTTTGGTTCAGCCTCCCCCCAAAAAAGTGAGATTCAAATTCTCACAAAGTGGATATACTGCAGTGCTGTTAGTTTGTCGTATGTCAGCCAGCCACTTTCTGCCACTTACATTGTGTTGTTTTATGCACAGGGCCTGAGTTTTGGTTCAGTCTCCCAAAAAAATAGTGAGATTCAAAATCTCACAAAGTGGATATACAGCAGTCCTGTTAGTTTGTCGTATGTCAGCCAGCCACTTTCTGTCACTTACATTGCGCTGTTTTATGCACAGGGCCTGAGTTTTGGTTCAGTCTCCCCCCCAAAAAAGTGAGATTCAAATGATCCCAAAGTGGATATACTGCAGTCCTGTTAGTTTGTCGTATGTCAGCCAGCCACTTTCTGCCACTTAGATTGCGTTGTTATATAAACTGGGCCTGAGTTTTGGTTCAGTCTCCCCCCAAAAAAGTGAGATTCAAATTCTCACAAAGTGGATATACTGCAGTCCTGTTAGTTTGTCGTATGTCAGCCAGCCACTTTCTGCCACTTAGATTGCGTTATTATGCACACTGGGCCTGAGTTTTGGTTCAGTCTCCCCCCAAAAAAGTGAGATTCAAAATCTCACAAAGTGGATAAACTGCAGTCCTGTTAGTTTGTCATATGTCAGCCAGCCACTTTCTGCCACTTAGATTGCGTTGTTATATACACTGGGCCTGAGTTTTGGTTCAGTCTCCTCCAAAAAAAGTCAGATTCAAATTCTCAAAAAGTCCTGTTAGTTTGTCGTATGTCAGCATTGCGTTGTTTTATGCACAGGGCCTGAGTTTTGGTTCAGTCTCCCACAAAAATAGTGAGATTCAAAATCTCACAAAGTGGATATACTTCAGTCCTGTTAGTTTGTCGTTTGTCAGCCAGCCACTTTCTGTCACTTACATTGCGTTGTTTTATGCACAGGGACTGAGTTTTGGTTCAGTCTCCCCCCAAAAAAGTGAGATTCAAATTCTCACAAAGTGGATATACTGCAGTCCTGTTAGTTTGTCGTATGCCAGCCAGCCACTTTCTGCCACTTAGATTGCATTTTTATATACTCTGGGCCTAAGTTTTGGTTCAGTCTCCCCCAAAAAAGTGAGATTCAAATTCTCACAAAGTGGATATACTGCAGTCCTGTTAGTTTTTCGTATGTCAGTCAGCCACTTTCTGCCACTTATATTGTGTTGTTTTATACACTGTGCCTGAGTTTTGGTTCAGTCTCCCAAAAAAAAGGGAGATTTACATTCTCAACATTCTCAGTTTATATACACCTTCTACCTTGTTTTATAGTACCATATAACAGTTGTTATTTTGGTTATATTTTCCAAAAACTGAGGAAGTCTGGTGAAAGAGCCCGTGGGCGGTGGTTGCCAGCTGGTACTGATGGTGGTGGTGCATCTGGTGGTAGAAAAGCACAATAGCACCTAAGGCTGGAGGTGTTGAGCCAGTGTCATCGTCTGGCTACACAAGGCCTCGCAGGCTCCCTTATCTGGGAGTAGGAAAACAGCTTTTAAAGCTGGAGCAGCAGGAAAAAGTTTTGGCTTTCCTTGTTGACTCAGCTTCTAGCTCTTTCGCCTCCTCTTCAGAAAGTTCCAAATATAAAAGCAGCGAGTCGTCAGTGGATGCTCCTGGTCAGGAACAAGACGTTTCCATGTGTCCTTCACCCAAACCAATAGTGAATGATGCGTCAGGCGACACTACAGGTTACTTCACGGAGCTCTTCACACATACCGTGCCTGGGTTAGAAAGGGAAATTGTTAACTGCCCATTACAAGATGAATCGGACATGGAGTGCACTGATGTACAGCCACAGCTAGATTATTATGCTGTTCCATTGACTCAGATCACTACATTGCCCTCGCAATTTACTTCAGCTCCAATTTGCTTTATTTTACCAAGGGTAAAAGGAGAAAATGGACCCCAAACATTGTTGCACAATTTGTCCTGAGTACGCTGATACCCCATATGTGGGAGTAAACCACTGTTTGGGCGCATGGGAGAGCTCGGAAGGGAAGGAGCACCGTTTGACTTTTCAATGCAAAATTGACAGGAATTGAGATGGGACACCATGTTGCGTTTGGAGAGCCACTGATGTGCCTAAACATTGAAACCCCCCACAACTGACACCATTTTGGAAAGTAGACCCCCTAAGGAACTTATCTAGAGGGGTAGTGAGCACTTTGACCCACCAAGGGCTTCACAGAAGTTTATAATGCAGAGCCGTAAAAATAAAACAAACTTTTTTCCCACAAAAATTATTTTTTAGCCCCCAGTTTTGTATTTTCCCGAGGGTAACAGGAGAAATTCGACCCCAAAAGTTGTTGTCCCATTTGTCCTGAGTGCGCTGATACCCCATATGTGGGGGGAACCACTGTTTGGGCACATGGGAGGGATCGGAAGGGAAGGAGCGCCATTTGGAATGCAGACTTAGATGGAATGGTCTCCAGGCGTCACATTGTGTTTGCAGAGCTCCTAATGTACCTAAACAGTAGAAACCCCCCACAAGTGACACCATTTTGGAAAGTAGACCCCCTAAGGAACTCATCTAGATATGATGTGAGAGCTTTGAACCCCCAAGTGTTTCACTACAGTTTATAACGCAGAGCCGCGCAAATAAAAAATATTTTTTTTTCCACAAAAATTATTTTTTAGCCCCCAGATTTGTATTTTTCCAAGGGTAACAGGAGAAATTGGACCCTAAATATTGTTGTCCCATTTGTCCTGCGTACGCTGATACCTGACATGTGGGGGGGAACCACCGTTTGAGCGCATGGCAGAGCTCGGAAGGGAAGGAGCATCATTTGGATTGCAGACTTAGATGGATTGGTCTGCAGGCGTCACATTGCGTTTGCAGAGCACCATATGTACCTAAACAGTAGAAAACCCCCACAAGTGACCCCATATTGGAAACTAGACCCCCAAAGGAACTTATCTAGATGTGTTGTGAGAATGTTGAACCCCCAAGTGTTTCACTACAGTTTATATCGCAGAGCCATGAAAAATAAAAAATCCTTTTTTTTCGCACAAAAATTATTTTTTAGCCCCCAGTCTTGTATTTTCCCAAGGGTAACAGGAGAAATTGGACCCCAAAAGTTGTTGTCCAATTTGTCCTGAGTACGCTGATACCCCATATGTTGGGGTAAACCCCTGTTTGGGCACACGGGAGAGCTCGGAAGGGAAGGAGCACTGTTTTACATTTTCAATGCAGAATTGGCTGGAATTGAGATCGGACGCCATGTTGCGTTTGGAGAGCCCCTGATGTGCCTAAAGAGTGGAAACCCCCCAATTGTAACTGAAACCCTAATCCAAACACACCCCTAACCCTAATCCCAACGGTAACCCTAACCACACCTCTAACCCAGACACACCCCTAACCCTAATCCCAACCCTATTCCCAACCGTAAATGTAATCCAAACCCTAACCCTAACTTTAGCCCCAACCCTAACTGTAGCCTTAACCCTAGCCCCAACCCTAGCCCTAACCCTAGCCCCAACCCTAACCCTAGCCCTAACCCTATCCTAACCCTAGCCCTAACCCTATCCTAACCCTAGCCCTAACCCTAGCCCCAACCCGAACCCTAGCCCTAGCCCTAACCCTAGCCCTAACCCTTGCCCTAACCCTAGCCCTAACCCTAGCCCTAACCCTAGCCCTAACCCTAACCCTAGCCCTAGCCCTAACCCTAGCCCTAGCCCTAACCCTAGCCCTAATCCAAACCCTAGCCCTAACCCTAGCCCTAACCCTAGCCCTAACCCTAACCCTAATGGGAGAATGGAAATAAATACATTTTTTAAATTTTTTATTTTTTCCCTATTTAAGGGGGTGATAAAGGGGGGTTTGATTTACTTTTATAGCGGGTTATTTAGCAGATTTTTATGATTGGCAGCTATCACACACTAAACGACGCTTTTTATTGCAAAAAATATTTTTTGCGTTACCACATTTTGAGAGCTATAATTTTTCCATATTTTGGTCCACAGAGTCATGTGAGGTCTTGTTTTTTGCGGGATGAGTTGACGTTTTAATTGGTAACATTTTCGGGCATGTGACATTTCTTGATCGCTTTTTAATCTGATTTTTGTAAGGCAGAATGACCAAAAACCAGCTATTCATGAATTTCTTTTGGGGGAGGCGTTTATACCATTCCGCGTTTGGTAAAATAGATAAAACAGTTTTATTCTTCGCATCAGTACGATTACAGCGACACCTCATTTATATCATTTTTTTGTGATTTGGCGCTTTTATACGATAAAAACTATTTTATAGAAAAAATAATTATTTTTACATCGCTTTATTCTGAGGACTATAACTTTATTATTTTTTTGCCGATGATGCTGTGTGGCAGCTCATTTTTTGCGGGACAGGATGACGCTTTCAGCGATACCATGGTTATTTATATCTGTCTTTTTGATCACGCGTTATTGCACTTTTTGCTCGGTGGTATGATAATAAAGCGTTGTTTTTTGCCTCGTTTTTTTTTTCTTACGGTGTTTACTGAAGGGGTTAACTAGTGATAGGTGGGGTCGTTACGGACGTGGCAATACTAAATATGTGTACTTTTATTGTTTTTTTTATTTAGATAAAGAAATGAATTTATGGGAATAATATTTTTTTTTTCATTATTTAGGAATTTTTTTAAATTTTTTTTTACACGTGTGGAAATTTTTTTTTTAACATTTTTACTTGGTCCCAGGTGGGGACATCACAGATCGGTGATCTGACAGTTTGCACAGCACTCTGTCAGATCACTGATCTGACTTGCAGCACTGCAGACTTCACAGTGCCTGCTCTGAGCAGGCTCTGTGAAGCCACCTCCCTCCCTGCAGAACTCGGATGCCGCGGCCATCTTGGATCCGGGCCTGGAGCAGGGAGGGAGGTGAGCAAACCCTTGCAGCAACGCAATCACATCGCGTTGCTGCGGGGTTCTAAGGGAAGCCCGCAGGGAGCCCCCTCCCTGCGCGATGCTTCCCTGTAACGCCGTCACACCGCGATCATGTTTGATCGCGGTGTGCCGGGGGTTAATGTGCCGGGGGCAGTCCGTGATCGCTCCTGGCACATAGTGCCGGATGTCAGCTGCGATAGGCAGCTGACACCCGGCCGCGATCGGCCGCGCTCCCCCCGTGAGCGCGGCCAATCGCGCTGGACGTACTATTCCATCCTTAGGAAGTAGGGCCCACCCCACATGGATGGAATAGTACGTCCATTGGCAGAAAGGGGTTAAACATTCACAAAAAAGATTTCTCTCTTCATTGTCCAATGTTAGACCCATAAAACATCCTACTTGAACACAGCCATCTGTTACAGTTGCTTGCCTTTGAAATGTGAATCTTTTCTTGTCCCATCGTATCTTGTAAATGCAATGTATTTTTTATTCTTAAATCTTTTTTTGTGTTTTAGTTTTAGAATACCTGCTTTAATTGCCCAATTTATGGATCATACCATGAACAACCCATGACAATACATATGGCGGTTGCCACATTTTAATTTGTGTTCCTATGTGCAACTCAGCAGCAATTGTTATGTAAATTACGTTTCAGTATTATTAGAAAGTGGGTGTTAGGTGTCGAGTTCCCGCCACTGCACAGGGGGAATCTCGAACCATGTGTGCTGCAGTCTCCCATTCTCTTCCAGCCGCAGTGGAATCTGCTCAGCAGAGACGTCGGTCCCAGTGTCTGGCTCAGGCTGAAACTGTACAACTGGTTACTACTGCCCTTCCAGGCTCTGCCTTTGCAGCCAGCAGTGATCAGCAGCAAGCAGGTCTTTCTGGGACTAACTCCTGCTTTTCCCATACTGAGCAAGCCCACGGGATGACCTCCCATTGGAGGTCGGGGGTCACATGCTTAGGTCCTGTTGCGGCTCCAATTGGACCACTAGGAAGGTCCTTGTCTGCTGCAGCTATAAAAGGTTCGCATGGCCGCACGGCCATGTGCTAGTATTAACTTGTCATGAGCTTTGCTGCTTTTGTGGCCATGTTTGCTTGAGGTCAGGGTTGGCTGAAATAAGCCCCTAGAATACCGGCACCTCCGGTGAGGAGATTTGTGTGATTGAATTTAGGGCTGGCATATAGTTACTAGAATTCTGGCTCCACCAGAGAGGAGGTGTTTCTGTGCATTGCTGACTGCATGACCACTGTTTGCTCTTTGCCCAGTTAGGTAGCTGTGATCCTCTGTGAGGTTAACAAGGCACAGCGTTTACCTATCTTTAAGATTCTGAGAAGTAACAGAGTTCGCTTATACCGTGATATAGTGCCGCCAATTCTAGCAGCAGGTTACTCTTCTGCACGGAGGACCCCGGGTTGCAAATGCACCTATTATTACTTATATATAAACTCGGTGTGTTCCGCCAACCCTAACAGTGGGACAGCTGAAATTAAAAAACAAAGAAAGAATAATAATTAACAGAAAAAAAAAATATATATATATATATGTACTGCATATACAGTATATATATATATATATATTTATTTAAGGTTTTGCTGTTTAATAGTTGTATTTAACAATCATAGGAGCTACAACAACAAACAACAACAATGGATTGTTGAGGGGTGCCTTAAACTAAAATTTGCAAACTAATTATTCCGGTAAATTCAGATGTTTAGTTGCATAGGTCTATTTTGCCAAATCTGTTTAAATTGACAAATTAGAGACACAGATGCCATATTATGTTATGAAAAATTGTTGATGTATTATACTTTTGTCCTTTATGTGAACCTTGCCTAGCATTGCTGGAGTTGGTTTCATACTTTTCCTGGGGCAGTTTAGTGTGGTAAGAAAGTTTTTAATAAATTAAACCTCATACTTGTCAAAAAGTAATTTATTCCAAAATGGGCAACAGACGTGGTAGCGTGAATCTCGTAAAAACTCTATATAATGGAGAGAAATGTTGGAGCCGCCAGTAGCAGCTGGCAGTGCTGGCAGCAATTGTTCAGACAGCAGTAGCACCTAAAGCAGATAACAATTGATTAATTGAAAACTTTTGCCTCCAGGAAATGTGTCAGTGGGGAGGAATCAAAAGGCATACACAATCTCACCAGAATGATGTAGCCTCTGACAGCAACACCATCAGCTTGAGTCAGTGTTCTGCTCAGTCCACCTCCTCCACTGCTTTAGCACATGATGTTGTACAGTGTGGAATTTATATTTCATCAATGACACCTGTTTTTATTTTGCCCCTTAGTCCATTAACCTCTGCCCAATCTATCAATAAAAAAAGGATTAACCTGATCGCTAAACGGCGTAGTGAGAGAAAAGTCAAAACGCCAGAATTACTTTATTTGGTAGCTGCAACATTGCATTAAAGTTCACATAAAGGTGAAGGTCCTTCGCGGCGCGCAATGTATCCTTGGGAACGGAAGCCACCGCATGCATCGCGGAGAGGCGGGAGAACTCCGGGGGCCATCAGAAGGTAAGTATATCCATATTTTTTATTTTTATTCTTTTTTTACATGAATATGGATCCCAGGGCCTGAAGGAGAGTCTCCTCTCCTCCAGACACTGGAAACCATCCGGGACAGCTCCCTGCACATACCATATAAGATGACACCCGGTGTATGAAATGACCCCCGAAAAGTTAGGGGTCGTCCTATACGCCCAGTCATCTTAAACACCAAAAAATACGGTATATAATTTCTCAAACATTACAAGGCACGTGCTTTTAAATCTTTGTTAATACAAATCTAGAAAAAATGTCCTCCATTAATATGTTATACTGTACATTTTTTCCTGTTATATAAACCTTTTAGTATTATATTTCACTTTTGCTAATGTGCTATACTTTTAAATTGTATATTTATGTTTGATTGCACAAATCTCATACATAGTATTATGTCAAATCTGCCATATTACTGATGAGATTAATATTATATATCTACTGAATAAATTACTGCATCATATATAGCTATGCAATATTATTATAGGAAAATTGACAAAAAATGCTGCTCACACCCTGTGTCTCAAACAAATATTGGGAAAGAGTATTTTTTTCTCTTTTTTTGAATACATGCAATATGATCTAAAATCAGATGTTTCAACTCCCTGATGATCTTCATCACATAATTAATTGGACACCCACAAGTAGTGAGACAGACGACACAATTACAATTTTACAATTCACAAATTTGCAATTCTTGAAGGTTTCACAGGTCTAAGTACTGCTAAAGTGTTAAATTTTATAACAAATCTTACCTATTTCTACAGGTAAGAAATATATCTTGGTACCGTGTTAGCCAGTAGATAGAAAAATATTTAGAATTGAGAGTCCTCAGTGGTTGATACCTTTTAATGGCTAACTGAAAAGATGGTCACAAATTTCAAGCTTTCGAGACTACACAGGTCTCTTCATCAGGCAAAGACTAAAACAAATTCTGAAGAATCACATATTTATGCACAACATGGCATAGAAAAAAAAGGGAAAAACCATGGATAAAACAGGTGACATGAAGCAGAATTACCATGGGTGATAAACAGTTACGTCCATAAATATTGGGCCAATTCTTAGATAAGGATTGTTTTATTGTCCTGTGATTAGGGTCTCTGTTGTGATGACCCCACATGGTCTGAAGGGCAAGTTCCTTAGTTGATGTAAAAAGACATAAATCCATGCGACACATTCATTCCTGCAGTGTGAGTGTCAAAGGTCGTCATCAGTTTATATTCCCAGACTCTTCTGTCTCTCTGGGATTTGAAGCTACCTTTTAACACAAGTAATTTCATGTCCATAAGCTTGCAATTTGTTACCATCTTTTCATTTAGCCATTAAAAGGTATCAACCACTGAGGACTCTCAATTCTAAATATTTTTCTACCTCTTTCTAAACACTTCCTCCTGTACCTCAATTGCATTAACAGTTCTCCTTTCATTTGCCCAAGAAACATGCTTTTAGTCATAGAATTATGTAAGAATTGTCTTCCACATGTTCAAGCTTAACACACTTGATGCCAATCAGACCACTGAATTGTACTTCGCTATCTAATATACTAAAACATCATCCCTGCTAGGTTTGGTTACAAAATGCAAATTTTTTTTTTTCAAGAAGAAAATGTATTGTGTTATTTGTCTCAATTTTTCAAAACATCTCACCTTTATTGTAAATGGGATGACATTCAATTTAATTGTGATTGCATTTATTGTGAATTTTCTTGTTATCACCCTGATCAGGATTGTAAGAAATAACAAATGTATTTTTATAAAAATAAAGATTATTATTATTATTATTATTATTATTATTATTATTAAATGTATCAAACCAAAATGATTTGAACTCAAAAGGTCAAATTTCTTTCAAAATATTAATTTATTATTTGAGATTGGAATGGTTGTATTAACAGAAAAATCAGGTGTTCCCTAATCAGTAAAGCATGCACAGAGAATGGCTGCCAACCGCATGTCTAAGAGAACCCACTCCAGTCCTTGCATAGTAAATACTTTTCCTAGTGCAGGGTGGGTAAGACTGGGAAATATTGTGAGAGAGGCAAAATTGTTTATAAATATTAAACCAAAATTATTTCACTGCCATTACCAGGACCATTGCATTTCTCTGTCATAAAGTTTTCTATTTTTTCCAAAATTGTTAACAAATATTTAGGCTAGGGAATTTACATATTCTTGTAGATGGATCAGTAGATATAAATTATTTGTTTAACAATTTCTGAATTATCAATAAGGGATTCATATGGCAAAAGTGTTTTGTATATTAGTATATCTATAGATCACAGTGGCGCTAAACATGAGTGCCTGATGGACCAGCAGCAGGCAAACCAGCTAGTATGGTGTGTGTAACTGCCAAAAAATAAACAGTCTATACAAAGGTTGCCGCGCTGAAAGGCACTTACAGATCGATGTGTGGTCCTGTGCAGGGAATGTCCACTTGCATAGCGATATTGCCCACTGTTCCGCAGTGTTCAGCGATGGGAGCGTCCTCCCTTAGGTAGCAATCTCCCATGAGAACTCACCGCCGTGACCCAGCGGTAGCCTCGGCCAATGGCGCAGCTGTCAGCGTGGCGAGGTGAGTGGGGGGCGTGGTTAGATGGTGAAGTCACCTGTCCATGTGTAACAGACGTGTGTAGGGGCTAATCCCGACGCGTTTCGAGGGGAACGTCCGTCTTCCTCAAGGTATGGCACCTGCACTGCCGCTGTTCTTTTATATCTATCCACACCTCTGCAACCTTGTGAACGAACAACGAATGGTGTACTATGCTAGTTATCTCGTGCCCGACCTAGCTTAGTATGACCAACCCGGCTGCTATTCTCAGCTAATGAACTGTGGGCATACCTGAAACCTCTTAATTGCAACTTTAACAAATATATGAATGTGTACCTACAGGAAACCATAATAAAAATGAAAAAAAAAAATGAAAAAACTCCCTCCACCATATAAAAAAATCTTTATTTATTTACTTTATGGATAAAAGCTATTAAATAAAAATATATATATATAGAAAAATAAATATAAAATGTAGATACAAATATGAAATATAAAAAATTTTTATGTGAAAAAAGCTTGTGTGAAAAAAATATATGCACACATATGTATGCATATATATAAACACACCATAAAACCGTTTGTAGAACCTTGGCAATGAATGTTGTAAAAATTGTATAAAAATTGTAACTATAGATAAAAGTAGAACCATTCCACTGCTAAAAAAATTTTACAAATAAAACATGGTACATTAAAATATGGATTTGTCTACAGAAAAGTGAAGAATATTGGGACCGCTCATACAGTAGAAGGTGCGGCCAGGACAGGAAGCAGCGCCAGCCAGCGAGGGAGCCGGGTGAGTATTTTAAGAACAGCGGGCAGGCGCACAGGGGGTGGGAGGGGGGTGGGGACATGGACCTTTATTTTAAACACGAGTAACAAAAAAAAAGGATTATTCATATCTTCTTTACAGCAAACGCTGCTGCAGAGAAGATATGAATCGCGGCTTCAGCACCAGTGTGGGGGACAGCGCTTACTATAGCACTGTCTCCTGCATGGCACACGGACTGCACATGGACAACGTCCGTGTGCGGTACGTGTTTTACACGGACCCATTGACTTTAATGGGTCTGTGTAATCCGTGCGCTCCCATGAACACTGACACGTCTCCGTGTTTGGCACATGGAGACACGGTCCGCAAAAAATCAATGACATCTGCACAGATGCATTGATTTGAATGTGTCTACGTGTGTCAGTGGCTCCGGTACGTGAGGAAACTGTCACCTCACGTACCGGAGCCACTGACGTGGAAACCGGCCTAAGGGAGGATGCTCCCATCGCTGAACACTGCAGTACAGTGGGCAATATCGCTATGCAAGTGGACATTCCCTGCACATTACCACACATCGATCTGTTTTGTATATTACATTGAAAATAGTTAGAAATAAATAGAATAATGGTGTGAGACAAAGACATGTTCCATTCTCACTTAACCCCTTCATGACCTGGCCTATTTTGACCTTAATGACTTGGCCGTTTTTTGCAATTCTGACCAGTGTCCCTTTATGAGATAATAACTCAGGAACGATTTAACGGATCCTAGCGGTTCTGAGACTGTTTTTTCATGACATATTGGGCTTCATGTTAGTGGTTAATTTAGGTCGATAATTTTTGAGTTTATTTGGGAAAAAATTGAAATTTGGCGAAAATTTAGAAAATTTAGCAATTTTCTAATTTTGAATATTTATTCTGCTAAACGAGAGATTTATGTGACACAAAATAGTTAATAAATAACATTACCCACATGTCTACTTTACATCAGCACAATTTTGGAAACAAATTTTTTTTTGCTAGGAAATTATAAGGGTTAAAATTTAACCCCTTCATGACCTTGGGATTTTTCATTTTTCCGTGTTCGTTTTTCACTCCTCTCTTTCCCAGAGCCATAACTTTTTTATTTTTCTGTCAATTTGGCCATGTGAGGGCTTATTTTTTGTGGGACGAGTTGTACTTTTGAACGACATCATTGGCTTTAGCATGTCGTGTACTAGAAAATGGGAAAAAAATTCCAAGTGCGGTGAAATTGCAAAAAAAAGTGCAATCCCACACTTGTTTTTTGTTTGGCTTTTTTGCTAGGTTCACTAAATGCTAAAACTGACCTGCCATTATGATTCTCCAGGTCAGTACGAGTTCATGGACACCTAACATGACTAGGTTATTTTTTACCTAAGTGGTGAAAAAAAATTCCAAACTTTGCTAAAAAAATTTAAAAAAAAAAGTGCCATTTTCCGATATCCGTAGCGTCTCCATTTTTCATGATCTGGGGTCGGTTGAGGGCTTATTTTTTGCGTGCCGAGATGACTTTTTAATGATGGTGCAGATACGTTCTTTTGATCGCCCGTTATTGCATTTTAATGCAATGTCATGGCGACCAAAAAAACGTAATTCTGGCGTTTTGAATTTTTTTCTCGCTACGCTGTTTAGCGATCAGGTTAATGCTTTTTTTTAATTGATAGATCGGGCGATTCTGAGCGTGGCGATACCAAATATGTGTAGATTTGATATTTTTTTATTGATTTATTTTGATTGGGGCGAAAGGGGGGTGATTTAAACTTTTATTTTTTTTTTTTTTTTTTCACTTTTTTTTACTTTTGCCATGCTTCAATAGCCTCCATGGGAGGCTAGAAGCAGGCACAGCACGATCGCCTATGCTACATAGCAGCGATCTGCTGTTCGCTGCTATGTAGCTGAAAATCAGGGGTGCTGTGAGCGCCGACCACAGGGTGGCGCTCACAGCCATTGGCGATTAGTAACCATAGAGGTCTCAAGGACCTCTATGGTCACAATTCTGAAGCATCGCCGACCCCCGATCATGTGACGGGGGTCGGCGATGACGTCATTTCCGGACGCCCGGCCGGAAGCGGTAGTTAAATGCTGCTGTCTGCGTTTGACAGCGGCATTTAACTAGTTAATAGACGCGGGCAGATCGCGATTCTGCTCGCGCCTAATATGGGCACATGTCAGCTGTTCAAAACAGCTGACATGTCCCGGCTTTGATGCGGGCTCACCGCCGGAGCCCGCATCAAAGCAGGGGATCTGACCTTGGACGTACTATCCCGTCCGAGGTCAGAAAGGGGTTAACCAGTGATTTCTCATTTTTACAACAAAATTTACAAAACCATTTTTTTAGGCACCACCTCACATTTGAAGTCAGTTTGAGGGGTATATATGGCTGAAAATACCCAAAAGTGACACCATTCTAAAAACTGCACCCCTCAAGGTGCTCAAAACCACATTCAAAAAGTTTATTAAACCTTCAGGTGCTTCACAGCAGCAGAAGCAACATAGAAGGAAAAAATGAACATTTAACTTTTTAGTCACAAAAATGATTTTTTAGCAACAATATTTTTATTTTCCCAAGGGTAAAAACAGAAACTGGACCCCAAAAGTTATTGTGTAATTTGTCCTGAGTATGCCGATACCCCATATGTGGGGGGAACCACTGTTTGGGCACACAACAGGTCTCGGAAGGGAAGCAGCACCATTTGACTTTTTCAATAAAAAATTGGCTCCAATCTTTAGCGGACACCATGTCGCGTTTGGAGAGCCCCTGTGTACCTAAAGGTTGGAGCTCCCCCACAAGTGACCCCATTTTAGAAACTAGACCCCCAAAGGAACTTATCTAGATGCATAGTGAGCACTTTGAACCCCCAGGTGCTTCACAAATTGATCCGTAAATATGAAAAAGTACTTTTTTTTCACAAAAATTTCTTTTAGCTACAATATGTTCATTTCCACATGGGCAGCAGGATAAAATGGATCCTAAAATTTATTGGGCAATTTCTCCTGAGTACACTGATACCTCACATGTGGGGGTAAACCACTGTTTGGGCACACGGCAGGGCTCGGAAGGGAAGGAGTGCCATTTGACTTTTTGAATGAAAAATTAGCTCCAATCGTTAGCGGACACCATGTCGCGTTTAGAGCCCCTGTGTGCCTAAACATTGGAGCTCCCCCACATGTGACCCCATTTTGGAAATTAGACCTCCCATTGAACTAATCTAGATGTGCGGTGACCACTTTAAACCCCCAAGTGCTTCCCAGAAGTTTATAACGCAGAGGCTGGAAAATAAAAAATCATATTTCTTTCCGCAAAACTTATATTTTAGCCTGCAATTTTTTATTTTCACAAGAGTAACAGGAGAAATTGGACCCAAAAAGTTGTTGTCCAGTTTGTCCTGAGTATGCTGATACCCCATATGTGGGGCGGAACAACTGTTTGGGCACACGTCGGGGCTCAGAAGGAAAGTAGTGACATTTTGGAATGCAGACTTTGATGGAATGGTCTGCGGGCATCATGTTACGTTTGCAGAGCCCCTGATGTGCCTAAACAGTAGAAACCCCCACAAGTGACCCCATTTTGGAAACTAGGCCCCCTCAAGCACATCAGGGCTCAGAAGGGAGGGAGCTCCATTTGACTTTTTGAGAGCAAAATTGGCTGGAATCAACGGTGGCGCCATGTTGCGTTTGGAGACCCCTGATGTGCCTAAACAGTGGAAACCCCTCAATTCTACCTCCAACACTAACCCCAACACACCCCTAACCCTAATCCCAACTGTAGCCATAACCCTAATCACAACCCTAACTCCAACACACCCCTAACCACAACCCTAACCCCAACACACCCGTAACCCCAATCCCAATCCCAACCCTAACCTTAATCCTAACCCTAATCCCAACCCTAACCACAATGTTAACCCCAACACACCCCTAACCCTAACCTGTCATGATTCCAATGGCAGGGAATCACAAAAGGACAAGCACCAACGAGCTCTAGGGTGATGGAACCTGAGCTGACCGCGACCCTAAACCTGAACACACAAATAACAATAGCCGGGGAACGTGCCTACGTTGATCCTAGACGTCTCGCACCAGCTGAAGATCTAACTTCCCCTATTAGAAGAAACACAGACCTCTCTTGCCTCCAGAGAAATACCCCACAGAAATAGCAGCCCCCCACATATAATGACGGTGAAATGAGAGGAAGGCACATACACAGTATGAAAACAGATTCAGCAAAATGAGGCCCGCTAAAACTAGATAGCAGAGGATACAAAAGTAAACTGCGCGGTCAGCAAAAAACCCTTCAAAAAACCATCCTGCAATTACTTGAACTCATGTTCCAACTCATGGAACATGAGGAGCAATTACAGCCCACTAGAGCAACCAGCAGCAAAGAAACAATTATATGCAAGCTGGACAAGACAAAAATAAAGCAAAACGTGGAACAAGAAAATCAAAAACTTAGCTTGTCCTGAAGATTACTGAAGCCAGAAGCTGAGGTAACAAAACACTCTGATAACCTTTATAGCCGGCGGGGAAATGACAAGAAAGCCCGGTTAAATAGGAAACTCCCAAATCCTAATAGAACAGGTGGACAGCAGAACACAAATCACCCAGTACCATCAGTAACCACCAGAGGGAGCCCAAAAACAGAACTCACAACAGTACCCCCCCCTTGAGGAGGGGTCACCGAACCCTCACGAGAACCACCAGGGCGACCAGGATGAGCCCTATGAAAAGCGCGGACCAAATTATCAGCATGAACATCAGAGGCAACCACCCAAGAATTATCCTCCTGACCATAACCCTTCCACTTGACCAAATACTGGAGTTTCCGTCTGGAAACACGAGAATCCAAGATCTTCTCCACAACATACTCCAATTCTCCCTCCACCAGCACTGGAGCAGGAGGCTCAAGAGAAGGAACAACAGGTACCTCATACTTCCGCAACAACGACCGATGAAACACATTATGAATAGCAAACGATGCCGGGAGATCCAAACGAAACGACTCAGGGTTAAGAATTTCCAAGATCCTATAAGGACCGATGAACCGAGGCTTGAACTTAGGAGAAGAGACCTTCATAGGAACAAAACGAGAAGACAACCACACCAAGTCCCCAACACGAAGTCGAGGACCCACGCGGCAACGGCGATTAGCAAACTGCTGAGCCTTCTCCTGGGACAACTTCAAATTGTCCACCACATGACTCCAAATCCGATGCAACCCATCCACCACCATGTCCACTCCAGGACAATCAGAAGGCTCCACCTGACCAGAGGAAAAACGAGGATGAAACCCTGAATTACAAAAGAAAGGAGAAACCAAGGTAGCAGAACTAGCCCGATTATTAAGGGCAAACTCGGCCAGTGGCAAAAAGGTAACCCAGTCATCCTGATCAGCAGAAACAAAACACCTCAAATAAGTTTCCAAGGTCTGATTAGTTCGCTCCGTCTGGCCATTCGTCTGAGGATGGAATGCAGACGAAAAGGACAAATCAATGCCCATCTTAGCACAGAACGTCCGCCAAAATCTAGACACAAACTGGGATCCCCTGTCAGAAACGATGTTCTCCGGAATCCCATGCAAACGAACCACGTTCTGGAAAAACAGAGGGACCAACTCAGAGGAGGAAGGCAACTTAGGCAAGGGTACAAGATGAACCATTTTAGAAAAGCGGTCACACACAACCCAGATGACAGACATTTTTTGAGAGACAGGGAGATCCGAAATAAAGTCCATGTTAATGTGCGTCCAAGGCCTCTTCGGGATAGGCAAAGGTGACAACAATCCACTGGCTCGAGAACAGCAAGGCTTAGCCCGAGCACAAACCCCACAAGACTGCACAAAAGAACGCACATCCCTCGACAAGGAAGGCCACCAAAAAGACCTGGCCACCAAGTCTCTAGTACCAAATATTCCAGGATGACCTGCCAACGCAGAAGAATGGACCTCGGAGATGACTCTACTGGTCCAACTATCCGGAACAAACAGTCTCTCAGGCGGACAACGATCAGGTTTACCCGCCTGAAACTCCTGCAAAGCACGTCGCAAGTCTGGGAAGACGGCCGACAAAATCACCCCATCCCTAAGGATACCAGTGGGCTCAGAATTTCCAGGGGAGTCAGGCACAAAACTCCTAGAAAGAGCATCCGCCTTCACATTCTTTGAACCTGGCAGGTATGAAACCACAAAATTGAAACGAGAGAAAAACAGTGACCAACGAGCCTGTCTAGGATTTAGACGCCTGGCAGACTCAAGGTAAATCAGATTTTTGTGATCAGTCAAGACCACCACACGATGTCTAGCACCCTCCAGCCAATGACGCCACTCCTCAAATGCCCACTTCATGGCCAAAAGTTCCCGATTACCCACATCATAATTCCGCTCAGCGGGCGAAAATTTTCTAGAAAAGAACGCACATGGCTTCATCACCGAGCAATCGGAGCTTCTCTGTGACAAAACCGCCCCCGCTCCAATCTCGGAAGCATCAACCTCAACTTGGAAAGGAAGTGAAACATCAGGCTGACGCAACACAGGAGCAGAAGAAAACCGGCGTTTAAGTTCCTGAAAGGCCTCCACATCCGCAGGAGACCAATCAGCAACATCAGCACCCTTCTTAGTCAAATCCGTCAAAGGCTTAACAACACTAGAAAAATTAGTTATAAAACGACGATAGAAATTAGCAAAGCCCAAGAACTTCTGCAGACTCTTAAGAGATGCAGGCTGCGTCCAGTCACAAATAGCCCGAACCTTGACGGGATCCATCTCAATAGTAGAAGGGGAAAAAATATACCCCAAGAAAGAAATCTTCTGGACTCCAAAGAGACACTTTGAGCCCATTACAAACAAGGAATTAGCCCGCAGGACCTGAAACACCTTCCTGACCTGCTGAACTTGAGACTCCCAGTCATCAGAAAAAACCAAAATATCATCCAAATACACAATCATAAATTTATCCAGATATTCACGGAAAATATCGTGCATAAAGGACTGGAAGACTGAAGGAGCATTAGAAAGTCCGAAAGGCATTACCAAATACTCAAAATGGCCCTCAGGCGTATTAAATGCGGTTTTCCACTCATCACCTTGCTTTATTCGTATAAGATTATACGCACCCCGAAGATCAATCTTAGTGAACCATTTAGCCCCCTTAATGCGAGCAAACAAATCAGTCAACAAAGGCAAAGGATACTGATATTTTACGGTAATCTTATTCAAAAGACGATAATCTATACAAGGCCTCAAGGACCCATCTTTTTTGGCCACGAAAAAAAAACCTGCTCCCAAAGGGGACGAAGATGGACGGATATGTCCCTTTTCCAAGGACTCCTTAACATAATCCCGCATAGCAGTATGCTCTGGCACTGACAGATTGAACAAACGACCTTTAGGAAATTTACTACCAGGAATTAAATCTATAGCACAATCGCAATCCCTGTGAGGAGGAAGCGAACTGAGCTTAGGCTCCTCAAAAACATCCCGATAATCAGACAAAAATACAGGAACCTCAGAAGGAGTAGATGAAGCGATAGAAATCGGAGGTGCATCATCATGAACCCCCTGACATCCCCAGCTTAACACAGACATTGTTTTCCAGTCAAGGACTGGATTATGAGTTTGTAACCATGGCAGACCCAGTACTAGAACATCATGTAAATTATACAATACCAGGAAGCGAATCACCTCCTGATGAACGGGAGTCATACGCATGGTCACTTGTGTCCAGTACTGAGGTTTATTCATAGCTAAAGGTGTAGAGTCAATTCCCTTCAAAGGAATAGGGACTTCCAGAGGCTCAAGACTAAACCCACATCGCTTGGCAAATGACCAATCCATAAGACTCAGGGCAGCGCCTGAATCTACATAGGCATCGACGGAAATGGATGATAATGAGCAAATCAGAGTCACAGACAGAATGAACTTAGACTGTAACGTACTAATGGCAACAGACTTATCAACCTTTTTTGTGCGTTTAGAGCATGCTGATATAACATGAGCTGAATCACCACAATAAAAGCACAACCCATTTTTCCGCCTATAGTTTTGCCGTTCACTTCTAGACTGAACTCTATCACATTGCATTGTCTCAAGTGCCTGTTCAGAAGACACCGCCAAATGGTGCACAGGTTTGCGCTCCCGTAAACGCCGATCAATCTGAATAGCCATAGTCATAGACTCATTCAGACCCGTAGGCGCAGGGAACCCCACCATAACATCTTTAATGGCCTCAGAAAGGCCATCTCTGAACTTTGCAGCCAGGGCGCACTCATTCCACTGAGTAAGCACTGACCATTTCCGAAATTTTTGACAATATATTTCTGCTTCATCTTGCCCCTGAGAGAGAGCTAATAAAGCTTTTTCAGCCTGAATCTCCTGGTTAGATTCCTCATAGAGTAAACCCAATGCCAGAAAAAACGCATCCACATTAAGCAACGCAGGATCCCCTGGTGCCAATGCAAATGCCCAATTTTGAGGGTCACCCCGCAGGAAAGATATAATAATCTTAACCTGCTGAACAGGGTCTCCAGAAGAGCGAGATTTCAAAGAAAGGAACAGCTTGCAATTGTTCCTAAAATTCAGAAAACTAGATCTATCTCCAGCAAAGAACTCTGGAATAGGAATTCTAGGTTCAGACATAAGAGCATGTACAACAAAATATTGTATATTTTGAACCTTAACAGCAAGATTATTCAAGCTGGAAGCTAAACTCTGGACGTCCATGATAAACAGCTAAGGTCAGAGCCATTCAAGGATTAAGAGGAGGAAAAAAAAAACAAAAAAAAAAACAGCCAGGCTGCAATTAAGGCTAGGCAGCAACCTCAGAGGAGAGAAAAAAAAAAAAAACTTCCTCAGACTACTTTTCCTCCTACTTCAGCCCAAACATTTTGGCCGGCTATACTGTCATGATTCCAATGGCAGGGAATCACAAAAGGACAAGCACCAACGAGCTCTAGGGTGATGGAACCTGAGCTGACCGCGACCCTAAACCTGAACACACAAATAACAATAGCCGGGGAACGTGCCTACGTTGATCCTAGACGTCTCGCACCATCCGAAGATCTAACTTCCCCTATTAGAAGAAACACAGACCTCTCTTGCCTCCAGAGAAATACCCCACAGAAATAGCAGCCCCCCACATATAATGACGGTGAAATGAGAGGAAGGCACATACACAGTATGAAAACAGATTCAGCAAAATGAGGCCCGCTAAAACTAGATAGCAGAGGATACAAAAGTAAACTGCGCGGTCAGCAAAAAACCCTTCAAAAAACCATCCTGCAATTACTTGAACTCATGTTCCAACTCATGGAACATGAGGAGCAATTACAGCCCACTAGAGCAACCAGCAGCAAAGAAACAATTATATGCAAGCTGGACAAGACAAAAATAAAGCAAAACGTGGAACAAGAAAATCAAAAACTTAGCTTGTCCTGAAGATTACTGAAGTCAGAAGCTGAGGTAACAAAACACTCTGATAACCTTGATAGCCGGCGGGGAAATGACAAGAAAGCCCGGTTAAATAGGAAACTCCCAAATCCTAATAGAACAGGTGGACACCAGAGACAGCAGAACACAAATCACCCAGTACCATCAGTAACCACCAGAGGGAGCCCAAAAACAGAACTCACAACACTAACCATAACCATAACCACAAGCCTAATCTTAACCCTATTTCCAACACTAGCCCTAATTCCAACCCTAACTCTAATTCCAACCCTAACCCTAAGGCTATGTGCCCACGTTGCGGATTTGTGTGAGATTTTTCCGCACGATTTTTGAAAAATCCAAGTAAAAGGCACTGCGTTTTACCTGCAGTTTTACAGCGGATTTCCAATGTTTTTTTGTGCGGATTTCACCTGCAGATTCCTATTGAGGAGCAGGTGTAAAACGCTATGGAATCCGCACAAAGAATTGACATGCTGCGGAAAAAACAATGCAGCGTTTCCGCATGGTATTTTCCGCACCATGGGCACAGCGGATTTGGTTTTCCATAGGTTTACATGGTACTGTAAACCTGATGGAAAACTGCTATGAATCCGCTGTGGATCCGCGGCCAATCTGCTGCGGATCCGCGGCCAATCCGCTGCGGATCCGCAGCCAAATCTGCACCGTGTGCACATAGCCTAATTCTAACCCTAACCCTAGTTCTAACCCTAACCCTAATCCTAGCCCTAACCCTAGTTCTAACCCTAACCCAAGTGGAAAAAAAAATATTTTATTTATTTTATTATTGTCCCTACCTATGGGGGTGATAAAGGGGGGGTTCATTTACTATTTTTTTTATTTTTATCACAGTGATCAAAATGTACCTGGAGCAAATCTGCCGGCCATTTTGGAAGGTGACGGCGCCCATGGAGAAGACGGACGGACACCAGGAGGCTCGGTAAGTATGAGGGGGGAGATCAGAGCATGGGGGGTGGGATCGGAGCACGGGGGCGGACAGGAGGACAGGGGAGCAGACAGGACGACGGAGGGGAGCGGAGGACTAGGGAGGAGATCGGTGGTGGTGGGGGGGCAGATCAGGGTTTACAGCCATGGCCGATGATATTGCAGCATCGGCCGTGGCTGGATTGTAATATTTCACCAGTTTTCATAGGTGAAATGTTACAAATCACTCTGATTGGCAGATTCACATTCAACAGCCAATCAGAGCGATTGTAGCCATGGGGGGTGAAGCACCTCCCCCCTGGGCTGAAGTACCGCTCCCTCTGTCCCTGCAGATCGGGTGAAATTGGAGTTAACCCTTTCACCCGATCTGCAGGGACGCGATCCATCCATGACGCCACATAGGCATCACAGGTCAGATTGGCACCAACTTTCATGACGCCTATGTGGCGTCACAGGTCGGGAAGGGGTTAAGTACCAATTCCTAAAAGAAAAACTGAAAAACATATTTTGTGATGTATTGAAAAATAGCCTTTTTTCCTTTTACAGTCTAGATGCATTAAAGCAAACACCCTTTCAATATACCATATTTACTGAGTTAAATGGTTGTTTTTATTAGATTCCTGGGTAAAATACTAATACTTAGGACCACATGCATTATTACATTTGCTCTTGTTTTTAATTTACACCTTATTCTTCTTTTAATTTGTGCCATTTTTAAAACCTATTTGCATTTTTTGTTCATCATTTGGAGCAGGATTTTATTTTTCCAGATGTTTTTTGTTGATTATTCAATTGTAACTTTTTAAAAAGTGCAAAAATGCACACCAGACCTCACCTAATGTGATTTTATGTATGCCTGAATTTTCAACATTTTAGGAGAAATGTGACTTCTTGCTTAAAGGTTGAAGACAAAAATAAAGAGGAATATGAAAAGCTATAAATTAATCCAGGAGGTAGAAAAATTAAACGCTCTTATTTAACCACTAATACTTTGGGCTTAAAAGTGCTACAATTAGTATAACAAAAACTACATATGTGCAATCATTTTTATAGCTCAATGGATATTAACCCCTTTCTGACATCGGACGTACTATCCCGTCCATGTGGGGTGGGCCCCTATGACCATGGACGGGATAGTACGTCCAGCGCGATCGGCGGCGCTCACGGGGGAGCGCCGCCGATCGCGGCCGGGTGTCAGCTGTTTATCGCAGCTGACATCCGGCACTATGTGCCAGGAGCGGTCACGGACCGCCCCCGGCACATTAACCCCCGGCACACCGCGATCAAAGATGATCGCGATGTGCCGGCGGTACAGGGCAGCTTCCCGCAGGGAGGGGGCTCCCTGCGGGCTTCCCTGAGCCCCCCGCAGCAACGCGATGTGATCGCGTTGCTGCGAGGGTCTCACCTCCCTCCCTGCTCCCTCCAGCCCCGGATCCAAGATGGCTGCGGATCCGGGTCCTGCAGGGAGGGAGGTGGCTTCACAGAGCCTGCTTAGAGCAGGCACTGTGAAGGCTGCATTGCTGCATGTCAGATCAGTGATCTGACAGTGCTGTGCACACTGTCAGATCACTGATCTGTGATGTCCCCCCCTGGGACAAAGTAAAAAAGTAAAAAAAAAAAATTTCAAATGTGTAAAAAAAAATAAAAAAAAATATTCCAAAATAATGAAAAAAAAAAAAAATATTATTCCCATAAATACATTTCTTTATCTAAATAAAAAAAAAACAAACAATAAAAGTACACATATTTAGTATCGCCGCGTCCGTAACGACCCGACCTATAAAACTGGCCCACTAGTCAACCCCTTCAGTAAACACCGTAACAAAAAAAAACGAGGCAAAAAACAACGCTTTATTATCATACCGCCGAACAAAAAGTGGAATAACACGCGATCAAAAAGACAGATATAAATAACCATGGTACCGCTGAAAACGCCATCTTGTCCCGCAAAAAATGAGCCGCCATAGAGCATCATCAGCAAAAAAATAAAAAAGTTATAGTCCTGAGAATAAAGCGTTGCCAAAATAATTATTTTTTCTATAAAATAGTTTTTATCGTATAAAAGCGCCAAAATATTAAAAAATGATATAAATGAGGTGTCGCTGTAATCGTACTGACCCGAAGAATAAAACTGCTTTATCAATTTTACCAAACGCGGAACGGTATAAGCGCCTCCCCCAAAAGAAATTCATGAATAGCTGGTTTTTGGTCATTCTGCCTCACAAAAATCGGAATAAAAAGCGATCAAAAAATGTCACGTGCCCGAAAATGTTACCAATAAAAACGTCAACTCGTCCCGCAAAAAACAAGACCTCACATGACTCTGTGGACCAAAATATAGAAAAATTATA